>NW_023601653.1:48288189-48888189 GCF_014898055.3 Talpa occidentalis
CTGGTGAGCGGAAAGGAACTATTGCAGCCACCACACCCCGTGAACGGGAGCTGAGGCGAACCCTGCAGGATCCGGTGAGCGAACGGCTCCGGCGCCATTAGAGAAGAACAAAGACCCGGGAGACGCGCACCCAGCCCGGGCTGCCTGTAAGATGGCGCGGAACATGCGGAGTGCGCGGCGCGCTTGAAAAGCAAGTGCAGACCTGGATCGCGGCTGCCCAGGTCCCGCGCCTGCGACCTAGGCTTGCGGGGAGACGACCTAGGCTTGCGGGAGACGCGCGGAGGTCCTCACTGAGGTGAAGGTCCCTTCTGAGTGAGCAGGAACCAGGCGCCCAGGCACGGGAGCGGTGCAAAGGCGCCATTCCCGCGCCACTGAACTGGGCTACAGCCCGGTCCTGGAACTGAGGCTTTGAACTGAGACCCGGGCACGAAAATTCGGGGCGTGGTTTTTCCACGACGGTGGGGCACAAGGCAGACACAGCACCCCAAAGCTGTTGAGGTGTACCCTACCATTCCCGCTCTGTTCTCTGTCCCACGGGGTGGGGGGGGGAAGGCGAAAACAGCCCCCCAAGGACAATAGGAGAGATCTCTGGCGCCACCTAGCGACCAGGAAAAAAAAAGTCACTAACACCCTATAAAACAGGACATTTCTTAGACTGCTTGAAAAGGGCAGAAGGTTTCTGGAGGACCCAGTGGCCAGCCGGAAGTTATTCCACGCCAGGCCCTTCCGACCAGCAGTCTGAGCCCACAGAGGGAGCAGGCACCCACGTCCGGGCAGACCGGGTGCGCAGAAGAGTGTGCCTGAACCGGAGGCGCAGGGACTGCATCCCGCTTCGCCATTTGAGAAACAGGGACATTTCTTCAGTAAAAACTGCCTAAAACCAGCAGAAAGCTCCCCCAGAAGACAGAGATGGCTCCTGGAAGAGCCAGAGGGGAGCGGAGAAGTTCACCCAAGATGTCAGTCGTCCGAGCAACACAGTGTCCCAACGCATACGAAAATTAGAAAACAGACAGTAGGGAGTAGAAGAACCCACGCAACCTAAAAACTCCTCAGGAAAGAAGCACACCACAAAAAGAAAACCACTCCCCAGATTGCAACGACAGCAACTTGGAAGAACTTCTGAGCCTTCCAGAAAGAGAATTTAAAATTGCCATGATTAAAAAAGTGATAGATCAGAGAAGGAAATTGAGTCCCTAAAGAGGGAAGTAAAGAAATGCAGGAGATCAAAGAATTAATGGAGGAACTAAAGAACTCTGGGAAAAGCAATGAAAGCAGAATAGATGAAATGGAAGAACGAATAAGTAATCTGAAGACACAGAAATAAAAAGAACCAAAACAGAAAAGGAAAGAGAAGTACGAAGGAAAAGAATGAAGAAAGACTTCGGGAACTATCTGACTCCATGAGGAAAGGAAATATAAGAGTTATAGGAATTCCAGAAGGAGAGGAGAGAGATGTAGGAACAGAGAAAATATTCATGGATATAATTGAAGAGAACTTCCCCAAATGAGAAGAAGGAGCTGAAAATTGATATACAAGAAGCAAGAAGAACACCAAACTTCCACGACGAAAGGAAAAAACACAGCAAGACACATAATAGTAAAGCTCCCAAGAATCCAGGACAAGGAAAAAATAATGAAGCTGACAAGAGGGAAGAAACAGATAACATTCAAAGGAAAACCAATCAGGCTGACATCAGACTTCTCTGAAGAAACACTACGGGCAGGAGAGAGTGGAGGGACATAGTCAACAGACTCCAAGAAAACAGATGCCAACCAAGAATACTCTATCCCGCAAAGCTCTCTTTCCTCCATGAAGAAAGAATATGGACCTTCCCAGACAAAGAGAAACTCCGGAATTTCATTGCGACTAAACCCCCACTCCAAAAAATACTACAAGGAATCCTAAAGCCAGAACCTCAGAGGGACGAATAACAACGAAAGAAGACCAAAAAAAAAAAAAAGTTATTAAAAGAATAAATAAATAAAATCAAAGGAAAGACAAACATAATGGCAAATACAGATGCTAACATATCAATATTAACTCTAAATGTAAATGGACTAAACTCTTCAATAAAAAGACACAGAGTTGCAGCCTGGATTAAGAAACAAAACCCAACCTTTTGCTGTCTCCAGGAAACACATTTAGCTACAAAAGATAAAAATAGGCTCAAAGTCAAAGGATGGAAAACAATCCTACAAGCAAATGGACCAAAAAAGAAAGCAGGAACAGCTATACTTATATCAGATAAAACAGACTTCAAACTCAAAAAAATAAAAAGAGACCCCAATGGTCACTACATTATGATTAAGGGGACAATACTTCAAGAAGAAATAACACTCATTAACATATACTCACCAAACGAAAGAGCACCAAAATATATCAGACAACTGTTGTCCTCTCTGAAAACAGACATCAGAGAAAACACATATGTAGTGGGAGACTTCAACACACCACTATCAACAATGGATAGATCAACAAGACAAAAAATAAGTAAAAAGAAACTAAAGCTCTAAATAAGGACCTAGAGCATTTGGGCTTAACAGACATCTATAGAACACTAAACCCAAAAAAAACGGAGTACACATTTTTCTCAAGCGCACACGGATCATTCTCCAGGATCGATCACATACTGGGGCACAAGACAAACATCAACAGATACACCAAGATTGAAATCATACCAACCATCTTTTCTGACCACGAAGGCATCAAACTAGAAATAAATCATAAAAAGAAGGCAAGGAACTATCCTACCTCATGGAGATTAAAAGCCACACTACTGGAAGACCACTGGACTAACGAGAAGATCAAAGAAGAAATTAAAAAATTCTTTGAATTGAATGACAAGGAGGACACCAATATCCTAAATGTATGGGATGCAGCAAAAGCAGTAATAAGAGGAAAATATATAGCAATAGAAGCTCACATCAAAAAACAAGAAAGAACTCAAAGAAACAACCTAATCTCGAAGCTCAAAGATCTAGAAAAAGAACAACAAAAAAACCCCAGAACCAGTAGAAGAAAAGAAATAATAAAAACCAAAGCAGAAATAAATGAAATTGAAACTAAAAAAACAATCCAAAAGATCAATGAAACCAAGAGCTGGTTCTTTGAAAAAATAAATAAAATAGACAAACCCCTAGCCAGGCTCACAAAGGAAAAAAGGGAGAAAGCACAAATACACAGATCATAAATGAAAGAGGAGAAATCACAACGGACACAGCAGAAATCAAAAGAATAATCAGTAACTACTATGAACAGTTATATGGAAACAAGTTCAACAATCTAGAGGAGATGGACAAATTCCTACAACTCTACAATCACCCAAAGCTAGGTAAAGAAGAAATAGAACACCTAAACAGACCAATTACAAGCAGCGAAATTGAAATGGTAATTAAAAACCTCCCAAAAACAAAAGCCCAGGACCTGATGGATTTACAAATGAATTCTACCAAACATTCAGAGACGAATTAGTGCCTATCCTTCACAAACTCTTCCAAAAATTGAGAAGGAAGGGACAATACCAAAACCGTTCTATGAAGCCAATATTACACTAATACCAAAACCGAATAAGGACAACACAAAAAAGAAAACTATAGGCCAATCTCCCTAATGAACACTGATGCAAAAATCCTCAATAAAATTTTAGCTATCAGAATCCAACAATGTATCCATAAGATAATTCACCACGACCAAGTTGGATTCATTCCAGGGGCACAAGGATGGTTTAACATCCGAAAATCAATCAACGTTATCTCCAACACATCAACAAAAAAAATATAAAAACCATATGATAATATCAATAGATGCTGAGAAAGCTTTCGACAAAGTGCAACACCCATTCATGATAAAGCCCTTGAATTCTTGGGATACAAGGAACATACCTCAACATCATAAAGGCCATCTATGACAAGCCAACAGCCAGTATCATTCTCAATGGTGAAAAGCTGAAAGCAATTCCATTAAGATCTGGAACAAGACAAGGATGTCCACTCTCACCATTGCTTTTCAATATAATACTGGAAGTCCTAGCCAGAGCAATAAGACAAGAGAAAGACATCCAAGGAATCCAAATAGGAAAAGAAGAAGTCAAACTATACACTTTTGCAGATGATATGATAATATACATAGAGAACCCCAAAAATCTCCACAGAAAAACTAATTCAACTCATCAATCAATTCAGTAAAGTGGCAGGATACAAAATCAACACGCAAAAGTCAGTGGCCTTCCTATACACAAACAATAAATCTGAAGAAGAAGAGAAATCAAAAAACCACCCCTTTTATTATCGAAACAAAAAAAATCAAATATTTGGGAATAAATCTAACAAAAGAGGTAAAGGACCTATACAAAGAAAACTATAAAACACTGTTAAAAGAAATAGAAGAAGACACAAAGAAATGGAAGACATCCCCTGCTCATGGATTGGAAGAATAAACATTATTAAAATGGCCATCCTACCAAAAGCAATATACAGATTCAATGCTATTCCAATCAAAATCTCAATGGCATTCTTCAAAGAAATAGAACAATTATTGATGAAATTCATATGGAATCACCAAAAACCCCGAATAGCCAAAGCTCTACTGAAAAAAAAAGAAGGAAATGGAGGCATCACACCCAGACTTCAAACTATACTACAAAGCCATAATCATCAAAACTGCATGGTATTGGAACAAGAACAGACATACAGACCAATGGAATCGAATAGAAAATCCAGAAATAAACCCACAGATTTATGGTCAACTAATCTTTGACAAAGGAGCAAAGACTATGCATTGGAGCAAAGAAAGTTTGTTCAATAAATGGTGCTGGGAAAACTGGGTCGCTACATGCAAAAGAATGAAGCTTGACCACTACCTCACACCATACACAAAAATCAACTCAAAATGGATTAAAGAACTAGACATAAGACCTGAAACCATAAAATACATAGAAGGAAATATAGGCGAAACACTACGGGATTTGCACATCAAAGACATCTTTACAGACACATCACCCAAAGCAGTGATAGTGAAGAGAAAGATAAACAGCTGGGACTACATCAAATTAAAGAGCTTCTGCACAGCAAAAGAGACAATAACAAAAACAAAGAGAAACCCCACCAACTGGGAGAATTTTTTGCACCCAACACTAATGATAAAGGACTGATCACAAAAATCTGCAAAGAGCTGATGAGACTCAACAACAACAAAGAAAATAATCCAGTCAAAAAATGGGCAGAAGAGCTAAAAAGAAACTTCTCTGAAGAGGAAATGCAAATGGCCAACAGGCATATGAAAAAATGTTCAACATCACTTGTCATCAGGGAAATGCAAATCAAAACTACCATGAGATACCATCTCACACCAGTGAGAATGGCACATATAAAAAAAACTAGCAACAACAAATGTTGGCGGATGTGGAGAAAAAGGAACTCTTGTGCACTGTTGGTGGGAGTGCAAACTGGTCCAACCACTATGGAGAGCTGTGTGGAGATTTCTGGACCTACTAAACATAGAGCTTCCATATGATCCAGCAATTCCACTCCTAGGTATTTACCCAAAGGACACAGAAACATCAATTCCAAAGAGCACCTGCACTCCTATGTTTATAGCAGCACTGTTTACAATAGCTAAGCTTTGGAAACAACCCAAATGCCCAAAAATAGATGACTGGATCAAGAAGATGTGGTACATATATACCATGGAATATTACTCAGCATTGCTGGAAGGGATCATGCTCAGCGAAATAAGCCAAAAAGGAAAAAGAAAAATACCGGATGGTCTCACTCATAGCAGGAATCTAGAAAACTTAAATAAGGGACCAGGAAATGAATATAAGAAAGTGAAAATCAAAATCAACAAAAAAACTATGAACCAGAGACACTTTTGGGGGGTGGGGGGCGGGAGGGGAAGGGTTGGGGTCAGAATGGGGGCGTTTGCAATTGTATGGGGGAATATAAAAATAAAATTTAATATTAAAAAAAAAAAAAATATGTCGCCAATTGCTCTTCAAATTAGACTTGTGTTTTCTTCCTAAAAACTGTCTACTTAGAATTAAACCCGTTGGCAAGCAAACCTCAGTTCCCAATTGCAGGAGATACAAAATGATATTGGCACCCAGGAGATCTGTACTTTTCTTTTTTTCTAGATGAATGAGATACTAGCCTGCTAGTCCTTGTGTTAAAGGAGGACATTCTCCTCCCTGCCTCATGAGTCTGTTGTCATTCACAAGACTCTTAAATACTTATTTGTACTGGCTAAGATTCTTCCATCATTGCATGAATTTTGACAAAATAATATGTCATCAGAACAGAATATGCTCTGAGTAGAGTATATCAAAATCAGTGTAAAAGTACCTACAATAATTAATATGGGGCCTCCCTGGTGGTGCAAGCAGTTAAGACACAGCACTACGAAGCTATCCGCAGACACTACAGCATGAGTTCAATCCCCGTACAGGGAGGTGACCCACATGGCACATCAGACCTCTTCTGTCTCACCCACTGCTCTACTTAGCAGTGGATTTCAGTAGATCTGCCTGTTCTGTTCTCCACTCTGTCTCTGGCAAATCCTTTCAACCCCCTCCACCTCTGGCCTACACCCCAGCTCTTGTATGCATAAATAAATAAATCTTAAATAAAAACTTTGAAGTGGATTAGAGGCACCTCTGGGGTGAGTGAATACTAATCCCCTTTATGGTAGATAATAATAATAAAGAACAACTTAAAAAATAAATATGTTGCATTGAATTATTTTTCCCCAGAGGACACACAACATTGGGTGCTTCCTTTTCTGCTGAATAAGTATTCTTTACTCTAGATCAATTATGTGTCTTCCTAAAGATACTTTGATAGAACAATTGGGACAGAGTGACACTGATGAGGAGAGGCACATGCACAAATTAGAACTACCATTTCTTGGAGCTAAAAAAAAAAAAAAACCATCTAGAGGCATTTGGCAAGGGAGGGGAGAGAGAGGGCTCAAAACTGGAGAGGAAATAGCATAAGGGACCATGATGATGGTGCAAGTGTGAAATGGTGGTACAGGAACTACACCTGAGGGAGGAAACAAATAGTGTACAAAAATGAACAATGATGTAAGAAAATAAATAAAATTTTTCAGAGGAAAAAATATATATGGTAGCTAAACACACGGAGTCTTATAGTGAATATGTTGCCCAGAAGAGGACAAATGACAGAAAATCCCCATGTAAAAGGGTAGGTTATAAATATCAGGGACTCATATGTATTTTTTATTGAGTCCCAAGGAATTGACATATAAAAGAAAAAAAACTGCAGGCAGATAATTTCATAAAAATTTCAAATTCTGTGCCATGGAGACAAATGTGATGTTGGGGACTCATAAATTTCATGTAGTTCAAGAGTCCTTTGAGAAAATGACTTAGTCTCTCTTGACCTCAGCCTCCTTGTCTTAAAATTGACATTCTCTGATATTTGTGGGTTGATATATACCAACAAAATATCTATAAAAGTCACTTGTACAAAGGTAAACTCTTGAGGAAAACGGGACTTACTTATATGGTTAGTTCTATTAAATGACTTTAAAATTAATCCATAGAAAGATAGAAAGAGGAAATGGCATTTGGCAATAACAGGTCTTTATGATGTTCTTTTCTTCATAATTTACTCTAAATGAAGGTAGAAATTAGGACATAGAACTTTTATCACAGATGGAAGGAGAAAAAAGAACGCCAATCATTTTGTTCTAATTTGTGTTAAAAACTCTTTCCTCATGGTTTCCATAGCTACTCTACTCCATTAGTTTTCATTTGCAACCTGTCTAAGGAGAGGTTCAAGACTTTGAATCACTGCCTTCTCACAGGTTCCAGAGCATCACATGCTCTGAGACATTGATCAGCAACCCCAGATGTCACCAAGAGGGTCAAAGAAAATCCAAACAGAGCCTTCCAACTAAAGAATTCCCTATTTCCGTTTCAGCTTTGAAATTCTTACCAAAAGGTGACTCAAAATATACTTGAAGCTAAATTCATAATAAAGGCTTTGAAGCACAGTATAATTACCTGTAAAAGTCAACACTTAGATTTTTAATATTACTTTTAATATTGTCAACAAGTGCTTCATTGCCATTTTGAGGCACAGGATACCATATTTATTTTAATATTGAAACCATAACAGTAATAATATACTCCCAGATTGACAAAACCAGTTTTTTTCTTAAGGTCTCCCTCCTCAAGGGGTCTTGGTGGTGTGAGGACTACCATCTTGGTAGTTGCTGGTCTTCATCACAAGGAAAAACATTCCCTGGGGCTCACCTGGCTTCTCACACCCTCTCTGGAATTGCTCCTCAGTACAGCTCTTTGTCTTGTAATTATTTATTCCAAATGCCAATAGAGTGGAATAGGGCCAAATAAATGTATTTAAAACCCTTTACTGAAGGTTGGGGATGGTCCATCTTTGGATCTTTAGGGCATGCCTAGCTCCCACATAGCACATTTCCCCACCAGTAGAAAATCTCTGGAATCAGAGTCCTCAGAGTATCTGCTACTTGCTTCTAGTCCAAGGCATGATCATTCACCTTATCATGCTAATAATTCTTTATTGAGAAACTCGCTCTCTGTTTTCCCGCAAACCCCACAAGAATAGATGATCTGCCATGACCCACACACACATCTAAGTGTATATTGAGAGGGCTTCTGAGGGTGGGTCAAACACATGAGCTTATCTCTTTTTTAAGAGTCCAGTAGAGAGACATAAAGAAGACACACAGAGGAAGTTACATCTATAACAACTAAGGTGATGGAGACATGTTCAGTAGAACTATTGAAGAAAATTCTGATAGATGTGAAGTAAATGGAGGATCTGAAATGGATAGAGGAAGCCGTAATTTGTATCATTCATAAAAAGGCAGAAAGATGATAACATTAGAGCTTATTTTCCTCCCACAACATTTTGGAGAAGTGTTGAAATGGAGATGCTGCACATAGTAGAGGAATTCCAAGCTAGAATGAAATTTGAAGCCAAGCATGGAACCACACGGGTGTGAAAGAAGGAAACCTTTCTTTCTCCCACCCCATTTTTGACCCTTAACATTCAATGCTGGCAGTTAGGTACCTCCCCAGGCTGGGGGCTGGAGTTTCTTTTGTTGATATTGATTGATCTTGGGGAAAGGCTCACATTTTCTAATCCTGGGAGTCTCTCACCATGTAAAAGATGATTTCTCACCTGTTAACTTAAAACAGCTCCAGCAATTCATAGGTTTTTGCCCCGTAGACTACAAATGAGCTCTTCATTGCCTCACTCTGAAATGTGAATAGCCAAGCAAAGACCCACACACATTTGAAGAAGCCCTCCAATGGGGGTGAGGAGATGTTTGTGGGGATAAACGAATGAACAAAAAGGCAGGGAGAAGAAAACATAAAAAAAGAAACTACAATTAACATGTAACTAACGGTAGAGAAAGGTTTACACAAGTGCTGGGTGAGCCAGCCTGAAGTTGCACTGTCTAAGGGGCACACAAAATAACTTAGTTTGACATTTAGTCAATGAACAAGTATTTATTGTCCATCTTTTTTTGTGTGAAGCTCATTCTGGCATTGATGGCAGTTGATTTTATATTTAATGGCACATGACCAACTTTATTCATGGTAACAATCAATTTCATCTGTCCATTGCCCTTTTTACTGAGCACAGCCTACACAATGAGGAATAATAATTATGAGAACAGATAATATCCTTCTCTCCACACACTGGAAACAGTTGCTAGAGATGAAATTTTGGAAAACGGTGGACAAAAATATGATTTTACATATTTTGTGATGATTTATAACTTGCAAAGCAGTTATTTATTTCATATTATCCTATAACCCTATAAAGTAGATTTCTCTTTTTTGTTATTTTTCATATTTTATCTCTTCTGTACACTCAGTTTATACTACTAAGAAGTTTTTTAAATTAATTTTTTAAATTTTTTACATCATTGTTCATTTTTAAACAATATTTGCTTCCCCCCATCCCCTCAGGTGTAGTCCCCATAGAGTTTCCTTCACCAATGCACCCGTGCACCATCACCTCAGTCCCCTGTGCTTCTTCCTCCCTCCCTCTGATCCCTCTCCCTCCTCCTCCCCTGCAGGATGTCTTTGATTTATAATTGTCTGGTTTTGCTTTGTTGTGTTTTGTACTGTTATTATTTTTTTACACTGATGTTTTATTTGGTTCCCCTATATTCCTGCTATAAGTGAAACCCATCCAATATTTTTCTTTTTCCTTCTGGCTTATTTCTCTGAGCATAATTCCTTCTCACTCCATCCATGTTGCTGCGAATGACATGAGTTTATTTTTTTTGCTTGCTGAGTAATATTCCATTGCATACATATACCACATCTTCTTGATCCAGTCATCTATTTTTGGGCATTTGGGTTGTTTCCAGGTTTTACCTATTATAAATAGTGCTGCAATAAACCCAGGGGTACGGATGTTCTTTTGAATCAATGTGTTTGTGTCCTTTTGGTAGATCCCTAGAAGTGGAATTGGTAGCTCCAATTGTATTTTTTTTTAAAGATTTATTTATTTATTTATTTATACAAGCACTGGGTACAGTCAGAAGCGCGGGAGGGTGAGAGAATTCACCAGGGCCAGAACAGGGAGCAGAATAGGCAGAAGGACTGAAGTACGCTGCTGAGGGGAGCAGTGGGCACTGCAGGAGAGGTCTGCGTGCCATGTGGGACCCTTGCTGGTGGCCAGGGATCGAACCGGCGCTGCAGAGGCTAGGGGCAGCTTCGCAGCCCAGCGCTCATCCACTGCGCCACCAGGGGAGGCCCCAGTAGCTCCAATTTTAGTAGATTGAGCAAAGTAGAGCATTTCTCCAGCTGCCCTTTCACTCAATGTCATTGTTGAACCAACTTGGAAATATAAGGAGGTAATGAGATAACATATGCAAAAGATATTCATGTGCCTACTACATAAGAGATACCACCCTCAATAACAGTTTAGAGACATAAAATGGAAAAGTGTGGCAGTGTGCTTTCATTATCATTACTCCTCTTTTCTGTGCTTGTCTTTCTTTCTCCAGCTCTCTTCACCCCAATTAAGGCAAAATATTAGCCCCAGAGACCCCAGGTCCCCAAAGCACGGCTTGCCAGCTTTCAACCTCTGCAAAACATTAGTTAATTGCAAAACATTAGCCCAATTAATTAACTAATTGGGCTATTAGTAAACTAATGTAAAACATTGATGCAATTAATTAATGCAAAACATTAGCCCCAGGATGCCCCAAGTCCCCCAAATATTGCTTCACCAGCTTTTGACCTCTGCCCTCATTACCCAAAACACACTAAGTCCCATGATTCTTTCTTTTGCTTAATATAATGTGACAATATTTTATTAAAATTATTTTCAGAATCACTTAAGAATATATAAATAGGAAATTCTGAACTTTTTGTAAATTAAATTGTATAAATATAATTTATAATTATTAAGGTATTCGGAAAGCCTGGGATTTCTGTTGTTGGTTCAGATGCAACACCTGGGTAAGCAGTTTCCTGCTTTGTTCTCTCACATAACTTGCCACTGGACATGGTAAATGGAAAAAGGTTCAGACTCTCCTGAATGTAGAATTTTTCATGGCTGGGGGAAGAAAAGGGTCTTTCATAGCAGTTTAGCCGCTGACCAGCAGAATAAACTTTAAATTTCTTTTTTTTCTTTTTTTTTTAGCTCTAACTTTCTTTTCTTTTTTTTCCCCCCAAATCTTCTCTTTTTCTTTTTTAATAGAGTTTATTTATTTATTTAAAGATTTGTTTATTTATTTATACAAGCAGTGGGTACAGTCAGAAGCACGGTAGGGTGAGAGAATTCACCAGAGCCAGAGCAGGCAGAGTGATGAAATACACTGCTGAGGGGAGCAGCAGGCGGCAGGAGAGGTCTGCGCGCCATGTGGGCCCTCGCTGGTGGCCGGGGATCGAACTGGCACTACAGAGCTTTGCAGCCCAGCGCTCAACCACTGCACCACCAGGGGAGGCCCTAGCTTGAACTTTCTTAAAATAGAGTAAGAAAACTTTTATTTTCTTCCACAGAAAATTTCCATTTCTTAGCCTGGCAACACAGCAAATTTCCTAAACTGAATAAATAATTGTTAGAGCTGAATGTTAGCTACTTGGGCAAGCATTTGCGTAGTATAAACCTGATTTCCACACAAAGACAGTGCCGTGCATAATATAGGGTGGGTGCCGGTATATAGTGGTGATGACAACGGTGCTTTATGGATGGATGTAGATGGTTGTGTGTGTGCATCTGTCAGAGATGGTGTCGGGTAAGTGATTATTAGGCTTTTCTGCCCTCCCACCATTAGGATTAATGATAGATCCCCGTTATCTTAAATGCGTGACTGATGGCAGTCACCTGGAGTGGGGTGTGGGCATACGTAGGTGGGTATACCTGGGCTGAGACTGGACTTATAAGGGTGGTGTCATGGGGAACAGAACCAACTAAAAGAGAAGCAGAAGAGAAAGAACAAGACCATGAGAAAACGCCAAGAGCTCAGAAAGAGTGAAGATTCGCTGGGGGCTAGCAGGCCTGCCAGCCTTCTGCCCCCCCCCCCACCCCCCGGAACCCCTGCCTGTCGTGTATCTGGTAAACTCAATAAAAATCTGAAAAAGCCACTGAGGGCTCCAGGACTCTCCTTTACCTGTCTGCTCAGATCATAGAAAACCTTCACTGTGCCTTCCTGCCACTACAGATGGAAAGAAGAATGAGATAATGTGCTATTTACCCACAAAATTCAGTTCTAAAACTTAAAAATACCAAGGTTCTATTCTGTTAAATATCATTACCACCATTAATGAATTAACTCTAAATGGCCTTTCTGTTAACACTCCCTTGTCAAAATTAGGGCGGCCTCAGCTGTACTGATCGAATACCTCTGAAGGGAAGGGATCCTTGGGAGGATCTACACCAACTGCAATCTGAGTGCTTCTCAATTTGTATTTTTATCCTGTTTGAGTTGCATTGTGTCAGTGAATATATGTTCATGAAGGGAATAAGACACAATGGTTATGTAGAGATTTTATCCTGTGATAATCGAAAAGAATCAATTAAAAAGAATAAAGTGGTTAAATACATTTAAAATCAACATATAAAACTGTGATGAGGAAGATGGTGTAAATCTGGCTAAATCATGGTCAAATGGAAGGGTGCTACTGCCTGGAGAGAGCCTGTCCTGTAAGTTCCCTGATAACTCTTAGGATTTGGGGAAAAATGTTTGAGGAATTAAATTCTTTTCCCCGGTGATCCATCACCAGCTTACTCAAGTACAAACTGTTCAGAGTCCAACAAGATGGCATCAGAGTTTTCACTGGGCTTGCCTCCTCCATATACTCACAAGTAAATTGCAGCAGAACAAAGTTAATAATTGCAAAGGAAAAATGTACACATTGGAGCAATGGTCCAGTGGAAAGTGGTAGGAAATGAGTTCGCTTAACCGTGTCAACAATTTTACTTGGGCAACACAATCCACCCAGAGGGTGGGGTGGCCCCTGTATGAAGCCCACTGTGGTGGTTTATTAACACACACGTCCACATCAGGGACTTTGGGGACCCGGCACAGCACTGGATAAAGGGTACACCGAGTTGGTGTGTGGGACAGCTGGTGGATTATTGGAGAAATATAGTAGTAGGGGTACAAAGTGATGATTACTGACTTGAACTTGAAACCCTCAATATAGAACACACAGAACCCAAATCAAGAGGAGAAATTAGTTTAGATCACTTGTATCTCTAAAGAAGAGAGAAGAGATTGCTACTTACAGCCTGAGGCTGATAATCAAAACATCTGCCATCCCCCACTATAGGGTAAAAAAGTATCAGACTTTTCTGCCCTCCTGCCATTAGGATCGATGATGGAACTCTGTGGTCCTGAATGCAAGCCTGATGGCGGGCACCTGGCGTAGGGTGTGGGCATACATAAGTAGGTACACCAGGGCTGAGAGACCGAGTTATAAGGGTGGCATCACCTGGACGCCAGCAGAGCCAAAGGAGCAGAACCACCAGAAGAAACCAGAAGAGAGAGAACAAGGCCACAGGAGAATGCCAGAGAGCCCAGAAATAGTGAAGAATTGCTGGGGGCTGGGAGGCATGCCAGCCTCTGACCCCCCCCCCCCCGCCGGCCCCCGCCCCGGCACCCCCTGCCTTCCGTGTACCCAGTAAGCCCAATAAAAGTCTGCAAAAGCCATCGAGGGCTCCAGGACTTCTCCTTCACCCCGACTACTAGAATCATGCCTTGTGCTCATCCCACTGCTACACCCACCCAGGACTAAAACTAAGACAACAAATGAACACTTTCAATAATCAGAGTTTAAGCACCTGTTAATTTAGGAGCAGACACCCCAGGATCAGCCTCTATACTGGGAAAGAGGTCAATTTCTAGCTTGTGACTCCATTTTACTACAGTCTGTGATTACTGCTGATGTGACTGGCGGCTGAAGCCAAAGACTGTTACAGGTGGTACCCCCTGGGGGGGGGGTTGCTGGTGAGGATAGATAGCCCCAGGGAAAATGTTATAAAGTATCACATTTTGGGGCACAGCTACTGATAAGAACTGCAGAAGGAGCTGCAGATTATTTAGCCTCTGAGGATTTGGTGTTCTGCATTCAGCTTTTGAGGATTCAGTGTTCCAGATTCAGCTTTTAAGCATTCACTCTTTGGGATTCAGCATTTTTGGAGTCAGTGATTTCCGCCCCTACGGTGCTGATCTTCCAGAAGGCTGTTGTGGGCCTCTGAATGTGGAGAGGCCTCCAGCAGCCAACCTCAGAGAGGAATAGTTCAGAGGGTTTGCAAGTAGCCAAGTGAGTAAAACTGTTCCCGGTTTTGGTGCTGTTATAGCCTGGCAGAGAAGGAGAAGACCCGGAGCCTGGTGCCTCACTGAGCTGCATGAGTGAGGCTATTTGACCTGCCATTTAGTGGCTGCAGATGCTGTTTCGAGTGTTGCTTGTCTGGAGCTGTGTTGGGGGCATCTCGGCAGCTCAGGAGCATCTCCTGTTGTGTCTTCTGTGGTCTTCATGAGTTGAAACCTGGCCTATAGTTTGGCTGCCACATGTCCGCAGCGGTAGGAAGACACCATCTTGGCCTCATGACCTGCTCTTTGGGAGAGCAACTCCTATGTTTATTGTAACACATTTATAATAGCTAAGATATGGATATCACCTAAGTATCCCCAAACGGATAAGTGGATCAGAAGATGTGGTATATATACAAAATGGAATACTACTCAGGTAGGATAAACTCATACCATTTGTGGCAAATGGATGAAGCTGGAAGGGATTATGCAATAAAAAGAAGCCAGAAGGAGAAATATAAATATTGATGGTATCATTTATATGTGAACTATAGAGAAACCAAATGCAGAGTCAGACAAAGACAAACTTTAAAACCAACTCTTGAAAGCTGACCATAAATCTGAGTCTTCCAGAGTAGGAGGGTGGAGAATAGTTCAGAGAACAACCACTGGTGGTAGAGGATTCTGGGTACTTTGGTGGTGGGAGAGCTATGGTGACCTCATCTGAAGGGAGAAATTCTATATTGTCAAAATGTTGACAGGGATAGAAAACAATGATACTTCAATAAAAAAATTAAAAATAAATAAAAAATCAAACAACTTTCATCTTCTAAAAAGTAAAATATAATAAAAATCAAACTATTACAATAAAAATAGAATTTATGGGTCAAAGTTTATGAAAAAAAATTTTAAATTGTCTTTTAGAAAGCTAGTATAACATTTTAAACACCTACAGCAAATCAAGGAGATTTTCCTAATATTTTTCACTTAATTACATTTCAACAACATTTTCTAACACAGGCAGATAGTTTTTATAAGAAATTTGTTAGGATCATATTGGCTAATTATATTATAATTATTTACACATCTTAAGCTAAATCTATATAACATAACTAGCCTTTGATTTTTTTCAAGGATCTATTAATGTCATAGAATATTATGTCACAAAAATGTTACAAAGTAGGAAAAATACAAATACAAATTAGATGTTAATCTAATTTCATACATGTAAAATTAATGGTTGTAATACCAAATTTTATTCTGCCTTAAAATGTTATTTACTGAAAAAAATTGTTTGTCAGTGAATGACAAGCAATTCATTTAGAAGTATTCGTTGTTTGGATAATGAAGTCCAGAGGATCATATACGGCATATCAGTGGGTGGTAAAGCAGGATATAATATTTGGAGGCCCTTTTCTAGTTGTCCCTGAGGCCAGTGTTTCCTGCACACCCCTTGTCACTCCCATGTTATATCCAGGTGCAGTGCAATTGCCATGAACTTGAATCTATTCCTGGAATGTGGGAACATAATCTGTGTCTATGCTCAAGCACTTCTCCACGTGTTGGTAAGCAAGCATTTAAAGCTGGATAGGTTTGGGTACAAATTTTTCTTCTGACTCTTGCCAGTTGTATGATTTTGAGCAAATTGTTTTAAAACCACCACACTGACCTTACGATTTTCTCATGAGTGTTGTCTATAAGGTAGTTAGCCATTTTGTGCTTAATAAATAAATGAACTAGAAACTTTATATAAATATTGCTTTGCTTCCCAATGAGAGAAAGAAAAAGCTTGCTGTGAAGATGAGGAAGCTTATAAGCAATTGTAGGTATGGGAGGCAGCTGAAAGGTAGTGCACCTGTATTGGTATCAGCTCAGAAAGACTTATTCTTAGATCATTCTCTACCGATAGTCCGGTGACTGCAGAGTGGTCTGAACTGCACTTTCATTCCTCTTATAGATAAGGGAAAAATACATGGTCTCTATGACTGGTATCAGTTGGGGTCCTCCCTGCCTTCCATCTGCAGCCTCCACCACACCTTTGAGGAGCTTCTTCCTCAAAACACCTGTACTGCCACAGTAAATCCAGTTTTTATTTATTTTCTTATTTCACAGATTGCCTAGCACATAGTAGGTGCTCAATTCATGCTCAAAAACTAGAAAGAAAAAATTCAGACAGTGATGAAGAGGGCTTCTGCATGTCTGGGAGCCACGCCAGGTACAAGAGATGACAAGTCATTGGCACAAACAGAAAACCATTTTAAAGTGCAAAGGCAAATTTAAACATTAAAGCATGAGGAATATTTTTACTACTGCACCTGCCAAATGGAACCGAAGCAGATTTTGATATAAAAATTGACAGGGAGCAAAAGTGGGATGACTAAAAATAGAAAAGAAATTACTAAGCTTTGAAAGGAAGTACACAAGATGAAAATGGAATTAAATCTATCTCGACTGGAGGAGAATATATCAAAATGAATAAAATGAAAGTAAATTAACATGTAGCACATCTACAATCCATCTTTAGGGAATAGCAATATACACTTTTATTATCTCAATGCAGGATTTTAGTTGATTGCTTTCCTCATAGGATCCCGAAATTATTTTGTTTTATATAGAATTAAGTATTATGCTTTGCACAACTGCTTGAGGCACACAGGAGTCTGTGATACGTTTTCTCTAAATTTCCTTGGATTCGACTACTATATTAGATGAGTGTATCTTGATTGGAGTATATGTATATGTATGTGTATATGTATGTGTATGTATATATGTGTATGTATATGTGTGTGTTGTTTGGGAATGTTGGAGATGGCGTCTTCCAGAGTTGGGCTCCTTAGGAGAAGTCTCACATTGCAAAGCAGACCTTCTCCCTTCACTAAAGTTCATAGTAGCACAAATCACTTAACTTCTGGATCTCAGTTTCATAATTATAAAATGGAGATATTAATGCCTACTTTTCCTACCTAACTTCTGAGAATCAAATGAGATAATGGACTTGAAAGCAGTTTTAAAGTTGCTAATGGAAGAAATTATTGCTGTAATTTTTCTCTAAGTAATAAAATTATTGTGTGTAATTCTAAGATTGCAAAGACTTATTTGAATAGAAGAAAACAGAACATAGTAATTCCTTATATTGGCACAGAGTCTTATAATGTCTTATTATGTTAAAAATCCACATCTACATTCATCTACCAGATTAACCTGATATTCTGCAAGATAAGCAACTCTTAGGATAAATCGATAAATGTCAAAAGGCTTGCACAAGGTATTCTAGTTCTTGAATAGTGGAACCAGTTCTGGAGTTGCATAATCCTACAGTGGACACAAATGTGTGTGTGTGTGTGTGTGTGTGTGTGTAAAACCTTTTCTGACTAATAACACTGTTACTACTGAGGTTATTTTTGCAAAATGAGCAGTTAAAATAACATTAACAAATGGCAACTCAAGATCTCAAGGTAACATGACATCACAAAGAGAAAACAACACTCCAGAACCCAACCACAAAGACATGGGTGATTATATCTCCCTATAAGATAGATCAAAATTACTATAATAATAATAATTAAAAAAAAACTCACAGAGAAAGAAGAACACTGAGAAAGGCAATTGAAAGTGATAAAAGAGAACTGGAAATAGCCAATGAAAAATATACAACAAAATTCAGAAAACAAATGAATGAACTCAGAAATAAAATTAGAAAACAGAAGGTAGACATTGAAACTTTAAATAAGAAAAGAACAGAGATTTTAGATGTAAAGAGATCAATAAGTGAGATTTTAAAAATGCCATTGATGACAATAATACACAAAATGCCTGGTAGAAGAAAAGAGAAATACAGAGAAAATAAATGAAGAAACATTTTGAGAACCATCTGACTTCATTAGGAAAGGCATCAGGAAGACAATGATTATCCCAGAGGGCAAAGAGAGAGAGAGAGAGCTTATTCAAAGAAATAATAGAGGCTAATTTCCAAACCTAGGGAGGGAACTAAATATACATGTTCATGAAACTAAAATAAAACCTAGCTGAATAAATGAAATGAGACCTACAAAAAAATATATGCAAAACTGAAACAACCTAGCTTTTGAGAAAAGAGAGAATAGTGAAGTCAGCTAGGGAAAACAGCATACAACCGAGAAGAGTACTCCCATCAGGCTTTTATCATAGAAATAAATGATGAGAAAGAATTGAAGAGAAAGGAATGATGTATTCAAAATACCCAAATATAAAATCAGCCATCCAAGAATATTATTCTGCAAGACTCTCGGATTTGAGGGAGATATAAAGACCTTCCCAGACAAATAAAAGCTGAAGGATTTTTCAAACACTGGAACTCCCAAACAAGAATGCACAGAAACTATAAACCAGAGACACACTATGGGGTGGGGTGGTGGTGGGGGATTAAGGTCAAAATAAGAGGGGGGAATTGTATGGGGACTATAACCAAGATGAAAATGCATACATTGTGCAAAGATGAAAAATGATGTAAAAATATATACAATAAAAAAAGAATGCACAGAAAGCATTTGATAAGATGCAACACCCATTTATGATAAAAGTTCTCAAAAAAAATGGAATATACCTGAGCATAATAAAGACCATGTGTGATAAACCCACAGTAAGCATCATACTCAAAAAGTGAGAAACCAATTTTTTTTCCTCTAAGACCAAGGGTATCTGCTTTTACCACTGCTGTTCAATATAGTCTTAGAAGTCCTAGAAAACAAAAGAGATATAAGAGGACTCCAAATTGGGACAGAAGAAGTAAAACTGTGACTATTTGCAGGTTACATAATATACATAGGAGACCCTAAAGATGCTATGAAAAAATTATTAGAAACAATAAATCAGTACTATAATGATACAGGCTACAAAATCAATGTATCAAAAGCCTGTTGTGGGCCCCCCTGGTGGTGCAAGGGGTTATACACAACCTATGAAGCTGTCCACAGCCATTGGGGCATGAGTTCGATACTTGGCCAGCTAGGGAGCAACCCACATGGCACAGCAGACCTCTCCTGACTTGCCCGCTGCTCCCCTCAGCAGTGTATTTCAGTAAAGCTGCCTGTTCTGTTTCCCACTCAATCCTCTCTGCCGCAGACCAGCACAGCAGTAGACGATGAGGCCGCCTCAGGGTTGAGAGAAGCGTGCAGGGTGGTCAGGGCGTCAGTGAAAGAAATGACAAACAGACACACTTCAAGAGAGTGAAAATCTGAGTGTAATTTTCTTTGAGTTGGTGACCAGTATATATATGTTTTCTAAAGGCATAGGAATGGCGAACATCAGTGAAGAAATCAGCTTGCTTATAGGTTTAGCTTATCATTGACAGGGCAGTGATTTACATCTGGACCCAGGCGCATTCCTAAGTAGTTAGGCTATTAATTTTTCTTTTTATTTTATGTGATTACTTTTTGTTTAAACTACTCACTAAATTACTATTAATTAGCACGGGTGAATTTTACTTTTCACAATGTAATATTTTTATCATTAAGATTAATGCGAACAAAGCTAAACATACAACAGAGAAATTATTAACAGTTCTATTAATACACAGAGTTTAGTAACGTTTCATTTGAATTAGGCTAGTTATTAGATTTCGTTTGTTCTTTTTTAATCAGCAACCAATGACCTTTTTAGACAGGGAAAGAGAAAAGATTTTAGAAAGAGAAAAGATTTTAGAAAGACAGTTGTGGTAGAATAAAGTTTGTGGGCCTTGAGAAGGCGAGATAAGTTTCCGTGTGGACAGCATTCCTGTAGTGGCTCCTGGTGGTCGTTATCTTTCAACAGGCTTCCGTCTTATCTATGTCTTCAGGGGGTTTTGCTGTTCTCCCCCTGCGCACTGGTTCCTTGCCCAGCCGGACCTAGGGACCATGTCTTAGCCCTAAAGGTCACTGCAGGGGGAGGTGCAGCAGGTATGTCTTCAGGGGGTTTTGCTGTTCTCCCCTTGCTTCAGGGAGTTTTGCTGTTCTCCCCCTGCACGCTGGTTCCTTGCTCAGCCGGACCTAGGGACCGTGGTGCAAGCCATTAGCCCTAAAGTTCACTGCAGGGGGAGGTGCAGCACTCTCACCCCCCACACCTCTGGCCTGTACCCCAGTTTTTGTATACATACATAAATAAATCTTTTAAGAAAAGCCTGTTGTGTTGTTATATACAAATAATAAACTAGAAGAGAAGGAAATCAAGAAAAAAATCCCATTTGCAGTCACATCAAGGAGAGTCAAATGCCTAGGAATAAACTTAACAGAGGAGATGAAGAGCACCTGAGCAACAATAACTGTAAGATATTATTATTAAAAGAGATAATAATAAAGAATTACATACCACCTTAAGCCCATGTGAATAGCCCATATCTAAATGACCAGAAACAACATGTGTTGTCAAGGATGTGGAGAAAAGGAACCTTCTCACACTCTTGGTAGGAGTGTAATCTATTCCACACCTGTGGAAAGTAGTATGGAGGTTTCTCAAAATATTACGAATAGATCTACCATATTGTCCAGCAGTTCCACTCCTAGGTATCAACCCAAAGAATGTAAAAATACCAATTTGAAAGGACATATTTATTCCCATGTTCATTGAAGCTCTATTTACAATAGCCATGTTATAAAAACCACCTAAGATTCTGATCATAGATGAGTGTGTTAAGGAGATGTGGCATATATAAGCAATATGATACTACTCTGCTATTTTCAAAAGATGAAATCTTGCTTTTTGCATCAGCATGGATACAACTGGAGGGGATTATGCTAATCAAATAAGGCAGAAGGAGAAAAAAAAAATACCAGATAGCACTCATATGTGAAGTATAAAGAAACAAAACAAAGAAAGACAAAACTCATCCAAAACAAACCTTAGAAATCTGACTGTAGAATTGAGGCTACCAGAGGGGAGAGTAGACAGTGTCCAAAAGTGGGTAGGGAAGCAGTGGACTATGGTGAGGTACTATGGGTACTTTAGTGGTTGGTGGGTGTGGTGTGGTATCAAGCACCTGAAAAGGTATGATTTTGTTCCCTTATATCATACACATATTGTAAACAAACATTACTTCAGTAAAAAAAAAAAAATGATGCAACTTAAAGGAAAAGGAATGAACTCCTGATATGTGCTATTACATGGATAACCTCAAAACCATTATGCTAATTGAAAGAGTTCAGGTGCAGATGACCACATATTCTATGATTATATATGCGTGAAGTGTCCAGAAGAGGCAAATCTATAGCAACAGAAATCAGTCATTCATTGCCTGGAACTTGGAGTGGAAATGACATAGATTAGACAGACATGAGGGATCGTTTTGGGGTGATGGAAATGTTCTACCATTAGAATGTGGTAATGTGTGCACATCTTTAGGCTTACTAAAAATAATTGATTCTAAGTTAAACCCCAATAAAAATCTGAAAAAGAAAGCTTTAGAAAAAAAATATCTCTAGAGCCTCCCTGGTGGCACAGGGGTTGAGCGCAGCACTGTGAAGCTGTCCTCAACCTCTGCAGTGCAGGTTCAATCCTAGTCAACCAAGGAGATACCCACATGGCACGGACCTCTCCTGTCTTGTCTGTTGCTCACCTCAGCAGTGTATTTCAGTCAGTCTACCTGTTCTGCTCCCCACTCTCTCTCTGGTGAATTCTCTCACCCTCCCGCACCGCTGGCCTGTACCGCAGTTCTTTTATAAATAAATAATTTTTTAAAAATTAGAAAAAGAAAAAATCTCTAAAGGAAATGGATAATAGTGTCAACAAACATTTAAAAGGGCCAGTTATTTCTAGACAATGTCAGAAAGGAGGTTCTGGTTTTTAAATTTTGACTTTCTCACAGATGTGAAGAGGAAGCAGTTGCAGAGTGCTATGAGGGCTAAGGTTACGTCAAAGAATGTGGCCCAAGTTATGGTTCCACAGATGGAGAACCAGGAGGTAGATGGTTTATGTTTATGTTTGTCCCTGAAATGGGCAAATTGCTGTGTTGGGCTGTAGATTTCAAGGTGCCCGTCTCTGGACTGGATTTGGGAGGGTTTTGTAGACTTTGTCAAGAACAAGGCATAAAACCCTTTCACAAAATTGGTGCCAAAAGTAAAGGAGGTCCCTGCCCCTCCCAAAGCCAAAACCAAAGCAACGTCTGTGAAGGCCAAGGAGGTAGTACTGAAAGTCATCCACAAACACAAGAAAAAGAAGATCCACACTTCATCAACCTTTCTACAGGCTCAAGACACTGCAACTCTGAAGGCAACCCAAAAATCCTCAAAAGAGTTCTCCCAGGAGAAACAAGCTTGTCCACTGTGCCATCACCATGTTCCCGCTGAAAAACTGAGTCAGCCATGAAGAAGACAGAAGACAACAACACATTTGTGTACATTATTGATATCAAGTCCAGCAAGTACCAGATCAAACAGTCTGCGACCAAATTCTATGACAGTAACATGGCCAAGGTCAACCTAATGGAGATCAGAAGGCATACGATCACCCTAATGGAGAAAAGAAGGCATATGTTCAGCTGGCTTCTGACTATGATACTTTGGATGTTTCCAACAAAATTTTGATCATCTAAACTGAGTCCAGATGGCTAATTCTAAATATAATTTTTTTCACCATAAAAAAAGAACAAGGCATAGCCATGTCCCTTGGATTCCTTTAAGTAGGGAATTAGATTAGAAATGAAAAAAAGGAATTAAGGCAGAAACCCAGCTGTAAGAATTAAAGTACAATAGGAGGACTGGACCCAGCTAGTCATCAGGACAGGTGTTCATTATCAGGGTGTTTGAAGGTCTTCTTCAGCTCTGGGGCTGTGGAAAGATATGGCCTGGGCCCAGGAAGATGGTGGGTGCCGATAATAAAAACTAGGCTTCAAGGACTGATTGAACAGTGGTGACCACTTCATGCCCTGCCTCACATCTGGGATGCATTAGAAGTTCTAAATGCCCACTTTTCCTGTCCATAAGTTTAATTTAAAATATATCAGTACTAAACCTTATAATAAGTGTGTGAAGTTCTGACAAAATTCTGATTTTTCCCATAATGACCCCATCAGTGCTTAAGCAAAGTTGTTTTTGGTCACTCTATTTAAAGATTTTAGTTTCCATGGAGCTCCCATATGACCCAGCAGGTCCACTCCTAGGAATCTACTCAAAGGACACAAAAACATTAATTCAAAAGGATACCTGCACCCCTATGTTTATTGCAACACTACTTACAATAGTTAAGATATGGAAACAACCAAAATGCCCAAAAATAGATGCATGGATCAAGAAAATGTGGTATACACACACAATGGAATACTATTCAGCAACCAAAAAAGATAAACTCATGTCATTCACAGCAACATGGATGGACCTGGAAGGGATTATGATCATTGAAATAAGCCAGAAGGAAAAAGAGAAATATCAGATGGTTTCACTTATAGCAGGAATATAGGGGAACCAAATAAGGGACCAGGGGGAAAAATTATAATAAATTAAAAAAAAAAAACAGGCAACTATTAATCAGAAACACTCAGCAGGGGTGGGGAGGGAGAGGGGTCAAAACAGGGGAGGGAATGTGTTCTTGCGCAAGGGATTATGGTGATGGTGCACAGGTGAATTGGTGGTGGAAATTTTGTGGGACTACACCGGAGAGGAGAAAGCATGCATTGTACAAAAAGGAAGAATGATGTAATATATATATATATATATATAAATTTTTTAAAAAAGAAATAAAGCATCATAATTAAAGCTAAAAAAAGGATTTTAGTTTCCTCCCACTCTAAATATCTTATTCCCCAATATATTTCATCACCTTCTAGTACATGTGTTTGCTTATTTTGTTCGTTGTTTTTCTTACATCATTAAAATCTAATCATATGTACTCACTTTGTCCCCACAGCCCAGAATAGAGCCTGGCAAAGTAGTGTTTCATATGCATTTATTAAATGAATGCATGAAATGTAAAATCTTCTCCCCACTTTTTTTCTGCTTTGCTGATGCTCAAAGAATAATTTAGATTATAAGTAACTTTGCATTTCCTTGGGTCACAACAGATCCTGGAAACTGGTGTCAGCAAGCATCTGAGTAGGAGTGGAAGATCTGATGTGTTCTGGCTTATTAGGTCAAAGGAGGCTGCAGAGGCAAGAGCTGAGTCAGACAAGGACTAATGGCAGAGCTTCAGAACTGAGTCTGGTTGGTAGGGGAATATTTACTTGTGAAATGAAGTTACTCCACTCTGATCTTTAAAAAAGAGAACAAGTAAAGCTCATAGATACACAGAAGAGATTCGTGAGTGCCAGAGAAGGGGGAGATGGGTTGTATGAAATAGATGAAGAGGGTAAAAAAGTGAAAACATCCATTTACAAGATAAGTCATGGAGATGTAATGTACAACATAGTAAATTTAATTAATTAGACTATTACATATTTAAAAGTGCTAAGAGAGTATATATAAAGTGATCCTCACTTCATCTTCATTTAGTCTGAGAAGACCTTTCTTTCTCCCTCATATATGAAGGAGAATCTTGCAGAATATAATATTTGTGACTGGCAGTTTTTATCTTTAAGTATTCTATGGGGACTACACCTCAGCGGGGGCGGGGGAGCAAATATTGTTTAAAAATGAACAACGATGCAAAAATAAATAATAAAAAAAAAAGTGTTCTGTTAACTTCATTCCATTCTCTCCTTGCCTGTAGTGTTTCTTCAGAGAAGTCCAATGTTAATTGTATTGAGTTTCCTTTATAGGTTATCTGCTTCCTCCCTTAGTAATCTTCAATATTCTTTCTTTGTCTTGAACTCTTAGAAGTTTCTCTACTAGGGTCTTGGTATAGGTCTCATTTGGTTAGGTACCTAGGTGTTCTTTTAACTTCATAGGCTTGTGTATTTACTTCTTTCTCCAAGTTCAGGAAGCTTTCCTCCATTGTCCCTTTAAATAAGTTTTCTTTTCCTTTCCTCTCCCTCTGCTGAAATAGTCATTACCCTTATATTGCCTTTCCTTGTGGAGTTGGATAATTCTCAAAATGTTTCTTCATTTTCCCTCTACATACCTCTCTTTCTTTTCCGCCTGGATTCTCTTTGAGAATGACTCATCTCAAAAAGACCAGAAACAACAAATGCTCAAGTGGATGTGGAGAAAAGGGAAACCCTCTTACACTGTTAGTGGAACTTTAGATTGGTCCAGCCCCTATTGAAAACAGGATGGAGGTTTCCCAAAAGATTAAAATTGGATCTGCCATTTGACCCAGCAATTTCACTTCTAGGTGTGTTCTCAAAGGGTAAAAAAACACTAATTCAATGGGAAATATGCGGTCCCATGTTCATTGCATCACTATTTATGATAGCCAATCTGTGGAAACAACCTAAGTGTCAAAAAGCAGATGAGTGGATAGAGAAAATGTGGTGTATATACACAATGGAGTACTACACAGCTATCAAAAGATAAAGCTCTTGTAATTTGAGCTGGAGAGGATTATGTTAAGTAAAATAAGTCAGAGGGAAAAAGTCAAATGCCATATATGTGAAATATAGAGAAACCACACAAAGAATCAGATAAATTCAAACTAAGAACTAATCCTAGAAATCTGTAGAACTAAGACTAGCAAAGGGTGAGAAAAAGGATAGAGGTGATAACAAAGTGGAGAGAGAGCACAATGGACCATGGTAGTAGACTATGAGTGTTGATGTGATAGGTATGTTGTGGTAACAACACCTGAGCAGGAAGATCCTGTACTTCTAAAACACAAACAGCAATGTAAACTAATGTTTCATCAAAAAGAATTTTAAAAAGCAATATATTTAAGTAAATAAAAATAAGATGAAAAATCCTCGAGGAAAAAAGATGTTTTCCATTCAAAAAAATACATAAAATTAGCAATTTGAACCATTTCTAAGCTTATAATTCACTGTCATATATTCATGATATAGTGTATAAACATCTCTACATTTCATCTCCACAATGTTTCTCCTCTTGCAAAATTATAACTCTGTACCCTTTAAATAAATAATTCCCTAAAAAAGTGATTAATACAAGAAAAATTATAATTATGTGACAGTTGTTAGACTTACTGTCATCCATTATTTCAAAATATATACAATATTGAATCATTTTATTGCACACCTGAACTAATATATTTCAGTTATAATTCAATTTTAAAAAAAAGGAAATTGACTTAGTGACAGTCTCAAAGTAACCTGAAAGCCCTGGCTGAGTGTTGACTTCCGCTGCATGCTTGCAACATGAACCCCAGGTAGTATCAACCCAAGTTTTTATAGCAGTCCTCACATTTCAGATTTTCTTACAACTCTTTACAGCTTAGCAATGGTTGATTCCTGTTTTCTTTTAGCTAAATTAAAAATTTTGTGAGCCATTTTGAGCTATGGGAGGAAAGATTCATTTGTCGCTGAAAGAAGATGCGCTTTGAATTTCTTTTGGACAGCAAGAATTAAATCACATATTCTCAGCATCAGATGTTTTAACATTTCTGATAGTGCAGAAACATCCATAGTCCATAAATAATAGTTTAATCTTTTCCAAATGTCTAGATAACATTTTTGTTCAAGTCAACTTTTTACTGAAGTGTAGCATGCATTCATAAATGAGCACAAATGGTCAGCATAGAACTTCATGAATTTTCATGGCATGAACATTTGTGTAACAGAGTTTGAATCAAGAAACAAAATAACCAGCTGGCTGGAAGCCCCCAGGAAATTCCTTCTAGTCACCCCTGCCTTCATTACTACCATAATGTTAGCAACATTGCCAGACTTTGAACTTAACATGCATGGAAGGTATACAATATGCATTCTTTTCTACCTGGACCCTTGCTCGACAATGTACTTGTGAAGATAAAGTTGTGGATGAAAGGTTGGTGAAGAAAGAGTAGGTATTCCGTTCTAAATGCTGGTAGACCTGGGCCAGGCAGACAGTGGCCTAGGACCCTGCGGCAGGGCCTCAGGACAGAAACACTAGAAGAATTTCACAATTAGACTTAAGCTAAGCTCCACATTCTACTTCTTCTGAAGTAAATTTCCCACCTCCCCAGACTCCCCTTGTGCCATTTTGAAGGTATATGGATGCACACCTGACAAGACTTCCTAAACAGCTGATTACACATGTATAGAGAAAAAGAGAGTGATCGTAGCTGGGACCAAGCCAAGGCACGTGACCCCGTAATTTTCAACCTTGCAGTCTAGTGGAGCACATGGTGCCACATTCCTTGGGTAATGGGTTGCTTAATGCTTAATAAGATTTTTTTTCCTCCTGAGGATGCTAATAACATCAGTGCATGATGAAAACCCATGAGCCATTTAAAACTGATTATATAGAGAAGAGCAACAATTCCAGGAAGTCACTGATAATCCTGTGACTGCCCTGGACTGTCCGGTGCCGTCCCGCAATGAAGAGCCCTCCCAGACCACAAGCCATTGGATTCCTATAATCTTCCTTTGCCCTCTCCTCTGTGAAATAGTTTCTTTAAAATGCTAACTGCTGTTCTCCCATGGTGGTGCTGCATTAATAAAGGGCTTCCTTTGTGCAAACAATCTCGTGGTTCAGAGCCTGGCTTTTGGAGCACAGTGATAGGACTCTTTAGATCTCTAGAGGGTCAAGGAGAACACTTTAGGTCTTTGCATGAAAAGTGGATTGCTGCTATTTCCTGAACCAGGGGAAGACTTAGGAAAAAACAAGGTTTGGGGGACTATTAATGAAATGTCTCATTTTGGTTAAGTTTGAGATGCTTCTTAAATAAAATCTAGGCATGTCTGGAACTACCTAAGCAGTGAAGGCGGGACTTGCAGATTTAGTAGTCATGAGTGTGTGCATGATTTTTAACCCTATGAGGGGATAATGTGATGTCACTTGATAAGGGACTGAAGTGTGAGGTGAACATCAATGTGGCATCTCAGAATAAAATTGCCCTCCTGTTCTTTCCCTTCTTTCTCCTCCACAACCTGCACTTACCTTACAATGTGAGTCAACATAGTCCCTAGGCTAAGCCGTCCTGTTTGCTTTTGCTTCTTCAGTTCCTCTCCTCCTCCACCTTGTCCACCTTTGGTATCACAAAAGCCCAAATAACTGGGGAAGAGGAAATTTTCATGAGAAAGAGGGAAGATGGGAAGGTAGGAAGAAGGGTCTGTCGGAAAATTCTCCTTAACTATGAAGAGAGAAAGAAAGACTTAGTACACATACCAATCAGCATTAGAATACTGTACTGAGACTTTTTGGCCCATCAGACTTTCATTATGGTTTTCGATATACATGAATTATCCCTGGAATTTTCATGAAAACAGGAAATAGCTCTCTGTTCCAAGAGAATTTCACAATAGTGTATAAATAATTTAACAAAATATATTTGTTGCATCAATTTCCTCCCTAACCAGAAGGGCTAAATCAGTTATCTGTATATTTTTTCCAATACTTAACAATTCAGCTGCAGTAAAGCAAGTTTTTCTTGGTTCTCTGTGTGTGTGTGTGTGTGTTTGTGTGTGTGTCTAACTTAAGGAGTCATAAATAGACTCCTACACTAGATAAGTGATGATATTTGGGGATAGAAAAGGAATCGTTTCAGATTAAACTCCTTCTTCATTGTTTAAGTGTTAATACACATTGCTGATGAGTACTTTTTTTCCACCAGGGAGAGAATGCTGGAATGAGGCCCTGGCAATCTGTGGTGACTAAACTGAAGAACAAACATGAGCCGTCCTTCTCAGATATTTTTGACAATTAATTCACTTAGATCCAACCTCTAACAGATGTAGCTTTTGGGGATAAAATAACTCTTCCTTCATTCCTAGATTCTTCTCCCCATAACTAAACCATAAAGAAAATAAAAGAGAAAATAAACATCATTGCTTTAGGAAGAGATACTAATGGTACAACCCACAGGTTGATGTGCTCCCTGGGAGTCTGCGTCTTTGGGCTTCCAGCTAGTGGCTCGCACCTCCTCTCCCCTCCCTCCTCGTTCCACCTTTTTGTGTTGCCTGGATTTTAATCTGTACACTTTTTCATCTCAATCCTGATGGTTCTTGCTCTTTCTCTTGTACAACTAGTATTTTCACATTTTCTCAGAATAGCACTGTGAAATAAGATCGTGTTAAAAAAAGAAATACTGTGTTCTGCCTAGCAAAGTAACACTGACAAATCAGGTGGCCTAAGCAAGTTGATGCCTGAAATTTCATGGACAGTAAGATCACTTTCTTCCAGAAAGCACACATTTTTAAACTTTGGGGTTCTTTAGAGACTCAAAGACATAGGATATGGATACGATAGATTTTACTCACAGATGGGGACCATACTCCACAGAATGATTGATTTATCGAGCTCTGGAAAAGTCACATGCCCTAAAATATGTCTTCCACTTGCTCTGCCTTAATGAATAAAATTTCCACTCCAGAACAACACTAGCAATGTTTTACACTTGAGTGGTGTTGCAGACCATACTGTTGGAACTATGGTATTAAACTACACATTTACATGCATTTGTCTGGCTTATTACTGCTCGTGACATCTCCTCCTTATGCTGAGCCCAGTGTGGGGTGCCCTGTCTTCCCTGGTTCTATAACAATCTTGTTATGCCCATTTAACAGATGAGGTAACAGAGACTCAGACACAAGTCATCTAAGTCTGGCCTCTTTCATGGACTAGCAGTTCTGACTCCATAGCTGGACTCTACATTTTAGTGACTTCTTGACCAATCCTGTAAAAGCAGATGTGTCCTTGCCAGGACAGCCCTGGCTTGCTCTTCAGAGGCTTTATAAGGAGAGTAGATCCAGAGTAGGTGGGATGGTCTGGGTAGGAAGTAGGCAGGCAGGGAGGGATGAGGATCAGAAGGCTGCCCCTCAGGGGAGGCCAAATCCATGCCCAGGGTAATCATGATGTACCCAGCACCCACAGCAGCACATAGGTGTGGGGAGGAAATAAAAATGGCTCAGTATTCCTGGGAGCTGCTCTGGGTGAACAGTTATCATCCTTTCAAACCAGGTGACAGACACCGCATGGGGTTCCTCACTAGAGTTGGGTAATCCACATCCCTTGAAGCATCTATAGTTTTAGTCTCAAGAATGATTAGAACAGGCAGGTTGTCTTGGTTGGCCCCGGGTCTTCCTGCACTCTTGCTGGGGTGTAACGTCTACCTGTGTGTGGGTATATGAGGGAGGGCAAGTGAGGGACTATGAGAGCCACATGTCAGCAAAAGCCCCCAGGAGAGGTACTGATTACTGCCTTAGTGCTGGCAGTTACCTTTATGTCAGAGACCGCCCACCCCCCCAACCAAGTGTGGGAAGAAATGGTCCCACACCTCCCCTCTGTATTCTTTTCTCTCCCTCAGGACTCCTATGCCCAGGATGTCTGATGGCCTCCCCTGTGAATCAGCTGGCAGGATCTCTGGACTAAGGAAGAGATAGCTTTGAGCTTTGTCCACCCAAAAGTGTATTTTCTTATCCCCTTCTTCTCGGTCCCTCTTTTATTTATTTTTGCACCTTTTCTTTATTATAAGATCTTTTCCTATGTAGGCCATATTTAAGATTCATTGCAAAGAAAGTTTTTCTCACACCAACCACCACTTTTATATACTTTGATATATAATGTATTTGAATTTCAAAAAAGGGATTTCCCACAATTGCTCTACTTCTAGAAGTTTCTCTAACTAGTGGATTTTGTAGTGACTATTACTGTGCTTTGGGTTTGGTTTTATTGCATACATCACATGGGTACATGGCCGGTGGGAGCTGTCCAGACGCTAATAGGGTTGCTGCCCTCTTATTGAGTAATGTGTAGCTTGTAACTGGCCATTTTCCTCTTTCATATATCTAATTTTTTTCTCTGAACTATGAATTCTCTGATGGCCAATAAGGTAAAGGCTTTGCCTTAAGTGTTTTCCAAAGTGATCACATTTAAATGGTTTCTCCCATTTTCTATTTTTTGACTTTGAATAAGGACTGAATTCTTATAAAAAATTTCTCACATTCATGACCCGTATACTGAATAGGTATATATTTTCATAGGCATTTTATGGTGGGATTTTTCCCACATGATTTTCCATACTTACTACATACATATATGAGATTTCTTCATTTTTCCAAATCTTGGTATTTTCTAATAGTTAAGGCTTCAAATTAAAATACTTATAGACATACACCCACGCTCACAGGAGCATTATTCACAGTAGACAAAAGGTGGAAACAGCCCAAATGCTCACTGATGGAGGAGTGGATGATCCTATCCACACAATGGAATATCATTCAACCTTAAAAGGAAGGAAATTCTGACACATGGATGAAATTGGAGGACATCATACTAAGTGAAGTAGTTCAGGATAAAATGCCATTTGAGTCCACTTATGTAAGATATTAGAGTAGTCAAATTCACAGACATGGTGAATGTGTTTGTCAGAGGCTGGGGGGAGGAGAGAATGGGGTTGTTTATTTGCTACAGAGTTTCAGTTTGGGGAGACGTTGACAGCCAAACAACAATGTGAATATACTTAATGTCTTTGACTGTATGTTTAAAAATGGTTAAAATGGTAAATTTCATGTTATGTGTATTTACCACAATTAAAAAGTATGTAAGAACATGTTTTTTATAGAGTCCTTTGGGAATGTGGCCATTTTCTTTAATTTCGTGCTTTATAAGCTTTTTCTCAGGTGGGATTCTCCATTTTGTTTGTTCTCCATTTTGCTGGGAGCAATGCTGGGAAAGGGGCTTTGCCTTCTCTTTCCCCTCCAAGCACCCCTCCCTTCAAAGTCCCTGCCCACAGGACCTGAAGCTTAGAAGCATTCTCAAGCCTCCCTGGTGGTGCAAACGGTTAAGATGCAGCACTGTGAAGCTATCCGCAGCCTCTGCAGCATGAGTTCAATCCCCGGCCAGGGAGCTACCCACATGTACAGCAGACCTTGCCCGCTGCTCCACTCAACAGTATATTTCAGTACATCTGTTGTTCTGGTCCCCACTCTGTCTCTGGCGAATCCTCTCACCCCTCACACCTCTGGCCTGTACCCCAGTTCTTGTATGTATAAATAAATAAAATCTTAAAAAAAAAAAAAAAAGGAGTATTTTCAAGCAGATGACTCCTTCTTGGTCTTGGTGCTGTCATCCGACACGGTGAACAGAAAACACTAATGACGTCAAGACAGTTAGTGCCAGGAACTCTCTTTTCTTAGCTCTTTCTGTGAACAGGACCCAGTGTTCTTGGCACTTTAAAAGTGAAAGCTTCTTTGAAAAATTGGCAATGCCAGTGGAGTGAGACCCAGGTCTTGCAATTTTTCACTGTCTCCTCTCTGGAGAGTTCCTTCTGGATAGGATTCAGATACAACTTCTCCTCTCACATCCTCAAACGTTCAGCACTTTCATTGTGCGGTAGCGAGATCTGTAGCCTGACTGGAAAGAACACCGTCATTACTGTGAATCCCCTATTTTTCCAGAAGTCACTTGACTCCTGAAATAACATTTGGGCACTGATGAATGAGGAAGTTAGAAAATGGGTACAAGTAATTAGCTAGAATTAGGGGGACCCCAAGATGAAATGTCCTAGGCCATTTATCAAAAAGAATGAGGAATAATCGGTTTGGGGTCAGGGTGCCCCTAGCCCAGTAAAAATAATCAGAACACAGTGCTAAAGCAGAGGAACCAAGCTCCTTCGGGGAGAGCAGCCAAGTAAGCTGGGAGACTCAGTGGCCTCAGTAACCTAGCGACCCCAGGGGTTCTAACCAACCAGCAAGAAACACAACACCAAGGCACCCTGCAGCCTAGTCCTCACTCCTTGCTCCCTATACTCATATAAACACCTTCTTGCCCCCTCGGTGGCAACACACTCAGGACCCCTCTCTGCTAGGGAGCTATCCTGTCCTCTTTGTCAATAAATCTCTTGCTTTTCTAACTAAATCTGGTGTCGAGTTGAATTCTTTCCTCACCAAGAGCCCTTTGGGGTCCTGAAACCCCCAGGACTGATTCAATGAGACTGGGGTGATCATAGGTGCCCTGGAAGGCTTGTCTTTCAGAAGTGATCACGTCCTAACCAGGGCATTTCAGACTAGAACCAGCAGATGGGGTTGTATTTCTGCTGGTAGCAGCAGTGCCGACTTTACCAGTCCCACCTGCGTGTGCCCTGCTCCAAGTCACAGGTGGGAAGCTGAGGAAGAGCCCCTGAGGAGACCTTGGAGATGTAAGCTCACAGTTTTGGGCTCAAGACCATGCCTTACGGAATTGCTGGGAAGATAAAGTGAGCTATTTCAGGAAGAAGGAAAAAATGCTACTAATCTATAGCGTTAAATTTTGCAGGTGTGTTTGTACAGATTGTATGCTTTTTGCTATGCTGACCACATTCCATTTGAATAATTTTATCACTATTACCTGGTGCACATTCTGGTGATGAAATTTTTGGGGAAATGTAAGCAGGCATGGCTGAAGACGGAAAATAGGATGGGGAAACTAGTGTACAGTGTGACCTTTGGGTAAACTTAATTCAGATAATTTTATAAAGAATTTTGGTAACTTCTTAGGATAACATTAAAATGCCATAAAAGACTGTATAATTGTCCATCTCACTGGTTCCAGGAGCCAGGAAACTAGTTGGGGAAAAGGGTCTCACAAAGGTCCAGGCAGGCTTTTCTGGTTTTCTCCCTGGAGAAGATTAACAATATGTTTGGTTGGCCACAGGTTTGGCAATAAACCTTGTTCATCAACAGAACAAAGAACAAGCTAAGAAGGGGAGTCAGTGACAAACCTGTGTTAGTCTCCTGCTGTTGCTCTAATACATTACAACATTTAGTGACTTAACACACAAATTTATGCTCTTACAGCTTTGGAGGTCAGAAATCGGGAGTACTTTTCCTGAGGCTAATTTCAAGCATCATCAAGGCTGCTTTCTTCTGGAGGCTCTGACGGGGGCGCTCTGTTTCTTTTCTTGTTTCATTTTCTAGCAGCAGTCTACATTCCTTGGTTTGTGGCCCCTTCCTCCACCTTCACAGTACTTCACTTGAATCTCACCTTCTGTCATAACATGGACTTTTCCTTTGATTATGACCCTCTTCCTCCCTTTTCACAAGGACCATTGCGATGATATTTGCCCATCCAGATAATCCACCCCCACCTCATCTCAATGTCCTTAATGTAATCAAACCTGTAAACTGTGACTTTTGCTACATAGGACACAGGTTCTGGGGATTAGAACCTACTACACAGATCCCCTTAATCAATAGCACAAAAGCAAGAGAAAGAACTTGGTATTAAGAATAGAATGGAGGGCATCCCGATGGCATAAGGGATTGAGATGCAAACTGTGGAGCTGTCCACAGCCTCTGCAGCATGAGTTCAATTCGTGGCCAGCCAGGGAGCTACCCACATGGCGCAGCAGACCTCTCCTTTCTCGTCCAACTGCTCCCCTCAGCAGTGTACTTCCTTCAATTTGCCAGTTCTGTTCCCTGCTCTGTCTCTGGTGAATCCTCTCACCTCCCCACACCTCTGGCCTGTACCCCTGCTCTTGTATGCATAAATAATAAATAAATAAATCTTTTTTTAAAAAAAAAAAAGAACAGAATGGAGCTTGCAAGACATAATAAAACATTAAATGGTTTGAGATCAAGTCACGCATTTCAATTTCCCAGTAACCAATTTTTCAAACTTTAAAATTTTATTAATATTCAAAAAGCTTGCCTTGAACGTCATTTTTCAGCACTTAGTATTCTTTGCTAATTCCTCAAATGGTGTTATCAGCCTTAATTTTGAACTTCTACTAATTAAAACTTTATGTTACATTAAATCAAATTATAGTAGTAAAATGATAAAGGCTTAAGATAAAGCATTGAAGTTTTAGCTGGAAACTTTCAGGAAGAAATGGTAGATGAGGTTACATTAAAATTTAATTTTCAAAAGCACTTGAAGAAAATTAGAAGTAGTCCATTCAAAATTTCTGACCAAAACCTGTTTGGAAAAAATAAACCAAAGGAAAGGAAGTGAGAATGTCCAGAAGATTGTGTTATAATGATTTTTATGCCCAATGCCTCAAGTTTGCTATTTGTTGATTGTAAATATAACATTGACATGAAAGAATTTTGTTTTAAAGATTTTTTTTAATTCTAAAATGCTACAGAGATTGGCAAATTGAGAAATGGAAGCTAGGGAAAAACCACATCATATAGTAAATCTGAATTTAGGAGTCAGGTTGATAAAGTACTTTGAGAACTTGGCAGAACAATCGTAAATATGCTGGCAAAACCAAAAAGAAAGAAATCAGTATGAACTGAAAAATTCTTGTGGGAAGCAAACACAGACATTTTCTTTATGGAGAGATTTCTTAATTTTTAATACAGTTTGAAAACATTTAAAAGATGTCTTTAAATCCTACTATATAGAGAGAATGAAACCTTGTTGATGAAAAACCATAGAAACCCTTTCAATCTACTAAGCTGTCCCATTGGAGACAAATTACTGCAAGTCACAAATAATTAAGAGAAACAAGTTAATTTTGTGAAATCATGATTTGACAAAATTGTATTTTGGGCAAATAGAACTTTCAGTTATTTGAGTTTCAATTGCCTGGCCTCCTTCTCTTGGGGGCTGAGTTTCCTGGGGGCCCAGGGCTGCTAGAGGGAGCAGGACTTGGGGGAAAGCTGGACTTACGGGGGGAGTGCTAGGCTGCTCAGTGAAGCTGGGGGAGTGGCAGGATTGCTCCCCTTTCCTCACTTCCCTGGTCATGGTGAAAATGAGTTGGCTGGGGTCTTTCCCATGGCAGAGATCCAATCCTTTCTTACTAGTAAACCTCTCCCTCCTTAGTACCTTGCAGGTCCCAGCTTTGCTTCTAGCACATCTCTAACACTTCATTGCCCTCATGATTTATATGTTTGAGAACTTAAGGCTCTCAGACCATGGCAACGCTTTACCCAACTTCTACTCTCCAGTTCCAAACCTGTTGCCTGATACACAGTAAATGCTTAAAGAGTGACTGTTGAATGAATGGGTAGATGTGGAGAAAACTTTATTTTAATGAATATGTTACTCCTGAGCTAACTTCTTCCTTCTGGGTTCCATATTCCTTGCTTTCTTCTGTTGTGGAATATCATCCCTGTTTCCTTGTCCACCTCATCCTCACCCCAGCAGGGAAGCCTTTTCCTTATCTGAGCATCCCCATGGCCACAGTTGTGAGCCCTCAACAGATGTTGTCTTGTTAATTATTGAATGATCTGACATGAGTTCCCTAGATCAGAAGGACATTCTCTGTATATCCAACATGCTATTACAAACTCCATTTTAATGTAAAGATATTTAAAAGGGACTTCTTCTATTCATCTTAGCTTATTATTTATTATCTTTTGGCTGATTAGCAACCAATTGATCAACAGTTTCTTCAGAAACTACTTTGGTGCCATGGTTATGAACAATATTAATACAATAGTTGTGAACAAAACACTCATATGTATTATACTTCAGCAGTTTCTTCCATTTTTATTTTCTTTCTAAAGATAATGTGACTGGAAAAACTCATCCTGTGTTTTCCACTCCTGCTGTCTTTCGCACTGCTTTGTGATTGTTGAAATAAACATTTAAAAGTTCCAATTAATTAATTAGTTCATTTATAAATATTTAGAAATAATTCATTATCATTTCATGTTACCTCATTGATCTTTTCACAGAAACATTGTTATTTAACTTTAAAAATGTTCTTTTCTCTCTTTGCACTTTTCATTTAATATTTGAAAACCCTGTATTAGTTCTTGTCGTGATGAAGGGAGCATGACATTGTCATCATAGAATCTTAAAGAGCTGCTGATGTAAAACCTGTCACATTTGGATAAATCAAGTGATGACTTCAGATCTATAAATATTTTCTGATGATTTTCCCAAAGGTCTCTTTCCATAAATCCTCCTTTATGCTCCTATAGAGGATTATGGGTAGTTCCACTTCATGCACAGCTGTTGCTAGTTATTTGCCTCCCTCTTCACCAGGCTGCAAAAATCTTAACGTATTTGCATCTCCAGTGCAAAGAGTACTGAAAGTGCTTCAATCAATGCCACTCCCATGACAGAATGAATTCATTTTCATCTCTTTCTTAAATAAAAATACCAACAGCTTATGTTTAGTGGCTATATTCTATTGGCCAGGTGTTAAACTAACCTCACTGCATGCATTATTTCATTTAATCATCAAGGTAGTTCTATTTATAGTGTAGATACTCTTACCAGTTAGGAGACTATCAGAGATTTAGAGAAGTTAATTAGTTTTCCCAAGTTTACACAGCAATAATGACAGAATTGGATAAGAACCCACATCTCACAGGCCCAGAAACTCATATTTTAACATCATACTCTACTGTAATTACTGATGAAATGCAATTCAGTTCATCACAAATCAAAACTGTTTAAAAAGATGTCCTGGGGCCTCCCTGGTGGTGCAGGAGTGAAAGACATAGTGCTATCAAGCTATCAAGCTAACAAGTTATCACCAGCCACTACAGCAGGAGTTCGATTCCTGGCAGGCCAGGGAGCTGACCCACATGGCGCAGCAGACCTCTCTTGCCTCACCCACTGCTCCCCTCAGCAGTGTATTTCAGTAGATCTGCCTGTTCTGCTCACCTCTTTGTCTCTGGTGAATCCTTTCACCCCTTGCACTTTAGGCCTATACCCTAGTTCTTGTATGCATAAATAAATAAATCTTTAAAACAAAACAACAAACAAACAAAAAGATATCCCTTACTATTCTACTAGCATTATTTTTATACAGGACACAGATGGTTAAATCCCATGAAATAATACATGGCAAGTGGCTTCAAATATGCAAGTCAGTTGAAGGGTGGAAACACATAAAAAACCCGAGACAAAAGAAAATAGATGACAAAATAAAGTGTTCTGTTTATTTGGGAGTAGATGTGGAATGAAAGTGACATGTTTAATCATTGTGATGCTTCTTCTATGTATCCATCACTGCATGGTTAGTGATTATATCTTGATGATAAATGACAATTCCCATCTTTTTTCTTAGCAAATGTTATTCCAAAGATTCACCAAACAAGAACAGAAAGAGGAAAAGAAGGTAGAGAAGTTAAGCAACCTCTGCATTATTGATATTTTATTTAGGTTGTGTTATGAGTGGGCTTGTGTTCCCCCAAATATTTTGAAGTCCTAACCCCAGCATCTCATACCACGGATGTCTTTGGAGATAGGGTTATGACAGGGGTAATTAAGTAAAAATGAGTTTATTAGGGAAGCCTCCTCCTATTCAATCTGACTGGCAGCCTTATAAAAAGGGAAATTTGTGGTTTTTTTTTTGTTTTCTTAGATCACTGTTCATTTTTGTACAATTTGATTTCTCCCCTCAGGTGTCATCCCCATAAATCTACCATCACCACATCACCCGTGAACTTTCACCATAGTCCTTAAAAGGGAAATTTGGACAGAGACACACAAAGGGAAGATGACATGAAGAGAGAGAAAGACAGTCATCTGCAAGCCGAGGGGAGATGCCTAGACAGCGCCTTCCTTCAGTCCTCAGAAGGAACCAACACTGATAATACCTAGTCTCAGATTTCTAGTTTCCAGACAGTGAGAAAATAAATTTCTATCATTTGAACCCAGTCTGTAGAACTTTGTCACCTCAACTGTAGCAAACTAATACAGGGTAGGTAACTTTGCTGTGAGGACTCTCCTGTATATTGTAGGGTGTAGAGCAATGCTCCCACCTCTACCGCTAGATGCAGTAGCGCCTCTTTTCTGTAGTTGTGACAACACAGAATGTCTTCAAACATTGTCAAAAATCCCAGAGGGGTAACCAGTCTTGATCTCCGGTGATCTTGAAGCAGATCTCAAACATCAGAAGCATGTCCACTGCCAATTTCACAGCACTTCCCAGACCCTGGTGTCTTCACAAGCAGAGTAATGCACTTAATTTGGAACATTTAACTTCATCTGAACAGCAAGCACTCACAAGTCATGCCGGGGGGGGGGGAGTCATGGGGGCAGGGAATTCTAATCAGCCAGGAATCTAGATAAGATTTCCGTCACACTAAAGGAAAACTTGTGGGATTTGAGACAGTTCAGGGACTGGGACAAGGACAGGAAAGGACTCAAGGACAAAACTTGGCTGTTCCCACAGATGGGTCATCAAAAAGTTGAGAGAATCTGATGAGTGAAGGGCCAGACACCTGCTGGCAGACATGGTAGACACCTGCCATGAGTTTCCTTTGACCCATTGTTTTGATCACTGATTTTCCCCAGTTTGGGCAGGCCTGCGCTATCCCTGCACAGCTTTTCAAGTTGGATTCTATAGATGAAAAGTTGCAGACCTTAAGACCAAACCAGTTCAAACCAGAAATGCGGGCATACAGCCTCCATGCGACCATCTTGGAGGTGGTCGCAGGTCCTGCACGACGCTGAGATGCAGTTGGCTGTTGCTCACAATTAGCAACAATAAATGGACCACACTTGTGGGATAAATGGACTTTAGCCAAGTCTACCATCCTTGCTTCTCAGCCAATAAAATGTAATGCCTTTGTTCCCAAATCCTAGCCCTAAAATTTACATGGTACCTTGGAGAGACTTGTATGCCCAGGGAGGTATTCCTGGAGCTCTTTCCTTCTGCTGCTGCTAATCAATAAATGCTGGCTTCTTGCCTGCCCTCACCATTGTCCACGGAATCCACTCTTTAATCTTGACCAGAGAATCTCAAGAGCCCTTATCCGACTTGGAAGCGGTACCCCTTGGTCTATCACCCCAATTTCTGATGGATGGAGGAGTTGCACATGGGTTGTGTGGGAGGTTGGGATCAAACTGAGGGGTCCAGGACCTGTCTCTTGTCCAATGACAATTTCATTTTACTCAGATCTGAACACTTCATCTAAAGACACAGGGATTTGTAGATGACACCCCTTTATAAAGTGTTACTCTTGACATTCTACAGAAGGAAAATGATGCTTCTATCCTATAGGAGAACACAAACAAGTCAGTTTTCGTGTAAAAAGCTGTGGGAGAGAAACCTGAGGAGACAGTGGAGAAGCAGGCATTTTAATAAGCTAGCACAAAGGCTTTGATTATGTTACTATTTATTTACATGTGGGTAGTTAGATGTAATGAATGGAGCAAAACATAAACAAACAGAAGCAGGCATATTTGTGATGTGCCTAAATCCTTTCACATCCTTTAATTCCAGAGGGATTCTAAAAGGTCACATCTTCAGAGCTGCCATAATTATATTTTTCTCACAGCATGAACTCTTTCTAATGACAGTGCTGCAGCCCACATTCAGGTGATGAATCTTTTCCAGCAGGTCAATGCATCATTTTAAACAATAGAAAACTGGTTCTCTTGTTGCTAATAGTTAAAGCATGTTGACAAAGTACAGATTATAAATCTGTCAGTGATCCTTTAAAGTGGATCTTTAACACCTAACAAATTTAATTGATTCCAAGATTTTCTTGACAATGCTAGTTTATAATCAATTAGACCTTAGATGTTCCTTTTCCTCATATTTAAGTATCTGCTTCTTTCTGTTCTCATGAACACATTGCCCACACTAGCAATTTTATGCCTATGTGCTTTATGATGAGTTAGAACTTGTAGTAATTAAAGAGATTGAGTCATTCCAATCCCCCCATCTCATTTACTCAGGAGCTATCAAATGTGACCTTGGAGACAACCCAGATTATCACCCCATCATTTCTCCACTTGGTGGAGTATCAAGGTCATAGGAATAAGAAACAGAAAACATGATTTGGTATTGACTCTTTTGTAACCTGGCTGTGTTTCTGCTTTCCTATTTATTCATCTCTGAAATAAATGCACTATCCCTTTCTGTCTTATAGGATTGTGAAAATTAGATAGGACAATACATATGAAAGTGGTTTGTAAACTGTTGAGGGTTCAATATAGAAATTATTATTATTGTTATGCCCCAGTGAAGAGAGGTCAAAGGCTTATGAAAGTTCAAAATTACTGACCCAAGTCTCTTAGGAGTTAATTGAGTTCTAGAAAGAGACAGGGTACCTTCAAGACATATCTCTTTTTGCCCACTATGATTGGATTTAGTCTCATGAAGTAGAAATTTATAATATTATACTGCTGGAAGAGTTGCTTGCCAATGATTTTTTATTTACGGTTAGAAATTATAAATAAAATGCATTGCTTGGAAATAATTTGATATTTGTTATTCCGGTTGAAATGGCTTTAATTCATAATATGAAGCAAAACATGCCTGAGTTCTCAGACAGAGGTCCTATAGGCAGATCACTTGCCTATAGGAGTTTTTTCCAGGAGATGTTTTGCAGGCTGAGAAAAGAAAAAAGAGACTTGCAGCGAAACCAAACAATCAAACCCAAGACAAGCGACAGCAGGGGAGGGCTGGGCTTGAGGACTCAGAGGGCTGGTGAAGATGGATGCTCACATGGTAACAGTTGTAGACCTCAGTCCTTCTCATCTCCCAAGGCCTCACTAGTCCTACTCAGCAATTCCAGTGTGGGCTGGCCCATCCTACCCACTCCCCTCCTGCTGTGTGGGGAACACGACTGCTATCGGCCCCTTGTTGCTTCCCAAGCTCTCCCCTTGGGACGTGTGCAAGACAAGTTTTCTTATCTCCATTTTACAACAAAAGAGATAGAATCTCAACAGATTAAGACAGAGAAAATATAGTCATGGAGAGATATTTGCACAGTCATGTTAATAGAGGCATTATTCACAGTAGCCAAAAGGTGACAGCAGCCCAACTGTCCAGGGACTGATTGATGGATGGATAGCAAACCATTGCAAGTCTTGTGATGGAATATTAGTGAGCCATGAAAAGGAAGGGGATTCTGTAACACTTTCTACAACATGAATAAGTCTAAAAAGACACTATACTCAGCTAAATAAACCAGTCAAAGAAGGACAAATGCTGTGTGATTCCACTTATTTGAGGCATCTATATTAGTCAGATTCATAAAAAAGAAAGTGGAATAGTGGTTGCCAAGGACTTGGGGAAGAGGAAGTGAGGAGTTATAATTTCATGGGTATAGAGTTTCAGTTTTGCAAACTGAAAAAGTTCTGGAGATTGGTTGCGCAATGTGAATACTTAACATTACTGAACTGTATGCTTAAAAATGATAAAGATGGTAAATTTAGTGTTATTTGTAATTTACCATAATTAAAAATAAAAATTAAAAGAAAGTTAGACACTAATGTACCACAGGGAAGTAAAAAAGAAAAGAGGGAGGGGGAGAACAGGGACCCCCACCTTCTCCACTTCCTTTTCATTTACAAAATAGGGTTCAGCATCTGGTGACCTCTAGAATAAACCTTTCTAAGGGTTGCAATTATGGGGTAATTCTTCTCTTTGTATGAGAAGAATTCTCTTTCCACATTTTCTTAAGTTGTGTAATTGTATAATTGTATAATTGTAATGGATTGCCCTTGCAAGTGGAGGGGAAAAGAGCTGAATCTCTACCAAAAAAAAAACAGTACACAAACCTTTGAAACCCGTGGGCTAACTGTAGAATAACAATACTGTGCAAGTCCTAGGTCAGCTGCTGTTGTCTGTGAGTCACTAGCCAACCCCAGGAGGAATCTGGCCCTGTCACCTGATTGCTCTAGCAATTTGGCCCTGTCACCTGATTGCTCTAGCAACTTGGGGTAAATGACTTTCCCAAAATGGTAAATGACTTCCCCCAACCTCCAAACCAGTTGTCAATAAGCCAGGCCTACAAATCAAGTCTCTTGAACTATGCTCCAGGAACGTTTGCCCAACATCACCATTGCTCTGAGATGTTTACATGCTGCTCAGTTTCACTTGCTCCAGGGTTCCCGGCCTCAGCAGCGTAGATATTCTGGGCCAGATTATTCCTTCTGAAAGGATCTGGACTGTGCTTTGTGACAACTCACCAGGCCTTTCTTCATTCTCTTCATTCATCAGTTGTACCCAGACATTGTCAGATGTCCCCTGGGGGGAGGAGGTACGCTCATTCCTGACAGCACTGATTTATTCTTGGTGAAAATTCATATCATCAGTAGATGATTCTTTTTGACCTTTGTCTTGCCTATTCATAGTTTACAAGGTCTGTTTGTTTTATGTTTTTAAAAAAATCTGCTGAGATAGCTCTAGTCTGTTCTTTGACCTTTACTGGAGCTCAGTCTCATTCATACTGTGTTGCTGCTAAAAGAAACCTCTGTGGTCAGAGTAAGAGGCTGCAGGGTGGTTTGGAAGGTTTCACTGACCTCAACCCCAGACTTGCCCTTAACCAAACTTCCCTGGGGTTCACCTGCTTCCCTAAAACCTGTGCCCTTGTCCATATTCCTTCCTGTCATCCAGCAGGCTTTACCCACATCTGTCTCCCCACTGGCAGCCAAGTCCCCCATGGACTTGAGGTCAGGATTGGAAAGGGAACCCCCGAGGGAACCTCACTGGAGAATGGGCGTCAGCACTGAGCCTGCACCTGAAACCTGGTTTTCAAACTGAAACTCTGGTTTTCAGTTTCCTCATCTTGAAGGTGATGTAAATTCCTTGTAATTCACTTTGTAAGGTCGTTGTGAGAACAACAGGAGAAAATCTATGCAGTGTTTGATGCCACATCGGGTCATGTTGCCCCTATTGTCATCATGTGGGATGGAATCCAGGAAGCATGTCATTCTGCCACAAAGAGACTAGATTTCCCATTCTTGGAAGCCTCGAGTGGGTAAAGTGGAGGTGATAACTCTTACAGGTGATAAGAAGGTTGCCTAAAAAACTCAGTGAGGCCAAAATTCTCAGCATAAGAATGAAGAGTTCTGAGACTAGCAGAGATGAAGCCTAACAGCTCTGGTGAACCCTTCGAGAGAGTGCAGTTCTAATTCATAACCTTCTGGCTTCAACATCTGTGAACCGAGTGGCACCCAGGAAGCCCTTCGCCCATGAAGTAGCACTGCAATTATTTCAGAGTGTCGCTAGTGATGATAAGGATAGAATGAGGATGAGGATGAGGATGAAATGAGAATGGTAATGATAGGCTCCATCAGCTGTTATTTTAAGGGTTTCATAAATACTACCTTTTGAATTTTGATAAGAGTATCTATATAATATCTCTCCCAATTTATAAGACACAGGGTCAAAGCCCAGAGGGTTTAAATACTGGGCCTCAATCTTCTAACAGACCCAATGGAGTGGACAAGAGAGGTAGCTGCCCTCTCTCACAGGACCTTGACCTTCTCTGGAAGTTGCCAATGTGCTGGGGGGTCTTCTTCCTCCCTCATTCTGTTTTTTGGACTCATACTTCTATTCTTTAAAACTGTATTTGTTTATATTGCTAAAATATAAAAAAAAATTCACCTTTACTTTCTGGCAGAAGTAGTACATTGATCAGCCTGTCTTCATTGTTTTCAGTAATCTCAAGGAAAGCAAAAATCATTTGAGGAAGGCACCATGGAACTCGGCACTTAAACAGGTGCTATTTCTCACCAGCTTTGTCACCTGATGTCAAGTAGTTTCCTTGTCTCCATCTTTGTTTCCTCATGTGAATGTGGGAATAAATGATTTCTCCAAAGGGTGTGGCATGGATGCAAAGAAACTGAAAGTTCTAAAAGTTCTTTGTAAAGAGTAAATTGTCATAAGAAAACAAGGAGACATTGTTCTTAGGGGAAAAAAGCTTTGATTTTTATTTTCTTATCAACAATTCAATGCAAATTTACAACATTTTTATTTGTATGCATGGTAAAAAAGAGATAATAAAAGGACAACAACAGATATGTCTAGTCAGAAATCCCCAGACTTGGGCCTCCCCCGGTGGCGCAGCAGTTGAGCGCTGGGTTGCGAAGCTGCCCGCAGCCCCTGCAGTGCTGGTTCAATCCCCGGCCTCCAGGCGAGGGTCCCACATGGCTCACAGACCTCTCCTGTCGCAACCACTGCTCCCCTCAGCAGAGTACTTCGTCAGTCTGCCTGTTCTGCTGCCCGCTCTGGCTCTGGTGAATTCTCTCACCCTCCTGCACTTCTGACTGTACCCAGTGCTTGTATAAATAAATAAATAAATAAATCTTTTTTTTTAAAAAAAGAAAGAAATCACCAAACTGACAGTGAATTGGATAGTCAGTTAAAGCATATAAAAGCAGGAAACAGCAAAAATGGGAAATTTCTATTTTATTAAAGTAAAGCATAAATAGATTTTCATTTGGCAACATTTTGAAAGGAAAAATCCTCTTCTTCAAGTATGTGATGGTTGATTGAAGTTCTGTACAGAAATGTCAAAAGTAAAAGTTAACTCTGTGTCTATGGTTTCTAGTCCTGACATCTTCAGAGCAGAGGGAGATTGAAAAGACAGGAAGCTACATGTATTCAGAATTCTTCTAGAGTAAACAATATTTCCCAATTATTTTACAGGTCTTATCACAACACACTGTAAGATTTTTTTAAAGCTACTATCCTTTTCCTATTTATTAAAGTATTCAGTTTGGAGTTTATACAAAAACCTTTTCCCTCACTCATATTTCATTGGTTTATGGAATTACCAAAAGAAGTGCAACTGGCAAAACTGGTTTGTAGACAGAGCATATCTGCCTCTGGGTAAGCCCAGGCTGTGGAAGCAGAAGACTGCCAGTGAGCTTGACACAGCATCCTGGACACAGGATGTGTGTGTGCTTGAGCATTGGTCAATGTACTATAAAAACAGGAAAAAAAAAGTTGTGTTCATGAGGATGCTTTTGCCATAACAGAAACCCTGACTCAAGCTGAATTTATTTATTTATTTATTTATTTTATAGAGGCATGTTTTATTTATTATTTATTTATTTGTTTGTTTGTTTTTTTGTTTATACATGCACTGGGTACAGTCAGAAGCACAGGAGGGTGAGAGAACTCACCAGAGCCAGAGCGGGGAGCACAGCAGGCAGAAGGACCGAAGTACACTGCTGAGGGGAGCACCGGGCGGCAGGAGAGGTCTGCGCGCCGTGTGGGACCCTCCGTTGGTGGCCGGGGAGCAGCCGGGGATCGAACCAGCACGTAGAGGCTGCGGGCAGCTTTGCAACCCAGCGCTCAACCGCTGTGCCACCTGGGAAGGCCCTCAAGCTGAATTTAAAAATGTGGGACTTATCTCAAATAACAGGAAATTCAGAAATCAGATAAGCTTCCGGGTGGTTAATTCAGGGATTTGACAATGTCATTGGCACCCCCAATTATTTCCATCTCTCTACCTTGCTATCTATAGCATAACAATTGGAGCTCCCCAAAAAAATGAGGTCTTTCCCTCCCATCTAATTGGTCCTCTTTGGGTCCCAGGCTTATGTTTATGCCTCAGTAACTAACTATCATCAGAGCACAGTGTGTGCTAACTGTTTTGGGTATGGAAACAACCTAAATGGCCAAAAACAGATGAGGGGATCAAGAAGATGTGGTATATATACACAATAGAATATTACTCAGCAATCAAAAAGATAAATTTATGCCACTCATAGCATCATGGGTGGAGCTGAAAGGGATTATGCTCAGTGAAATAAGTCAAAAGGAAAAAGAAAAATATTGGATGATATCACTTATAGGAGGAATATAGAGAAACCGAACAAAGGGTCAAATAAAAAAGAAAAAAAAATTGTAGGCAACTTTAGAACTGAGGCTTACAGCAGGGAAGAGGGAGGGAGAGGGATCAAAAGAGGGATGGGATGAGCACAAGGGACCATGGTGACGGCTCACAGGGGAGGTAGTGGTGGGATATTTACGGGGAATACACCTGAGGGGAGAGATCAAATAGTGTATGAAAATGAACAAAAATGTAAGAAAATGAAAACATTAATAAAAATGGGCCTCCCTGGTGGTACAGGGGTTAAAGATAGCGCTTTCAAGCTATCGCCAGCCACTGCAGCACAAGTTTGATCCCCTGCCAAGGAGGTGACCCACATGGCGCCGCAGACCTCTCCTGTCTCGCCTGCTGCTCCCCTCAGCAGTGCATTTCAATAGATCCGCTTGTTCTGTTCCCCACTGTCTCTGGTGAATCCTCTCACACCCTGCACCTCTGGTGTACACCCCAGTTCATGCATGCATAAATAAATATTTTTAAAAATTAATAAAGGGGGAAAAAAAGAACAATAATCGCACCCCTGTGGCTGCAGACAAGTTAGGTTTCTCATTCCTGGGACTCTCCTGAGCCGGTGAACTTGTGAACAAAAACTGGACTCTATTATGGAAGAGGAAGAGAGAAAAGGACTCTGGAGAGATGTGATTACTTTGAAAATAAGCTTCCCTACCTCACAGTTGGCCTCCAGAGAGCTCTTTCCTTCACATGCCAAGAATTACACTCCCGGCGCCTTAGCTTCTGGTCAAAAGTGCTGCCGTGGAATCTGCTAGTAGCGCCTCAGCACAGCTAAAAGCAACAAGATCAAAGTATAGAAAAACCCATCCATTATGAGACCTGCACAATGCCTGGTGACCCACCTGCCCATCCCACTGGACGAGGGAGCATTTCACAGCTTTCCCCCCCTTAAAGCTCAATGCCTGCTTCCTTCCCTCTTCATACCTAACAGGCACCTTCCTCTCAGACTTCATCTGACCTGCCCCTGCCACATCCTCTGGCTTCCCGGTGGTCACAGTGTGTGACCAGACTCCCCTCAGGCCCACCCTGACTGCACTTAGACCTGCAGCCCACCCCTTCATGTTCTCAGGACCCTCTGGCCACCAGCATCTCCCCAACTCAGTAGCGTAACTTACACCTTAAAAACAGAGGCAAAATCCTCTTCCTGCACGATCACACTCATGCTACTGACATGTTTTTCCACAAGAAAACATCAATAAAGTGTTGCCACAGTCATTGCCTCCCCGTTCCCAGGCCTCATCCTCTCCCATCACTGTAGCTGAGATTTTCACCCTTCGTGTCAGGGATGGAGTTATTTACGACGTCCTCATTGCTCAATCCAGCTGCCCAGGGCATTGCTCTCACTTGACCCCTCCACACTTTCTTCCACCCGTCACTTTCTTCTCTAGCTTCTATAGCACATCCACTGTTGGGGGGACTGGTGGGGTGAATTCCCCTCCTGAATCACTTACTATTTCTTACTCTCCTTTTTTAGCAGTCCTGAGCTTTATTCCTTTCTCCTTCTGTTCTCTCCAGTCCTCTTCCTTTCTTTTCCCTCGGCATTCTCCCCTCCTCCTTCTCCAGATGTGTACCTGGCGTATATCTCATGGTTGGAATGTCATTCAGAAGCTCAACTCTGCCACACCCCGCACGCTTCAGGCCTACATGTAGGCCCAACAGCTGCTTGTGCTCTCTTCTTGAATGTCCGAAAGCACGTCCAAACAAAGATGCCCCAAACAGAAATTTTGGCTCCTCCTCTCCCTGCACCCCTCAAGCATGTGTTCCCCTGTCTTTAGCACTAGAATGAGTAGCACTGCAGTCCGCAATCACCACAATCTGATAGTATTTTTGACTCCTCTCATCTCACATGCCCCCCTTCATGTGCCCCATCACCGAGGTCTGCTGTAGCCCCCCCAGGCCAGCCTAAATCCTTGACCAGTTCCTCTTCAGCTCCAGCTCCAAGCTGCAATCATCTCATCGACTGCTGTGATAACCCAATATTGCTTCTATTCTTACCCTATGCCCAGAAGCCAGAGTAATCTTCTAAAAATATTAAATCAGATCAGCTCTCTTCTTGATGTAAAACCCTTCTGTGGCTTCCTGTTGTGGGCAGAACAAAATCAAGACACTTTGTCACGACCTGAGAGGCCTTAACGGATCTAGCAGTGACCCCCCTCTGACCCTATGTGGTGAAACTGTGTTCTGGGCACCTGGTCCCTTTTCCTGGCAGTGAAAATGGCAACTGTTTCCCAGCCAGGGTCTTTCCACTTGGTGTACCCCCCAATTTTTGTGTGATTGGATGTGTCACTCAGCTCTCAGCTTAGAGGTCACCTCCCCCGATTTCTTCCCTGACCACAAAGTCTAAAGTAACCCCTTACTCCCCTCATCATTCTCTAGTGTTCAACTTGTTCTACTTTTTTTTCTAGAATGTATTGCTATTTAAATTAAATTTTCCCTTATTTATATGTTGTCTGTCTCCCATTCATACTGTTGCCGATTGGGTTTGTTCTTGTGTTCAATTGATTGGGGAATAATCCCCCGCACACTGGACTGAAGATTAGAAAGCTCAGGTTTATTGTAAGAGAGACTCTAGAAGGCAGGAGGGGGTCCAAGGGAGAAGCCCATTGCTAGGGTGCTGGTTTCCATTTTATAGAGCATCTGGGGACTCTCCTGGGGGTTTTTTCTACTTGAGGGTACTTTTCCACTGCCCTTGTTTGCCTCATCACTCCGTTTTGTTTCCCAGAGGTGTGAAGCAACTACAAGCCTGTTCTTCCCCCACACCTCTCCTGTGGCTGCCAGCTCATGCCTGCCAGCTCTGTGGCTGTCAGCCTTCGCCCACCAACCCCCCTGCTCCTTCAATACTGCACTGTATCAAGAAGGAGGACAGCGTCTTTTTTCTATGATGGCCTCAGCACCTAGAACAATAGTAGAAGCAAATAATAATAATTAATAATAGTTATTATGATTATTTAATGAAAAAGTAATTCCATTTGCCTGACTTATATGCTACTTGCTAAGAGGAATAAACTGGGGATGATGGGCATGGGTCCTATAAGTGACCAGCACTGGAATTACTTGCTCATTTAGCAAGGACCTGTGCCAGGTGGTGGCCCAGCACTGGAGAGACCCAAATAAAGAAAAGTTGGAACCTGAGTTTGAGAACTCACAGATTCATACCTAGTGCAGACCAAGAATTTACAAAGTTACAGCTTGCAGTTTGACGAATTCAAGAGAGAGGGAGCCCAGGAAAATTCTGGAACTGAGGGCTGGGGCCCTAACCCACCCACATGGTTGAAGACTCGTGGCAGGGCAGGGCTGGTGATGGAAAAGAGAGAGAGAAAAGTGCCACTTTTCACAACAACAAGAAGTTAATAACAAAAATAAATAAAAAATAAAACAAAAACAAAAATGAAAACAAAAATAAATTTAAAAAATAAACAAAAAGTTAGTAACAAAAATAAATAAAAACAAAAAATTTTATTATATAAGTTAACAACTCGTAATAATTAGTAACAAATAGTTGTGGCAGAGGTCAGGGCTGGTCCTGAAAAGCAGAAAGAGAAAGGAAGCCCCTTGCAGATCAAGCTAATACTGTGCATCAGCAAGAACTGCAGAGCTGAGTCTGGCAAGGAGAACCTCCCCGGGAACCACCGGGAGCCAAGAACGGGAGCCCCTCCCAGGCCCCGGTGCCCGGTGACCGACGCGGACCCACTGGAGGCGCAGGATGCGAAGGGTGGGTTTTGAGTACATTTCAGAAGACAACAAAAATTTCAGAACTCCGCTGCCAGAAGGAAGAAGCTGATCAGTTGCGGTGACCAGCCCCACAGCGAGTGAACCCGGGGGTGGGACAGGCAAAGCGGCGCTGCAAGGGAAAGTGGAGCCGCCGCAAGAAGAGGAGACAAAAACGAAACACAGGTCTGTCGGGAGAGCCTCTTCTTTGGGGAGATCGCCCTGGAGCACAGTCCTTCTCTCTTTCCTTCTTTCCTTCTTTCCTTCTCTCTCTCTCTCTCTCTCTCTCTCTCTCTTTTCCTTCCTTCCCTCTCTCTCTCTTTCTTTCTTTCTTTCGGAATTTTTTTGTGTGTGTGTGTGTATTTTTTACATCATTTTTCATTTTTGCACAATGTATGCTTTTTCATCTTGGTTATAGTCCCCATACAATTCCCACCCCCCCTTATTTTGACCCTAAACCCTCCTCTCCCTGCCCCCGCCCCTGTAGTGTGTTTCTGGCTTATAGTTGTTTGTTGATTTTGATTTTTACTTTATTATAGTTATTCTTTTTCATGGTCCCTTATTTAGGTTTTCTAGATTCCTGCTATGAGTGAGACCATCCGGTATTTTTTTTTTTTTTTCTTTCTGGCTTATTTCGCTGAGCATGACCCCTTCCAGCGCCATCCATGTTGCTGCAAATGGAATACTACTCAGCAATCAAAAAAGATAAACTCTTCCTTTCTTTCTAATGAAGCCCTGGCTCCTGCTGTGTTGGGTGTCTCAGGGTTCACAGCAGTCTTGAGAGTCTCGTGAGCATGGTGGGCCTCCGTGGTCACCCACTAAGGTGGTGTTCAAGGACAGGAGGAGAGCACAGAAAGGTTAAGAGAGGACAGATAAGGTTTTTCTATGGTACAGGCCTGGTAGCAAGAACACAGGCTAATATTTACTGAGAATTCACTATGTGCTAAGCCCTGAATTAAGCATATGGTAGGTGTTAGCGCTTTGGACCTCACAGTAACCCTGTGGGTGGGTTGATAGAACCTTGTGTCTATCTCTATCCTCGTTTTGCTGTTGGGGAATGTAAGTTACTTTCCTGAGGACACACGGAAAGTCATCTGGAAGCCCATGGAAGATACTACAAATGCAGGAACTCAAGCCCATTATCTCTTGGGATATTTCCTAGTTTCTCTCTCTGACTCTTAGCTTCCTCATTGGTGGAATGGGGCCAAAAGCTCAAACCACCTGCCCTATGGGACTTCAGTTCAGGAGTTCATGTAAAAGTGCTCAATTTAGTCACAAAGCCAACGTGGTCATGGCTCAGTGAATACGAGCTACTGCTATAATTGATATTCATTTTGGAATGTTCCTAGAAAAAGCTTTCCACTTAAACCTGGGCTCTTCCCCTGGCAGCATAAACAAGATTCACAGCTCCTGAAGGTTGTTGCACTTTCATTATGACTGATAACCTAGTTTATTCACTAATAATATGCTAACTGTTTAACTTTTGTCCCTTTTTTTGTACTTTGTTCATATCTTTTTAGATTCAGACTCACATATATAAATATAAAATAGACATTTGCATGGAAGGATGAAGGATTTAAATTTTTTTTTAAAGATTTATTTATTTATTTATACAAGCACTGGGTACAGTCAGAAGCACAGGAGGGTGAGAGAATTCACCAGAGCCAGAGCAGGGAACAGAACAGGCAGACTGATGAAATACACTGCTGAGAGGAGCAGCTGGCGGCAGGAGAGGTCTGCGCACCATGTGGGACCCTCGCTGGCGGGCAGGGATCGAACCGGCGCTGCAGAGGCAGTTTCACAGCCCAGTGCTCAACAGCTGCGCCACCAGGGGAGGCCCTAAAAATTTGTTTTCTATTATAAAGTTATTCATGCGTGTGTTAAAAAATTCCAACACAAATGGGTATAACATGAAATGTAAAAGCCTACCTCTGTACCAATAATGAAAGTACCTCATAGGTAATGTAATTATAGTTGAAAATAATCATAACATTTTTTCTCTTTTTCCTAGAAATTTGTATGTCTGTTTGTAAATATAGGTAGTCTTTAAAATTTTCACTTATAATATTGCATTCTACCTTAACTTTTCACTTAAAATAATTTAGTTTGGATATCTTTCTAATCAATATAGATGATTGTGTTGATTCTTCTAAACAGCTATTAGTATCCCAACTTGCAGAGTCACTGTAGTTTATTTAATCCCTTTTTGATGGGCATTTAAATTTTATCTAGCTTTTTACAACCACAAATAATGTTACCGTGTTGCGCCTGTACTACACCGTATATTCCTCTCCTGGTGTAAGTGTTTCTGTGGGAAAATTTCCTAGGAGGGAAATTGCTGAGTTAAAAAAAATGTGCATTTTAAAATTTTAATAGCTGCTGGAGACCAGCCCCAGCTAGAAGTCGTGTCAGGGATCTCAGAAAGGAGAGGACGGAGTCGGTGAAAGTTTTCTCTTGGAGGACTGAGGGGAAGTGGAGCGAGGTAGGAGTGAGGTAGACACAGACACCTTAGTTCGTGCAAGTATCTCCTACTGAGGGTCCCAGTGGGTCTTTATTTATACCTTAAGGCGAGCGGTGGGATTACATCTGCGTAAGCATTGAAGCAGAGCAAAGACAATACATATTTTCTCATGATCATGTAAAGACTCCCTTGGCCTTACACCTGTAGGCCATTTTTTTTATAACCTAAGAACAATTAGTTTCCTAGGTACAGCTCATTTACTAGCATGATCAACAGCACAACATTTGGCAACATTTAAACTTTCCCTATTACAAACGTGCGTGTAAAGTTCCTATTCTATATTCAATTACTAAAATCAATCTATCTCCTAGCACTCAATTAACTTGGTTAATATATTAATTACTTCAAAGTGGTTTAAAACAATTCATCAGATCTACATAAGTTCTACTGAAGTTTAACTCTTAACTAGAAATTCCTAACCTCCACACGGCCTGCGAATTATTGACCTCATACACCAGGGAATGTATTGTTGCCGTAAACAGGTACCCCCCATGTTAGGCTATGATTTCCGAGCAAAGCTGGTTCAGGGCAGCTTGTTCTCCATAGTTCTCAAGGCCAAAATATTTCTTTCCTAACTATACCTTAAACAATTTTTTACTTCTTTTGTGATAGTTCATGTGTAAGAACAATAAGCCAATTGTTACCTGGGTCCGAATTAGGTTTTCACATGCCAGTTAATAACTAACTTACTTCAGCATTAACCAAGAACAAAGAGGAGAGCGTTAGCAGGCATTGCCATGGAAACTCCCTAGTTCAGATCTTCTTTGGGAAGTGCAAGAACTTCCTTCTTCTGGGAAGTACAACTTTCCCTCTTCGGGGGAGCACAGGAACTCCCTGCTTCTCAGGAGTCTCCCCCAATGCCCGGACCTTGTCAAGAGACAGCATGGGAGGCGCAGCCTGCCGCAAATAGCTATTGCCAAATTGCTTTCCAAAGAGATTGTAGCAATTTACCATTCCATTAAGAATATGTGAGAGTTCTTTGCTCCCAAACCCTTAAGTATGAACACAATTTTATGTTTGCAAGTATGCTAAGTGAAACTGGTATCTAGTTTTAACTTACAGGTCTCTGATCATTTAAAAAGCTGAAAAATTCTCTTTAGATGTCTATCATCTATTTGGTTGGGGTTTTTGTTTGTTTGTTTGCTCGGTTGACTTTTTGCTGCAATCTACCTTTTGCCTATTTTTCCATTGAATTGTTCATTTTTTTTTTTTTGCTGATTTTCAGATCTCTTTGTATATTAGAGAAGCTAAGCCCCTTTCTTTTACATAAATGGCAAACATTTTTTCCTACCTGTGGTTTATATATACCTCGTTTTCTTTTTTTTTAAGATTTATTTATTTATTTTATACAAGAATTGGGGTACAGGTCAGAAGCATGGAAGGGTGAGAGAATTCACCAGAGCCAGAGCGGGGAGCAGAACAGGCAGATGGACTGAAGACACTGCTGAGAGGAGCAGCAGGTGAGGCAGGAGAGGTCTGCTGCGCCATGTGGGGTTCTCCCTGGCCCGCAGAGAATTGAACTGGTGCTGCAAAGGCTGTGGACAGCTTCGCAGCATGGCGCTCAATCGCTGCGCCACCGGGGAGGCCCCTATATATAACTTATATATATAAACCTCAAGTTTTTATTTTTATATAAGTTTGCTATTTTTTTTTCGCATATGCCTTGGCATTCATCAGTTCAAAATTCTGAAAAAAATTACCAGTGATTTTTGTTTTAGTATTGTTCTGCTCCTGCTTTTTATTTAAGATATTGTCCCACCTAGGAATTATTTGGTAATAAGCGAGGTGTTTCAGCATTTTTACCCAATGGCTAGTTTGTCACAACATTTTTGATTTATATTCTCCCAATACCATCCTATTATATTTAAAATTTTCAAATTTAGGCTTATTTTTTTGAATTTCTATTCTCCACTAACATCTTTGTTATTTCCTGTCCTTTCTCGCTAATGTCTTTCCATATTTCCTGTAATTTCTCTTTTTATAAAATGCCTTAATGCTAGGTAAAAGTATTTCTCCTCATTATTCTGTTTACAGTTCTTCTGACTATTCCTACTCTTTTATTATTCCACACGAGTGTCATATCATCTCCCAAAAATTCTCTTGGCATTTTAATTGGAATTATATTTGCTTTTATATTACCATATTAATCTGAGTAGGGTGAACTACTAAGTCTCGAAATCCCAAGGAGATTAATTCACCAAAATTTTGTTTCTCATGTATGCAAATTCCAGTGTAAAGAAGGATGGGTCCTCCCTTTGTAACTCCCCTGTAGAGGCTGTTTCCATTGTACAGTGATGTTCTCTGAATACAAGACCTCACAGACTGAGTAAGGACATTCACAGTTCAATTTTCTTGAATTTCCAGCCCCTTACAGTTAGGTGGAGCTGTCAAACTAATTCTGGCCAGTAATGGATTCACTTCTGGGACAAAGCTTTGAAAAGCAGATGTGAATTTTCCTTGTGATCCCACAAGGGAAGAGATCACAAAGAAAATTCCATCAGTAAATATTTCTTCTGCAGTCCATGGGGATGTTTCATCTTGAGTCCATCAGTAAGATATGGAAACAACCTAAATGTCCCAAAACAGATGAATGGATCAAGAAGATGTGGTATATACACACAATGGAACACTACTCAGCAATCAAAAAAAAAAAATAAACTCATGCCATTCACAGCAACGTGGATGGAGCTGGAAGGGATTATGCTCAGTGAAGTGAGAAGGAAAGAGAAAAATATTGATGGTTTTATTTCTTGAAGGAACATAGGGAAAACAAACAAAGGATCAGAAAAAAATGAAGACAAAACTAGCAGGCAAACTATAAATTGGAGATATTCAGCAGGAGAGAGGGAGGGATAGGGATCAAAACATGGGGGAGAACGAGCACAAGAGACTATGGTGATGGTTCACGGATGCCTCTGTAGTGGTAACTTTATGGGGATTACACTTGAGAGGAAAATGAATGATGATGTTAAAGGTATATAAAAATAAAATAGGGGTCTCCCCGGTGGCACAGCAGTTGAGCATTTGGCTGCGAAGCTGCCCGCAGCCTCTGCAGCGCTGGTTCGATCCCCGGCCGCCTGGGAGGGTCCCACATGGTGCACAGATCTCTCCTGCCACGCCCGCTGCTCCCCTCGGCAGTGTACTTCGTCGGTCTGCCTGTTCTGCTCCCTGCTCTGGCTCTGGTGAATTCTCTCACCTTCCCGCGCTTCTGACTGTACCCAGTGCTTGTATAAATAAATAAATAAATCTTTAAAAAATAAAATAAAATAAAAAAACAGAGTCATGGTCTCAATTATGGTCACTGCATGGAAGGCAGCTGCCCTGAGGCTTCTCTGAATCACTCTTATTACCCCTGGTTTCCTATGTATATGAAATATGAAGTGTCTCCAATACCCACTGTGGGTGTGACTAAGGGAGGTAATAGAACAGGAAGGACTTCTCAAAGGGTGGAGTCAAGGAGCAACCAGAACAGCCCATACCCTGGAAGTCCTGTTTGTACCCAAGACCCTGTCACCAGTCAGTTACTTGAATCAGGGTGGGGCTAATCAGAAATTTGACACTGAGACTAAATAGTTTCATTAATCTATTGTTTTTTTTTCTTCTGAGGTAACTGGAATGAAGACCATTGGGAGAGATGAATATCCCTCACCCATCAAGTATGCCAAGAATGACGTGGAGAGAACCTATTTTTTTCTGAGAAAAGGAAAAAAAATGTTTCTTGTGCAAAAGTTGAGGTGAAAAATCATATTCATGGGGGAAGAGGGAAAGAAAACGAGAAATATGATTATTCCTGGGTTCAGGAGAGCTTTCTATTCCCCCGGGAAATGCCTGCTTCACGTCTTTGAGGTGCAGCTGCATTTCTGCAGGTTCCAGGAGACACCTCCATTTCTTATTTAAGTTTGATTGAATTGTTTCAATTTCTTATAATCAGAAGAATCTTGATTGAAGTAGTTGTTATACCTTATCTTTGCAAAAGCATCTCCATGAAGGGCCCACCCCTTCCTTCCTGCTGTGCATGCTGTGATCACAGCTATAGTAATGATAATTTCTCAGCATCTTCCGGATCTTAAAGTCATTATAAGGGAAGAGGAGTAGCTGGAAAATTGGCTCATTCTCCCATCTCAACATGCACTGGCCAGTTTTAAGGATGACCTGCTTAAAACCACATTGGGAAGAGCAATAACAACATTAAAATAAAACACAATGATCCCAATTTCCCTTCACTTCATAATTAGGTTGAGGAAGAGGAGGAAACCTACTCTTTAGTTCCCTTACTAATTTATGTTCCTGCTCTCTGGAAAGATTATTTCCTACCATTTCCTTTCCTCTCATCCCTGCAGCATCCCTCTCATTCGCACTCTCAGTTGATGGACTGTCTATTCCACTTAAAAAAAAGAAATAGCCAGAAGATACATTTTTATCCTTCAGCATCAAATCTGCCAAACAACCAGCAGCTGTACCATTTACCCCACCTCCCGCCAGAGCCTTCCGTGCTGTCCATTAGAGCTCTCTGTGGTGACAGCAAGACCCTGTATCTGTTCAACGCAGTAGCCGCCAGCCACGTGTGGTTATGGAGAGCTTAAAATGTGGCTAGTCATCAGAGAACTGAATTTTACATTCTGTTTAATTTTAATTGAAATAGCCACACGTGGCTGGTGGCTGCTGTGTAGGACAGTGCAGGCATAGGGTTCTATAAAGTGTTTATAAACTCATGGCATTTGCAGCCACATGGTTGGAGCTAGAAGGGATTATGCTAAATGAAATAAGTCAAAAGGAAAAAGAAAAATATTGGATGGTCTCACTTATGGGGGGAATATAGAGAAACTGAACAAAGGGTCAGAAAAAAAAGACAAAACTGTGTCTCTGTGAAGAGAAGTCCCGGAAGGGTACAGGTCACAGTCAGGCAGGAAGCTGCTGCCCCGCAGAGGGAGAGAGTTGGTAAAAAGAAGCACCTGCATAGTCACAGGTGGGCAGATGGAGTGCTGCCCTGTGCCAGTGCAGAGACTGCACTGATTTAGTCTTGTTCTCTTTGGGAGGGGTCACTCCTTTGTGGAGTGGCCTGTTTGTTGCTGATTTTGGATAACAATGAGAATCCAAAAGGGACCAGAGATTCCAGGAAAGGAACTGGAGATTCTAGGATGGGCCCAATCTCTATATCTTACCCTCAGGTCTGTGCTCTGGACACGCTCTAGAGTCTGATACCTGCTTTGGTCTTATGCCTTGTGATAAAGCACTGCAGCCTAAGGATCTTGATTTCTATAGCTGGGTTAATGGTCACATACTCCCCTCTACTCCCCTCTTCTCCCCTCTACCCCCACCTCCTTGTGTGAGTCAGGTTTTAGTCTTGTGATGCCTCCTTTAGGTTTTCTATTCTGTCCTCCAACAAAACTTACAAGCAAACCATAGATCTGAGGCGTACAGCAGGGGAGAGGAAATGAGATGGGTCAAAATAAGGGAGGGGGCCTTCCTGGTGACTTAGGGGTTAAGTCTCAATGCTGTCACCTCAAGGGCCTGAGTTCAATCCCTGGGCAGGGAGCTGACCCATATATGGTGCCACAGACCTCTCCTGCTCCCCTCAGCAACGTATTTCAGTAGATTCACCTGTTCTTTTCCCCACTGTCTCTGATGAATCCTCTCACCCACTCCTCCACCTCTGACTTACACCCCATTTCTTTACAAAATAAACAAAATCTTAAAAAAAATAGGGGAGGGAAGAGCATAAAGGACTATGATGATGTTTCATGGGAGATATGATGGTGAAAGATTTATGGGGACTACACCTGAGAGAAGAAATCAAGTATTACACAAAAATGAACAATGATGTAAGAAATTTTTAAAAATTAATAATAATAAAATAGCAAAAAAGAGAGTTCTTTTTAGGAGTTTTCCTATAAAGGGAAATGAGAAATGAAGTAGATAGTCCCAGAGGAATGGGGTGGTCAATACACCATTTTTTAGAAGATGGATAAATTACCTTTTGGCATGGTTGTTGGGAATGATCCAGTAGAGACAGCTAAAAGGATGGAGCAGGAAAAAGAAGGTGAGTCATGGAAACAAACTTGACCCAATTTAGGAGAGGATATTGTTTATGCCTACATTAGTTAATATGCCAATAGCAACATGTGGCTATTTAAATGTGCATTAATAAGAACTTAATGAAATTTTAAATTTAGTCCTCAGTCATATTATTCAGGTTTCAAGTGGTTAAGATATTGGAAATAACTTTCATCATCAAAGTTCTGCTACACTGTGCTGCTCTATGCTTTGTTTTTATTTCTTATTTTCATTATCTGTTTTGAAATTAATTTTCAAATTAATTTATATATGTGCATAGAGAACCAGAAAGTTCTGCAATTGGTTTTAATTTTTCCCAATTTTCTTTCTAAGTAATCATACTGTCTTTTGTTTTCAGTTTTTAAAAATATTTTGTGGGCCTCCCCTGGTGGCGCAGCGGTTGAGCGCTGGGCTGAGAAGCTGCCAGCAGCCTCTGCAGCACTGACTCGATCCCCGGCCGCCAGCGAGGGTCCCACATGGCACAGCAGACCTCTCCTGCCACCCGCTGCTCCCCTCAGCAGTGTATTTCATCAGTCTGCCTGTTCTGTTCCCAGCTCTGGCTCTGGTGAATTCTCTCACCCTCCCGTGCTTCTGACTGTATCCAGTGCTTGAATAAATAAATAAATTTTTAAAAAATTAAAAATAAATAAATAAATAAAAATATTTTGTCTAAAATTCATAATAATTTTCTTGTACTGCTTTTTCTTGGTTGCTTTCCAAGGTTTGGACGTTATGATGATTTCTTATGGAACATATAGATTTAGCATTCGCCATTTTCCCCCTTTATCACACTTCCTGACACATACACATTTCCTATCTCCCTATCTCAAAAGGGTCAAGTCACTTTTATGGTTAGCTCAGTATTCAGCATGGTCATTGTTATGAAATGCCACCACTCACAGACAAGTGGTGATGTCATTATTCCTTATCTCAGATCTTCTTGCCAAATCTGATTTTTACACAGAAACATATGCCCTTCCCCATACCCATTCTTTGACCAATTCTCAGTCCTTATCTCTTACCAGCACTGGACACAGTTCATCATTTCCCTTCTGGGATTCCACATCTCCTTTGCTGTCTTCTTCATTTGATTCATTCATTCTCATAGATTCTGTCTCTCTCATCTCTATCTCTCTCCCTCCCTCCAGTTTTCAGAATATGCTTTTTTTTAATGAGTTATAATTTACATAGTGAAATCATAAATCTGAAGTGTGCAGTTCAATTAGTTCTGATAAGTGCTCACACCCTTGTAACCACCTCTACCATGATTTATAACCTTCCCATACTGATTGCTTCTCACTGGGGATCCTCCCCTGCTTCTTCTTGACCTTTAGATTCTGGAGTTCTCAATTGCTCAGTTCTTGGGTATCTTGGACTTGTTCTTTCACTTACACAGTCTCTCAATATTTAGTTCAATGACTTTAAATATCTTCTAGACCTGCGCTGTTAAATAGAGCAGACACTGGATTTGAATTGGAATTCAGAATTTAGTAGTGACAAAAGTATGTAAAATAGCTCATCAATATTTTTGTGTTGACTACAGGATAAAATAAGATGTTATATATATATAGAGAGAGTTAAATAAATATAATAAATTAATTTACCTCTTTCTTTTCACTTTTTAAAATATGGATGTTAAAAAATATAGATGATTTGCATTGTATTTCTTCTGAACAGCACTGGTCCAGACATTGATAATTCCCAAGATTATATTCCCAGCTCCAAACAGTTTCCTGAACACCAGAGTCACATCCAAATGCCTACATGACATACCAACTAAGGTATATGATAGGCATCTCGAACTTCACAGAACTCAAATGAAATTCCAGAACTTCTCCCTACCACAAAATGGTCCTCCCCAGTTTTTCCTATGTTGATGTGTAAGTCACCACCTCTCTTGCTCAGTTGCTTAGGCCAAAAATTTTGGAGTCCCTCTTGACTATTTTTATTGACAAATATGTATCATCTTTGCCAACTTCTCACCTTTAGCTCACCCATCCCAGATCCCCCTTATACCATCCAAGTCATGGGCTGCTCCTGCCAGCCTTGTCACCTCCTGTCTGTGACTGGGTTCCCCATTTATCTCAGCTGGTCTATTTCTTTTCACAGCAGCCAAATGGATTCTATACAAACATTCTATGTAAAAACATCCAGCAACATTTAATCACATTTTAAAACCCAAAATTCCAGATCTTTCCTGCTCTAGCCCCTGACCACCTCCAAATCTTTCTTACCTTTTTCATTTTTATTTTATTTTATTTTATAGAGGCATGTTTTATTTGTTTGTTTGTTTGTTTTGTTTATACATGCACCGGGTACCGTCAGAAGCGCGGGAGGGTGAGAGAATTCACCAGAGCCAGAGCGGGGAGCAGAGCAGGCAGAAGGACTGAAGTACACTCCTGCGGGGAGCAGCGGGCGGCAGGAGAGGTCTGCACGCCATGTGGGACCCTCCTCTGGTGGCCGGGGAGCAGCAGGAGATCGAACAGGCGCCACAGAGGCCGCCGGCAGCTTCTCAACCTAGCGCTCAACTGCTGCGCCACCGGGGAGGCCCAACTTTTTCACTTTTAAAGTGCTACTGACACGTTTCATTTTTCAGAAACACATTTGTTGTTCCATCTGCCTAGAATGCTTGACTCAAGGCTTCACAGTGCTCACTCCTGAAATCATTCAAATGTCACCTGCCCAGAGATACAGCCCAGAGACTCCCACTGTGCTCGAGAGAGTAATCTCTGTCTTTCTTTATTCTTTTGCTCTGCTTTATTTTTTCATTATACTCAGTAATCCCTGGCCTTATCCTGTGTACCAATTTGTTTATTCTCTGTGTCCTCCATTAAAATATAAGCTTCTTGATAGTAAGAACTCAGATTTTTTCCACTTCATTGTCCCCAGCACTAGAACATTGCTTTGAAGTTGATCCTAAAAAATTGTCAAGTAACTAAAAATTAGTAAGTGAATGAGTGAGTGAATTAATAAACACAGCAAGATGAAATGTCAACCAACCAGCATTAACATTGGTGGGAAAAGTGAATTATGTCAAGCAAACCAGGGAAACAACTCATATGCTGGCATGAATTCATTTCCCATGGGCCAGCAAACTGCACTGGGAGCCACAGGTGAGATTCTGATTCACCGTCTCCTTCACTCCTTATGATGAGCTTCTAAGAGGAGCACAAAGCCCCAAATGTCTTTGTTCTATAAAATTAATCACACCATGATGAGTAGGTAACAATGGAATTCCTTTTCATGTGGGATCTTTGGTACTTTGCCAGAAAGTCACTGTGTTGCTATTAACTGTGCTGCTAACACTCAGACTAAGTGTGAAAGATGGTATCCAAACCCTTTGCTCTTCATCAGGCAGAACACCCTACTCACTCCTGAAAATACCAGAGACAGTATTCAATGATTTGGTCAAGATCAGAATCAGGCAGTCTTGAAATGTGATTGGACCTTATTATGCTCCCAATAATTGAAAAAAATCCCACAGATCCTATAAGTGGACTTAATTATTAAATGTTATCCACCTTCTTGGATAAAAAAATATTTATATTATAATAAATATGTGCTATATGAAAATATAACATATATGTGTTATATCAAAAATATAATACATATGTATTATATCACATAATATAGTCTATTGTATATGTATACTATGTTTATTTTCAATAAATTTATATTAATTTAATTAATTACTATATAAACAGAAAATAATTTAATATAAATGTCACATTTATTAAATATATTACATGCAACATAATATATAAACTAGTAAATACGTATTTTATATATGACATAATTTAATAAATATATGACTTTTAGCCAAGAAAATTTAATAATTAAGTCCACTTATGGAATCTGTGGGATTTTTATCAACAATTGAGAGTAATAATGAAGTTGAGTTATAATGTGTGTGCGTGTCTGTGTGTGTCTGTTGCTATATAATTCTAGTGAACAATTTGGATTTCTTTCTACAGCTGATGCATCCTGAACCCTGGGACAAAATAGAGGTTCTATTTCTTTTGCAAATATAATTTAATTTTTGTTACAAAAATATTTTCATTGTAGAAATTTCAGAAAATACAGTTAAATAGAAGAACATTGAAACTACCTATGATTCGATTACACCATTAATTTTCTTTTTTTTTGTTCACTCCACCTGTGACCTCTCCACCTGTTCACTCCACCTGTGACATTTACCTCTCTCCCCCATCCCTTCCACCCTTTCCCCTGTTCTCTCTGGTAACCGTTATCTTCTTTTTGCTGAGTTCAAGTTTTATTCCTCCTATTTTGTGCATGTGTTTGTTACTCAGGTATTTATAGTTTGCAGATGAGTGAAACCATCTGAAATCTTTCACTTTTTGACAGGCTTCACTCAGCACTATCACTTTGAGATCCATCCATTTTATCCCAAATGCCACCGTTTGGTCTTTCTTCACAGCTGTACATCACTAACTTTCATTTATATAACTTCCAGACTCTTCTGAAAATCTATTTGGTGTATCCATAACATTATTAAGCAGATAAGCTGCATAGTCTTGTATTGAGAAGAACCTCTTAAAAATATATGGATTACATTTTTAATTATATCCCTATATTTTATGGATTATATAATCATATATAATGTTGATTAAGCTGAGGTTGTATAGTTTGTCTACAGTTACACTGGGAGTGGTGAGACGAATCCATGCTTTGCTTTCAAGCTCATCATTTCCAGGGAAAGGGAAAGCTTTCAGTTCGCAGTCAGAGTATCCTCCTGCCAGTAAGAACTCTCCCACGACACCGGGGCTGCCTCTGGGGGTGTTATATAAGGAGATATCATGGCTGTCCTTACTTGGTTTAAAGAACTTTCAAGTAGAATAAAGAATCTACCTACTCTTTAAAAATCTGAATAGAATAACTAGCACCCAGCAGCAATGAATGGAAATTAAGCCATGCCTCTTCATTCCTGGGGTTCCATAAAAGGGCTATGTTTCTGGAAATCCAAGCTGTCTAACAAATGAATGGGCTACTGGCAGGTAATGATGCCCCCATCATTGGTGGTATTCAAACAGAACATAGACGTCCATTTGTTGGTTATTAGGTGTTCAAAGGAAACATATATCACTCCTAATATGGAGTGAAATGAGTACAGCTGTCCCTTCCTGCTCTTTGTCTCCAAGTCAAAAGATTATTACACAATCCTCCATTTGAATTGGTTGTGTTGGAGACCCTTGGAACCTGCAGTCCTGAAACAAAGAGGCCATTGAGGTTGTGACCAGAATGCTGGTCAGAATGGGCCAGAAAGCTGGCCCGTGTACAGACCATAATGTCCTTCCTTGGATCAGCAAAACTGAGTGTGAAAAAAGAACAATTTGATATGCAGAACCTTGGCAGTAAATGTGTGAAAGAACAACACTAAATACTCAGAAATAAGAAAATAAATCATTGTTCTGTACTTCTGCTTATCTTGTATCTTACTTGTTTCTGCTAATAAAAACTGTGGTATGCTGAGGGGCACAGAGCAGATCTTAAATCTCTCTCCCCAGCTGCCCTTTCAAACTTCTCAAGACTCACGTCCTTGTCCTTTTTCCTCAGCTATCTGTGACAGTTATGTAGAGCTAGACTTTGGATAGCAGATGGAAAAGCACTTTGAAAGCAAAACTCAGGAATTATTGCACTGATTTTTAATCAGGTGGTTTTGTATAATCCACAGATTTAAAAAATACTCTTAAGAATTTTTTTTGTTGTGGGGCCTCCCCGGTGGTGCAGCGGTTGAGTGCTGGGTTGCGAAGCTGCCCACAGCCTCTGTAGCGCCAGTTCAATCCCCAGCCACCAGCGAGGGTCCCACACGGTGCACAGACCTCCCCTGCTGCCTGCTGCTCCCCTCAGCAGTGTACTTCTCAGTCTGCCTGCTCTGCTCCCCGCTCTGGCTCTGGTGAATTCTCTCACCCTCCCATGCTTCTGACTGTATCCAGTGCTTGTATAAATAAATAAATAAATCTTTTAAAAAAATGCTTTAGTGTAAAAAATAAAATGTTTAAAAAAAAAGAATTTTTTTTGTTGAATAAATTTCATCACTATGAGTTTTGTCACAGTAAAATATTTTTCATAACCAGTATATTGTCAAAAAATGATAAGGCAATATTATGAGCACTTTTCAATGCATTAAATAATTTCAATCCTTTCTGAAGTCCAGTGGAGTTTGACAACACTTTCCCCCCTTACATTCTGTTGGTTTGACTCTGTGAAATGAGCAGTTGGTGCTGTCCAGAATTTTAAAGTTCATCGAGCTGCTTTAATTTAGCTTAAGGGATTACAAGTGATGTTGAACATTTTTTCATATACCTGTTGGCCACTTGCATTTCTTCTTCAGAGAAGTTTCTTTTTAGCTCTTCTGCCCATTTTTTGACTGGATTATTTTCTTTGTTTTTGTTGAGTTTCATGAGTTCTTTGTAGATTTTTGTGATCAGTCCTTTATCATTAGTGTTGTGTGCAAAAATTTTCTCCCAGTCGGTGGGGTTACTCTTTGTTTTGATTATTGTCTCTTTTGCTGTGCAGAAGCTCTTTAATTTGATGTAGTCCCAACTGTTTATCTTTGCCTTCACTATCACTGCTTTGGGTGATGTGTCTGTAAAGATGTCTTTGAGGTACATGTCATATAGTGTTTCACCTGTATTTCCTTCTATATATTTTATGGTTTCAGGTCTTGTGTCTAGTTCTTTAATCCATTTTGAGTTGGTGCATGGTGTGACGTAGTAGTCGAGCTTCATTCTTTTGCATGTAGCGATCCAGTTTTCCCAGCATGATTTATTGAACAAACTTTCTTTGTTCCAGTGCATATTCTTTGCTCCTTTGTCAAAGATTAGTTGACCATAGATCTGTGGGTTTATTTCTGGATTTTCTATTTGGTTCCATTGGTCTGTATGTCTGTTCTTGTTCCAATACCATGCAGTTTTGATTATTATGGCTTTGTAGTATAGTTTGAATTCTGGGTGTATGATGCCTCCATTCCCTTCCTTTTTTTTTTTTTCTGAAAAGCTTTGGCTATTTGGGGTTTTTGGTGTCTCCATATGAATTTCATCAGTATTTGTTCTATTTCTTTGAAGAATGTCATTGAAATTTTTATTGAAATAGCATTGAATCTGTGAATTGCTTTTGGTAGGATGGCCATTTTGATAATGTTAATTCTTCCAATCCATGAGCAGGGGATGTCTTTCCATTTCTTTGTGTCTTCTTCTCTTCTTCTATCCTGCCTTCTGTAATTACTGCATCTGCCACTTCCCTATAACCTGGGACAACTGTACTTCCAATGTCCCTCTTCCCTACAGAAAGCACACTGATTTCTTCCTATGGGTTCACATCTCTGCCCATTACTGTTTCCCCAAAACCCTGTCTTGTGCTCTCTTTGTATGAAAACAGTCACAGGTTTTGGTCTCCTGTCCTCTCTCCTGTCCTCTCTATTATTATAAACCTTAAATGCTAAGTCCACTGCCTGGGAAGGACTCATCTCTGTGATGCCATCTACCTTTGTTAACTTTTTCCTTATGTCTGGAGCACTATATGTGATGAATGCCATAGTGATCAAACGAGCATTTTCTGGGGCATCTGGATTTATACCAGTGTGGTTTGTATACGTCTGAATAATCCTCTCAAGGAACTCTGATGGATCCTCATTAGCCCCTTGTGCAAGTTCTAATATTTTGTTAAAAATTTTTTTTGCTTGGGGATTCCCTGCTCCAGTCCTACCAATAAACATTTTTATACAGGTCCAACTGTGGAACCAAGCTTAGCCGAGATTTCGCCATTTTGTATATCCTCCACCTTGATATCTTAGTCCTTGTCCAGCCGCATTCTGGAGATAGTTTCAGCAGTCACAACCCTCACTCCACTTGGTGACGAAAAAGCAGACCACCCCAGCCGCCAATGAGGACAGTCCTATCCATAAATGGGACAGCATCACTAACCGTCCAACCAGTTTGAAACTATAACCGTGCACACCAAAATGCCTTTGTAGTAGCCAATGAGTAATTGCCAGCTTCTTTCAAAATTTGCGCCACTCGTGACCCTATAAGATACCCCTGCTTCCTCTGTTCAGGGCTCTCGACCTCTGCCATTGCGTCGGTGCATGTCGAGGGCCCAGACTTGAGGCCGTAATAAACTCCCTTTTGCATTTACATCAGCTGTCTTTGGATTCTTGGAGGCTATGCTCGCCGAGTCTGCTGATCTTGCGCACAACACCAACATCGCCATTCCTCCATTGTTGGGGTCCCATCCAGGATCTACCTCTGGGACAGCAATCTCTGGCTCTGGGGATTGGCTATCCTGTTGGCGGAGACGGTCAGCCTCCTCCCTGACTTTCCTGACTACCATCCACTGCTCATCTAGACCTAGTAAACTATGTAACATTGACTGTATATCTGCCCAGTTAGGGCAGTGGGAGATGAAGATGGAGGCAAACAAGTTTGCCATCCTCTTAGGAGCCTGCTGGTATAGGGCAACAGAGCTCCTCCAATTTAGGAGGTCCCCAGTGCTAAGAGGATGGTGCGACCAAAAGCACCCAGCAGCAGGTTGCCCCTGTTCATTCAAGCCACCCATTGGCAACTGGTGAAGAGGAAACTGTTCTGCCTCAGGGTGATCCTTCCTGCCAAAATGGGTGCCGCTTCTAGTGTGGGGAGGAGACGCCATTTTAGTTTCTTCCTCCCGGGAGGGCAATGGAGGCTGTGAAGCCTCAAGAGTCTGCGCGGGAGGGGCCTCGGGAGGGGCCTCCTCACATGGCAAAGGCCTTTGTCCTGAAGCCGCAGGAGTCTTCATGGGAAGGGCCTTGTGGAGAAGGTCTTTGTCCTGTTGTGTTTAAGGTATTTAGCAAATGATACTCCTCCTCTTCTAAACCCACCCTCCTGCAGTCCTCATGGGAAGAAGGTTTATCTCTTCTCTGTGCCATCAGCCGAGCCTCCGCCATATCCAATTTATGGAGGGCAGCCTATATCTGGTCCTGTATACTTTTAAAAGCTGACTCAAAAACATTACGATTTTCATCCCTCACACTCTTAATAGTTAAATCAAAAGCCTGATTTTGTTGTTGCACTTGATACTGCATGCTTTTAAAAGCTGACTCAAAAATGTTATGGTTTTTATAGTTTTCTTTGTATACATCCCTTACTTCTTTTGTTAGGCTTATTCCCAAGTATTTGATTTTTTTTTGTTTCAATAACAAAAGGGATGGTTTTCTTGATTTCTTCTTCAGATCTATTGTTTGTGTATAGGAAGTCTACTGATTTTTGTGTGTTGATTCTCTATCCATTTTACTAAACTGATTGATTAGTTTAATTAGTTTTTCTGTGGAGTTTTTGGGGTTCTCTATGTAAATTATCATATCATCTGCAAAGAGTGATAGTTTAACTTCTTCCTTCCCTATTTGGATTCCTTGTATGTCTTTCTCTTGTTTTATTGCTCTGGCTAGAACTTCCAGTATTATATTGAAAAGCAGTGGTGAGAGTGGACATCCTTGTCTTATTCCAGATCTTAATGGAAATGCTTTCAGCTTTTCGCCATTGAGAACGATACTGGCTGTTGGGTTGTCATATATGGCCTTTATGATGTTGAGGTATGTTCCTTGTATCCAAGAATTTCAAGGGCCTTTATCATAAATGGGTGTTGTACTTTGTCAAAAGCTTTCTCGGCATCTATTGATATTACATATGGTTTTTATATTTCTTTTTGTTGATGTTTTGGATAACATTGATTGATTTTTGGATGTTGAACCATCCTTGAGTCTCTGGAATAAATCCTACCTGGTCGTGGTGAATTATCTTAAGGATACATTGTTGGATTCTGATAGCAAAAATTTTATTGAGGATTTTTGCATTCGTGTTCATTAGAGAAATTGGCCTGCAGTTCTCTTCTTTTCTGTTGTCCTTGTTTGGTTTTGGTATTAGTGTAATGTTGGCTTCATAGAATGTGTTTAACATCACTTGTAATCAGGGAAATGCAGATAAAAACTACAATGAGTTACCATCTTACACCAGTGAGAATGGCACATATTAAAAAAACTAGCAACAACAAATGTTGGCGAGGATGTGGAAAAAAAGGAACTCTCCAGCACTGCTGGTGGGAGTGCAAACTGGTCCAACCACTATGGAGAGCTGTGTGGAGATTCCTCGACCTACTAAACATAGAGCTTCCATATGATCCAGCAATTCCTCTCCTAGGTATTTACCCAAAGGACACAGAAACATTAATTCCATAGGGCACCTGCACCGCTATCTTTATATTTATTTATTTATTTATTTATTTTTTAATCTTAAATTTTATTTTTATATTCCCCCATACAATTGCAAACGCCCCATTCTGACCCCAATCCTTCCCCTCCCGCCCCCCCCCCCAAAAAGTGTCTCTGGTTCATAGTTTTTTGTTGATTTTGATTTTCACTTTCTTATATTCATTTTCCTGGTCCCTTATTTAAGTTTTCTAGATTCCTGCTATGAGTGAGACCATCCGGTATTTTTCTTTTTCTTTTTGGCTTATTTCGCTGAGCATGATCCCTTCCAGCGCCATCCATGTTGCTGCAAATTGCATGTGTTTATCTTTTTTGAATGCTGAGTAATATTCCATGGTATATATGTACCACATCTTCTTGATCCAGTCATCTACTTTTGGGCATTTGGGTTGTTTCCAAAGCTTAGCTATTGTAAACAGTGCTGCTATAAACATAGGGTGCACCGCTATCTTTATAGCAACACTATTTACAATAGCTAAGCTATGGAAACAACCCAAATGCCCAAAAAATAGATGGCTGGATCAAGAAGATGTGGTACATATACACCATGGAATATTACTCAGCAATCAAAAAAGATAAACACATGCAATTTGCAGCAACATGGATGAAGCTGGAAGGGATCATGCTCAGTGAAATAAGCCAGAAAGAAAAAGAAAAATACTGGATGGTCTCACTCATAGCCAGAATTTAGAAAACCTAAATAAGGGACAAGGAAAAAGACTAATTAATACAAAGTAAAAATCAAAATCAACAAGCAACTATAAACCAGAGTCACACTGGGAGTGTGAGGGTGGGGAAAGAGGGGATTAGGGTCAAAATAAGGGGGGGGTGCAATTGTATGGGGAATATAACCAAAATGAAAATGCATACATTATGCAAAAATGAAAAATAATGTAAGAATTATATAAAATAAAATATTAAAAAATAATAAATTAGCTTTAGGGTTCAAATGCTCAAAATTTACATATAGAATTGCATAAAGAATCAGGAAAAGAGAAAGCATTTAGATATTATAAACAGAGGGAACTTAATGCGAAAGTTGGTTATAAGGATTTGGGGAAAGCTGAAGGAGTAAGTAAAAAGAATTGGGTTACTGAAAGATTAGGAACCACAGGGAGCATAATTCTCCCTGAACCAGGGTGACAGTGCCTCAGGGCAACCCCCAACAGAAGCCAGAGCTGGCCCTGATGCCCCATCCTCCCACCTCTACTGTGAATCTGCTGCTGCTGTACTCCTTGAGCTGACACTCAAGGAAAGAACTGAGTTACTTCTCCCTTCTTACCTTCCAGGTTATGCCAGTGTTCCTGAGGCTATTAGTTAGGCTGAAGGCAGGCTCCTAGCCCTCTGCAATGCAGAGCAGTACACAGAAGGCACTGGAGCTAGAAAACATATACAAATGTTTACAGATTGGTCAATATTGTCCCAATTTTCAAAAGTCTCCACCCTCATGACCTAAGGCCCTGCCTCGTAGTACCATCACATAGGATGTTAGACAGTAGAATTTCAATATATGAATAGGACCTGGGAGGACACACACATTCAGACCTTAGCACCCCTTAATTACCATCACTTCCATTTACCACTTGTAAACCTACAATGTCCTGGTTCTAACTATGTTTGACTTGTATTCATTAAAACCTTACCACAATCCTCTGTATGTATGATGGAGGGTTTGCTTCTATTTCTAGGATAGGAAACTAAGGTCCAGAGGGTTGACATGAACCAGCAGGCAGAGGAACCTCTAAAATGATGAACTGGGTCCCTCTGACCCCAAAGGAAATGCTCCTTCTACTCTAATAATACTCTGTTTATTCAAAATGAGCTGACAAATATGTATTCCTGTTTCTCTGGAAAAATCATAAAAATTGTACCTCTAGTCATTTACAAGATACTCATTTTTTAAAAATCCATTTTTAAACATAGGCCAATGCTATAGTCTCACAAGATAAAGTGACTTATTTGTGCTTAAAATGAAATACTACTTCCAAAATAACCAGGGTGGAGAGGTTATTTAGTCATTGATTTAGTTCTCAAGACTTCATTAAACTTAATAACATTAGATCTGACTCTTTAAGCAAAAGTGATGCAAAACTGAGGACAATTTCTGCCCCCTGGAGTAGAATGTTCCCACGACTGGTGGGAACTAACTAATAGACACTAAGTATCTGGAAAGGTTAGTTTGAACATTTGTAAAGTGAGAGAATCAGCTGTTATAACCAACAATACTAACTATTACTGTGCTAGGAAACTATTTTATTGAAGACAGATGATCTCTCTGGATAGATATTCTTAAGAAGGAGGTTACATTTTTCTCCTTGCTACATTTCTCTCCAAAGTATCCCAACTAATTGCAGCAGAGGTTGGCAACTTTTCTGAAAAGCAAATATGTTGGAGTTTGCAGGGCATCCGTCTCTGTCACAGCTATTCGACACAGCCAGGATAGTGAGAAGCAGCATTATAAAATAGGCATAAGGAGAGTGGCTGTGTCCAGGAAAACCTGATTTACAAGAGGGGGCCTAGGAAAGAGTTATAGTTTCCCTACCCCTGGGCTACAGGGTGGGAAGAACCAGATAATCAATGTTGATTCTACATACATGCCCAAGAGACTCAAGCCAAAGAAGCCAAGTGACATTTATTAATTTTTTATCTCACTGTGAATACTGGAGCAAAGTCAACACAGAATATGACATTTCTTTAATGTGAATGTTCCCATACTTGCTTTAAATGATTTGGATGAAATCCTTGGTGTTAACTTATCTGTTCTATCTTTTAGCAACTCTACATAAAAATAAAAAATTTAGACCTAGGTAATAGAAAAAACCCAGGCTGAGCCTCCAGGTGTCCACACCTAATGGCAGTGATAACAGATGATGAGTATCTTTTCAACATTCATCTCTGAAATTCACATTCTGCAAATTAGTTGCAAACTAATTTCACTTGAATAAATTACTGAAATTTTCTATGGCCAAAATATATATTAACTCTTCTAAAGTATGGTTTAGGATTAAGCAACTTTTCATGAAGATTTTTATATTTTTCTTTGTTCTCTCTCTCTCTCTCTCTCTCTCTTTCTCTTTCTTTATGTGTGTGTGTGTGTGTGTGTGTGTGTGTGTGATTAACCACTGGATAGAAGTTTATATTTTTAGATAGCCATTAATAACATAACTTAGTGAAGTTAATAAATTAACTCAATTACAGCTCTTTTCCCTAGAGTTTTTTCAGGATTGTGTTTCTTATTAAAAATGACACTCATTATATATATATTTTGTAGTTATGATGGAGAACCTCTAACCTCTATGATAAAATGAAAAATTTAATGTATTTCTCAGTCATAGTTACCAATCTCATTATGACGTCATAGCAAATCAGATGTTAGAACTCTTCTAGGCAGAGAAGAGAGCATTGACAATTTAAACAATTTTGAAACCAAGTATTTTCTGATTCTATTTAGTACTAACAGTAGTACTATAGTAACTGCTACTATGGTAGTGATTAACATTTAAAAGGTCTAACTCATCTAGGACACCGTCTAAGCACTACACGTGTATTATCCATTTAATACCCCAAATAACCTAGTGATGGAGCTGGGTAACTTTACAAATGAGGAAACAGAAGCCAGTTAAAGGACTGAAGCCTAATACAGTATGATAGCAAAATCACTGCTTTTAAATATTATGATACTGATTTTTTTTTTTTTTTTTTTTTTTTTTTAGTATAATCCCTATACCAGTAGTGCAAGCATCAACTTAGAACTTGTTAAGAAAACAAATTCTGGGCCTCCCTGGGTGGCACAGGTGGTTGAGTGCTGCGTTGTGAAGCTGTCCGCAGCCTCTGCAGCGCCGCTTCCATCCTGGCCAGCCGGTGAGAATCCCACATGGCGAAGCAGACCTCTCCTGTCTCGCCTGCTGCTCCCCTCAGCAGTGTGTTTCCTCAGTCTACCTGTTCCATTTCCCGCTCTGTCTCTGGTGAATCCTCTCACCCTCCTCCGCATCTGGCCTATACCCTAGTTCTTGTATAAATAAATAAATCTTTTTTTTAAAGAAAAAAATTTGTTTTCTTTTTTTTAAAGATTTATTTATTTATTTTATACAAGAACCGGGGTACAGGCCAGATGGGCGGGAGCGTGAGAGGATTCACCAGAGACAGAGCAGGGAAGGGAACAGGCAGACTGAGGAAACACACTGCTGAGGGGAGCAGCGGGCACAGCAGGAGAGGTCTGACACGCCATGTGGGATTCTCACTGGCTGGCGGGGATTGAACCCGCACAGCAGAGGCTGCAGACAGCTTCACAGCGCAGCACTCAACAGCCTGCGCCACCAGGGAGGTCCAGTAAGCATTAATTTTTAACATTAATTTATTTCTATTTATTAATATCAGTCATATTTGTATATTGTGAGGTGAGTTTATTAGACACTGTGCCTAGCCTGCCATCAGAATTAGAAATTCTGTTTTCTAAATGGGGGAAGAAGCCCCAACATAGTCTCTGTAAAAGGAAAAACAAAGGCAAATATGAATAGATATTACCTACTGGCTAGTCAAAACCTTGACATGTTGTTTTTTTTTTAATATTTATTTTTATTTATTTATTTTATTTATTTATACAAGCACTGGGTACAGTCAGAAGCGCAGGAGGGTGAGAGAATTCACCAGAGCCAGAGCGGGGAGCAGAGCAGGCAGAAGGACCGAAGTACACTGCTGAGGGGAGCAGCGGGCGGCAGGAGAGGTCTGCGTGCCATGTGGGACCCACCCCCGGTGGCCGGGAAGCAGCCAGGGATCGAACCGGCGCTGCAGAGGCTGCAGGCAGCTTCACAACCCAGTGCTCAACTGCTGCGCCACCAGTGAAGCCCGATATATTGTTTTAAGTTAAAAATAAATTCCATATTCTGTATTTTTCAAAGTGCCCATTGATTTATCTCATTTCATGGCAGCCAGACATTAAATATATTTTTGCATACAACACTAATGATAAAGGACTGATTACAAAAACCTGCAAAAAGCTGATGAGACTCAACAACAACAAAGAAAATAATCCAATCAAAAAATGGGCAGAAGAGCTAAAAAGAAACTTCTCTGAAGAGGAAATGCAAATGGCCAACAGGCGTATGAAAAAATGTTCAACATCACTTGTAATCAGGGAAATGCAAATCAAAACTACCATGAGATACCATCTTACACCAGTGAGATTGGCACATATTAAAAAACCTAGCAACAACAAATGTTGGCGAGGGTGTAGAGAAAAAAGAACTCTCCTGCACTGCTGGTGGGAGTGCAAACTGTTCCAAACCACTATGGAGAGCTGTGTGGAGATTTCTGGACCTACTAAACATAGAGCTTCCATATGATCCAGCAATTCCACTCCTAGGTATTTACCCAAAGGACACAGAAACATCAATTCCAAAGGGCACCTGCACCCCTATGTTTATAGCAGCACTATTTACAATAGCTAAGCTTTGGAAACAGCCCAAATGCCCAAAAATAGATGACTGGATCAAGAAGATGTGGTACATATACACCATGGAATATTACTCAGCATTCAAAAAAGATAAACACATGCAATTTGCAGCAACATGGATGGTGCTGGAAGGGATCATGCTCAGCGAAATAAGCCAAAAAGAAAAAGAAAAATACCGGATGGTCTCACTCATAGCAGGAATCTAGAAAACTTAAATAAGGGACCAGGAAAATGAATAACTATAAGAAAGTGAAAATCAAAATCAACAAAAAACTATGAACCAGAGACACTCTTTGGGGGGTGGGAGGGGAGGGATTGGGGTCAGAATGGGGGGGTTGCAATTGTATGGGGAATATAAAAATAAAATTTATTATTAAAAAAATAAACACAATGAAAGAAAAAAATATATATTTGATAACATTCCTTTGAGAAAAACTAAGAAGTGGCAATGCTGCTGGTGTGAGGTTCTGAGCATAAATCTGATGGTGACAGAGAGTAATTGGCCAAGGAGATATAACAACTTTTTAAATAATAAAATAATGAATCTTATTAATGATATTATGAGATATTTTAATGGATGTTGTCAATGATGTAATTTAGTAGGATAGTTTTAGTGGTGTTTTCATAAGTTTATATTTTTATAATATGTAAAATGTCTCCCCTACTTCATCCTCTAAGCTCTTCGCTACCTCTAAGTTTATGCAAAATCCTGCACATGTCTGTGACTCAAAATGCCAGGTATAATGGGAAGTTGCCATATAAGGAAAGAAAGAAAAACTTACTGCTGTTTAAAATGTATTGACATAGAGGCCTCCCTGGATGCCTAGGGGTTAAGTCTCAGTAATATCACCGATATGGCTTGATTTTGATTTTGATCCCTGGCCAGCTAGCTGACCCACGTGACGCAGCAGACCTCTCCTGTCTCACCCGCTATCCCCCTCAGCAGTGGATTTCAGTAAATCCACCTGTTCTGCAACCCACTCTGTCCCTGGTGCCTGTCACTCCCTGCACCTCTGGCCTATACCCAGTTTCTTTATGAGTAAATAAATGAAAATAAATCTCTATAAAAATAAAATAAAATGTATTGACATAAAAGAAAAAAAAAAAAACACAGGAGCACAACATGGTGCAATAAAGAGGCTGGAGTCACCCTCTCCCTTGAAAACAACTAGAACAAACATGTGTTCCTGGAAAAATCCAGATGCTTTGAACGAGCTATATAGCTCCAGGACTTCCCCAGGGAATAAAGGACTAAGGGTGGTGGCCACTGAGGGGAAAGAATAGGAGGAGACAAGGGGAAGCATGTCAGGGCTGGGAGCTGGCTTCCCAAGTCACCCTTAGGAAAACCAGGACATGGAAAAATTCCTTGGAGGAAATTTCCTGATGGAGAGTGGGCCTGGGCCCAACCCGGGACAGTTGGAAATTGGGAACCCCACAAATGGTGTGACATGCCCACTGAGGACTCCCTTCCTCCCTAGCCCCCACCCCCTGCCTGGGAGAGATCAGAGAAAAACCAGGTAGAGCCAGGGCTGACTCCATAACAAGGTCTACACTAGCAAGAAGGACTTTAAAGTGAACTCACAAAACCTCCAAGGAGCAAACCACGGGTGTATATATTTCCCAGCCCTGCAGAAGCAGCTGAGGCAAAGGCAGGACAAGGACCGCCACTGTGAGCACTTGTGTGCCCATTACACACAGAGAGTTGACTTTGAGCCAAGTGCAAACTATTCCCAGAGTGTGAGCCTGGAGATCCGGATATTGGCCTTCCCAGTGGGAGGCTCAAGCTTCACAGAGCACGATCCCTGGAAGAAAGGAACACCAGGGAGTTGGGGAGGGAAGTGAAGACAACCTGAGCACAGAATGCAGCTTACTGTGGAACGAAGAGGTAGAGGTGATTAATGTTACTCCTCAGACCAAGATCTAGTATTAAAGCTCTAGATACTGAGATAAACCACCTCACAATGAGATAAACTAAAAGGAGAACAGTGATAAACCCCAGCACCCCAACCACATATACACACATAAATAGCTACAAATAAGGCAATATACATGGCTAAGAAGCAAGGATCACCTCCACACAAGATGGAAAAGCAAAATGAGAAGGACAGAAGTCCTAGGTAGAACAACTTTAAAAGACAGAAATACAGAAACTATCTAACAACGACTTCAAAACAACAATATTAAAAATGTTGAATGAGATAATGGAATGCCAATCAAAGGCAAATAGGCAGAAACAAGATCTCAGAAAGGAGAACCAGGAACAAAGAGAGTTCTTCACTGAATATATAAAAAGATTAGAAAAAGAGATTTGAATGAAATGCAGACTTGCACAGTGCTTTAGGTAGAATCAAAATGGCATGAGAAAGAATTTCAGCTGTAGAAGACTCAAACAGATTACACAATTTAGAAGAGAAATCATCAAAACAAAGGGAAAATAATCAACCCTATGAGAAATATCAGATTCATCTAGAAGAGGAAACCTACGAATGATTGAATTCCTGGAAGGGGAAGAAAAAGAAAAAGAACTGTAAACCCTATTCAAAAAAGTAATAAATGAGAACTTCCTAAACCTAGAGAATGAATTAAATATGGAAATCCAGCAAGCAGAGAGGACACCTAAATTCTTAGATGCAAAAAGAACTACACCCAGACACACATCATTGTCAAGTTACCAAAAATCAAAGATAAAGTTTTGGAGGAAACAAGGGAAAAATAATAATTTATAAAGGTTCCAAACCCAAGGGTTTTTGGATTCCAGTCCAGACACTCTCCAACTAAGAAGAGAATGGAAGAAAACATTTGCAATCCTGAGAGACAGGAAATGCCAGCCAAGAATTCTCTATCCAACAAAATTATCACCCAAAATATAAAGGGGTAATAAAAGGTTTCTCAGACAAACAGAAGTTAATGGAATTGGCCACTACTAGATGTGCTCTTCAATTAATACTAAAAGTTTTTCCATAAGAAAGAAAAACTTAAGCACATATTCCTTAGCAAAAAAAAATGAAAAGAGTAATATAATACCAGTACCAAGAGCAAGAATACTATGAGTTAACAACACCTGCCTGTCTTACACACATGCTTCCAAAAAATTGAAGAGCAGAATAATATCCTATTGTGTATATATACCACATCTTCTTGATCCAGTCATCTATTTTGGGGAATTTGGGTTTTTTCCAGGTTTTACCTATTGTATATAGTGCTTCAATAAACATAGGTGTACAGGTGCTCTTTTGAATCACTGTTTTTGTGTCCTTTGGGTAGATCCCTAGTAGTGGAATTGCCAGATTGTATGGTAGCTCCATTTTTAGTAGATTGAGGAACCTCCAGACAGACAGCTTTCAAAAAGATAAACTCATGCCATTTGCAGCAACGTGGATGGAGCTAGAAGGAATTATGCTCAGTGAAATAAGCCAGAAGGAAAAAGAAAAATATCGGATGGTTTCACTTGTAACAGGAATATAGGGGAACCAAATAGGACATTAGTGTGAAAAAATAACAATTACAGTACAAACCACAACAAAGCAAAAACAGATAATTGTAAGCCAGAGACATACTGCAGGGGAGGGAGAGGTGTGTGAGGGAGGGAGTGAGGAGCACAGGGGACTGTGGTGATGGTGCACGGGTGCCTTGGGGAAGGAAATTCTATGGGGACTCAATCTGAGGGGGTGGGGGTAAGCAACTATTATCTAAAAAATTGATAAATGTTAAAATAAAAAAAATTTAAAAAATTGAAGAGCAAGGAAATCTTACCAAAACATTCTATTCTGATCCCAAAACCAAAATAAAAAAATTATAGATCAATATCTCTGAAGAATGTAGATGCAAAAATTCTTAACAAAATCCTAGCAAATAGAATATAGCAACATATCAAGAGAATCATCTACCATAATCAAGTAAGTTTCATCCCAGGGATGCAAGACCTGTTCAACATATATAAATCAATCACATCATCCATCAGATCAACAAAAAGAAAGTTAAAAATCACATGATTATCTCTAGATGCAAATAAGCATTTGACAAGATACAACATCCATTTATAATAAATAGCTCCAAAAAACAGGAGTAAATGGAACCTATATAAATATTATAAAACCTGTATATGACAACTTACAGCCAATATGATAGTCAATGGTGAAAAACTGAAAACAACTCCACCACAGTCATTCAACATAGTCCTAGAAGTCCTAGCTGAAGCAATTAGGCAAGAAAAAGGCATAAAAGAAATCTAAATTGGAAAAGAAGAAATGAAACTGTCACTAGTCACAGATGGCATGTTAATATATTTAGAGGAACCAAAAGATCCTACAAAAAATCTTCTAGAAGTAATAAGTGAATACAGTAAGATGGCAGGACAAAATCAATGCCACAAAAACCAGTGGCATTTCTATATATGAACAGTGTATTGGAGAAGAGGGAAATAAGGAATACAGCACATTTACACTCATGCCAAGAAGAATTAAATACCTGGGAATAAACTTAACAAAGCAGGTGAAGGACTTGTACAATAAAAATTATAAAACTCTATTAAGGAAATAAAAAACCCCACAAAACACAAAGAAATATAAAGTTATTCCATGTTTATGGGCAGGAAGAATTAACATTTAAGTGGCCATATTACCCAAAACATTTTATGGACTTAACACAACACATATCAAAATACCAATAACTTTGTTTTAAAAAGTGGAACAATTATCATATTTATAAGGAACAACAAAAGGCCCTGAATAGCTAATACAACCTCAAGAGAAAAGAAAAAAAATGGAGGCATCACACTTCCTGATTTCAAACAACATTACTCAGCAACAGTAATCAAAACAATATGGTATTAGAACAAAAACAGAAATTCAGACCAATGGAACAGCAGAGAGATAAACCCATATAAATATGGACAGCTAATGATCAACAAAGGAATTTAAACCACACAGTGGAGAAATGATAGTCTTTTTAATAAATGGTGCTGGGAAACATGGATAGCCACAAGCAAAAAAAGAACCACATTAAACACCATACACAAAAATTCACTCAAAATGAATTAAAGATTTGGACATAAGGGCTGAAACCATAAAGTACTTGAAATAAAATATAGGGGACAAAAACACCTATCATACAGATGTATTTGGGAGTACAACCCCAGCAGCAAGGGAAATAAAAGCCAATAATAAACAAATGGGCCTGGAGCAGACATACAAGCTTTTGTACATCCATCACAAATACAACCATTGCAAAAGCAAAAAGGCAAATTACAAATTGGGACAAAATATTTGCATACCATGCACCTATAATGGCTTACTCTCAAAATTTACAAAGTACTTACACAATTTAACAACATAGAAACGAATGACCCAATTGAAAAATGGGCAAAGGACATTACTAGACATTTCTCTAAAGAAGACATTCAGATGGCATATAGACATATGAAAAAATGCCCAACATTATTAATAATGCAATACCTCCTCACTGCTGTGAAAATGGCCTATATAAAAATGAACAGAATTAACAAATGCTGGTGAAGTTGCAGCGAAAAAGGACCTCTCTTCCACTGTTGGTAAGGATGCAAGCTATACAGTCCTTGTGGAAAACGGTATGGAGCTGTCTCATTAAAATAGAAATGGAAATCTCATTTGATCCAACAACACTGCTATTAAGTGTCTATCCAAATAACATGAACAACTTAACATGAAAAGATCTGTTTATACTTATGTACATAGCAGCACTGTTTACAGTTGCCAAATCATGGAACCACCCCAAGTGCCTTTCAACAGATGAATGGTAGAGAAACTTAGCATATATTCAATGGAATATTATATAGCTGTGAAGAGAGATGAGGTGGTGGCATTTGGCACAAAATGGATGGAACTTAAGGTGATCATATTGATTGAAATCAACCAAAAATTGAAAGACATGAACAATAGAAGAAATAAAATTTTGAACTCAATAAAAAAGAAGATAATGGTTACTAGAGGGAGTAGGGGAAATGGTGGAACGGATGTGACATGGAGGCAGATGGGGTAAGGGCATGGGTGGTTTGGTGAAGGCAATAAAAAAAATCTAATGAAGAGTGTTTTATTACGCACCACAAAAAAAAAAAAAGAAACAAAATAGCAACTTTTTTTTGATAAGTTGCCTGTAAGTTAGTTTATAGTAATTGTTCCTTTCAGAGACTTAAGGCAAGATCTGAAATTTATCTGAGAGGATGTGTTCAATGTTGTGAACATCCAAGAAGAAAAAAAAGGGGCAGCTGTGCTTTGTAGCGACACAAGTCTGTAGCACAAATCCCTGAAAATGCCCAATGTCCCTGAGCTGGTAGCCAGCACACTGGCAATCAACCCCCTTAGTCACAGGCCAACCTTGGTCTGAGTGGGCCTTAACCATGGGCCCACTCAGACACACAGTGCTTTCCTCAAAAATGTTAAAGTCGGGGCCTCCCCGCTGGCACAGCGGTTGAGCGCTGGGTGGCGAAGCTTCCCTCAGCCTCTGCAGCGCCGGTTCAATCCCCGGCCACCCAGTGAGGGTCCTACATGGCGCACAGACCTCTCCTGCCGCCCGCTGCTCCCCTCAGCAGTGTGTTTCGTCAGTCTGCCTGCTCTGCTCTCCCCTCTGGCTCTGGTGAATTCTCTCACCCTCCCGTGCTTCTGACTGTACCCAGTGCTTGCATAAATAAATAAGTAAATCTTTAAAAAAAAAAATGTTAAAGTCCCCTGGGGTGCATGGGACCCACAATAACTGGCAGTGCCTCCTTGGTGGGACATCCCAAACCTGGACAGATTCACCATGAGCCTTGTTTCCCATTTCCATTCCTGGTGGCACCTTTTGAATCTTAACCCCATGTGTGGGGTCACCACTTGCCCCAAGAAGCTCTGGATCTCATGTTCCTGGGTTCATAGTCTCCTACCTCTTCTGCTTTTAGGAGAGCGAGGCTTTGTGCTGCTCATTTCCACAGGTCAGTGAGAATTTTTATTTCATGAGATTGAGCCCCCCACAAGGTGCTGATACTGATTTAAAGTGACTCATGTTGAACACAGATATTCAGGACTCTGGGATACTAGTAAAGAAACCTGCCTGGCTTTGGACTTGAGCTCCTGCAATATCAACTCTTGCCTGCCCCTCTTCTGCTCTGGACCTCTCTGGTTTACAACACCCAAGTACCCTGGGAAGCTGCAGACATGTGCTCCAGCATGGGCACCTGCTGTAGGTTCCATGCACCATGTGAGGCAGCCTTTTCAGGTGGCCAAGTCCATCTCCTTCAAGGCCTTCCAGACCTTGTTTCAGAACTGATGGACCCATGACCCATGGTCCTCCTCCAATGAGGATGGTGAGGATGGTGGTGAATGAAAAAGTTAAAAAATGGGGACAGGTAGCTGGTTAGGATCACTGGGGGATGGGGGAGGCCCAAGCCCAGGTGTCCTAAGCTCATTTATCAAACTGAATGAGGCACAATTGGTTAGAGTTGGTATATCCCCAACCCAATAAAAATAGCAATCAGAGCACTGACACAGTAACACAGTGCTAAAGCAACGACCTGCTTCAGGAAAGCAGGCCAGGTAACCTGGGAGACTCAGCAGCCTCAGTAATCTAGGAGACCTCACGGGCTCCAACCAATCAGCAAGAGACACATTGCCAAGACACCCAACAGCTGAACCCCCACTCCTTGTCCACTATACTCATAAAAACATCTGTTTTTTGGTCCCCAGCAGCTACCCACTAGGGACCCCTCTCTGCTCAGAGAGCTTTCCTATTCTTCTCTTTATTTGTCAATAAATCTCTTGCTTTTCTGCCAAAGTCTGGTCTCGACATTGAATTCTTTCCTCACAGAGACAAGAACCGAGAGACCCTCAGGGGTCTTCAGACCCCCAGGTACATTCATCAGCTGCCTGCTCTCTGGGGCATGGGGCAAACATTTCTTACAGAATGTGATCACTTTACTCACTCTGCCCAAGGTCCCTGGTCTGTCTTAGGTGGTAAGACTTGTTTTGCATTTGTATTATCAGCTTTCAAACTGTAAACTTTTTGTGATGGCAAAATGGACTACCATTTCCTGGCACCGTCTAAGCAAGGCTTGCATGTGTGGTCATCTGTGAAGCACAGTCACCACCTGTGAGAGCCACTGGAAGCCGCTAAGCACAGGCTGCATGGCCAATGTCCCATTGTCGAGCGTGAGGGACGGAACCAGCTTCAGTCTCTGCAGAGATGAGATCTGTATGGTTTCCATATTGACAAGTTGGAAGAGTCACGGTCACTGGACAGGGAACAGGCCCACGGTCCCTCAGCTGACCCCGCCGCCCCCACAGCACAGACAGATGAGCTGAGAGGGTACCCAGGCTGTCTGCAGCCCCACCTGCCCAGAGTCTGAGGCTGGGCAGAGGGGTCCTGCTACCAAGCCAGGAAAGGGCTCCTGAGACCCTCCCTGGTCAAGATCAAAAGGAGGACTCCAGACAGCAGTGAGGGCAGGCAAGGAGTCAGCATTTACTGAATATCAAAAGAGCAAGAATATCAAAAGAACATCTGGGGAGGCCTCTCAAGGACATGAGGTACCAGGGCTGGGGGTCTAGATACATTTCAGAAATGGGGTTTGAGAACAAAGGAATTAACCTTTGTTGGCTGATGAAGGAAGGAGCATAGATTTGGCTAAAGTCCACTATTGTTGCTGACTGTGGGCGCCCATCAGCTGCAGCTGGGGACCAGGGTGTGGGCTCCTGACCGTCTCCCCTGCGAGTACCTCTTGGAGGCTGTGCCCGCAGCTCCAATTTGAACTGATCTAGTCTCAAGGTCTGTGACTTCCCTTTTCTTCTGGGTCTTTTAATGCCCCTTTTTCCCATAACAGTCGACTTGATAAGCCATGGGAAGATAATTCAGGAATGCCCAGTCTGAGGAAATGAATAAAAACAACAACGCGCCAAGGAAATATATGGCAGCAGGTGTCTGGGACTAAAGTCATGAGGTTTTTAACTTCTTGTTTCCCAGCCTCTGAGAACAGCAAAACTGAACAGCAAAACCTCTGCAGTTTCTCCTTGAGTCCTGTCCTGTCCCAGGACCCTTCCTGTCTTATGACATTGTGAATAAAACCATCAATGTTTCCTTCTCTCATGGCTGAAATATGAAATTATCGGGGCCTTCCTCGTGGTGCAGGTGGTTGAGCGCTTGGCTGTGAAGCTGCCCACAGCCTCTGAAGCACTGGTTTGATCCCCGGCCAGCTGGCGAGGGTCCCACATGGCGCGCAGACCTCTCCAGCCACGCCCACTGCTCCCCTCAGCAGTGTATTTCATCAGCCTGCCTGTTCTGTTCCCCACTCTGTCTCTGGAGAATCCTCTCACCCTCCCGCGCTTCTGACTATACCCAGTGCTTGTATAAATAAATAAATCTTTTTTAAAATATATGAAATTATCCAAAAATACACATATAACAATGAAGAATGTGAAGATATTTCTAGACTTAAAAGGATAAAGATGGTTTGGACATTTGACATGATGGGCCAGAATATGTGTAGCACTATTTATAAATAGCCAAGTTATGCCCAACAACAGAGCAGTGGATTAAAAAGATGTGGTCTATATACATGATGGAGTACTACACAGCTGTAAAAAATAAAAGATAAAATATTGCCATTTTCAACAACACAGAACTACAGGGGATGATGCTAAGTGAAATAAATCAGAAAGAGAAAGAGAAATACTGGATGATTTCATGTGTACGAGGAATACAGAGAAACAAAACAAAGGAACTGACAAAACTAAACCAAAACAAACCCTAAAAATTTGACTGCAGAATTGAGGCTACTAGAGGGGGAAGAACTGTGGGAGTGGGAACAAAGAGGAGAGGGAGCCCACTGGCCTGTGGCCAAGGACTAAGTACATCTGAGTGTGACCCTGTACCCCTAAATCTTATATAGGCCTGTAAGCCCATGTTACCTCAATAAAAAATAAATGAATAAACAAATACAATTTTAAAAGGAAAAAAAGGCTAGAGTATCCTTTCCACCTCTTCCTACCCATTATTTCAAATTGTCATTGATAAATAACTATACTTTTCCAGGAACGATACATTTTGTAAGACATTTTTAAATAAAGGTGTTTAGAGAACGCCTTATAAAAATAAAATTACCTGTGGCCCCACTTACCCCACATAGGGGTAGCTCTGCATGGCTGTGACATTTTCTTTCAGACTTTAGAGGTGTTAATTGGCTCACTCCCCAGTCCCATGATCTGTATTATTGTGTGACCACACCACAAAACCTGTAGGGTGCAACTGCTGCCCTCAAGAGCAAACATCTCCAGAGTTCCAGAGGATTTTGACAAAAGAGATGCATCAAGGAAATTCACTCAAGACCCAAACTCGGTGCAAGGTGGTGTCTCCAGAAGAATTCAGAGAGACTCAAATTTACACAGAGAGCATGTTGGGCAAGGGACAGTGGCGATCCCTTGAGAGATTCAGACTCCCTCTGGAACATTCTGAAGTGAACAAAGACACAGATTTTGTTTTCTCTGAAGAACAGTCACTCTGAAAAGCATTTAACTGCTCTGGGAGTAGCAAGCTATTATGGAAACATTTCCATATTATGGAAACCCTGTGAACTGAGAGGAATGTCTTCTGTGTGGAAATCTCTTAGAAATAACCATGGTGCTTTTTCCAAACCAATTTCTTGGCATGGCTTTAGCCCAATAACCACACCCTCAGCCCACCATTTTTCAGTCTGTCTTGAAAGACAGGTGTGGTTTCTGTACCTGTCTCCCCTTCATGTTCTTTAAGCACAAACACTTTTTTCCACCCTTCACACCTAGCCAGGCCTCACTCAAGGCTTATGTGACATGGCATCAGCGCTGGCCCTGATGACAGAAGGCCTGGTTTGTTCTCCCACCACAGGTTCTGTGGGCTTGTCAGGTCACTACATGTCTTAGAACTTCTGTTTCTATATACATGAAGATAACAATGCCTTATTATTTGCTTCATATGGTGTTTTGAGGAAAAATGATATTTTAGCATAACAAAGAATTACACCTAACACTTAAATAGCTCTTACAGTGTGCCAGGCAATCTTTCAAGTGTTTTAGAGTACTCACTATTTTAATTCTCATAATAATCCTGCAAAAAAGAAGCTGTTATTGTTGGCATGGGGAAGTTTAGGCACAGAGATTAAGTTGTTTTCCCAAAGATTAACATATTTATTAACCGTAAGAGCTGAGATTTAAACCCTGGCAGTCTGACTCCAGAATCAGTTTCCTTAACGACCACATTATACTGTTTATCTAATAAGAGCTAATAGGTCCATAAGGCTTTCTATGTTCCAGATAGTGTTCCAAAAGTCCAATTAACTAATTTAATTCTCACAATAGCCCTTTGAGGTATTTGAGAGGCAGATCTGCTGTACCTAAATGATTCTACATCATCCATACCTTTCCCATTATCCCACAAAGTGCAGCTAAAACCCTGCATGGTATAAAACAAACACAGGAAGACTCTAAAAGTGGGGCGAGGAAGGCAGACTGACTCCGGTCCTCTGAATTCGAAGCTGAGCAATATATAGTGGTGAGTTTCCTGGGACTTCTTTTTTGCTTCATCTGTCCCACACTCAGAGTTGAAGAACTTGGCAATCCCCAAATGTCAATGAATGTAGACAAAAAAGAAAAAGCTCCAACAAAAGCCTGCTCTTCCTAGCCAAAGCAGCTGCCTCGTGAGACAGAAATCCTCTAGACAATCACTGCTCTACTCCAGTCAGATGCTGTAAAAATGCATGACCCTACTCCTGCCTGGACCAGTGAAGCTGAGAGAAGCCTGCACTTCCACCAGGAAGCCCAAAGCTCAGTCAGGAAAAGTTGAGTAGAGAGTCAGGTTTTCACTGCCGAGGAGTGAGACCTGCCAGTGGAGTCAGCAGAGATCAGCCTGGATACTGATCTCAGGTGCTGGTGCAGAGGAGGCATAATAGGCACTGCCCAAGAGCAGCACTGAGGCCTCCCAAGTCCCCACCACAATGTCAGTGGAGGCCATGTTGAAGTCTGAAGTTAGGAAATGGCTTGGACAGTCAATTAGGAACAGGGTGCCCCAAGATTTATAATCATAGCATATGGTGTTCAACCCTTGTTTTTATCTGTTTCCTCTTTTCATACAGATGACTTAGTAAGAACCCTTCTATGCTTGAGTAATCTTGGCTATTACTAATAGTCTCCTGTTTTCCTTTCTAGTTTTGTATCCACCTTCCACATTTTCCTCAATGGCATTCTTGCCTTATCTTCTTTTTCTTCTTTATTTACACTTTATTCTTTTATTTAGTAAAAGAATATTTTGCTAATACTCTTTCTGTCACCGAAATGGAAACTTATTATTAATTATTAATATGTCTTGCCATTAAGAAAAATATAAATATAATTTTAAAATGACATTTATCATTTTTAAAATACTTCACTGTCATAGTGCCCTTTTTTCTTTTTCTTCCTTTCTCTTTTTTTATTTGAATCTATTGAGTCAGAATCTTTGAAAAAGGAAGTCAAGTTATCTAAATAATTTTTGTGTAACCTGAGAAACTCTGGTTCAAATTAACCTTTCTTGTTAGTGGCACCTAGTAATAGATTATTATACTTAATCAACTGTCACACATCTTTGTGGATAGGACCACGATGACGTTTCCCGGATGTGCTGTGTCTGCCGAATGAGAGCAACAAAGTTTAGTCATCCTACCCCCACCCCCACCATCCCTTATGTCTCCTTGAACTTTTCTCTTGCTCCCTCCTCCCCCCTTAACCTATGAACTTCACTTCATTAATGTCCACTAGGATTTTTAAGTATTTTGCTTTGTTGAGTCATCTGCTATGTAAACGTACAGTATTTGTCTTTGGCATTCTGACATTTTATTACACATAATTTCTTTAAATTCCTTACATTTTGGTATAAAAAGCAGTATTTTCTGTCTCCTTGTGGCTGAATAGTATTCATGGCTGAATAGTATTCCATGGTGTAGATATACACCTTCTTCATTCACTCTCTAGCTATTGTAAGCAGTGCTGCAATAAACATTGTACACATTTTAAAAAAGATTTATTTATTTATGCCTACAAGAACTGGGGTACAGGGCAGAGGTGTGGGGGGTAAGAAGATTCACCAGAGACAGAGTAAGGAACAGAACAGGCAGATTGACTGAAATACACTGCTGAGGGGAGCAGCTGGTGAGTCAGGAGAGGTCTGCTGCACCATGTGGAATGCTCCCTGTGGGATGCATCCCTGGGGATGGAACCCGTGTTGCATGGCTGTGGATAGCTTCATAGGTTGCATCTTAACCCCTTGCACCACTGGGAGGCCCAAACTTAGACATTTTTAAGTCGATGGTTTCATGTTCTTTGGGTGCCCAAGAGTAAAATTGCAGGGTCACAGTATTTCTATTTTTTGCTTTTTAAGGTAAATCCAGATTACTTTCTATAATGACTGTGCCAATGTATATTCCCACCAACAGTGTAACAAATTCCCTCCTTTTCCACATCTTCCCCAATACTCATTCTTGGGGGTCTTTTAAATATATGCTCATGGGTATAAGATGATAATGTCATTGTGGTTTTAACCTGTGTCTCTCTTATTAGAAGCAATGATGAACATTTTTCCATTTGTCTGTTGGCCTTCTTGATATCCTCTTTGGTAAATTATCTGCTTAGACCTGCTACCCATTTAATACTTGGGTTGTTTGTTTTTCTATTATAGAATTGTATACATTTTTTAAAATATATTTTTGGATATTAACACCAGTAATGTGTAAATGTATTCTCCCATTCATCAGGATGTCCTTTTAACCTACCTATATTTTCTTTTGCTGTGTATAAGCTTTTTTATTTTTTTCTAAAGATTTATTTATTATGCATACAAGAACTGGGGTACAGGCCAGACAGGTTGGTGGGTGAGACAATTCACCAGAGACAGAGTGGAGAACAGAACAGGCAGACTGACTGATATACACTGCTGAGGGGAGCAGCGGAAGAGGTCTGCTGTGCCATGTAGTTATCTTCCTGGCCGGGAATCAAACTTGTGCTGCAGTGGCTGTGGACAGCTTCATAGGTTGCATCTTAACCTCTTGCACCACCAGGAAAGCCCTGTATAAGCTTTTTTAATTTGAGATACTCCAATTGTTTATTTTTGCTTTTATTTTCCTTGCCACACAGGTTAAGTCTCCACAGACATCTTTATCATTGAAGTAGTGAAATATGTCACCAATTTTTACTTCTATATGGTTTATTGTTGAAGATCTTATATTTGGATATTCAGTATATTTTGAATGTATTTATATGATGTATTTAGACAGCGATCAAACTTCATTCTTTTACATTTGGCCCTCCACTTTTCCCAGTACCATTCATTAAAGAGGCTCTTCTTTCTCCATTGTGCAGCTATGGCTACTTTATCATAAAGTAAGTTATTATATATACATGGATTTACTTCTGGACTTTCCATCCCATTACACTGATCCATGTGTCTATTTTTATGTTTTTAAACACTGTTGTTTTATAGCACAGTTTAAAGTCAGTATTGTGATGCCTCTGTTTCTTATGTTTTCAGGATAACTTTCACTATTCAAGGCCTTTTATTGTTCCATATGAATCTCAATATTTTTGTTCAATTTCTTTAAAAATATTGTTGGTATTTTAGTGAGAATTGTATTATATGTCACTTTAGGTAGGATAATTATTTTAACTGTACTGATTATTGCTATCCAGGAGCATGGGATAGCTCTCTATGCCTTTATGTCACTAACTGCTCTAATAATGTCTTATTTTTGTTGTTGTTGTGTAAGTCCTTCACCTTCTGGTTATGTTACTTCCAAGGTATTTGATTCTTTTTTCTTTTTTTAAATGTTTATCACAACTTCTCATTACCTTTTTATTCTTTTTTTTTAACCTTCTCTTTTTTATTTTATATATATTTTACATCATTTTTCATTTTTGTACAATGTATACATTTTCATCTTGGTTATAGTCCCCCTAAAATTCCCACCACTCTTGTTTTGATCCTACTCCCTTCTCCCCACCCTCCCCGCGCCACCCCCCCCAGTATGTCTCTGGTTTATAGTTGTCTATTGATTTTGATTTTTACTTTATTATAATTAGTCTTTTTCCTGATCCCTTATTTGGGTTTTCTAAATTCCTGCTATGAGTGAGACTATCTGGTATTTTTCTTTTTCTTTCTGGCTTATTTCACTGAGCATGATTCCTTCCAGCTCCATCCATGTTGCTGCAAATGGCATGAGTTTATCTTTTTTGAATGCTAAGTAATATTCCACTGTGTATATGTTCCACATCTCTTGATCCAGTCATCTAATTTTGGGCATTTGGGTTGCTTTGGTAGCTTACCTATTGTAAAAAGTGCTGCAATAAACATAGGGGTACAGGTGTCCTTTTGAGTTAATGTTTCTGTGTCCTTTGGGTAAATACCTAGGAGTGGGATTGCTGGATCGTATGGAGGCTCCATTTTTTTGCAGATTGAGGAATCTCCACACAGCTCTCCATAGTGGTTGGATCAGTTTGCACTCCCACCAGCAGTGTAGAAAAGTTCCTTTTTCTCCACATCCTCGCCAATATTTGTTGCGCTAGTTTTTTAATATGTGCCATTCTCACTGGTGTAAGATGGTGTCTCATTGTAGTTTTGAAAAAATGTCTATGGGTCTGTGGCTCAAAATGGTCCCCAGCCCCGACATTTCATATGCCTATTGGCCATTTGCATTTCCTCTTTGGAGAAGTTTCTTTTTAGTTCTTCTGCCCATTTTTTTGACTGGGTTATTTACTTTGTTTTTGTTGAGTCTCGTCAGCTCTTTGTAGATTTTTATGATCAGTCCTTTATCTTTAGTGTTGTGTGCAAAAATTTTCTCCCAATCAGTGAGGTGTCTCTTTGTTCTGGTTACTGTCTCTTTTGCTGTACAGAATCTCTTTAATTTGATGTAGTCCCAGCTGTTTATCTTTTCCTTCACCATCACTGCTTTGGGTGATGTGTCTTTAAAGATGTTACTGAGGTGTATGTCATGTAGTGTTTTACCTATATTTCCTTCTATATATTTTATGGTTGGTATTTGATGCTTTTTGAAGTGATTGTGAATGGGATTACACTTTGGTTTCTTTTTCTTCTCTTTCATAAATGATAAACAAAAATGCTATAAGTTTTGTGTGCTGATTTGAAACCTGCCACTTTGCTGCATTCATCTTTGTTTCTAATAGCTTTTTTAATGGAGCTCTTAGGTTTTCTAGATATAATATCATTTGATTTGCAAATAGTGACAGTTTCACTTCTTCTTTTCCAACCTGGATTCCCTGTTGTCTGATTGCTCTAGTCAAAACCTCCAATACCAAGTTATTTCTTTCTTCCTTTTTTTTCCCCACTAAATTCATTCTTTTTCCTGGACACCAAATCTTCCCACCCTTTAATACCCTTTAATCCAGTGCAATGCCAGATCTCCAAGGTCCTCAATGTGGGTATGGTCCCCTGAGCCTAGAACTATCAAGGGGTCCCAATGGCATCCACTCCTCCCTCTATGAGTTATTCTGCCCTGGTGCTGCTGCAAACACCATTCCATTAACATTTACCCCTTTCCACTAGACCATTGATGCTGTTGTACGCTGCAGTCATCTATTTGTCTTTCAGGAGTTATTAACTTTGTTCTACTGTAATTTAGTTGTGACCATAAGCAGAAAGCAAATCTGGCATCTTCACTCCACCACCATCTTGCCTGACTCCCTTTTGGTTTTTTCTAAGTTTCCTTAGGACTAGATGTTTCAAGTCAAGTGTTTCATGGAACAGAAGTCAAAATCATTTTTTTTTTTTATTGATGTGGAGAATGCCAGAATGATTATATAGAACCTTTTTTCCTATCTCCAAGTATTTAGAGAGAGCTTGCTTCTGAACAGGAATGAAATTTAGAAATAGCTGGGATTAACATGTGGTCACTGTGGAGTTGTATACCACGCAGTCTGCTGTGTCCTGAGATGTGCAACAAAGGAATTTAATTGTCTACCCTGTGCTCATCATCAACATTGCAGAATGTCGGGGCAGTGCTGGTTATAGTTTAAGTGTTCTCATCATTCACTTTGCTGATGAGGCAGCCCTGACCATAAAGCAGTCTTGGATAACTATCATGTCTCAAGCTGCAAAGGCTCTGAGGTATTTATTCATGAGATCTGAGTTTACTCCCTCAGCAATGGCTGCTGATTCACAAAGCAAATCCAAAGGAAATTAACAAATGCAAATCATTCTAAGTATTTAAGATCCAGAGGGTTCCTGGAATACTAGGGAAATCAGGCCTTCTGTGACAGGCACTGGGTACTAAGAAGGCTGGATCTAAAGAGCTCTCTTTAGAGCTTCTCTCCCCTTCTCTTTCTGCCTCCTTTTCTCTCTGTAACTATGAGATCCCTCATCTTTCCCCCCATGTACATTGTCTTCCATGCTCTTGCCTCTCTTTATCTCATTTTCATTCTCCTAGTTTATGGATCTGTGGCTCAAATGGCCACCAGCCCCAGCATTTCATGTTCCTTTCTTGCCAGTCTCTTCAAACTGACTCCATCTCTCAGAATTTTAATTCCAAATCCCTGAGAAACAAATTTGATTGGAGCAGTAAACTGAAATTTCCTTTCTTTTTAAAACTGAGATAACATGAGTTTGCAACATTGTATAGGTTTCAGGTTTATCATTTCTCATCTCAGCAACTCTATACACACCATACCTACCACCAAATGCCCAGTCATCACCCACCACCAAAGAGTAAGTCCCTTCTACCCCTTGTCTCCCCCTCCAGTAACTCCTATTCTATTGTCTGAATCTAAGGGTTGATTTTGTTCATTTTTACTCCCTTTATATTTCACAGATGAGTGAAACTATACAGTATTTGTCTTTCTCCTTTTGAGTTATTTGATTTATCATAATCTCAAGTTCTATCCATTTTGTTGTGAATGGCAATATTTCATTTTTATGGCCAAGTAGTATTCCATTGTGTATATCTACCACATCTCTACCCATTCATCTGAGTACTGACACTCTTTTAGCCTTCTGGAAAGTCTGTAAGCTGGACCCTCCCCTGGTTTTAATCCATCACCCTTTGGGATCTAAGACTTCTCACTCACCCATGGCAGGAACAGTGGGTAAATAAAATTATCTGAGAAAAAGTGGGGTAATTTAAAATATATATATATTTTCTCCAAAGATATGTATTTATTATATCCAAGCAATATATTTTAGTAAAGCTTAGCATTTGCCATGGAGGGGTAAGTTCCTTTCTCATAATTCAGCCTGAACCTTTATTCCCCCAGCAAGGTAGAGTCTATGGAAGATGCTACATAATTTTGAGGCTTATGGTATTTTGGGGGTTGGGATAATAGAAAGATCAGTGGGTTCAGGGTTAGAAATCCAAAGATTACACACAGGATGTAAAATTAGGGGTTCATTTGTAAAATTTGTAAAATTAGAGGGAGGTATGAATCAGTGGTTCTGAGGTTTTTAGAGAATGATAATCTTCTTAATTTCAAAAAGCTAATGCTAATGGTAATGCTGTCAACTTTATTGAGTTATGAAAGATAAAGCCCTGTAAGTAAATCTGGGGTCAAAGACATAAAATAACTGCAGAGTTTTTGTTAGTATAAATGCCACAGGCTGGAACCATTTGTCTAGTTGACTTTGAAGTCCTGTCTGATGCCAATATTCTGAGATTCAAGTCAGGGAAATTTAGACTTCCTAGGCGCTCATTCAAGGAAAAGCTGACATTAAATGTTACCAGATACAAGTGCAATACTAGCAGTTTTCAAGAGAGATGAATCAAGGCAGATTTCAGGGTCTAAGAATATGAGCTAAGACAGAAGATGGAAAGAAGGATCCATAGTAATAGCAGTGGGAGCCTGGGGGTGACATAATGGGAAGCAGAATTAGACAACGTGACTCATATCAGGAAGAAGGCCAGACACTATGATCATTAACAGAAGGAAGCAGGTGAGAAACCACTCCCAGGAAAGGTGGACCAAATTTTCTAGCCTTAAATAAACACTTAACAATATACTAAATATAGAGTAATACAATAATGCAATTCATAACATATAATATGTTACATTAAAAATATTTGAAAATGAAAGTGGCAGGACAGCCCGTGGCTTTCTCCCTCTCTTCCTTAATCAAGATAACTGTCAAGAACAAAAACAGACACACAGACCAACGGAATTGAATAGAGAGCCCAGGAATAAAGCAACACTTATATGAACAACTAATCTTTGACAAATGAGCAAAGAATATGCAATGGAACACAGACATTTTGTTCAATAAATGGTGCTGGGAAAACTGAACCTCCACATGCAAGAAAATGAAACTAGACCACTACCTCTCACCGTGCACAAAAGTCAACTCAAAATAGATAAAACAACTGGACATAAGACCTGAAACCATAAAACATATAGAAGAAAATACAGGTAAAACACTGTAAGACATATATCGCAATAACATCTTTAAAGATTCATCACCGAAAGCAGTGATAGTGAAGGCAAAGATAAACACCTGGGATTACATCAAACTGAAAAGCTTCTGTACAGCCAAAGAGACATTAACCAAAACAGAGAGACACCCCACAGATTGGGAAAAAAAATCTTTGCACACCATCCAACCAATAAGGGACTGATCACAAAGATATACAAAGAACTCACACGGCACAACAAATACAAAATAAACAATCCAGTCAAGAAATGGGAAGAAGAATTTAAAAGACATTTCTCCAAAGAGGAAATGCAAATGGCCAACAGGCATATGAAAAAATGTTCAACATCCCTTATCATCAGGGAAATGCAAATCAAAACCACACCAAGATACCACCTTACACCAGTAAGAATGGCATATATCCAAAAAAAAAAAAAAAAAAAAACAAGCAACAACAAATGTTGGCAAGGATGCGGTGAAAAAGGAACTCTCCTACATTGCTGGTGGGAATGCACACTGGTCCAACCACTATGGAAAGCTGTCTGGAGTTTCCTCAGTCTACTAAAAATGGAGCTACCATACGACCTGGCAATTCCACTGCTAGGGATCTACCCAAAGGACACAAAAACATTGATTCAAAAGAACACCTGTACACCTATGTTTACTGCAGTGCTATTACAATAGGTAAAACCTGGAAATAACCCAAATGCCCAAAAATAGATGACTGGATCAAGAAGATGTGGTATACATACTCAATGGAATATTACTCTGCAATCAAAAAAGATAAACTCATGTCATTCACAGCAACATGGATGGAGCTGGAAGGAATTATGCTCAATGAAATAAGCCAGAAGGAAAAAGAAAACTATCAGATGATTTCACTTATAACAGGAATATAGGGGAACCAAATAAGACATCAGTGTCAAAAAAAAAAAAAAAACAACCAATAACAGTACAAAACACAACAAAGCAAAAACAGACAATTACAAATCAGAGACATACTGCAGGGGGGGAGGAGGGAGAGGGATCAGAGGCAAGGAGGGAGGAGCACAGGGGACTGAGGTGATAGTGCACAGGTGCCATGGGGAAGGAAATTCTATGGGGGCTCAACCTGAGGGGATGGGGGGAAGAAAATATTGTAAAAAAAATTAAAAATTAAAAAAAAAACTATCAGTTTTACTTAAATACTACTAAACTGCTCCAAAGTTTAATAACAGCTTAGTTGACATTAAGATATTATTGGCAATGCCTTAGGGTAATTTCTATCAAATATGTACAAGAAATATGGTCACAGAAAAATACATTCTGTACCTTCACTCAACATTGTCCCTTTTATGTTTCTGAATACTTTGTATGCTTTCTATCAGAAATTAGCTCTCAAGAAACTTCAGCCTTGGGCCTCCCTGGTGGTGCATGGGGTTAAGTCTCAGCACTATCAAGCTATCGGCAGCCATGGGAGTATGAATTCAATCCCTGGCCAGGGAGCTAATCCCCACAGCACAGGAGACCTCTCCCCGCTTCTCCCTTAGCAGTGTATTTCATTCAACCTGCCTGTTCTGCTCCTCACTCTGTCTCTGGTGAATCCTCTCACCACCAACTCTCCTCGCTCTCTGGCCTAAACCCCAGCTCTTATGTGCATATATAAATAAATCTTTAAAAAAAACTTTAAAAAGAAGAAATAAGTCAGCCTTACAGTACTCTTCCTGAAGTTTTAAGAAAATCTGAACTCGACAGTTTATATTTCCCAGAGTTCAACATAGATTTAGTGTTAGGTTAAGGATATAAAGTCAAAATTCTTTCTACAATGAAACAGAAAGACAGGCAAATAGGGAAAGTTCTTGACAATTTTTAAGGTTATTAATATTTTAATTTCCATATTCTAGTAAACATTCTCTTAGAAGAATAAGAACTCCTTATATTGCTCCAGTAAACTCAACTATGGAAGATTTAAAACAATCAAACAAACAAACAAAAAGCTTTTTAAGAAAGAGTTGATCTAAATCTGAAGCAAATTAAAATGCAGCAAATTAAAATGCAGCAAATTAAAATGCAGCAAATTAAAATGAATGTACTCCACATTCTTCTTGAAGTTGCAGAACAAATTACCTCCAATCTTACTGGCTTAAAATAACAATTTTTTTAGCCCATCATTCTGTTGTTTGGCAATTTGAACTGGGTTCCCCTGAGTAATTCTGGTCAAGTTGGCTGAGGTTTGGCTGGGGTTGGGGGTGAGGGTGGAGGCTTAGTTTAGATGGCTTGGCTCTCTACACAGTTCCTCATCTTCTAGCAGGGTCTCCCAGGGATGGTCAACTGTTGACTACAGTGTTCCAGGAGCACAGTATAGGACCCTGTAAAACCATTTTTTTTTTTTTAATATACCTAATTCTTTTTTTAAAGATTTATTTTATTTGTTTATACAAGCAGTGGGTACAGTCAGAAGTGCGGGAGGGTGAGAGAATTCACCAGAACCAGAACGGGGAGCAGAGCAGGCAGAAGGACCGAAGTACACTGCTGAGGGGAGCAGCGGGCGGCAGGAGAGGTCTGCGCGCCATGGGGGACCCTCCTCCGGTGGCCGGAGAGCAGCCGGGGATCGAACCGTCGCTGCAGAGGCTGTGGGCAGCTTCGCAACCCAGCGCTCAACCGCTACGCCACCGGGGAGGCCTTCTAAAACCTTTTTAAGTGTAGGTTGAAACTCATACATTTCCGCTTCCATGATATCCTATTAATTAAAGTTCATGTCAAGGCCATCCTGATTCAAGGGAACCCTACCTCTTGGAAGTAGGACTGCACAGTGTTATGGTCATTTTTACAATGTACCATATTTCAGTAGGGAAAAAAAGGATGTAGAGAGGAATGGATGTTTTTCATTTCATTTATGTATACCTTTCTGCTTTGTTGAAATTTTTTAAAATCATGCATACTTCTGTAAATGGGAAAATGGGGGCAAAAAAAGATGTAGGAATCATGGGGAAACAACCTTAAAATCTGTTTTATTTACTTGGTATTTATAATCAGCTTTTACCATGGCAACTTGGACTTTAGTGGGCAAGAAAAAAGATTTGATTAAACTTCCATATACTTGCAGCATTGCTGTTGAATGAAAGAGCATCATGTCTGTAGCCATATGAGTAACAGTAGCTGGAAATTATAACCTAGAGCACAATCAAAAACATCCTTTGACTTAATCCTGCAAGTTGCGGGTTTAAATAAGAAACTGCATTTCTTTACAAATACCAGGAGTGCTCCTCAACTATTTCAAATGGAACCTTGAAGTAGCACCCAGAGGGGCAAGTTTTTAAAAAATATTCTTTCTTTAGCAGCTGCACACATATTAGCAAGAAGCAGAAAGTGACTTCTTAACTTTATTTAATAGATCCCATATTTAGTTTGATTTGGTTCTCTTATCAATCCTTCTGTTTCTCCAAATTAAAAATTGATAAATAGAAGCAATAAAAATATATTAGAGAAATTCTTGAAGATTCTTTCTTGGTTGATTTTCAGGCAGGAATATAATTCCCTAAGTCTTACATATTAAGCAATAGTAAGTTATTTATGAATGACCATGAGAAACCATCCTGACCCTTCCCAGGAAGGTCAAAGAATAGCTTGTTATTTGGATGCCTAATTTAACTAGACAAAGGAAATTGCTTCCATTATTTTTACTTTGCCTTTCCTAATTGGATCGAATGTCAACTTTCCACATGATGTTCTCTGATACACGCTTATGTTCCTAATGCAGCCAGATTAGATCAATCTGCATCTGTCTCTATTTTACCCTGGGACTGCATAAACTTTGGATACATATTTATTTTGTGGGTTTCATTTCCATATTAATTAGAATGCATGTTCCTGGAATTTTCATTCTGAGTATGATAATCTTAGCATCAGTATGATGGAAACAGCTGCGTGCTGTTTACTTTATGAAAGATGGTGTTCCTTGCTCAGATGATCATTCGATGTTCTTTCTAGATTAAAAAAAAATGTGACTTTATTCTTATTATAAAATTATCAGAATATGTTTAATTTATGGAGACCTTTTATTATCACTGTATTTTTTGGAAGACACAATAAACAATAAAAATTATCGTGATTTCTGTCATATTTACTAATATGCATCTCATCTAGTTTCTGCTCTAACCACTGCTCTCTAACCAACTTGATATTTGAAAAAATTAACCTTTTTCTAATTGCACAAGTTATATACAATAACATAACAAATAAAAATAAGCAAATACAGATAAAATAACTCGAGAGCAAAAATAAAAGTTATAAAGTCAAGTGCAGAAAATCTGAAAAACAAACAATTCCAGTACTATTAACATTCTGATGATTTTCTTCTATATGCTTATAATAGAATTTGTAAAATGCTATTATTCTGAGTAGATAAATACAGTTTTAAGTGCTTTCTCACCAGTCATCCTTCTAACCTAATCAAGAAGTTACTAGATAATAAAATAAGCAGATTATCCAATCCAACATCAAGTGTATTAGAGATTTACTAGGTTCCACCTGCTTTCCTCTCTCCAGATAGGGGCACAAAAATAAATAAGATATATCCTTGCTTTGCAAAAGTTAAATTACAGGAAAACATAGTAAAAAAAATATAATATGTTGTAGACTGTGATAGTAATATTAACCATTTACTATTTACTGAGTGTTAACTATGTATCATAGTCATTCCTCAAAATGGCTCTATGGTGGGGACTATTCCCCTAATTTTATCGGTGGGGAGACTGAAGATGAGAAGTTAAGCATTGTGCCCCAGATCACTCAGCTAGCACATTGTAGAGCTGGGATTTTGTTCTCAATCACTGTGCTCTAATATAGGAGAGCACTTCAATCATAGCATGTCTTCCATTTATAAGAAAGTATAAATGATGGAAACAACACAAATGCCAAAAAATAGATGGCTGGATTTAAAAGATGTGGCATATATACACGATGGAATATGACTCAGCAATCAAAAAAGATAAACACATGCAGTTTGCAGCAACATGGATGGAGCTAGAAGGGATCATGCTCAGCAAAATAAGTCAGAAAGAAAAAGAAAAATATCAGATGGTTTCACTAATAGGAAAAATATAGAGGAACCAAATAAGGGATCAGGGGAAAAAAATAACTGTAATAAAGTAAAAATCAAAATCAACAGGAAACCATAGACCAGAGACATTCTGCAGGGGAGGAGGAGGGAAACGGATCAGGACAGGGGTGGGAAGAGCACAAGGGACTATGGTGATGGTGCACTGATGAATTGGTGGTGGGAATTTCACGAGGAAATCATACCTTGTACAAAAATGAAGGATGATGTAATAAATATATTTTAAAAAAGAATGTATAAAGCTCTCAGCATTTTCTTGGCATAAAAAATAAATCCAGGGCCTCCCTGGTGGCGCAGCGGTTGAGCACTGGGTTGTGAAGCTGCCCCACAGCCTCTGCAGCGCCTGTTTGATCCTGGCCGCCAGGTGAGGGTCCCACATGGCGCGAAAGACCTCTTCTGCCACGCCCGCGGCTCCCCTCAGCAGTGTATTTCGTCACTCTGCCTGTTCTGTTCCCCGCTCTGGTGAATTGTGAATTCTCTCACCCTCCCGCGCTTCTGACTGTACCCAGTGCTTGTATAAATAAATTAATAAATCTTTAAAAAATAAATAAATAAAGTTAAAAAAATAAATAAATCCAATGACTGTCTGGGGTACTGCACTCTAGTCTTAGAGCATGCACCATCAGTAGAACATTCATTCATTTGTTCATTCTTCAGTTTGTATGTGTCTATGAAAAAATGCTATCATTACAGCAATGAAAAGGATAAGAAAGTCAAGTTTTTTTTTTAATATTTGATATATTTTTTTAAAGTTCTTTTTTTTTTTAAGATTTATTTTTATTTATTTATACAAGTACTGGGTACAGTCAGAAGCGCGGGAGGGTGAGAGAATTCACCAGAGCCAGAGCGGGGAGCAGAGCAGGCAGAAGGACCGAAGTACACTGCTGAGGGGAGCAGCGGGCGGCAGGAGAGGTCTGTGTGCCATGTGGGACCCTCCTCCAGTGGCCGAAGAGAAGCAGCCGGGGATCGAACCAGCGCCGCAGAGGCCGCGGGCAGCCTCGCAACCCAGCGCTCAACCGCTGCTTCACCAGGGAGGCCCGAAAGTCAAGTGTTTTGACACACTCTTGGTGGGATAATTTTCTCTGACATTACAGAGAGTGAGTATAGTCCAAGAGATAACTCCTATGGTATCTGACCACTTGACAAATTGCAAAAAAGTACATTCTTTTGAATCCATATCAATTAGAGGTGAAATTTGGCTATAAATAACAGAAAACTCATATAATAGAGATTTTTAAAATACAGATGTCAATTTTATTGTTGCTGTTGTTATGTAATGACAAGACATGTAGGTCTTCCAAGATGGCCTGATGGTTCTGAGATATTCCCCGCCTCCAGCTCCCTTTATCCCTTCTATTAGTCATGCACTTGGTCACAGATGAGCTGCTGGAGCTCTAGCCATTGCCTCAGATTTCAGGTGGGAAGAAGGGCAAAGGAAGTAAAGGATCTGTGACACATGATACAGTTCCCTTTCAAGTCCTGCTTGGCGACTTTGCATACAACAAATTGTCCAGCTCTTTTTGCTGACCATTCCTAACTGGAAGAAAGCCTGAGAAACATTTCTTTTTAAAAACTGGGTACAGGGCCTCCCTGGTGGTGCAGCGGTTAAGCGCTGGGCTGCGAAGCTTCTTGCAGCCTCTGCAGCACCGGTTCTATCCTCAGGCACCGGTGAGGGTCCCACATGGCGCGCAGACCTACGGTGCCCAATGCTCCCCTCAGCAGTGTACTTTGTCAGTCTGCCTGTTCTGTTCCCGGGTGAATTCTCTCACCCTCCCGCACTTCTGACTGTACCCAGTGCTTATATAAATAAATGAGTGAATCTTTGGGGAAAAAAAAAACAAAAACTGGGCACCTTGCCATCCCTAATAAAATAAGTACTAGTAGATTAAAAAGGAAGACTAGATAGCATGTAAGCAGGTCACAGTCTTTGCCCCATATCCTATGCCTGTCTCTTCAAGGGCAACTATTACAGGCTATACACAGACACCCTGGTTTCCCTCATTGGACTTACTCCCTCTTCTGTCCATGGACAAGCACATCTTTTCATCAGCAAAGAAAAAGATGAACAGGATAGGAATCAGACTGTTTCGGTAATACCCTTTCCAGGTGCTGCTTACTACTCTACCAGGAAAACTAGAAAAAGTTTAGAGTTTTTGTTTTTCATCCATGAACTTTATCTCTACTTCTTTTTGCCATAAAACTAAATCATTCTTATATCTAACCTAGCTGTTTTATTTATTTCTGATTTTATGCACAAAATTATAGTGTGATTTGCCTTGCTTTTGTGGTCTCAGCCCAGACTGTGATCTTATTACAGAGGCATCCTGTAAATTCTCCAAGGCCAAGACACTCAGCTACTGGCTGTGGTCAGATGCTCTAAGGACATGAGCAGTTTTGGAGAAACCTCAAATAGGCCAGACACCCCTCTTAGTTCATGAACACACCACAGTTATTCTTTGGGACAGAAAGAGGGTAAAACTAAGAGATTTTGGCTATAAGACAAATAGGCCTAGAATATATTTGAGAGGAAAAGTGGCATCAACCAGAACTCTGATGGTCAAAAATCCATCTGAGTACACATACTCAAATGCATTAAAAACTAGAAACTTGCACACCAACGCCCATAACAAAATTATTCTCAGTAACCAAAAAGTAGAAACAACACAAATATCCACTAATAGACAAATGAACAAATAAAATATGATATAAACACCCAATTGAATATTAATTTTAAAAAGGAAGGAATTTCTGACCCATGCTCCAAAATGGACATTATGCTAAGTGGAATAAACAAATCACAAGAGAACAAATGCTATCCTTAAAATTGAGGAATTATAGAAACAGAAAGTATAACAGAAGTCACCAGAGGCTGGGGGAAGGGAGAACAGAGATGTGTTGAATGAGTGTGGTGTTTCTATTTGGGATGATGAGAAAGTTCTGGACATGGGTAATGGTAGTTGTTGCATAACACTGTGTGTGTCCTTAATGACACTGAACAGGGCATTTCACAATGGTTTCATTACAGATGGTTTCCCATATTGTACCTGTCAACTCGTCCCTTCCTGTTTGTTTGCTTATGACCTTCTTGTCTTGCCATTAGAAAGTCATGCCTCTACCTGCTTCAGTCTGAAACTTAGGTAGCCACATGCCTAAGACCCATCCTGAAGCTTGGATTTTCTGCTGTGTTCCCAAAATATTTTCAGGAAAGAACAATTCTTTACTAAGCAATTCTGTTCACTAGTCTTTGGAGATCCGGTATAGTCATATAAGAATGAAAACAATAGGAGCAAACCTTTTCTATTTTTTTAAATAAAATAATCTGTATTTATACTATTATTCCTAGAAAGAACTCTGAAGAACTAAGGAAAGAATAGTATTTACATTGTTCTGTTTCCAGGGAACATAGTCCCCAATGTTCTAGGAGACTTGGTCAAGTATTTCCTTGTAAAGAACACTCAAAGTTGTCTTAGGACATAAATTTTTCCTGGATGGTTTAAGTTATAACATACAGTACTTCATGATGAAGAGACTCTGTTAATAGCAGCCATGAGATGTGTAAATATAAAAGACATGAGTTTATGCTGAAGACTTTGCTTTCAAAAATAAGGTTATTTAGTTATTAGCACAATCCATGTGCTATTAAAGTGTCCTAGACACAACCATTGACTTAGGGGCCCTGTGGAGTATTGATTCCACAGTTTCGAGTCTGTATTCAATCTGAACACCATCCTCCCCACCCTGTTCCTCCAACACACACACACAAAATTGATAAGATTCAGGCAAGATCAAGCTATCGCCAACATATGCTCTAGTTCTCTTTAACCTGTTCAAGGTCACAGATCATCTCTTTCAATTCTCAGAAAGCGCAAGTCTCTCCTTCTTGCCAACATCAGATTCCTAAGCTGTGCTGCCAACCATAGTTCCGCAGGATTTATGTATTTATTTTATTTTTTTTTTTTCAATTTTTTTTTTATTAGATAATAAATTTTATTGTTATATTCCCCATACAATTGCAGCGCCCCCATTCTGACCCCAATCCCTCCCCTCCCGCCCCTGCCCCCCTAAAAGTGTCTCTGGTTCATAGTTTTTTGTTGATTTTGATTTTCACTTTCTTATAGTTATTCATTTTCCTGGTCCCTTATTTAAGTTTTCTAGATTCCTGCTATGAGTGAGACCATCCGGTATTTTTCTTTTTCTTTTTGGCTTATTTCACTGAGCATGATCCCTTCCAGCGCCATCCATGTTGCTGCAAATTGCATGTGTTTATCTTTTTTGAATGCTGAGTAATATTCCATGGTATATATGTACCACATCTTCTTGATCCAGTCATCTATTTTTGGGCATTTGGGCTGTTTCCAAAGCTTAGCTATTGTAAACAGTGCTGCTATAAACATAGGGGTGCAGGTGTTCTTTGGAATGGATGTTTCTGTGTCCTTTGGGTAAATACCTAGGAGTGGAATTGCTGGATCATATGGAAGCTCTATGTTTAGTAGGTCCAGAAATCTCCACACAGCTTTCCACAGTGGTTGGACCAGTTTGCACTCCCACCAACAGTGCAGAAGAGTTCCTTTTTCTCCACACCCTCGCCAACATTTGTTGTTGCTAGTTTTTTTAATATGTGCCATTCTCACTGGTGTAAGATGGTATCTCATGGTAGTTTTGATTTGCATTTCCCTGATGACAAGTGATGTTGAACATTTTTTCATATGCCTGTTGGCCATTTGCATTTCCTCTTCAGAGAAGTTTCTTTTTAGCTCTTCTGCCCATTTTTTGACTGGATTATTTTCTTTGTTGTTGCTGAGTCTCATCAGCTCTTTGCAGATTTTTGTGATCAGTCCTTTATCATTAGTGTTGGGTGCAAAAATGTTCTCCCAGTTGGTGGGGTTTCTCTTTGTTTTTGTTATTGTCTCTTTTGCTGTGCAGAAGCTCTTTAATTTGATGTAGTCCCAGCTGTTTATCTTCACCTTCACTATCACTGCTTTGGGTGATGTGTCTGTAAAGATGTCTTTGATGTGCAAATCACGTAGTGTTTCGCCTATATTTCCTTCTATATATTTTATGGTTTCAGGTCTTATGTCTAATTCTTTAATCCATTTTGAGTTGATTTTTGTGTATGGTGTGAGGTAGTGGTCAAGCTTCATTCTTTTGCATGTAGCGACCCAGTTTTCCCAGCACCATTTATTGAACAAACTTTCTTTGCTCCAATGCATAGTCTTTGCTCCTTTGTCAAAGATTAGTTGACCATAAATCTGTGGGTTTATTTCTGGATTTTCTATTCGATTCCATTGGTCTGTATGTCTGTTCTTGTTCCAATACCATGCAGTTTTGATGATTATGGCTTTGTAGTATAGTTTGAAGTCTGGGAGTGTGATGCCTCCATTCCCTTCTTTTTTTTTCAGGAGAGCTTTGGCTATTCGGGGTTTTTTGTGATTCCATATGAATTTCATCAATAATTGTTCTATTTCTTTGAAGAATGACATTGAAATTTTGATTGGAATAGCATTGAATCTGTACATTGCTTTTGGAAGGATGGCCATTTTAATAATGTTTATTCTTCCAATCCATGAGCAGGGGATATCTCTCCATTTCTTTGTGTCTTCTTCTATTTCTTTTAACAGTGTTTTATAGTTTTCTTTGTATAGGTCCTTTACCTCTTTTGTTAGATTTATTCCCAAATATTTGATTTTTTTTGTTTCAATAACGAAAGGGATGGTTTTTTTGATTTCTTCTTCTTCAGATTTATTGTTTGTGTATAGGAAGGCTACTGACTTTTGCGTGTTGATTTTGTATCCTGCCACTTTACTGAACTGATTGATGAGTTGAATTAGCTTTTCTGTGGAGTTTTTGGGGTTCTCTATGTATAATATCATATCGTCTGCAAATAGTGATAGTTTGACTTCTTCTTTTCCTATTTGGATTCCTTGGATGTCTTTCTCTTGTCTTATTGCCCTGGCTAGGACTTCCAGTATTATATTGAAAAGCAGTGGTGAGAGTGGACATCCTTGTCTTGTTCCAGATCTTAATGGAATTGCTTTCAGCTTTTCACCATTGAGAATGATACTGGCTGTTGGCTTGTCATAGATGGCCTTTATGATGTTAAGGTATGTTCCTTGTATCCCAAGAATTTCAAGGGCTTTTATCATGAATGGGTGTTGCACTTTGTCGAAAGCTTTCTCAGCATCTATTGATATTATCATATGGTTTTTATATTTCTTTTTGTTGATGTGTTGGATAACGTTGATTGATTTTCGGATGTTAAACCATCCTTGTGTCCCTGGAATGAATCCTACTTGGTCGTGGTGAATTATCTTATGGATACATTGTTGGATTCTGATGGCTAAAATTTTATTGAGGATTTTTGCATCAGTGTTCATTAGGGAGATTGGCCTGTAGTTTTCCTTTTTGTGTTGTCCTTGTTCGGTTTTGGTATTAGTGTAATGTTGGCTTCATAGAACGTGTTTGGTATTGTCCCTTCCTTCTCAATTTTTTGGAAGAGTTTGTGAAGGATAGGCACTAATTCGTCTCTGAATGTTTGGTAGAATTCATTTGTAAATCCATCAGGTCCTGGGCTTTTGTTTTTGGGGAGGTTTTTGATTACCATTTCAATTTCGCTAATTGTAATTGGTCTGTTTAGGTGTTCTATTTCTTCTTTATCTAGCTTTGGGTGATTGTAGAGTTGTAGGAATTTGTCCATCTCCTCTAGATTGTTAAACTTGTTTCCATATAACTGTTCATAGTAGTTACTGATTATTCTTTTGATTTCTGCTGTGTCCGTTGTGATTTCTCCTCTTTCATTGATGATCCTGTTTATTTGTGTTTTCTCGCTTTTTTCCTTTGTGAGCCTGGCTAGGGGTTTGTCTATTTTATTGATTTTTTCAAAGAACCAGCTCTTGGTTTCATTGATCTTTTGGATTGTTTTTTTAGTTTCAATTTCATTTATTTCTGCTTTGGTTTTTATTATTTCTTTTCTTCTACTGGTTTTGGGGTTTTTTTGTTGTTCTTTTTCTAGATCTTTGAGCTTCGAGATTAGGTTGTTTCTTTGAGTTCTTTCTTGTTTCTTGATGTGAGCTTCTATTGCTATATATTTTCCTCTTATTACTGCTTTTGCTGCATCCCATACATTTAGGATATTGGTGTCCTCCTTGTCGTTCAATTCAAAGAATTTTTTAATTTCTTCTTTGATCTCCTCATTAGTCCAGTGGTCTTCCAGTAGTGTGGTTTTTAATCTCCATGAGGTAGGAAAGTTCCTTGCCTTCTTTTTATGGTTTATTTCTAGTTTGACGCCTTCATGGTCAGAAAAGATGGTTGATATGATTTCAATCTTGGTGTATCTGTTGATGTTTGTCTTGTGCCCCAGTATGTGATCGATCCTGGAGAATGATCCGTGTGCGCTTGAGAAAAATGTGTACTCCGTTTTTTTGGGGTTTAGTGTTCTATAGATGTCTGTTAAGCCCAATTGCTCTAGGTCCTTATTTAGAGCTTTGGTTTCTTTACTTATTTTTTGTCTTGTTGACCTATCCATTGTTGATAGTGGTGTGTTGAAGTCTCCCACTACGTATGTGTTTTCTCTGATGTCTGTTTTCAGAGAGGACAACAGTTGTCTGATATATTTTGGTGCTCCTTCGTTTGGTGAGTATATGTTAATGAGTGTTATTTCTTCTTGAAGTATTGTCCCCTTGATCATAATGTAGTGACCATTGGGGTCTCTTTTTATCTTTTTGAGTTTGAAATCTGTTTTATCTGATATAAGTATAGCTGTTCCTGCTTTCTTTTTTGGTCCATTTGCTTGTAGGATTGTTTTCCATCCTTTAACTTTGAGCCTATTTTTATCTTTTGTAGCTAAATGTGTTTCCTGGAGACAGCAAAAGGTTGGGTTTTGTTTCTTAATCCAGGCTGCAACTCTGTGTCTTTTTATTGAAGAGTTTAGTCCATTTACATTTAGAGTTAATATTGATATGTTAACATCTGTATTTGCCATTGTGTTTGTCTTTCCTTTGATTTTATTTATTTATTCTTTTAATAACTTTTTTATTTTTGGCCTTCTTTCATTGTTATTCGTCCCTCTGAGGTTCTGGCTTTAGGACTCCTTGTAGTATTTTTTGGAGTGGGGGTTTAGTTGCAATGAAATTCCGGAGTTTCTGTTTGTCTGGGAAAGTCCATATTCTTTCTTCAAAGAGGAAGGAGAGCTTTGCGGGATAGAGTATTCTTGGTTGGCATCTGTTTTCTTGGAGTCTGTTGACTATGTCCCTCCACTCTCTCCTTGCCCGTAGTGTTTCTTCGGAGAAGTCTGATGTCAGCCTGATTGGCTTTCCTTTGAATGTTATCTGTTTCTTCCCTCTTGCCAGCTTCATTATTTTTTCCTTGTCCTGGATTCTTGGGAGCTTTACTATTATGTGTCTTGCTGTATTTTTCCTTTCGGCGTGGAAGTTTGGTGTTCTTCTTGCTTCTTGTATATCAATTTTCAGCTCCTCCTTCACATTTGGGACGTTCTCTTCAATTATCTCTTTGAATATTTTCTCTGTTCCTACTTCTCTCTCCTCTCCTTCTGGTATTCCTATAACTCTTATATTTCCTTTCCTCATGGAGTCAGATAGTTCCCGAAGTCTTTCTTCATTCTTTTTCCTTCGTACTTCTCTTTCCTTTTCTGTTTTGGTTCTTTTTATTTCTGTGTCTTCAAGAGTACTTATTCGTTCTTCCATTTCATCAATTCTGCTTTCATTGCTTTTCCCAGAATTCTTTAGTTCTTCCATTAATTCTTTGATCTCCTGCATTTCTTTTACTTCCCTCTTTAGGGACTCAATTTCATTCTTCTGATCGTTGATTATTTTTCCCTTATCATTGTTTTCCTTTATGACTTCTGTCAGTTTTTTAATCACGGCAATTTTAAATTCTCTTTCTGGAAGGCTCAGAAGTTCTTCCAAGTTACTGTCGTTGCCATCTGGGGGCTGGTTTTCTTTTTGTGGTGTGCTTTTTCTCTGGAGAGTTGCTAGGTTGCGTGTGGTTCTTCTCCTCCCTACTGTCTGTTTTCTAATTTGCCGTATGCGTTGGGACACTGTGTAGTTGGGACTGGCCGGCATCTTGGGTGGGCTTCTCTGCTCCCCTCTGGTTCCTCCAGGAGTCATCTGTCAGTTTCAAGCAGTCTTTACTGGAGAAAGGTCCCTGTTCTAAAATGCCGATGTGGGGACACACTCCCCTGTGCGCCTGGTCTGTCCCGGCGGTGGGTTCCTGCTCCCCCTCTGGGCTTGGACTGCAGGCCAGAGGGGGTCTGGCGTGGGCGAACTTCCCCCGCTCACCTCTGGCTCCTGAGGAAGCCTTCTGCAAGTAGTCTTTACTGAAGAAATGTCCCTATTCTATAATGGTGATGTGGGACACACTCCCTGCGCGTCCGGTCTCAGGCACACTCTTCTGCGCGCTTGGTCTGCCCCGGCTGTGGGTGCTCGCTCTCCCTGTGGGCTCAGACTACTTGTTCGGAAGGGGCCCGGCGTGGGCTAACTCCCCAGCTGGCCACTAGCTCCTTCAGGAGCCTGTGCTGGCTTCAAGTCGCTAGGTGGCGCCAGAGATCTCTTCTAGAGCCCTTGGGGAGCTGATTTTCCACCCAGTGGGACAGGGAGCAGAGCAGGGATGGTAGGGTACACCTCAACGGCTTTGGGGTGCTGTGTCTGCCTTGTGCCCCACCGTCGTGGGGAACCCACGCCCCTAATTTCGTGCCCCGGGTCTCAGTTCCAAAGCCCTCAGGTCCAGGACGCGGGCTGTAGCCCAGATCAGTGGCGCGGGAATGGCGCCTTTTGAATCCCGCTCCCCTGCCTGGGCGCCTGGTTCCTGCTCACTCCGGGAGGGCCTCCGCGCGTCTCCCCGCAAGCCTAGGTCGTCTCCCCGCAAGCCTAGGTCGCAGGCGCGGGGACCTGGGCAGCTGCGATCCGATCCGCGCAATCCGCGCCGCTTTCCCCGCGCAATCCCGCTCCGCGTCTGTTTTTCCGGCGCGCCGCCTTTCCGGGCAGGCTTACCGGGCAGCCGGGGCTGTGTGCTGGTGCTGGCCTCCTCCTGGGCGGGGCTCTCTTCAATGGCGCCCGGAGCTCACCTCCGCGGCGGATCCTGCGGGGGTTCTCCACAGCTCCCGTTCACGGGGTGTGGTGGCTGCAATAGTTCCTTTCCACTCACAGTCCCGCTTGCTGCATCGTTTGTTCTTGTTGGCCGTTTTAGTTTGTTGTTTTCCTCCTCTCTGCCGGTTGAGAGTGCCGCCTCTGTGGGCGGGGGAGGGGAGCAGGGTTCTGCGCTTCCCTCCCTTCTGGTCCTCTTTTATGGCCACTTTCTTCTTCGGGCAGTTTGCTGGAGTCGTCCGTTTATCTTCCGTGTCCCACTTCTCACTGGGACCTGCCGCTTTTCCTCCCTATTAACTTTTTTTAATGGGAGATCTTACTCGCAGCGTCTCCTCGCCGCCATGTTGCTCCGCCCCCTCCTCTATGTATTTATTTTAAAGATCTAGAATTCCAGTCCACACAGCCTCCTCTAAGGACAGCAATACTTTGCGTGCGCTAAGCCTTGTCTTCCTGCGGAGTTGTCTGTCTTTATACCTGAAGGATTCACACATCTGTATGACCACTCCTCCCTTCCTTGTCAGTCTCAGGCTTAGTTCTTTTTCTTTTTTTTTAATAAATGAATCTAACTTGGTTCTTACCTAAAAAGAAAGTTGCAGAAAGTCAATTTCACCTCCTTTCCAGAAATTTGTGGGACTCTTGCCTCATTCTTGGAACCTTTCACATTCTCCTGACAGGAAGAAACAAAACAACCTCCAGGAAGTGCAACATTGAGAACCAACTATTAAAAGATAGAGTTGTTATGATGAGCTGTCATTTAGTATTATTGAAACAAAAATCTTGGATCATTGACCAAAATCTTACTTTCCATTCAGCTATTTTAGCTTCATGTTGACAAAGTATAGGGTTATCAATAAAGCAAATTATTTAGAAATAAGGGAGTAAAGGTTAGGGGTCAGCTTTCTCCATCAAGTTCTTGTATTGATTACTTTTTTTAAACCTGGTGTAAATAAAGCACAATGATAAAAATTAAGTGAAAAAACAATGAGATTGAAAAACACCTGGAGAGGTTATTATCTAGTTTTCCAAATTAATGCTTTGGAAAAATCACACATATTTATCTGTCAAATATTTATTAAGTTCCTACTATGTCCCACCCAATGCTCTTGATGTCAAATACCATAAACACAGCAGAAAAATTGTGCTCTTAAGGTGGTTATAAAGGAGATGACGAAGGACTAAAAAATATATGAGATACATAATATATGAAATGCACAATAAGTATAAAATATATTAAATAAATATATTCACTATTTGGCATATATTAATAAAATACATAAGTAATATTAAATGTTACATAAAACAATGACTGTACACAATAAATCAGGAAAGTACTATGAAGAAAATCAAAGAGGGTAAAGAAATCCCTAGGGCATTTGACACTCCAAGCAGATAAATTCTTAATATTCTACTCTTTTTTTTTTCTTTTGAAGCATATAGATAATTTATGAGAGAGGAATACACAGAGCTTATGAAAGCACCAAGGAGGACTCCAAATTACGAGGTGAGCTGATGTAGTTCTTGGGTATGGTGTGCATACGCATGTCCTGGAGTCTGGCTAGATGTCGGTGCAACCCACTAGGGGGCTGGTGTTCCACATGAAAGTGTGGCCGTGTAGAGTGTTCTCTCCTGAGAACTCCAGTGCCACTCTTTTATATGGCAAAAGTATTATGTGAAAAGTCATATTCAATAAGGACAAGATGAACTATGTCCCCGACTCTAAGGGAGTCCCATGTTTCCCACCTTCTGCTGTTCATGCCTTGTATAAGCCCTTCCCCTTGAGTGTGGGTGAGGTCTGTGCCCTGCTACTTACCAACAGAATATGGTGCAGGTGATGGAATACTATGATGTGATAGAAGATTATAACTGATATTGCTTTGAGTGTCTCTTTCTGATTTGCGGGAAGCAAGGGCCTTGTTGGGAAGCCCCCTGGCAGAGAGCAGAGGGCTATCATATCTGTACAGCATCCACAAGAGACTGAGGCTCTTAGCTGGATGAGGAGCATGATCCTTCCCACAGTCACTTGAGCTTGGATCCTTCCTTCCCCAAAGTAAACTCCAGGGACATCTCGATTGGGATCTTGTGAGACCTTGAAACAGAGAGTCTTTAGCCCAGTCCTGCCTTCATTCCTGACCCATAGATACTATGAGAAAATAAACCTGTGTTCCTTTAGGTCCCTAAGCTTGTGGTAATATTGTTACCCAGCCACAGGTAAGTAATACACAACACATGCTAATTATGGCCAGAAAAGAAGACAGTGAAATTTTGATTATGTTGAATTTCATGTTTATAGTCATGTCAGCAAAATATAAAAAAAATAAAACATATTTTTTTTTTTTTGTGGGACCGTCGCCGGTGACCAGGGAATGAACCGGCGCTGCAGAGGCTGCAGGCAGCCTCACAGCCCAGTGCTCAACCGCTGCGCCACCAGGAGAGGTCCAAAAGATAAAAATTTTTAATGGATTAAGATTTTATAAATATATGATTGTATTTTTTTAAAAAAAGAAATGCTGGTCTGTTATAGGAATGAATAAATTGGTAGTTTCTATTTTAAGCTCTAATATCTGCAAATTTGTCAATGGCATCATCAAAAAGGGTCTTTTTCACATATTTATGTTCAGTACTAAATTTTTCAATATATCTTCACCCATAGTTGATCATTATATAAGAATATGTCATAGTTCAGGGGTTGAGACTGCCAATTGCACACAAAACAGGCTCAAATAACTGAATTATTGAAATCTCACTTACAAACAACATGTATATTCCTGTCCACTTGAGTCAGGGGCCAGCTATATAGCTTAGAGTTCTCTGAATCAATTTCCAAGTAAAATACCATGACCAAGTATAGAACACCTAGTTTGTCAAAGGATAAATAATAAAATATGCTAATTTAAAATTTACACATAGATTCAAAAGTAATCACTTTTATTTAAACTAACAAAAAGTTTGTTTTGTTTTTTCTGGGAAGAATATTCCATCAATCTTGGCTGTAATTTAGAATTCTTAGAGTATGGTGATAATAAAAAGCAGCCTGAGTTGAGTCAGCTTTGTTATTGTTGCTCTGTACCCAGGGCACATTCACCCCTCCTTAGTACACTGTGGTAAAGGAGACGGGAGTTGTGAGGGCTACTGTTATATTTAGGGTGTCCAAGGACCATCTCTTTGATGAGATAATATTTGAACAGAGACCAGAGGGAAGTGGGAGAATTAACATTCTGGAGAGCTCTCTGGAGAGGAAAATTCCAACAAGTATGAAGGTTTTGAGGCTAGAAAGTGACTGGGATGTTCAAGAAATAGCACGGAGACCCAGTGACTACAGCAGATGTAGTGAGGGTCGGATGAGGTTAGAGAAGCAGTGAAGCAGGGGAAGGAGACATTTAGTGCCTGTTTTCATCACTTTCTTTGACAATGAGTGATGTGGTTTCTGACCTAGTGAAATTATACTAAGTTAAATATATATATATATATTATATATGTATTTGTGTGTGTATGTGTGTGTATGTTTCTTGTTGGAAAACATTATATCAATCAAATATTTCCCACTTAATAAAATTCAGCTTCCCAGCTTTGAAAATGAGTATTTACATAAAGCCCATTTTGCCGGGTGATTGTGCTTATTGAATGAAGTAATAATGTTTGCAATCTGTAGAGCACTATGATAAGAACCACACCTGCTACTGATGTTAAGAGAGGTTGATGTTTAGGGATTATGCTCAGTGAAGTAAGTCGGAAGGAAAAAGAAAAGTGTCAGATGGCTTCACTTATAGGAGGAATATAAGAAACTGACTACGGGTCAGAAAAAAAGAGACAAAACTAACAGGCAGTTATTAGTAGGAGACATACAGGAGGGAAGAGAGAGGGAGGGGTCAGAATGGAGGCAAGAGCACAGGGGACTATAGCGGTGGTTCATGGGTGATGAGGTAGTGGGAGTTTTATGGGGACTACACCTGAGGGGAGAAATCAAAAATTGCATAAAAATGAACAACGATGTAAGGAGAGAGAGAGAAGACAGAGAGAGAGACAGAGAGAGAGAGAGACAGAGAGAGAGAGAGAGATAGAGAGAGAGAGGTTTAACTGCTCATGAACCATGCGAGTGGAGACATTCTAAGCTGAGTGCCCTGGATCCAGCCTTCCTCTCCCCTATCCACTCCATCCATGGCCTCCCAGTGCCTTTCCCACACAGTCTTCAGTAGGAGGCTTTGAGGAACACAGGCAGGCAGGCAAGCTTCTCATCAGCATGACAGGAGGTGCACAACCACCCACAATGATAACGGTTAACCAAGCTAAACAGTATAAGATAACCTTCATTTGCAAATCTGATGAGCAAAATTACAGGGTTCAGCTCTAATAGAAGGGGGAATGAAGCTCCAGATCATTATTTCCACTCTAAGATTAGCAGCTGGAAAATACAGTACATCTGCAAAACGACAGTGTCGAAGATACCCCGTTTTGCATGACACCAGAACCCACACAAAAGGAGATTCACAGCAGAGAGTAGAAACAGAGCCTGCTTCTCCAAAAGCTCATGCCAGATGGACAGAGGCGTGTCTGCCACGGACCAAACCAAGCTACCGTGACATCATTTGTTGAAATTACAAATAAAGAGCGTTGGGAAAATGTCTGCTGACTTAAAGGAAAACATGAGTTGTCTTTCCACTCTTATTTCCCTTTCATGGGTCAGAATATTGTTCTTTACTCCTTTATATAAATCAAGTGGGGAGGATGGGGTTGGAAGGAATAGAAGTAAGAAGTTGACCAAGGAGAATTTAATCATCTCTCCTATCTTTCCAGAGGCTATTTATAAGTACTATAACATAGCAATTTACTGGAGGTTTTGGCTTCTAAAAGACCTGGATTTGAAACCTTGCAGGCCACTGACATGTTATAGCCTGAAGTATGCTACTTAATATTTCTGAGTTTTCAGCAGTGTGTTTCAGTCAGACTGTCTGTTCTGTTCCCCACTCTGTCTCTGGTGAAACCTCTCACCTCCTGTACCTCTGGCCTGTACCCCAGTTCTTGTATGCATAAATAAATAAATCTTAAAAAAAATATTTCTGAGCTTCTGTTTTCTTGTTCAGCAAAAGGAATTAAAAAGAGATCCTAATTGGTAGGACTGTGGTAAGGATTAAATGAGAAAATGTATGTCAAGCACAGCAGAGTTCTGGTCAATAAATGGTAGTCCATGTGCATTATTACTGAGGGAAATTTAGATATATAAAGCTTTTAAGGGAGAAGCACAAGAATAAGGGGAAAAAGTTAACTTTAAGAATCACTCTTAGTTTCATATATTCATCTGCATATATCTGATATAATATTTAGTCAATGTGAACTATATATATTTAGTCAATGTGAACTATATATATTAAAGGGAACTTATTCAATGTAGAGCATTTCAAAATACACATGGTTTAAAGATAATGAGAGATATTAAGATTTGGATAATGTGAATTGCTATTAAAGTAAAGCACACATCATACAATTTAAATGAGAGTATTAAAATTTTTAAAGCAAACATTGCTTTTTATATTAACAATAGAAATAATTATTCTCAATACAGCAAATGTACAATGAGTAAAGGAAGAGTTCATATCACATATGTAAAAACTTTTAATTATTACAGTGAACCCCTTAAACAGCAAAACTTTAAAATATTTTAAAATGTAATTTATGGATTATATCTATCAGTCCATCTATTTATCTACACATGCATATATATATATATACATATTTTATATATGGTAACATTGAACAATTTTCCTTATTCTTAGTATTTTGTATTGACTTTGCTTCATTGATCTGAACATCAATTACTGCACAATAATGAGGCACAAATTGGCCACAGGAGCTAGTAAAGTTCATAAGATAAAAATATACCAATTCAAACAGGTTTTTTTTTTTTTTTTTTTTTGGGTGGGACCCTCGCCGGTGGCCGGGGATCAAACTGGCGCTGCAGAGGCTGCGGGCAGTCTTGCAACCCAGTGCTCAACCGTTGTGCCACCAAGAGAAGCCCTCAAACAGTTTTGCCCTCAAACAGTTTCAAAAACTACAAGTAGAATTCCTTTTAATATTTTAAAGGAAGGAAACATTCCCTTGAATCTCTTAGGGAGAGATTTGAAAATTAAACCAACAAAGACAGATTAACAGGAGAAAAAGACATGAATTTCCCTAATGTAAGTTTGACATGACACAGGAAACTCCATAAGGAAATGAAGACCCAAAGAAAATATTACAACAGAGATTTTACACTAGGTTTAATGAACAGTAGAAAGTCATGGAAATCATTTTAATAGGGTAGTAAACTGAGGAAAAATTAGTAAGGACTGTTTGTTTGGATTCTTCTTGGAGTCCTGTCTTTGGACATGAGGATGCTTCTTTTCTCAAGGTGTGGGGAAAGCACTCTTAGAAGGGCCTCGGACCTGTTTCAGGGGAGAAGGGAGAGATCAGAGAACACTTCCTGCCATGCCATTCCTTACTCTATTGACGTGCCAAGTTGCCCTATATTATGATAGCATGTTCTCAACCTGAACTGCCTTCATATATTATCCTCTGGCCAAAGGAGGAGAAAAATAGACTCTTTTGAAAGATAAGTGGGAAAAGTAAAGTGCACAGCTACCCCCTCTGGATTCCTCGAGAACAGTCACAGATTCACAAACTGGTATGTGACTTTCAGAGCACGTCCAGTGCTCACTTCTGAGCTTCCTCCAACCCAGCTATTTAGAGTAGCCTATCTCTTTGCATAGGATTCACTAAAGGGGAATGCAGCTGGTGTTGGGAGGAGTAGTCTGATTTTCTTTCTGAGTCTTTGCCAGTTGTAATCCTGCCAAGGTGAAATTTGTTTTTTTAATTTATTTTATTGTATAAAATTCTTACATCATTTTTCATTTTTGCACAATGTATGCATTTTCATTTTGGTTATATTCCCCATACATTCCATCCCCCTTACTTTAACCCTAAGCCCTCTTCCCCACAACCCCTAGTGTGTCTCTGGTTTATAGTTGATTGTTGATTTTGATTTTTTCTTTATTATAATTAGTCTTTTTCCTGATCCCTTATTTGGGTTTTCTAAATTCCAGCTATGAGTGAGACTATCTGGTATTTTTCTTTTTCTTTCTGGCTTATTTCACTGAGCATGATCCCTTCCAGCTCTATCCATGTTGCTGCAAATTACATGGGTTTATCTTTTTTGATTGCTGAGTAATATTCCACTGTGTATATGTACCACATCTCTTGATCCAGTCATCTAATTTTGGGCATTTGGGTTGCTTCAGTAGCTTACCTATTGTTAAGAGTGCTGCAATAAGTATAGGGGTGCAGGTGTCCTTTTGAGTTAATGTTTCTGTGTCCCTTGTGTAAATACCTAGGAGTGGAATTGCTGCATCATATGAAGCTCTATCTTTAGTAGGTTGAGGAATCTCCATACAGCTTTCCATAGTGGTTGGACCAGTTTGCACTCCAACGAGCAGAGCAGGAGAGTTCCTTTTTCTCCACATCCTCACCAGCATTTGTTGTTGCTAGTTTTTTTTTTTAATAAGTGCCATTCTCACTGGTGTAATATTGTATCTCATTGTAGTTTCAATTTGCATTTCCCTGATTACAAGTGATGTTGAACATTTTTTCACATGCCTGTTGGCCATTTGCATTTCCTCTTTGGAGAAGTTTCTTTTTAGCTCTTCTGCCCATTTTTTGACTGGATTATTTTCTTTGTTTATGTTGAGTTTCATGAGTTCTTTGTAGATTTTTGTGATCAGTCCTTTATTATTAGTGTTGTGTGCAAACATTTTCTCCCAGTGAGTGGGGTTTCTCTTTGTTTTGGTTATTGTCTCTTTTACTGTGCAGAAATTTGATATAGTCCCAGCTGTTGATCTTTGCCTTCACTATCACTGCCTTGGGTGATGCGTCTGTAAAGATGTCTTTGAGGTGCATGTCATGTAGTGTTTCGCCTCTATTTCCTTCTATATATTTTATGGTTTCAGGTCTTAGGTCTAGTTCTTTAATCTATTTTGAGCTGGTTTTTGTGCATGATGTGAGGTAGTAACCAAGCTTCAATCTTTTGCATGTAGCAACCCATTTTCCCAGCACCATTTAGTGAACAAACTTTCTTTGCTCCAGTGCATATTCTTTGCTCCTTTGTCAAAGATTAGTTGACCATAAATCTGTGGGTTTATTTCTGGGTTTTCTATTTGGTTCCATTGGTCCATATGTCTGTTCTTGTTCCAATACCATGCAGTCTTGATTATTATGGCTTTGTAATATAGTTTGAAATCTGGGCATGTGATGCCTCCATTCCCTTTTTTTTTTTTTCCACAAGATCTTTAGCTATTCGGGGTTTTCGGTGGCTCCATATGAATTTCATCAGTATTTGTTCTATTTCTTTGAAGAATGTCATTGAAATTTTTATTGGAATAGCACTGAATCTGTAGATTGCTTTTGGTAGGATGGCCATTTTGATGATGTTTATGGTTTATTTCTAGCTTGATGCATTCATGGTCAGAGAAGATGGTTGGTATGATTTCAATCTTGGTGTATCTGTTGATGTTTGTCTTGTGTCCCAGTACGTGATCGATCCTGGGAAATGATCCATGTGCACTTGAGAAAAATGTGTATATGATTTTTTTGGGTTCAGTATTCTATAGATGTCTGTTAAGCCCATGAGCTGTAGATACTTATTTGGAGCTTTAGTGTCCTTACTAATTTTTTGTCTCATTGATCTATCCATTGTTGATAGTGGTGTGTTGAAGTCTCCTACTACATATGTGTTTTCTCTGATGTCTGTTTTCAGAGATGATAATAGTTGTCTGATATATTTTGGTGCTCCTTCATTTGGTGAGTATATGTTAATGAGTGTTATTTCTTCTTGAAATATTGTCCCCTTGATCATAATGTAGTGATCGTCTGGGTCTCTTTTTACCTTTTTGAGTTTGAAATCTGTTTTATATGATATAAGTATAGCTGTTTCTGCCTTCTTTTTGGACCATTTGCCTATAGCATTGTTTTCCATCCTTTTACTTTCAGTCTATTTTTATCTTCTGTAGTTAAGTGAGTTTCCTGAAGGCAACAAAAGGTTGGGTTTTGTTTCTTAATCCAGCCTTCAACTCTGTGTCTTTTTATTGAAGAGTTTAGTCTGTTTACATTTAGAGTTAATATTGATATGTTAGTGCCTGTATTTGTCATTTTGTTTGTCTTTTCTCTGGTTTAATTATTTTTTTAATAATTTTTTGTTCCTGTTTCATTCTTATTCATCCCTCTGTTGGTTCTGGCTTTAGGACTTCTTGTATTATTTTTTGGAGAGGGGGGTTAATCATAATGATATTCTGGAGTTTCTGTTTATCTGGGAAGGTCCTTATTCTTTCTTCATAGAGGAAGGAAAGCTTTGCAAGATAGAGTATTCTTGGTTGGCATTTGTTGTCTTGGAGTCTGTTGACTATGTCCCTCCACTCTCTCCTTGCCTGTAGTGTTTCTTTGGAGAAGTCTGATGTCAGTCTGATTGGTTTTCCTTTGTATGTTATCTGTTTCTTCCCTCTTGCCATCTTCATTATTTTTTCCTTGTCTTGGATTCTTGGGAGCTTCACTATTACGTGTCTTGCTGTATTTTTCCTTTCATCATGGAAATTAACTATTCTTCTTGCTTCTTGTATGTCTATTTTCAGCTCCTTCATGTTTGGGAAGATCTCTTCGATTATTTCCTTGAATATTTTCTCTGTTCCTATGTCTCTCTCCTCTCCTTCTGGGATTCCTATAATTCTTATATTTCCTTTCCTCATGGAGTCAGATAGTTCCTGAAGTCTTTCTTCATTCTTTTTCATTCGTACTTCTCTTTCTTTTTCTGTTTTGGTTCTTTTTTTTTCTGTGTCTTCGAGAGTACTTATTTGTTCTTCTATTTCATCTATTCTGCTATCACTGCTTTTCCCAGAGTTCTTTAGCTCATCTATTAATCCTTTGATCTCCTGCATTTCTTTCACTTCCTTCTTTAGGGAGTCAATTTCATTCTTCTGATCGTTGATTATTTTTCCCTTATCATTGTTTTCCTTAATGACTTCTGTTAGTTTTTTAATCATGGCAATTTTAAATTCTCTTTCTGGAAGGCTCAGAAGTTCCCCCAAGTCACTGTTGTTGCAATCTGGTGAGTGATTTTCTTTTTGTGGTGTGTCTTTTCCCTGAGGACCTGCTTGGTTGGTTGTAGTTTTTCTTCTCCCAGCTTCTTGTTTTCTAATTTGTCCTATGCGTTGTGACACTGTGTCACTGGTACTAGCTGGCATCTTTCTGGTGTGTACTTTCTGGGATGTCGGAAACTGGTGTCCAATCGAGTCAAATACTGTTATGCCAGAAGTCCAGTAGGGCAGTGGTACTAAGAATATGTTAATGGTCGCTGTTACAGAGTATCTCCTTCTTATTTGTTTAATTCCAAAGGTGTGTCTTGAGTCCCACAGACTGCCCTGGAGGTGGGGTGGCTGGATTGCTCACTGGGCTCCAAATCACTGGATCCCCCTCTGGAATCCAACTCTGCCATGCGGGGCCTGGCTTGTGAGGGCCGTCAGCTCACCTCTGGCTGTAGAGGCAGCCCTCTCCCAGTTCCAAGCAGTCTCGGTTGAAGCAAAGGTCCCTATTCTAAAATGGCGAGTCAGAAGGGCACTTTCCTGCACCTGCGGTCTGCCCTGGCGGTGGCCCAATTGCCCTCTGGGCTCCTACTGATGGCCAGACTGGGCCTCTGCCAAGGTGAAATTTGAACTGATAATCATCCATCAGATTATTGTTTCCATGAAACAATTGTTTTCATGACCATAGATTACTACAACTATGAGCAAAGGGACTGTGGAATTGTTTTTGTTTGTCTACAATTTAAAAGGACAGGTTTATTAGGGAAAGTAGAAAAGAGAGACACCAGTGTAGTCACTGGTGGCAGAAGAGTTGTGCCTGTGCCTTTTTAATGTCAGCAACAATACACTTTGTTGAATTGAGGTACAGGGTGATATTTTTAAGAAAAGGAGAACACACACAATAGCTTGCACACTTATAGCACTTATGTGGTAAGGAGTATTTTGAGTGTGTTATGAGTATTAACTAATTTAATGCTCACAACCTATAATGTAGACATTCATGATCATTTATAATAAGGAATTTAGTTTGCTCAAGATGATACCAGTTATAAATGGCAGAGGTGAAATTCAAACTAGACAGGATTCATGCTTTTACCACCATTCAATACCCATTCAATACCCATTTAATATTTATGTCTAAAATTAATATATTTGCATAGAATATATCTGGAAGTTTATATATAATAAATGTGCACAGTAGTTGTATCTGGGTGGTGAATTTTCAATATTCTTATCTATTTTCTGAATAAGACAATTTTCTAGACTTATGCTTTTTATTTTTTTTAAAGTTTTAGTTATTTATGCATACAAGAGCTGGGGTAAAAGCCAGAGGTGTGGGGGGGTGAGAAGATTCACTAGAGACAGAGTGGGGAACAGAACAGGCAGAGCGACCAAAGTACACTGCTGAGGGGAGCAGCAGGCGAATGAGGAGAGGTCTGCTGCGCCATGTGGGTTGCTCCCTGGCTGGGGATCAAACTCATATTGCAGAGGCTGTGAACAGCTTCATATGTTGCATCTTAGCCCCTTGCACCACCAGGGAGGCCCCTAGACTTATGCTTTTTAAATTAAAATGTTTCATTCTAGTTTTGGATAAGGTCAAAACTAGAGTAAGGACATCTATCATTTGTGTCTCCGTTAAATATACTTAGAATACCTGGGAAGAATGAATAGTGTAGCTAGTTGATGACTCTGAAAAGTAAGTAGTAGAAGGAAGATTAGGAAAAAAAAAAAACATTCATTCAAGCCTAATCTAGAAAGGCATAGACAAGGAGAGTTCTAGAAACCTAGCTCTGCTTGAAAGAATGGCAATTCCTAATCCTCAAAGAGAGTAGAGGGATTCTTGGGGCTTCTTTTTCCCTTCATTTGCTTGCTCCCCATCCCCATGGTAATTCCGCAGTAGCAACAGGGTCAAGTGTCTAAAGCACTGAGGGGAAGGGAACTTTCTCTCCAACTGAAGGAGCTGCAGTCTCAAGAAGCAAACCCCTGTTGCTTTTTCCTTCTTTTCGCTTCCTGTTCCTTCCCCACCTGTCCCAAACACAGGAGCAGTCATGGGAAGTGCAAAGAACAGAGGACCAAGCCCCAAGCATCTGGTGTAAAGAACTGAGAGGTATGCTCAAGACATTTCAAAGTACCTGGGAGATTGCAAAAGAGGAGTTTTAAAACATAACCCCATAAAAGTACTTTATGAATTCCTAAGCTTACCTCTAAACATGGATCCAATATAAACACCATACCAAAGACTTTGATAACTAAATTAAGGAACAGATTTCTACTGAGGTCCAGACTGGTCTCTAGATGGGCTAATCACAGAACATACCTGAAAAGCACAGCAAAGGCTTTCAAAGGAGAACTAATTGTGAAACCGTAATTTACAAGGTGTACAACATAGCATTTGGGTCAATTATCTCCTAAAATAAAAATGTCAACATTAAACATAAGATTAGACCCAGAGACTCTTAGTACAACAGTGAAATATCCAGTATGCATTCCAAAGTTACCAAGCATATGAAGAACTAGGAAAATCTCAACTCAGTTAGGGAAAAAATAATGAGTATACATCAAAGCGGAGATGTCCTACTTGCCAAAATCTGACAAAATTATAACGAGATATTTTATTTATTTTTTTAAAGATTTATTCAATTATTTATACAAGCACTGTGCACAGTCAGAAGCACGGGAGGATGAGAGAATTCACCAGAGCCAGAGCGGGGAACAGAACAGGCAGACAGATGAAGTACACTGCTGAGGGGAGCAGCAGACGGCAGGAGATGTTTGCGCGCTATGTGGGACCCTCTCCTGGTGGCCAGGGATCAAACCGGCGCTGCAGAGGCTGCTGGCAGCTTCGCAACCCAGCGCTCAACTGCTGCGCCACAGGGGAGGCCCACCAGATATTTTAAAATGCTCTAAGCAACAAGGGCAAATACTCTTGATATTAATGGAATAGTAAGTCTCACCAAAAAAACAGAAGACATAAAGAAGAATCAAATGGGAATTTTACCACTGAAAAATAAGGTAGTAAAAATACCCTTACTGGATAAACTTAGTTATGAGATGAGCATAACGAAGAAAAGAATTAATGTAATTTAAGATCAACAGGAATTAGCTTTATAAACAACAAAGTAGAGGGGGGGAGGGAAAGAAGAACAGCCCCATTGTCCTAAGAGACAATACCAAAAGCTCTAAAATTTATGACACCATAGTTTCAGAAGGAGAGGAGAAGGAGTAGGGTATAGAAAAAAAAAAAATTGAAAATTTCATGGCTGAAATTTTCCAAATTTAGCAAATGTCATAAATCTATAGACTCAAGGGGTTGGTGAACTCCAAACAAGATAAATGCAAACAAATCTATGCCCAGATGCTTTGTAAACAAACTGCTGAAAACTAAAGACAATTTTAAAAGTTGAAATTTTAGAGAAAAATGGCACAAAAGCAAAACTTTGAATAACTGTAGATATCGCATCAGGATCCATGGAGGCAAAAGGAAGTGGCATAGCAGTTTAAAATTCTTTTTTTTTTAATAAGATTTATTTATTTATTTATACAAGCACTGGGTACAGTCAGAAGCATGGGAAGGTGAGAGAATTCACCAGAGCCAGAGGGGAGAGCAGAGCAGGCAGACTGACGAAACACAGGCTGAGGGGAGCAGCAGGCGGCAGGAGAGGTCTGCGCGCCATGTGGGACACTCGCCTGGTTGCTGGGAATTGAAGCAGCGCTGCAGAGGCTGTGGGCAGCTTTGCAACCCAGCACTCAACCGCTGCGCCACAGGGGAGGCCCAGCAGCTTAAAATTCTAAAGGAGAAAGAACCTAGAATCCTGTATTAAAAGAAAATTGTGAGATAAGAACGTTCTTAAATGAAGGAAAACTAAGAGAATTTTTGATAGCAGACTAATCTGATAGCGGAAAGAAGCCTGGAATATCAAGACTGAAAAAGCAAAAGCAAAATTAGTGTTATAATAGACTGTGTTCAGTTAAACAATATTTGATATAAGATGTGAGACATTAACCATACAAAGATGGGAGGGAAAGGGACCTGGAAGGTAGTATGATTTCTAGGTTCGCCTGGGCGTGCTGAAATAAATGATTCTAAACAGACTGTCAAAAGTTAAGTATGTTTATTATAAGCCTTAAGGCACTCACTTATTAACAGTTTAAAGATGAAAACACATGTGGTCATGTCAATTGATATAGACAAAGCATTTAACAAAATTCAACATCCATTCATGATAGAACTTTTTAGCAAACTAGGAAAAAAAGGAAAATTTCTCAAGCTGATAAAGATACCTATGAAAAAATTGTTTTTCTAAAATCAGTATTAAAAAAGTAAAATTTTTAAGGTGGTGAAACTTTAAAGCAAAGCAAGGAATTGATTATTATTTGAGGGTTAGTAGTTACCTCTGGGAAGGAAGAAAGTGAAGCAGTTGTAATTTATTTATTTATTTTTAAGATTTATTTTATTTATTCATGCATACGAGAATGGGTATAGTGGTGAGACAGAGAGACGGAGTGGGGAGCAGACCAAGCAAATCTACTGAAATACACTGCTGAGGGGAGCAGCGCGTGAGACAGGAGAGGTCTGCTGCACCTTGTGGGTCAGCTCGCTGGCTTAGGATCCAGCTCATGCAGCAGTGGCTGGTGATAGCTTGAAAGCACTGAGACTTAACCCCTGTGCCACCAAGGAGGCCCCAGCAGTTGTCATTTAACAGGAGCACACAGATGCTCCAGCATAGTCCTCCTGTGCTGGTGACAGCCTTTCTTGACCTAGTGGTATTTTCATGGATCTTCATGTTATAACAACTTAAGTTGTATATTTGTTTTATGCATTTTCCTGTATTTGCATTGTATTTCTCAATAAAATGCCCTAGAAAATGAATATTTTAAAAAAATATTTAAATATTCATGTTTTTAGGGCCTCCCTGGTGGCGCAAGTGGTTAAGCACAGCACTGTGAAGCAATCCACAGCTTCTGCACTAGTTCAATCCCCAGCCAGCCAGGGAGCAACCCACATGGCGCAGCAGAACTCTCCTGACTCGCCCGCTGCTCCCCTCAGCAGTGTATTTCAGTCAATCTGCCTGTTCTGTTCCCCACTCTGTCTCTGGTGAATCCTATCACCCCCTGCATCTCTGGCCTGAATCCCAGATCTTGTATGCATAACTAAATAAATCTTAAATTAATAAATAAATATTCATGTTTTTAGAAAGAATATTTTTGCAAGGTTTAAAAAGTTTTTGCCACTTCTTCCATAAAACTTCATATATTTTTAATATAAACATTAACAATATGTAGTTGAAATACATATTTACCCTCAGGAGCTTTTATTTTAATCAAAATAATAGTTTTAACTACTTAGTGAGGAACTTGCTGAGCTCCCAAGTCTTGGTTTTCTCCAGTACAGCTGAGGTCAAGCCGGCAACCAACCCACCTGCTCTGAGGAGCCGGGCCATGGTCACCAGCACAGACATTCCGCCAGCGACTTCTTTCTCTGTTCTTAGCTTCAATCCAGAGCTTTTCTGATATTCAATCCAGACCTTTTCTGATTATAAAACAATGTCAAAAATTGGCCTTAATTACCAAAGAGCTTTGTACTAAGGTCCTTAGAAAATTATTTATAGCACAGGCATTGAATTTAATATCAAGGTCATTCCGTGTGCATTTAAAAACACTTCCTCTATAAAAACACTTATTCTAAATTTCAGTAATGGCTCAAAATGTCCATCCTAATTTTTTAGGTTTCACTTGCTTAAAATAAAAAAAATGGATCAAGTAGCTAACAGAAATTTTGAAAAGTAACATGGATTGAAAATTAAGAGTTGTAAAAATTTATAACTACATCCTAATTTATATCAGTACATGGAAAAATATATATCCATGCAATCAACCTTCAACAAAAGTGCATATTATCTTCAAAACTTTTTTCCAGAATTGGAAAAAGTGACTCAAACCTTGAATTTTTATTATGAGCATTCATTTACTCTATATTTAAAATGACCTTACTTTGGGAGAGATCTGGATTTTAAAAAAATGTATATAATGTAGTAGCTTACCTTTGTATTCTGTTCCAGATGATAATGTTTAATTTTGTATATAGTAAATTGGCAAATTCACTTCCTTGTGATTCCTTTTGTATGCCTAGAAATTAGGTCTCCAGCCATTCCTCATTAATCTAATTAATATCATTCATTTACATAGTAAATTTTGAGCATCTAATATGTAGTGTGCTAGGCATACGTCAGAAAACAAAACAGACAATATTTCCTGCCCTTATGGAATTTACTTTGAAAGGAAGGAGAAAAAACAAAATTAATATTAACACTGATAGTACTAGAATATGTTATACTAGAAGGTAATGAGAACTGTGGGGAAAAGCTGGAGCAGGGCTATGAGGCTCAGTAGTGCTAGGGTAAGGCCTGGGCAGTGGTAGCTTGTCGCGATTATAATCAGGTTGCCGCAAAATACGCCCAAGTGGCATACTAAATTATAGTGGCATACTAAATATGCCCAAGTGGCATAACTCAATTATAGTCATTTGACAAGCTGCTTATTTAAGAAGAACAGGCCAACCCTTCTTTCCATCCTGAGAGCAGGAAATAAATTCTGTGTGAAAGGAGCCCTCTGCTCCTGCAGGTAGAAAGACATCCTATTGCCTATTGCCAGAGGGGAAATGCAGGGTCCACAAATCCATGTACAGAGGGGCATCCCTGGTGGCGCATGGGGTTAGGCAGCAACTGCTGCATGAGTTCTATCCTGGGCCAGGGAGGTGACCCACATGGTGCAGCAGACCTCTCCTGTCTCACCCGCTGCTCCCCTCAGCAGTGTATTTCAGTCATTCTGCCTGTTCTGCTCCCCGCTCTGTCTCTGGTGACATTTCTCACTCCTGGCATCTCTGGCCTGTACCCCAGTTCTTGTATGCGTTAATAAATAGATCTTTAAAAAAAAAAAAAAAGCCATGTAAAGAAAGTCTTCTTATTTTTTTGATAATTAGTAAAGAAACCTTAAAGGCTGTATTTTGTTTTGCCTTGTTAGTTCTTCATAAATTCATTGCTTCTTTGTCTACATATACCACTTGCTTTGTTCATTTCTCAGATTCCGTATTTCTGGAGCCTCCATGCACACAAAATTAAATGTTTTTTCTCCTGTTAATCTATCTTTTGTCAATTTAATTATTAGACCAATCAAAAGAACTTAGAAGGGGAAAAAGAGAAATGATTTTTTTCCCCTACACAATTATGTCATCTACACAAAATGATAACCATGTTTCTATCTTTTCTGTAATTACATCTCTTCTTTTTTTTTTATTTTAAGGCAAAGTAAACATCATTTAAATCTCTTTTAATGATACAGACACATCATTACAGAGATTACCTCCTATCCTTTGCAGCAATGCTAATAAATTCTGTTGGATTGTTTTGCCGCTAACTGAAGTCATGGCCACTGCTGTTACTTTCTCAAGTATCATTTCTGTTTACTAGCCTCTAGCTACTCTACCTCACCTATTTGGTAGTTTCTAATCTGATAAATAATAAACTGTTGAATCAGTAGGCTCACTCTAGACTAATTGTCAGTGTGTATGGTTAGAGGGATGTGTTGGAAAGTGGTGTTTCTGATAGCTATTATATTTGGAGACACTTATCTGCTTACTCTAAACAGTTGAGGTTATCAAAAGTCTGCCCATTGGACATGGGAATACATTTATATGATCAAGTTTTATTAAAAAATTCACCAGCATGGAAGTTAGGAGGCATGGAGTCCCAGTTCTACTAATTTGCAATATTTGTCACTTCTGCCTTCTGAGTTTCATCTATGAAAGGATTAGGAGTAGGAGAAAATATTCATTTTGTACATTTCTGTAAATACCATGTCACAGTTTTCTAAACATTTTCACAAGCATTACTTCATTTGTTCCTCTGATAACCTTTTGAAATGATCACAGGGGGAAACTGAAGCCTGGAAGGTGAGGTTGTACTGATTTACTGGGGTTGCTAGAGAGGAGGCCTCGTGCCCTCTGCTGTCTTCACTACTCTTTCCTCTACTCTGCATTCTTTTAATGCATAGTTGACTTAAAACCCATAAAGCATATTCCCTTAGTATTTCTAGTCAGCTGGCAAACCTACCAATGACAGATTCTGTCATATTTGCAGATGGAGGTAGAGAACATTGCCTCCTTAGCTCCCATCACCCACACTCTCAACTGGGGTACTTCCAATCTCCAGTCTTAATCCTCCCCTAAGGGCAAACAAGTTCCTTATTCCTAAAACCAGGGTCTTGTTTTACTGGAAAGGTATATGTGAGGAGTTTAAGGCCAATTGCAAAATGAGAAGGTGTAGTCCCCAGGACTGTTCTCCCTTCTGACACCAACTGCAAGGTCACGGGAGTCCCAAAACCACCATCTGGCTTGGGATTCTCTAGAGACTAACAGAACTCACTGAAAGCTGGTATATTCATTTGCGGCTTTGTTACAGGAAAAGGATACAGACTAAGATCAGCCACAGGAAGAGACACATGGGGCAGAGTCCAGGAGGATTTGAAATACAGTTTCTGTTGTTTTCTCCCTGGGAATGTGTGACATTGTGGGACATTTTGCACAGAGTATGGTCAGCCAGGAAGCTTGGCCAAGCTCCATTTCACAGGAGAGACTATTTGGTTGCCCGTATGGTTGATCTCCATCTGCAAGTCATTTTTCCTGGACTGCTCAAAACCTGTCTTATGTCAGATTGTTGATCTTTCTGGAGTGACCAGCTCCCACCCTAAATCACCCCTTTATCCACTGTCCCCAGGAGAATGACTCTAGAGAACACCCCTTAGAAGTCAAGAACAAAGTTCAGACCTCTTTTGGCAGAGGTTAATTCTTCACTACACAGCGCAGCTGGCAGTTTCTTTGCTTCCTGCATAGCTCAAGGACTTCAGCTCAGGGGGTGGGGCTTTTTGAAGAGAGAGTTCACTTAGGCTGTGCCTGAAAGGCACTCTCTTCCCTTCTCCAAGGGAAAATGAGCTCACCCAGCACAGGGAAACAGCCCTTCACCAATCAGTAGCACAAACAAAATACTCCAGGGGGCCTCAATTCCTTAATCAGCAACCCAAATCATGCTGAAGAAATTGCCCTTAATGTGTGATCCACTCTTATGCAGACCCAAATGTTTCATTTAAATGTAAAATAAAAGATGAGAGTGTCTCCTAGTGAAATGTACCTCTCTCTCAATCATGCTGCTTTCTCCCTACCATTCAAAATTCAAATCCTGCTGAGAAGTTCCTCTGCATCACCTTTCCAGCTAGTAAAATTCCCATCAAACAAAGTCATCTGTTTTTGAAATGTTTCTTTAGTGCATTTCAGATATAAAGTCAGTCAGTCAATGTAGAGAAGACAGAGGCAAATCTGCCACACTCCCTCCCTGTGGGACCTGACAGTGCATATGGGCGAGGAGACCGCTGCATGATGACATTTGTGTGATGACATTTGGGTCAAAGGGAGACCACATTCACCATGGTGGTCACTACCTGTTATGGAATAAGTGTGTCATGGGCTGTTCTCTCTAAGCTTGTGAATTACACTCACTGACTTTAGCACAAATGACTTCATGATGATGGAGGATAAGAACAGAAAAACTGGAAAGGAGATACAAGATCAAGAAAACTAACTCACGCAAGGAGATAGGAGTAGAAGGGATTAGTGTAATCCATGAACACAGTTATAGAAACCAAGACCCTGAGGCATCAACACCCAGATCAGGAGGCACAACACCCAGAAACTATCAGACTGCTATAGGGAGTGTCAGGGGTACAGACCATCCACCCACAAAGATGAGCCCCTCCCTGAAGATGATAAAACCTAATGCTGCCACCACAACGGGGCAGCAGTCTTTCTGCCCACCTGTGACTATGCAGGTGCTTCCTATCACCAACTCTTTTCCCCTGCAGCGCAGCAGCCTCCTGCCCATGACCTGCACCATGCCGGAGTTTCTCTTCACTGACCTCCCTCAGCAGAGGCCACTCTCCTCAAGGCCGCCTGCCTGCAACCATGCAGGCCTCTCTCAGAAAACCTGTCCCTTGGGGCAGCTCTTCCTGCCCGCTTGTGTCTATGCAAGTGTCTTTTACTCTTCCATCCCTTTCCCTAATAAGCCTGCCCTTTAAATATAATTAAAGTCTTGGTCTTGTGGAGAAACTCACCTGGGAAACTGCCACTGAAAGGGGAGCTCTGGTGAAACCTTTCTCAGGGTGAACCCAAGGACCCCGCACTTGTATGGGCAGGAATGGACACGGTGCAGGTTTTCTGATCCAGCAGACCGGGTAAAGGAGGAGTCAGAGTCCTCAGTGGTTTTGCAGGTTTTTATTGGGATTACCAGGTACACAGCAGGCAGGGATGCTGGGGGGGCTGGGAGGCCTGCCAGCCTCCCAGCCCCCAGCAAGTCTTCATTCTATCTGGGCTCTCCGGCATTCTCTTGGCTTCTGCTTCTCTTGTTTCTCTCTCGGCTTCTCTTTCAGCTTCTGCTGGCATCCCTGTGATGCCGCCCTTTAAAGCCCAGTCTTAGCCCAGGTGAATCCCATCTACCTATGCCCACACCCTACTCCAGGTGCCCGCCATCAGGCATGCATTCAGGACCGCAAGGATCCATCATCTATCCTGATGGCGGGAGGGCAGAAAAGCCTGACATTTTTCCTTACCCTACAACACTCCAAACTCATTTCTCAAAATGGATCCTGTCATATACATGCCTGTACCCTACAGAGGGAGGGAGAGATGGTGCCACACATGCAGGGAAAGGAGGTGAGAACTCCCTCAGAGACTGGTGTCTGGTATCATTGCTCAATTTTAAAAAAAAATTATGGGACTTGGGGCCTCCGTGGTGGCACAACCGGTTAAGCACCACACTATGAAGCAATTCGCAGCCTCTGCAGCACGAGTTCAATCTCGGGCCGGCCAGGGAGCAATCTACATGGCGAGCAGACCTCTCCTGTCTCGCCCGCTGCTCCCCTCAGCAGTAGATTTCAGTACATCTGCCTGTTCCCCACTCTGTCTCTGGTGAATCCTCTCACCCCCCACACCTCTGGCCTGTACCCTAGCTCTTGTATGCATAAATAAATAAATGTTTAAAAAAAATTTTACGGGACTACACCTGAGAGGAGAAAGCAAATGTTGTACAAAAATAAACAATGAAGTAAAATATATAATAAATAAATAATCATAATTTAAATAAAATGGGGATAAAAGTGGAAAAAAAAAAACCAGCAGGCAAGTTTGGGAGGATTGAATTGATAAAGGGAGTAGATGGAACTGCCTTGGGAACCAGGACAAAAAGCTGTTGATCCTTTATGCTAATTCAGATCATCAGTCAGGACACACCCAAGACCAGAAGTCAGATTTTCTTAGCCGTTCCTTTCCTATGGACCTTGTAGTGGCAGAGAGGCAAGAGCAGGTTCTTTATGATCCTGTGCAGACGGGTGAAGGAGGAGTCCTGGAGGCCTCGGTGGATTTTCCAGGCTTTTATTGGGATTTTACCAGGTACACAGCAAGCAGGGGTATGGGGAGGTTGATGGGGTGGGGCTGACAGGCCTCCCACCCCCTGCTGAATCTTCACTCTTCCTGGGCTCTCTGATGTTCTCTCGTGGTTTCTGCTTCTCTGCTGGTTCTCGTTCTGGTTTTTCCGTTCCCATGATGCCACCCTTAAAAGCCCAGTCTCAGACCAGGTGTACCTGTTAGGGGGAAAGGATGTCCTGAGCTAATTCCATACAGGCTTTGTGGACTCCACCCCCACTCCAGATCAAAGCCATCAAGACACTGGAAATGACAAATCCCATCATCACCAAAGGGAGGGTTGCTGGGACCTGAGGGTGGGGTTAAGCAGCCAGGTTTGGTATAAAACCAGACATGTGGGCCTTGGGTCCTCTCTTAGCCTCATGGCTCTTGGCTCTTCGCCAGCTCTCAGCATGCCATTGGGATTCCAGGTCAGCAGAATGGGTGGGACACAATCATGAGTTTATGTCCCTTTTTTTCTCCCTGAGTTATTCATTTCCCTTTCTTTTGTAAACAAACTTATTAACCTTTTGTGTGTGCCTGCAGTTGACTATTAATAAGTCCCTTTTAAGCACGCGGGTGAGGACCCACAGTCAGGCAACCCGTTTTATATCGAGGTTGCTCTGTAACATACCCACCTACATATGCCCACACCCTACTCCAGGTGCCTGCCATCAGGCATGCATTCAGGACCTCAGGGATCCATCATCAGTGCTGATGGCGGGAGGGCAGAAAAGCCTGACAATTATTTACACTACAGACTTCTTCACAGAAACAAAATTTAGGATGGAAGATCTCACATGGACAAATACCAGAGATTGGAGTCTAAGAGAATGAATCTTAGACTAAACCAGCTATGGAAGTTTCCAGGAATGTGAGGTGGGTCAGAAAAGATTATCAGGCAGAGGTGGAGGCAGAGAGGATTAGCAATTTTAGAAGACCCACGCAATCTGGCCCCAAGGTGATAATTTCTACAACAGTGCCATCACAGAACATTAGAAAAGAACACCATTTGCCCTGGCAAAATGCAGCTCTTGCCTTTTAAGATGGCCTTCCTATGTCTGCGCAAGCATCTCTTTCCTTGTTCTCATTTCTCAATAAACCATGTGCTGATGAATGGGAAAGTCTGCTGAAATCTTTCTCAGAGGGCCCCAAGAATCCCACGCACTGAACTTCATCACCTGAACCCCAATAATCTGAGGGTGTAGACCATGCCTCTGGTGAAGGGCTCCCTCCAGAAATGCAACAGAGCTAGGTTCTGAATGAAGTTCTGGATCTTTCTCAGCAGACCCTACACTGCTGGAGTCCAGCTCTGATCGGGGCAGGGTCCCCAAAGGACAAGGTGGTGTCAGTGGAGGTGAAGAATGAGGAGACACAGACACTCGATTAAGGTGCAAGTTATCATCCTGCTGAGGGTCTCAGCGGGTCTTTATTTATACATTACAAGCAGGCCATGGGAGTACATCAGCGTGCGCAGTTAAGCAGAAAGATAACAATCATCGTATTATTCTCAAGAACAGCTTGGGGTCTTTTTGACCTCTTACTGAGATTATGACGCTCATTATTTTTTTGAGAAAAGTACAGTTGCTACACAAAGCCTTCCTATTTTAATCATTTATCTTTTACAGCCAAACAGCTGTAAAAGACATTAATGTTAAAGCAGGCATATGAACTCATTTGATTAAAAGTAACACCTCTATATCATAGTGAAAGATTAACTAAATGTTAAAGAGTCTAAGGTTAGAGTAATGTCAATGCCGTTTTTGTAGGTTACATACTCGGCAAGGGAAGTTTATTTGATCTAACAATTAGGGAATGAAGAAATGGGGTCTCCAAATAATCTAGTCATCCTAAGAATAATACATAGTTATATGATCAAAAAGAAACCTCTTGTTCAAAAGTCACCCTTTAACAATCCTTCTTTTTATCAAAGAACTCTGCAAACGAAAGGGTCGGGTGAAAACCGAGACCAGGAGTGGAAAAGTTCATTATATTCATAAATTTTCTGTATAAAAGAGAGTGGCATATGGTCATTTGTTAGGGGCCAGAGAGAGTCAGTTAGGCTTTGTTTTTTCATAGTTTCCGGAGTGTAATTTAGTGCTTATGCCCAGAAGATTAGGAAATATTAGGATTTGAGTTATTAGCCCCAAGCAGAGAGAAATTCTGGAGTTCTGGGACATGTTATTCAAACGTGTTTTTCATACTGCCTTGTTTTGCAGTACTAACATACCTGGAACAATCAGTTGTAAAAACTACTTCTGATCACGTCACCTGTATTTAGGTTCAAGCATAAAAAATTGCCACAATTACAAGAATTGCCATAAACAAAAGGAAAAGGATCCAGCAGGAGCCAGCTATGGAGCCTCCTGACTTTTCAGGAATTTCCCCCATGCCTGGACCTTGTCAAACAGCATGAGCAGCAAGGCCCGCGCCACTACACCATTCTGCGCTTTAGAGAGTAATGAGAGACAGTTTGTATGTCTGGGAAAACAAGACCGAGCACTGATTATCAAAGATGCTCCTATTTGCTGTTTTAATGGATGATAAAATTAAATTCAAGGGTAAAGAGTAAATTGTTTTCTTTATTAAATTCTCAGTTTCATTCTTCTAGTGACATAATGTGGTTATGGTGGGAGCGGGTGGGGCCTAGAAGCTATTGTGAATGTTTCAAACAAGACACCCAGGAGCCCATATGCAATTTGTGGGAAGCAATTTGTCTGCTATCAGTTTTCTCATCTGTAAAACACAGGCCCTACCCTGTGCCCACATTAGGGATGCACGCAGCAATATCAACCTTCCCGTATAGTAACTTCTATCTGGGTCAATCTTTGTTCCATTTTTGTTTGTTTTTCAATCTGAGATTAAATTGCTAATCCTCTTTTATTTGGGTTCACATTTGCCTCAAACGTCTTTTTCCATCCCCTTATTTTCAGATAAAGTGGATAGTCATTCCCTCCGATATCCTCAGCAAGGTTGAGCCCACTACACTGTCAATTGCATAACTAACCTGACCTCCCACCCGACCTTGCTTCTCTCCACTCGTCAGCAGAATGCATTCTCATCTATAACTGCCTTCCTGGTAGCTAAGACTACCAGGAACATCCCTAGACACCTTGAGTTCATTACTCCCAGCAAAGAGAACACACCCCCTGTGGAGCCAGGGGGAGTCTTAGTATGAGGTTATTAGAACAGACACAGAATCTAGGTTTGTACTTGCTGATTTTAGGGAGGGTTCAGGAACAGAACTTTACCCTGCATTGGGTGCTGTCGGGAAGCCAGGTAGTTTCCTGATCAACAGCTTAATAAATGTTATATAAAGAAAGGGCAGACTAGAGAGCGACAGGTTTCATTGGTAAAGCACCATCCCATGTCAGCTGAGAGCAAGGATGTCAGTATCTTATCAGTATCCAGGGTTTAGACAAAGTTCACATTCTGTCTACATTCAGATGGGATTATAAAGTGGTCTTGCTTTTATTTTAAATTTATCACTTTCACAGAGTGGCTTTGTCTGATATTCACATCTGATGAGATTGTTTTCCTTTAATAGGAGAACATCAAAGGTGCTGGTGCCAGGCCAGCTGAGCCTCCCTGAGCCTGCCTGACCTGATAGCGCAGGAGCCCAGAGGTTGGAGGGAAGAGCTGCTTTTCTCCCTCCCAGTCTAGGGCAGGGTCTCCTTGCTCTCCTCTGACAACACTTAATTCAGGTTCAAACTTAAAGCCTGGACTATGGGGAAGCTAGTGAGGCCAGAAGCTACAACATTTAAGGTGGCTCTCACGCTTGGTCCCCACCCCAGTGATGCTGTAGAACCTCATGGGGGCTGCTTCCTGAAGTTTCTGCACTCCCCTGACAGCCTGTCTTCTGTCCTGCCTCTGCAAGACCATCTGTCCATCCTTTTCCTTTCACTGTGTGTCCTATTCAATCCATACTTAGACATATGGGGAGCAGTGGCGGGTTCTGGAAATGCGAACTCCAAAGATGCCACTCTGGCACAATGGATATTTTTCAGTGCAAGTAGTTTGAAAAATGCAGCAGAAGCAGCAAGGTCACTCTGACCTCCTCCCCACTACCCTCCCACCTTGAAGCGGGTCAAAAACCACTCATGTAACAGATGCGCCCCTTTCTCCCTGAGGGAAGGAATCATCTTATCACTGAAGATAGGGGACTGTAAAGGGCAGGAACTGGCCACAGTGCAGGTTTTCTGATCCCATGCAGACCAGGTAAAGGAGGAGTCAGATTCCTCAGTAGTTTTGCAGGTTTTTTATTTGGGGTTCACCAGGCATATGGCAGGCAGGAGTGCTGGCTGGGGGGCTAGGAGGCTGGCAGGCCTCCCAGCCCCCAGCAAGTCTTTACTCTATCTAGGCTCTCTAGCGTTCGTTCTGCTGCTTCTCGGCTTCTCTTTCGGCTTCGGCTTCGGCTTCGGCTTCAGCTTCGGCTTCGGCTTCGGCTTCGGCTTCGGCTTCGGCTTCGGCTTCGGCTTCGCTTCGGCTTCGGCTTCGGCTTCAGCTTCTACTGCTGCTGCTGGCGTCCCACCGTGACGCCGCCCTTAAAAAAGCACAGTCTTAGCTCAGCTGAATCCCATCTACCTATGCCCACACCCTACTCCAGGTGACCGCCATCAGGCATGCATTCAGGACAAGGATCCATCATCTATCCTGATGGCGGAAGGGCAGAAAAGCCTGACATTTTCTTTACCCTACAGGGACACTCAGAAGAATCCTAAGGAGCAGGGTTTGCTGAATTGCCTCCAGTTTCAGGCTCTGGCTCTGCATGGCTTACTCCCTCCCATTCCTCCAGAACCTTCTTTACATCAAACCTCACAGGTCTGTTTTTTCAGGTCCTCACTTCCTTATGAAGATCCCCGCATCACATGAAACTTACACTAAATAAAGGCTTCTGTATTTCAACTCCTAGTCTGTCAGTTTAATTTTCAGGCTCAGCCAGGGACCTAAGAAGGTTAATGACAACTTTTTCCTCCCCTGCACCACACACAACTTTCCCCTCTCTGACTGTAATGTTTTCCTGGACCTCCCTCCCCCTTAACCCCCTTCCTTCCCCTGTCCATCCATGTCCCCGCCCCCTCCATGTCCCCCCCACCTTGCTCCTAATCATTTGCTAATTACTGTGGATCTGTTTGTTTTCTTCAGTCTCAATTTGTTTTTTTCCCCATCATTCACATTTCAGCTTAAATGTACCCCCAGGACTTCCTCGCCACCCTCATGAAAATACCCACACAGCTCCAGTCTTCCTCTTCCTTTGCTTCCTTTTATTCTATTTGTACACTGATCACTAACTGAAGTGATTTCTATTTATTGGTTTACATTTTATTTTCTGTTCCACCAGCCACTCCAATGCTAGTTTTATAAGGGCAACAGAATCCTTACATTCATTTGGTATATAATCCAAGTTTAATCAGTGATTGAATGATTTTAGATGAAGCAAATGAGTGTTAGCAGGTTAAAAGCATGTGTTCATCTACAAATACTACTAATTGATGCCCCTATTGCCCAGCATTTAAAAAAAAAAATCAAATGATCCTAATTAGGGTAATTCAAGTTGCTATAGATAATTAGTAATAAAACTGCACTTCAGAAAAAAGAATGTTGACGTTCAGGATTTCCTTTTCTAATTTTTTCAAATTCATGAAGTGTTAAATTAGGAGCTGAAGGGGCAGGAAGGACACAGTGCAGGTTTTCTGATCCAGCAGACCGGGTAAAGGAGGAGTCAGAGTCCTCAGTGGTTTTGCAGGTATTTTTATTGGGATTTACCCTATACACAGCAGGTAAGGGTGCTGGGGGGCCAGGAGGCTGGCAGGCCTCCCAGCCCCCAGTAAGTCTTCATTCTATCTGGGCTCTCCGGCCTTGTCTCAGCTTCTGCTTCTCTTGCTTCTCTCTCGGCTTCTCTTTTGGCTTCTCTTCAGCTTCTGCTGGCATCCCTGTGACGCTGCCCTTAAAAGCACAGTCTTAGCCCAGGTGAATTCCATCTACCTATGCCCACACCCTATTCCAGGAGCCCGCCATCAGGCATGCATTCAGGTCCTCAAGAATCCATCATCTATCCTGATGGCGGGAGGGCAGAAAAGCCTGACATTTTCTTTACCCTACAGGAGCCTATGCAGGGTTGAATTCCTCACTCAGCTTTCCTCAGAAGAGTTTTAGGTAATGAGGCTGGAATAGAAATAACAATTGGTGGGGGGGAGGGAATGGTGTCAAATGAAATTTTCATTTGTTGTAGGTCTTCCTGTAAGAGGGTGGTCCCCAGGAAAAGGGAAGGTTTGGGGCCAATCCTGTTTGGCTGGGCATTTACCCACAGGGGTTGGGTAACTTTGGGTGTTTATTTGAAAACTATATTCTTTGTCTTTTCTGTATTGCACACTAATTGTATTAAAGTTCCTTTCCATTAAAAGTCTGTATGTTCTGTCTTGATGTGGAGGATGGCAGAGCGTATTTAGAGCAGGCAGGTTTGGGGGCCCTGGGGTGCCCCTCTCCCTGCCCTGTAACATTCCCTTTCTTTTATCATCTTGCATGCTTTTCATAGTTGTGACTCTGACCTCGATACCTGTTCAGTTCAGCTGCTGCTTATCAGGCAACTGTGTACAAAGTTCCTGTTATAGGACAGGGAGAGGGGCAGCCCAAACCCCGCAAACCTGCCTATTCTAAATGGGTTCTGCCATCCGCCGCATCAACACAAAACATGAGACTTTAATGGGAAGGGAACCTCCCCCTTTCCTGGGGACCGCCCTGTTACATTCCCAGCACCAAACCAGGACGGAACCAGGTCACAGGTGGTCTCTGCTCTTGGATGAGGGGTGATGTCATCTATTTGTATCTTTGTATGATGGCCAAATGATTCCTTTGGCCTTTGAGTTATCTGCTTGATTGTTTAGAGTGTGTTGGCATTTACGTGAGGGGAAATCAGTTGCAGCTATTTCTAAGATGGGAAAAATCTCACCTGTCTACTTTTGTTTAAATGCTTCTGTTATAGGACAGGGAGAGGGGCAGCCCAAAACCCCGCAAACCTGCCTGTTCTAAATGGGTTCTACCATCCGCCGCATCAACCCAAAACACATGAGACTTTAATGGGAAGGAACTTTAATAAAACTAGGAAACAATACAGGTAAGGCAAAGAGTCTAGTTTCTAAATCAAGCACCCAAAGTTACCCGTCCCCTCGTGGGTAAAACTCCATCCAAATGGGATTGGCCCAGAGAAAGGCCCCAAAGCCTGCCATAAGTCTAAAGCATCTTCCAGTGGGGACCCACAGAAAAGGGTCAGAAACAACCAGACAAGCCCGGAAGGAAAAGAGCAAAATCAACATCAAGATAAAAGCTGCCATTGTCACCTCCCCACGGGTCTCACCCACATCCGTGTCACCCAGTCCACAATCAAAAGACAAGCGCAGTTTCTTCACGTGTCTCTAGGCTCCATGTGCCTCCTCCAGGGCTCCTTCTGGCTCCATCCTGCTTCCTTCCTCAGTCTCTGCAGCTTCTCCTCTTCCTGCTCAGCTCCACCCTTCCTTGGGTGGGGCAGGAAACCTCCCCCTTTCCTAGAGACCACCCTGTTACACTTCTAGATCACAAATTATTAAATATGGCTTTATATACACAAACACTAAAATGGAACTTTTCATATACAAAGAAACAGATCTGCAAGGCTACCCAGAATGCCCTCTGAGGAGAAAGCAGGATTTGTAAACTGAGTCAAGGCAGGTAGGTTTTATATATTGTACTGTCTAAATTTTTCATAGTGAGGATATATAGAGTTAAAATAATTTTTAAAATAAGTTTAATGGAGAAGAAATGCATAATGAAGTAAGAGAAAGAAATCTCAGTACACATTATCATAAAACTCACAGCCAGAAGAAATTAAAGAAGTGGCCCCGGAGCTCGCTAGTGATTCCTGTGTAAGAAGCTGTCTGTTCCCAGCAGATGTTCTATGGATGACTCATGGTCTGCAGTTCATCCCCCAAACTCTCCTTTTTTTTTTTTTTTTAATTTAAGCCTACAGCATCAGTATTCCCAGGTAGTCTCCCACCCAAGTGCTAACTAGGCCCAACCCTGCCTAGCTTCCAAGATCAGACAGGATCAGGGCATTCAGGGTGGTATGGCCATAGACTCACCCCTCAAACTCTCAATTTCTGTCAGAAACTCTTTTCACCTTTTGCTAATGCTGTTTGTCTACACAGCTACCATCTTGCCTCACTGCCATTTTATGATCTCCCCCTTCAGCTGCTGACCTGCTATAGATGAGAGATCCATTTTCATTCTTGTCAATCACTGTTGACATGTCAATCACCCAGTCTTCAAAGTGCCAGCCACTCCTGAAGGAACAAGGGGTACCAATCACTCTGATGTGATTGGACCTGGCTAAATCCTTAACTCAAAGGCAGTGAACCTGTCCACTGGTTCATGACCAGTGAGACTGTCTGACAAAAGACCTTCCAAAGAAGAGTAAGTTGGCTTCAGCCACTAATTCTCAGGAGCTGGAGTTAAGAAAAACCGAGACAATGGGTCAGTTTCCGGGGTGAATTGTGAGAATATGCAGCAGAAAGAAATCTTGAAGCAGAGCAGGACCTTGAGGAGTTGTGAGGAAGTTAAAGTTGAGAAGAAAGAATCAACACTACCCAAGAAGACAGTGAGTGAGAGACAGGGCAGCCAGCTGACAGAGAAAGGGAGCCGGGGGCCCAGAGCAGCAGGCCTGTGTCAGGGTCTTCCAGAAGACCCAGGATCTCTACCCACTGAGTGCCCAGAATCATCTTGGCCTCTAAATGACTCCCATCCCAATCTCCGTGAGCCTGACACTGGAACTATTTTACCCCTTGTGAGACCTGCTGGGTTTGCTTCTCCTGGGTGCCCAGAGCATTGAACAACATCATAAATAAGCATTGAGGCCAAGGTCACTATTTCTTCATTTCAAAAGAAACAACAGCACATTGTTTTTTTCTTGCGGTGACCTGAGTCATAGTCTCAAAATCAAGAGAGCCTGACTCACAGGTCGCTTACCATGTAGATGCCTCCTCGCCATAAGCGGTAGGATAAGCAGAGCTGGGTAGAGTGGAAAAAGCTTGGGCTTCCCAGCTGACTCGTCTGAGTTGTAACCCAGGACCTAGAGTGACCTGTGAGGCTTTGCAGAAGTTCCTTGACTACCTCTGAGACTCCTTTCGACCTGGAAATGCCCACAGCTGAGGTGCAGTGAGACCCAAGAATAGCTTCTGGGGCCTCCCCGGTGGCGCAGCGGGTTGAGCGCAGCACTGTGAAGCTGTCCTCAGCCTCTGCACTGCCAATTCGATTCCCAGCAGGTCTGGGAGATTCCCACATGGCGGGGCAGACCTCTCCTGTAGCACCCACTGCTCCCCTCAGCAGTGCATTTCGGTCCTTCTGCTTCCTCTGCTCCCTGCTCTGTCTCAGGTGAATTCTCTCACCCTCCTGCGACTCTGGGCTGTACCCAAGTGCTTATATAAGTAATAAATAAATCTTAAAAAAAAAAAAAATAGCTTCTGTAAGCAGCTGACATGGTGCCTGACACAGAGTTTGCTCTCAACACAAATTTGTGCTCTTCTCTCTCTCTCTCTCTCTCTCTCTCTCTCTCACACACACACACACACACACACACACACACACACACGCGCTCTCTCTCTCTCTCTCTCAATACTTCCTGTTTCACATGTAAAGGCCATCCCACCTTTTACCCTTCAGCAGCAGCAACTAGGGTTAAAATTGTCTGCTTCCTGCTTGAGTTCTACTGTTTAACTCTGTGCTCATGCACTTAGACTGTGAAAGTCAATTTGATACAGGTATAAGCATGGAATTTTGATCAGATTTTATCCATTTCATTTGATATCACCAGAGTTCTTGACAAGAATAATGGTTAAGAAGCCCCCTATAATCTAATTAATTGTGTAGGGTGGTAGGAGGTTGGGATAGGCTGTTACTTTTTTTATACTTATACCCAGTCAATCTGCCAACAGCAAATGTTCAGCTGTTATTATTTGCAAAGGTGCTGTGAAGCGAGAAGGACCACAGCATTGCTCATAATAAAAATTGGGTACAGAGTGATGAAACTATGGTAAATTTATTTGGAGTTTCACTTATTTGGGATTTGTAAGTGTATGCTGGATATTTGCACAATGTCGTAAATAAGCATTGTAAAGGTCATGTTTAATTCTCTTAATCAGACATTAACTAGGATTTCATCTAAACGTCTCTCCTACATAATGCTACAGTATCTTGCTCCTAGACAGAAGTCATTAAATATTTATGGCTGAGGGATGCAATAGCTGCAGAATCAAAAAACATCTGTAAATCTCGTTGAGCTAAACTGGAGTAGAATTACTGTGTAGAAAAATACATGGTGGTATTATTGCTATTGTGGTACAAAATTACCCTAAAATCATAAATTCAAGAGGCATCTAAACGTATTATTCTTACTAAGAAACTAACCTGCCTACTTTGGCTGCTTGTATATCTTTTTCCTATAAGCATACAGACTATAATTTTTGAACAAGGATCTGTATAAATTTTTCCAGAACTGTTCATGCTAAAATCTTTCTTTTCTTTTTTTTCTAAAGATTTATTTATTTATGTGTATAAGAACTGGGGTATAGGCTAGAGGTGTGGGGAGGGGGTGAGAGGTTTACCAGAGACAGAGTAGGGAGCAGAACAGGTGGCTCTACTGAAATACACTGCTGAGGGGAGCAACGGGCATGACAGGAGAGGTCTGCTGCGCCATGTGGGTCACCTCTCTGGCAGGGGATCAAACTCAAGCTGTAGTGGCTGGCAATAGCTTGATAGCACTGTGTCTTTAACCCCTGTGCTACCAGGGAGGCCCCCTTTATTTTCTAATAATCTCAGAGAAATGGCTTCTGAGACCCTGATAATCTCCTTTCAAAATAAAATGAACAAACAATAAAACCCAGACCAAAGACTGAGCATCCTAATTAGGCAGTGTGAAGTGGGACACTCTGTAAGTACAATAATCCAAAATGTCAATTGTTTTTTAGCCATAAAAGACAAGTGCAACTGTAATTATTCCACTAACTTAAAGATCTGCTTTGGAAATATATAAACACTCGCTTCTCTAAAGATGATGAAATGAGAAAAAAATCTTCTATGAAAAATTGATGAGAAAATTTGATGTATAATGCATTCTCCCTGCCATAGACAAATGCTCCCACAAAATATCCATAATAAGCAAGTCAGTACAAATCCCAACATGAGTAAAGAATAATATGCCTTCTGCAGGAAGATCAATATGATCCTCCGTTATGTAGTGGAAAGTTAGAGAAGGTAGAGATCTAGAATCTAGAACAACATTAAATTCTCTGGAATCACTTGTCATCTGTCATGTAATAGACACATATGCTCCGTGCCTTTCTAAAAGCTAAATGAACCTGTTAAATTAGCAAGAATGTTAATTTAAACATGAAATGACAGGCTGACTTTTCACATTGAAACCTTTCATATGAAAAGTTCAGTAGTGGGGCCTCCCTGGTGGTGGAAGGGGTTAAATCTCAGCACTATGAAGCTGTCTGCAGCCTCTGCAGCATGAGCTCCATGCCTGGCCAGGGAGGTGACCCACATGGCACAGCAGACCTCTCCTGTCTCGCCCGCTGCTCCCCTTAGCAGTGTGTTTCAGTCAGTCTGCCTGTTGTTACCGACTCTGTCTCTGTTGAAACCACACCCCACCCCTCCCCATACCACTGGCCTTCACCCAGCTCTTGTATGCATAAATCAATAAATCTTTAAATATCCCCTAGACATTGGCCCACAACAGCTTCTTTGCCCCTCCCAGGTACTGCACACCTAGGAATCTTTCCTTTCTTCCTGTAAATAAACTGTTCTTTACTTTCTTGAATAGAGTTTGCTTCCCTCTGCTTATTTGCCTAAAAAGTCTGTGGATTCCTTCTTACAGTTTCATGGGACAAGAACCGTGGTAGATGAAGTGCTAAATTCCCGGATTTTCACAGCTAGATCAGGATGAAAAGCAGCAGCTGCAGTAGCAATAAGTTCCCCAACTTCACCACTAATTCAGCTCCTATTGTTCTTTATTTTCTCTGAGAAAGGACCTCTGCCCTTTAGCAGTTTATCCTGTTCCGTCTGGTGTAAGGGACACCCCCATGTCACTCCTAAAGAAATTCCCAGTCTTAGACACTCAGCTTTTCTCAGATCCAGGACAGCATACTGTAGGGTTTTGACAGATATTGATATAAATGAAATCAATTAAACCCCAGTCTTCCAGGTTCTCCTCTTGCTGGGGGGAAAGGATGCCCTGAACAAACTCCACAAATCAGGTTTTATGGACCCCACCCCCCACCCCAAACCAAAGAGATCCAAGACACCATGGACCACAAATCCCATAATATCATTGTCACCAAAGGGAGGGTCGCTGGGATCCGAGAGTGGAGTTAAGCAGCCAGGTTTGGTATATAAACAGACATGTGGGCCTTGGGGTCTTTGGATTTCACCAGCTTTCAGCATGCTATTGGGGTTCCAGCTCAGCGAAACTGGTAGGACACTGTAGGGTAAGGAAAAAATATCAGGCTTTTCTGCCCTCCTGCCATTAGGATAGATGAGGGAACCCAGTGGTCCTGAATGCATGCCTGATGGTGGGCACCTGAAATGGGTACACCTGGGCTGAGACTGGGTTTATAAGGGCAGCGTCACAGGGATGCCAGCTGATGCCAAGAACGAACGGAAGCCAAGAGAAGAAGAGAAACAAAGAGAATGCCAGAGAGCCCAGATAGAGTGAGGATTTGCTGGGGGCTGGGAGGACTGCCAGCACCCCTGCCTGCCATGTGCCTGGTAAATCTAAATAAAAGACCTGCAAAAGCCACTGAGGACTCTGACTCCTCCTTTACCCAGTCTGCTGGATCAGAAAACCTGCGCAGTGGCCTGTCCTGCCCTTTACAGACACATTGACCAATTTATCCCTCTTTCTCCCTGAGTCATTCTTTTCTTCATTTTCCCTTTTTTGTAAATAAACACTTTATTAACCTATTTGTGAGTCTCATTCTAAGTCCCTTTTAAGCATGGTAAGGACCCACAGGTTGCCCTGTAACACTCTCATTAGGAAGGACATTTTCCTTCTGAATCCTCTCTTCCTTTCCTATGTCTCATGAAACAGTGATGCCCTCTTGCCTATCAAAAACCCATACAATGAACCTTAGATTTTTTTGACAAGTCACTCTGAAATTTTCACTACAATTCCTTTGTTTCCTTAGGAGTCTTTTGTTGTATGATCTATTGAGTAACTTCAAGTAACCAAGCAGCGTGTGTGCCATTTATTGTGCTCTCTCTGAGGAGCCCACTCTCCTCCTTGGAACAACTTTTATTTATTTATTTTTTTATTTTTATTTTTATATATATTTTTAAAGATTTATTTATTTATTTGTACAAGAACCGGGGTACCGTCAGAAGTGCGGGAGGGTGAGAGAATTCACCAGAGCCAGAGCGGGGAACAGAACAGGCAGACTGATGAAATACACTGCTGAGGTGAGCAGTGGGCACGGCAGGAGAGGTCTGAGCGCCACGTGGGACCCTCACTGGAGGCTGGGGATCGAACCAGTGCTGCAGAGGCTGCAGGCAGCTTCGCAACCCAGCGCTCAACCGCTGCGCCACCAAGGGAGGCCCGGAGCAACTTTTAAGCTAAACAGAGTTTTTGTACAGAAAGAATCACTGCATGAATAGATACATGGCCTGGCAGGAGGAAGAACTCTGTGAAAAGGCAGCCTTTATTTTTATTTAATGAAATTAGTCTGATTAATGATAAGGCTGTTGAGGCAGAAATTCCTTCAGGAAACCAAGCAGCACTTGGAGAGGAGGAGGGAAGTTCTTTATTAGCGCTGGCGGGCTCAGAGGAGATCCTTCTCCAAAGTCTGAGCCCTGAGCAGCCAAGTAACAGAGTATTTATTGACTTAAGGCAAGGGGTACAGTCAGCTGGGAATGCATGAATAAGGCATGTGGCCTTGACACATGCGGTATCAGCATGTCGGTCTGACATTTCCCACTTTAAGGCTATCATTTAAAAAAAAAAAAAAGGCATGTCTAGAAGATGAGCTGAATGAGATATGTAATGCTTATGGAGTTTTAGAGTTGCAAAGCATATTCACAGTACTAACATGTCATCATGTCATTACTAAATTTAAAATAAAGCCCCCATTCCTTGCCCAGCAGGCAAGTTTAGGAGGCTTGAATGAATGAAGGGATAGATAAGACTGCTGTGGGAACCTGGACATTAAGTTGATGATCCTCTATGCTAATTCATATCATCAGTCAGGATATACCCAAGACTAATCACCCTAACCAGTCAGTGATGCCTGGAGTATAAATAAAGCTTCCGTTCCCTCACTGCACCCACCTGCTGCTTCTCTTCTCAGTGGATTTCAATAAATCCCCCTGTCCCTGGTGAATTCTTTCAGCCCTGAGCTGAAAGACATGATATGATAATTATCTACAGAAAGCCAAAGTTCAGAAGCAGTCCTTTCCCTCCAAATTGCTGCATGTTCTTCTACATAGGATCAGACAGGGTATGTCCTTTCCTCCTTAGAGGGTTGTTCTGCAACAATCCCGGTCAGGGTAGGTTTATTGTTGGTTCAGGCAGCTGGAAAGAAAACCTTGGAGCCCTTGGCATCATCCTCACAAGTTAGGGGAAACAAGTCAGCAGGGAGACAACTCTTTCCTCTGGTAGCCATTCTCCGACACTCACCACTACTCTCCACTGCCCTCCACTGCACTGTCCTCTGTGGCCCTTATAGGTTCAGTCTCTCAGCTGAGGTGTGCCCACCTACTCTTGCCCACACCACGCTCCAGGTGCCCGCCATGAGACCTGCGTATAAGACCAAGATTCTAATGGCGGAAAAGCAGAAAAAACCTGATAACTTCCATTTACCTTGCATCCACATATATAAGACATTTAGGAAGAAGAAAGTTCAAGCAGCTTCCCAGTGGCCGCCCTAGAAGCTATAGGGTAAATGATCTGAGGCTTTTCTGCCCTCCTGCCATTAGGATTAATGATGGATCCCTGCGGTCTTGAATGGTGGGCACCTGGAATGTGGGCATATGTAGGTGGGATTCACCTGGACTGAGACGGGCCTTATAAGGGCAATGGAACCACCAGAAGGGAACAAGTGAGAGAACAGATCCAGCAGAAAAGAATGAGAAACAAGTGTTCATGGATCATTCTCTAGAATCGATCACATACTGGGCCACAAGACAAACATCAACAGATACATGAAAATCAAAATCATTGTAACTATCTTCTCTGATCATAAAGGCATCAAGCTAGAAATAAATCATGAAAAGAAAACAAGGAACTCTCCCACTTCATGGAGATTGAAATCCACACTACTGGAAGACCACTGGACTAATGAGGAGATCAAAAAAGAAATTAAAAAATACTTTGATTTGAATGACAAGGAGAACACCACTTTCCAGAAGGTATGGGATGCAGCAAAAGCAGTAATAAGAGGAAAATATATAGCAATACAGGCTCACATCAACAAACAAGAGAGAACTCAAAGAAACAACCTAATCTCACATCTCAAAGAACTAGAAAAAGAACAACAAAAAAACCCTAAAGTCAGTAGAAGAAAGAAAATTAAAAAATCAAAGCAGAAATAAATGAATTAGAAATTTAAAAAAAAATCCAAAAGATCAATGAAACCAAAAGTTGGTTCTTTGAAAAAATAAACAAAATAGACAAACCTCTAGCAAGGTTCACAAAGAAAAAATGGGAGAAAACACATATAAATAGGATTATAAATGAAAGAGGAGAAATCACAACAGATTCAATAGAAATCAAAAGAATAAACAGAGATAACTATGAACACTTGTATGCAAAAAATTCAGCAACCTAGAGAGATGGACAAATTCCTAGAACGATATAATCATCCAAAGCTGGACAAAGAAGAAATAGAACACCTAAACAGACCATTTACAAGAGCAAAATTGAAGCAGTAATCAAAGCACTCCCCAAAAACAAAAGCCCAGGCCCAGGCGGCCTCACAAATGAATTCTACTGAACGTTCAGCAGTGAATTAGTGCCTATCCTACACAAACTCTTTCAGAAAATTGAAAAAAGAAGGAATACTACCAAATACGTTCTACGAAGCCAACATTACACTAATAACGAAACCCAACAAAGACAGCACAAAAAAGAAAATTACAGGCCAATCTCCCTAATGAACACTGATGCAAAAATCCTCAACAAAATCCTTGCCAACAGAATCCAACAATGCATCCATAAGATAATTCACCACAACCAAGTAGGATTTACTCTAGGGATACAAGGATGGTTCAACATCTAAAAATCAATCAATGTAATCCAACACATCAACAAAAAGAATTATAAAAACCATATGATAATATCCATAGATGCTGAGAAAGCATTCAACAAAGTACAACACCCATGATGATAAAGGCCCTTGAAATTCTTGGGATACAAGGAACATACAACATCATAAAGGCCATATATGACAAGCCAACAGCCAATATCTTTCTCAATGGTGAAAAGCTGAAAGCATTCCCATTAAGATCTGGAACAAGACAAGGATGTCCACTTTCACCACTGTTTTTCAACATAATACTTTAAGTCCTAGCCAGAGCAATAAGACAAGAGAGAGACATACAAGAAATCCAAATAGGCAAGGAAGAAGTTAAACTATTACCATTTGTGGACAATATGATAATATACATAGAGAACCCCAAAAACTCCACAGAAAAACTAATTAAACTAATCAACCAGTTTAGTAAAGTGGCAGGATACAAAATCAATGCACAAAAATCAGTAGCCTTCCTATACACAAACAATAAATCTGAAGAAGAAAAAATCAAGAAACCATTCCTTTTTTTATTGAAACAAACCAAAAAAATCAAATACTTGGGAATAAACCTAACAAAAGAAGTAAAGGACCTATACAAAGAAAACTATAAAACACTGTTAAAAGAAATAGAAGTAGACACAAAGAAATGGAAAGACATCCCCTGCTCATAGATCAGAAGAATTAATATTATCAAAATGGCCATCCTACCAAAAGCAATCTACAGATTCAATGCTATTCCAATTAAAATTTCAATGTCATTCTTCAAAGAAATAGAAAAATAGTGATGAAATTCATATGGAGCCACCAAAAACCCCAAATAGCCAAAACCCTCCTGAAAAAAAAAAAAAAAAAAGAAAGGAATGGAGGCATCACTCTCCCAGATTTCAAACTATACTACAAAGCCATAATAATCAAAGCTGCATGGTATTTGAATCAGAACAGACACAAGGACCAGTGGAACCAAATAGGAAATCCAGAAATAAACCCACAGATCTATGGTCAACTAATCTTTGACAAAGGAGCAAAGAATATACATTGGAGCAAAGAAAATTTGTTCAATAAATGGTGCTGGGAAAATTGGGCCGCTACATGCAAAAGAATGTACTTGACTACTAACTCACACCATGCACAAAAACCAACTCAAAATGGATTAAAGAACTAGACCTAAGACCTGAAACCATAAAATATATATAAGGAAATATAGGCGAAACACTACATGACATGCACCTCAAAGACATCTTTACAGACGCATCACCCAAGGCAGTGATAGTGAAGGCAAAGATCAACAGCTGGGACTACATCAAATTAAAGAGCTTCTGCATAGTAAAAGAGACAATAACAAAAACAAAGAGAAACCCCACCGACTGGGAGAACATTTTTGCACACAACACTAGTGATAAAGGACTGATCACAAAAATCTACAAAGAGCTGATGAGACTCAACAAAAACAAAGAAAATAATCCAGTCAAAAAATGGACAGAAGAGCTAAAAAGAAACTTCTCCAAAGAGGAAATGCAAATGGCCAACAGGCTTATGAAAAAATGTTCAACATCACTTGCAATCAGGGAAATGCAAATCAAAACTACAATGAGATACCATCTCACACCAGTGAGAATGGCACATATTAAAAAAACTAGCAACAACAGATGTTGGCAAGGATGTGGAGAAAAAGGAACTCTCCTGCATTGCTGGTGGGAGTGTGAACTGATCCAACCACTATGGAAAGCTGTGTGGAGATTCTTCGACCTACTAAACATAGAGCTTCCATATGATCCAGCAATTCCACTCCTAGGTATTTACCCAAAGGATACAGAAACATTAATTCCAAAGAGCACCTGCACCCCTATGTTTATAGCAGCACTATTTACAATAGCTAAGCTTTGGAGACAATCCAAATGCCCAAAAATAGATGACTGGATTAAGAGATGTGGTACATATACACAATGGAATATTACTCAGCAATCAAAAAAGATAAACACATGCAATTTGCAGCGACATGGATGGAGCTGGAAGGGATCATGCTCAGTGAAATAAGCCAGAAAGAAAAAGAAAAATACCAGATGGTCTCACTCATAGCAGGAATCTAGAAAACCTAAATAAGGGACCAGGAAAAAGAATAATTATAAGAAAGAAAAAATCAAAATCAACAAACAACTATGAACCAGAGACACACTATGAGGGGGCGGGGAAAGGAGGGATTGGGGTCAAAATAAGGGGGGTGCAATTGTGTGGGGAATATAAAAATAAAAATAAAAAAATAAAGTGTATATGATTTGAAAAAAAATAAAAATGAACAATGATATAAAAAATCAAAAAAAAGAAGAGAACAAGAAATAACAAGCCCACAAGAGAACGCCAGAGAGCCCAGCCTCCTGGCACCCCACCTGCCTGCCATGTACCTAGTAAAATCCCAATAAAAGCCTGCAAAAGCCACCGAGGGCTCTAGGACTCTCTTTCAGCCCATCTGCTGCCATCATAGAAAACCTGCTCTATGCCCGTCCTGCCACTACAGAAGCCTATTACGTATCCAAACATTTAAAGTGAATCCAAATCACAAGACGTATTGTGGGCTGGACCCATCAGAATTTATTCACAGAAATTGAAACTGTGAAATGGAAATTTCTCCATAAGCATAAGAATTTCCATTTCAACAATCCTAGAATGACTTCTACAGAAATATGTAGTACTTTTTTACCTCACTCCTTTCAATAAACGCAGTGAGTCCTAAATTCTTCCTGCCTGAGCTCTAACTCTACCATATGACGTTTTTCATCTCCCTGGGTTCGCTTTAGGAAAATTACCCTAGGTTTCCTGGAGATGTCTGCTCACTAGGACGAATTCCAAATTAAAAAAATAGGTCATGATCTTCTCCTACTTCAAATGGACATACTCTTTGCCATATGTCGGGAATTAAGGAGATATTCTTCATCATCCCTTTATACTCAGCTGTTGTTTATTTTTTGTGAATTGAATGTTGACAATTACAGTTTGAGGTTTTTTTTTTTTTAACAGCATATGCTGAATAAGATGAAATATTTAGAACTGCTTACTTTGGAATTAGTAATTATGCTACTTACTTTTAGCTCATTTATAACTAAATTAGAACATTTAGTAATGTTTGGAGACAACTCCCACACTTTGTAAGCATCAAAGGAAAAAAAAATTTAATTTATTTAATTGGTTTTCATTTGGAAGGGAAATCACCCCATTTCAAGCATTACACATATTCAAGTACATTCCCGTAAGAAAATACAGATGCTCGTACATTTAGGAAATTAACATATATGTCATTCACAATGAAACTTACAACCATTCCTTTCACCCACATATTTTTGACGATCACTACCAGTTACCTCCTCGTCCCCTCCCATAGTCTTTAAAGAAACCCTGGAAAAAGAAAAAAGAAATCTTGACCTTCAGAGTCGAGGTTATTAAATAAGTTTTAGTTTCCAGCACCACTAACACCATTCAGTATGCTTTTAAGGACTGACCAGCACCATTCAGTAAGCTTTTAAGGAATGCCCACTCTGTTATGCCAGGCCTGGTCTGTACACTGGGATTCAGCAATGAAGTAAATGTGCTTCCATCTTCAAAGGCCTCATGACTTTAAGGCAGAGACAAAGAAGAAAATGTACAATCTCGGCTCTGCAGAGGAGAGGTAATACTGAAAATCACTAAATCAGCCACAGTGCAAAGTAACTGGCAACAGGGCATCTGAGAAATATCATCAAGATGAGGCAATGGTGAGCTGAGCGGGAGGAGTGCAGACTGAAATGTTAGGTGCAAAGCAGATGGTGCAGTACTTTGTGCTTGAACTTTATTTACCTTGCAGGCAGCAGGAAGCCTGTGACAGAGTCTGCATTTTCTCTGGTGTAAGTCAAGGAGGATGGATAAGAGCTGGACAGAGGCAGTTTTTGCTGGTTGAACTTGAACCAGCAAAAGGACTATGGCAAAGGGATGCAAAGAGTACAGACTTGAATGAGTTTTCAGGGTAGAGCAAATATGTTTTAAGTATGGAAGATCTTGGTTGTGTGAAAGAAAGCCTAACCAAAAAATTGGAAGAAAGAAAAAATAAAGCTCCTTTCTCTTTTTATCCTGCAATGTCTGGGCTCCCATACAAGAAATAGAGGGGCATAGTCTGCTCTAAGAATAGATGATTATCCAGCTCTTACTGCTATGGACCAGGTCATTTTACATGGACAGGGATCAGAATACGTCATCTCCAAATATGCCTCTTGGGAAGGATTACTTTGAGCTAAAGATAATTGAGAATTTACTGATAAGAGTTTCCTGCCCTCCCCTTAGACTGCCTACATAAATTTCCCTTCTGAAGGTGCTTTCCCACTCCCACCAGGGAGAGACTCTACTCTCCAAGACAGGGAGTCCTCACCAAGACGAGGCTGCCTGAACAGACCTTTCTAAACTAACCCTTACAGGGCCTCCCCGTGGCGCAGCGGTTGAGTGCTGGGCTGCAAAGCTGCCCGCAGCCTCTGCAGCGCCGAGGTTCCCACATGGCGCGCAGACCTTTCCTGCCGTGCCCGCTGCTCCCCTCAGCAGTGTACTTCAGTCTGCCTGCTCTGCTCCCCGCTCTGGCTCTGGTGAATTCTCTCACCCTCCCGTGCTTTTGACTGTACCCAGTGCTTGCATAAATCAATCAATCAATCAATCAATCAATCAATCTTAAAAAAAATAAAAATAAACTAACCCTTTTATACTGCCACTATTTCCCACATCTATTTTCTAGTAACTTGCCATCCCTCAAGGCTCAAAGCTCCTTTCCTTTGTTAAAATGCTATAGAAACCCCTGAGTCTAGTCTAACTGCTTCTTGAAGTTTCACTCCTTTTCTGTGAACTGGTGTGCATGTAACTATTAATAAAAATTGTGTATGTTTTCTCTTGTTCACCTGCCTTTTGTTAGTTTCATTTGCAGGGCCCTTGTAGGTAAGAGGGTAGAGGAAAAGTTTTTCTCCCTGACAACAATCACCATCTCATTGAATCCTCGTCCTACTAGCGAGGAAGGTGCTATTATTGTCTCATTAGATACCTGCAGAAACTGAACTAACAGATGTTAAGGAGTGGGTCCCAGGTCCTGTCCCTCTTAGGTAGTAGGTCTGGAATTCAGGTCCATGAGTATATGACTACATATCCTAGTCTTCTAACAATGGTGCTGTAACCCTAACGTGATGGAAAGAGTCTGAAAGAACCAGACTCTTTCAGTCTGGGAGATCCATATTCTGACCCTGCCCTGCTGCTATTGACTATAAATTTAATGTCATAAATATTTGTGTTGTTCTCTGTAGTTCAGATAATAAGATCATTACATGAAATAAAGTATGATTTTGAAAAAATGGGTGTTATGTGCTGAATGTGCCCCCCATTTATATGTTGAAGTCTTACCCCCTAAAACCTCAAAATGTGATCTCATTTATACATACAATCTTTTTTTTTTAAAGATTTATTTATTTATTTATACAAGCACTGGGTACAGTCAGAAGCGCGGGTGGGCGAGAGAATTCACCAGAGCCAGAGTGGGGAACAGAAGAGGCAGAATGATGAAATACACTGCTGAGGGGAGCCGTGGGCGTGGCAGGAGGGGTCTGTCGCGCCATGTGGGACCCTCACCGGGTGCCGGGGATCAAACCAGCGCTGCAGAGGCTGCGGGCAGCTTCACAGCCTAGTGCTCAACCGCTGCGCCAACAGGGGAGGCCCTATACATACAATCTTAATAGAGATGATTAAGTTAAAAAGAGGTCTGTAAAGTGGGCTCCAATCCAATCTCACCCAGGTCTCTAGAAGAGTTGGGATACAGATATAACAGGGAAGAGCAAATGAAGACACCGGGCACAAGACAACCATCAACATAGCGAGGGGAGAGGCCTCAGAAGGAACTAAGTCTGCAACAAACTTGATCTCAGCCTGCTAGTCTCCAGAATTGTGAGAAAATAAATATCTGTTGATCCAATCACTCAGACTGGTACCTTGTTATAGCAACTCTAGCAAACTAATGTAATCACCTCACCTATATGTGTATTAGGAACACAGTTTTTAAATTTCTGTTATATCCCAGACACTGTTCTAATTTTCACATCTACCTTAAACAAGCAATGATTACCATCCTCCAATAGTAAGCCCAAAAGCTGAATTATAAATATGTAAATTCTTCAGTTCTAAGAAAATCAAACAGAAAGTAGTCCTTTCTGTTCTGTGATATGCAAAGCAAACACCTATGCAGGCCTGATGGGGACAGTAGGCACAGCATCTGACTTAGACATTAACCAAGTAGCTAAGTGGTCAGTCAATTGCTCTAAATTCAAAGAGAAAAAGTGAGCAGGTAACGCCTGCTGAAGACCTTATTTTGAGCAGATAAATAGTTTCTCTTTAGTTGGGTAAATTCACTGCCTCAGACTTGACCAAACTGTCCTGACCCAGTTGGGCACATCAGTACCATTTACTGGATCTCAGAGACCAGAGTAGCTACTGATGGAGGTTACAAGGAGAACTGTCTTGGGGAGAGAAAGTGAGGATGGGATACCAGCACCTCCCAGTTTTTGGATACGTCTTTTGTGCTGAGAGGAGAGGAGCAATGGGGAGAAACATGGCAGCAGCTGTAGAAGAAATATTAGAAGAAATGGCGGTTTATTTAGGAAGGTTTTGATGTGTGATGAGTGACAATGAATTCCTCTTTAATCTGCTTCAAAAATGTAAAGAAAACTCTTTGTCCCTTTACTCATTCCAACCCTGGGGCTTTAGGGTGAGTAATCTGATCATTGAATTTGGAAGAAGCATAGGGCCTGTTCAGCTCTGCTACTTCCTTTTTAGATGAGTCTCCCAAGAGAGCACAGCATCCCTGTCCATCGAGTTCTTGTTCTATTGGACCTGCCCTGGTCTAGCAAGCCCCTGCCTAGGAGTGAATAGCTCTAATTTCAGCTCACTTGATCCCAGGCAAAAGCCTAATCTTCTAGCCTGGTTTCTAGCAGTAGCAAAGGTGACCCCTATTGGTTCTACCTTCATTTTATTTCCTCAACTTGTTCAGAACACAGGTAGGGAAGAGGAATGCTATTGCAGCTTCTTCAGAGAACTTAACTTAGCTCTTCTTTTTGAACTGAATTTATGGTTTGTTTGTTTTAGATGCTAAGAAAGCAAAGCTAGGGCATCTAGGCTTAACTGATTAGACAATGTTACCCTTCTCCAGCAATTTCTGGAACTCTCCAGTTGGGTTCACATGTGTCCAATGGATCAGCCCTGCTTATTGCTCATGTCACACTTTCGCAGCCTCTTGTCCAAAAGTTCTCCAGAGATGCCACTGAGCTATGTCAATTTGATGTGGTCAATACTAATATCTGTCCACTAATATATGTCCCACCATCTGTTGCTCTTAGTAGTTGAGTGTTCCTAACTGAATGTCAGTAAAGCTGACATCTAGTGTTTTGGCTTAAGTTTCCTTATGATTCTTAGAACCATCAACATCATGAACTCCCATGCCCAAAGATCTTCCTCCCTCATGGAGTGGTTCTCATGATTCTCCCTATAATCTGGCTGCTTTGGGAACACTTAGTATGCTTTGAACACACACACACACACACACACACACACACACACACACACACACAAAACCAGGTGTACATGGTTCAAGTCTTTTTCCTAGGAGATCATTTGTATAGGATACAAATATATGTACAAGGAGTTGGTAATCCCCAAATTTTACTCCATATGTATCTGAGTCTCAGCCATGATCTTGTGTCAAAGTATATTTTAAAATTTGAACCCAAGGGGAAATGTCCTGCCATCTAGATACCACCTGAGCTATTTCTTCATTCTCCATTATCTCATCAGTTCACATAACGTAGTGGAGGAAAGTTGAGCACTGGGAATGAAGTCAGATAAGAGTGTCTTACAAAAGAGCATATTTCTTCACAGTCCTATATTTAAATTTCACAATGGGATCAAGATGTTCTGGGTAGGGTTGTGTGGTGTGGTAGCATCCTTATGTACAAAGAGAAGAAGGAAAATCTGAAGAAAAAATGAAGTAATATGTGAAAGTGGAAAAAATTGATAATTTGATGATGATAATGACAACTACTGTTATCAACTGTCTACCAAATAGCAGATGTTCTACTCTGCTTTGTATTTTACTTATCGTTCATCTTTCCTCAGTGCTATGAATTAGGACATAAGCTTAAAGAGGGTCCTTAATTTAGCCAAAGTCCTAGAACTGCTAAATTTGAGCCTGGATCAATTTAACTCTCTCATCTGTTGATTTGGTTTGTTTTTAAATTTCACCTGGCCAAACTGAATTGTCCAAGTTCCTAGGGAAGGGAAACTTTAGCAGTGAAAAGGGAGCGGGAGGAGGAAAGGCTGGTAAGTAAACCAAGAATGTTCAAATAGTTTTTAAGTATCCATTAAGGAAGAAGCTATGTCTGTCTTTTCCCTATTTTATCTTTAGCACCTAGTCCTGGACAAAATAGTAGTACTAGTTCATTAAACATTTTTTTTATTATTAAAGATTTATTTTTATTTATTTACACAAGCACTGGGTACAGTCAGAAGCTGGGAAGGTGAGAGAATTCACCAGAGCCAGAGCGGGGAGCAGAGCAGGCAGAAGGACTGAAGTACACTGCTGCGGGGAGCAGTGGGCGGCAGGAGAGGTCTGCGCACCATGTGGGACCCTCCTCTGGTGGCCGGGGAGCAGCCGGGAATCGAACTGGCGCTGCAGAGGCTGTGGTCAGCTTCGCAACCTAGCGCTCAACCGCTGCACCACCGGGGAGGCCCTCATTAAACATTTTTGATTGGACGAATGAAAAAAACAGCACAGACTTTTAGGAGGGTACAAAAGAGAAAATGAGAAACTTTGAATTATTTTTGCAATGTTTCTTCTATGTACTGAAAGAACATGTGAAAAGTAAATAAGATTCAGAACCATCAACGGGGAATGTGATAGAGAAGCCAACAAGAGATGGAATCAGGACAGCTGAGTCCACCATCTGCTGTCGCTGAAGTGTTGAGAGTGGCTGACAAGGCTCCAGAAGTTTATATAAATATGTCACTCATTACTAGTGGCACACTCTTGGTCAGGGAGTTGTAGTAAAGGATTTAGTGTTGCTCTCTAATCCCACATCATTGGTTATTAGTATCATTAAACTAATCGAAAAACCTGCTATATACAAGGTATTTTGTAAAATAATAATGTTGAGAAGTACGATTTTAATTAAGTGACTGAGGATACTAATAGTGCTGATCAGAGGCAGGAGTTAAATGAGGTCTAAATATGCATCTTTAAATATCTATTTAAATAGTAATTATTGCTATATTTAATACACATATATAGTAAGACAGAGATGTATAAATGTATATTTATACATATACATGTAAAATGTATATTTATTATGTATAAATGTATACATGTATATATGTATGACGTGTATGTATATATTTATACATGTATATATATATTTACCTTGCATAAAGTAGTGTGTTTGTTTGCTAGCATCCTCCAGAGGTTACCAGTGAGAGTTTTTTTTGTGGTTGTTTCATTTCTTTGAGTTTTTAAAAAGTTATTTAGTGAATTTATTTATGAGTCAAGATATCATGGATTAGATGTGCTCTGATCAAATATATATGCAGATATATGTGTATAAATATGTATAAAATATAATGTATTCTACAAATTAATGTGTTGTGGTTCTTATTATTAGATTTTATGGAAATCATGTTGCATTATAATATAAATTTTAGGTGTGTATCATTAAAAATCACCATGTCTTTATATTACATTAAGTTCACCACTAGAAGTCCAGTTCAAGGGCCTCCCTGGTGGCGTAGGGGTTAAGTCTCAGCACTATCACTGCCACCGCCTGAGTTCGATCCCCAGCCAGGGAGCTAAACCACATATAGAGCAGCAGACCTCTCCTATCTTGCTGGCTGTTCCACTTAGCAGTATATTTCAATGAATCCACCTGTTCTGCTCCCCACTCTATCTCTGCTGAATCCTCTTACACACACACTCACACCTTTGGCCTATACCCCAGGTCTTCTACACACACACACACACACACACACACACACAATTAGGGCCTCCCTGGTGGCACAAGGGGTTAAGATTCAACAATGAAGCTATCCAGAGCCATTGTAGCTTAGGTTTGCTCCCTGGCCAGGGAGCTACCAACACGGCTCAGCAGACCTCTCCTGACTCGCCCGCTGCTCCCCTCAGCAGTGTATTTCAGTACATCTGCCTGTTCTGTTCCCCACTCTGTCTCTGGTGAATCCTCTCACCCCCCACACCTCTGGCCTGTACCCCAGTTCTTGTATACATAAATAAATAAATCTTTAAAAAACAATAAAAGTCCAGTTCTATTCGTTAACATACATTTGACCCTTTATACCCTTTACAGCGCTCCTTCCTCTTTTCCTTTGATCTTACAGTCTAAAGACTATGACTAATTGGTATTATAAAATAAAAGTTAATCTTTGTTTTTGTCCCATTTATTCCATTAAGCATCATACCCTCTAGGCTTAATCACATTGTTTCAAATTATAAGAATTCACTTTTTTTTTTTTAACTGAGTGCTATTTCATTTTATATTTATACCACGGAGTTTTATTTTCTATTTACAGATTCTGAAACCAGATTGCCTGGAATCAGAATCTGTCTCCACCACTTGCTGCTGAGCTAGGTTTCAACATTTCTGAGTCTCACCTTCCTCATTTATAAAGTTATGGGTATGTATGGTGTCTTCACCACAAGGTTTTTATGAGAGTGAAATAAAATGTGTGTGTGTGTATATACTGGGCACATAGTCAGGGCAATTTATGTGCATATTGTATCATGAGTGGTGGTGTTGAAGTGGCTCAGGGTGGCTTATAGACAGTGGTATTTTGTTGTGGTCCAGAGTGATTCTAAAGCAAAGGTATAGTCGAGAACCACAAGAATGTGAGGTTTCGAGAGATGATGCTTACAAAGCAGAAGAGTGAAATGACTCCCTTTGTGTTATGAAAATACAACTCAGGGATGATTCCCTGTTCTTTCTCTCGCAAGTGTATGAAGTTTAGCAAGTGAATTAACCTCCCTAAAGCCTAAATTTCTTCATCGAAAATAAGATTAATAATAATGCAGGACTCATAGACTGATGTTGAGAATCAACAATTCTGCATTATTAGTATATGTGTAATAAGTGTTAGCTGTGATGTGTTGAAAAACTGCATCCCAGGTCACAGTGCAAGTACCCAGCTCACTTTCCTCTCCCTACCCAGATTTGTCTCTCCATGAAACATTAAAAAAAAATGATATTCATGCTCCTGAAAATTATAAGGCATTGCTAAAAGAAATACAAGTAGACACAAATGGGAGAGCTACTCTGTGTTCATGGACTGGAAGGATAAACATTGATAAAGTGTTAGTGGGCAGACTAAGGGATAACTTGAGACCTCTAAGCATGTACACTCATTCTCCTCAAAAAGATAACGCATACTTTTAGTGTGAAAGAACTTTAATAGGATAGTGTATGTAGAGAGAGAAGAGAAGAAAGGATAATAAGAATTAAAAGAAACACCCAAAGTTACCAATCCCTTCTTGGGTAAATGTCCAGTCAAACAGGGTTAGACCAAAGCAAGACCACTGAGGCTTCAAAACCTGCCACAAGTCTAAGGTAACTTCTGGCAGGGAACCATAGAGAGGGGGCAGAGGAGCCAGGCAAGTCTGGGATGAAAGAAGCAAAATGAAAATCAAGATAACGGCTGCTTTTGTCAGGCTCCCCATGGGTCTTTCACCCACATGTTTTCTGTTTCTACATGTTTTGACTCCACATGTCTCCTTCCACATCCTCAAAGTCCCTGGTGCAAGGCCAAAGGCAAGAAGCAAGCAGGGTTTCTTCACATGTCTCTCTGCTCCATGGGCCTCCAAGTCTCTTCTATCTCTGCAAGTCCTCTTGCCACTCAGCTCCACTCTTCCTCAGATGGGGCCAGGAACATGAAACTTTCCCCTTTTTATGGAGGTTACAATGTAAACATTTAATGCAATTTTTTAATGGCATTAAAAATAAATAAAACAAACAATTCTAAAATTTTTATGGAACTATAAAAGACCCGGAATAGCCAAAGCAATACTAAATGGGAAAAAAGAAAAATTGGGGTATCATGCTCCCTGACTTCAAATTATATTATAAAATACTAATCAGAGCAGTATGGTACTGGAACAAAACAGACACACAGACCAATGGTATGGAATTGAGAGTCAAGAAATAAACCACTACATATATGGATAACTAATTTTCAATAAGCCAAGACCATGTAATAAAGAAAGGAAAACTTCTTATAAGTAGTGCTGGGAAATGTGGAAAGTCACATGCCAAAAATGAAAATAGATCTTTAAAGCCACACACAAAAATAAACTCAAAATGGATTGAAGACTTGAATATAAGGGTTGAACTAGTAAAATACATAGAAGAAAACATAAGTGATACACTCTTGAACATGCACTGCAGAGACCTCTTTGGAGAATGAACTCCAATGGTGAGGGAGACAAAAGCAAAAATAAATAAATGGGACTATCTCAAACTAAAAAGCTTTTGTATATCAAAAGAAACCACTGCATAAATGAAAAGAAAACACACTGAATGGGAATAGATATTTGCACATCATATATCTGAAAAGGGCTTAATATCTAATGTACAAAAACACATAATTCAGGGCCTCCCTGGTGGCACAGCGGGTTGAGCTCAGTGCTGTGAAGCTGTCTGCAGCCTTTGGGCAACAGTTCAATTCCTGACCGGCTAGGGAGATACCCACATGGTGGGGCAGACCTGTCCTGTCTCTCCCGCCGGTCCCCTCCGCAGTGTATTTCGTCAGTCTGCCTGTTCTGTTCCCCACTCTGTCTCTGGTGAATCCTCTCACACTCCCGTGCCTCTGGCCTGTACCCCAGCTCTTGTATAAAAATAAATAACTCTTTAAAAAAAACCATACAATCCAAAAATAACAAAAAAAAAAAAAACAAAAAACAATTCAATCACAAAACAGCAAAGGGGTTGAATAGATACTTCTCCAAAGAAGACATACAAATGACTATCAAAACCACAATGAGATATTAGCTCAAGTCTGTGAGAATAGCTTATATCAAAATGACCAGAAACAATATGTTTTAGTGTGGTATGGTGAGAAAAGAACTCTCATCCACTGTTGGTGGGAATGTAAATTATTGCAGCTCCTACGAAAACAATATGGAGTTTCCTTAAAAATCTAAAAATGGAAATACCATATGACCCACTAATAACTCTCCTTGGTATTGATCCAAAGACTCTGCAATACTCATATGAAAAGATCAATGCATCCTTATGCTCACAGCAGCGTTATTCATAATAGCCAAGACCTGAAACAACCTAAATACCCACTGGCAAATGATTAGATAAAAAAGTTGTGCCAATATACTGTTAAAAAAAAATAGGTCCCAAATGGAGTCACTCATGCTGGGCCCCCACCTAGATTTATTCCTAATTTTATTGCAGTTTTAATCTCTCCCAAAAATTTAATCTAGAACCAATCAATCTGGAGTTTCCTAATCATCACTAGTTGGTAATTGGCATGCTGAAGTTACCCGCCCTCCCTGTGTACTGCCCCAGGAACAAAACAGATACACAGACCAAAGGTATGGAATTGAGAGCCCAGAAATAAACCACTACATATGTGAATAATTAATCTTCAATAATCCAAGACCACAAAATAAAGGAAAGCCTCTGACAAGGGCTTAATTCAATTCAACAACAACAAAACAAACAACTCAATCAAAAAACAGGCAAAGGAGGTGAATAGATACTACCCCAAAGAAGACATACAGATGACTAAAGGCACATGAAAAATGCTCAAATTTGCTTATTATTAGGGAAATGCATATCAAAACCACATGCATGCAAATTACCTACTGGTGATGACAAGAAGGGAATGCTGGTTTTCCCTGATAAATCTTCTTTTGGTCAATAACTTGCTTCACTCTCTTTCTGTCTATTTATATAAATACCCTCCAGTTTGGGTAAGCCCCTGCAGTATCTAGATGGAATACTGTCCAAATCATAAATTGTTTGATAAAACCAATTAGATCTCTAAATTTGTGAATTTTGCTTTTTTAACAATACTCAATGGAATAGTACTCTACTCAATTATTAAAGAACATGAAATCTTGCTGTTTGTGACAACATGAGTGAAACTTGAGGTGTCTATGTTGAGTGAAATAACAGAAAGTGTAAGGCAAACATCAGATCTCATATGTTGAATATAAGTAATCAAAGCAAACAAATTAACAAATTATAACAAAAAAAAAAACCTCTCGGGCTCTGTGAAAAATATAGTGTTTGCCAGAAGGCGAGTAGATGGGAGAGTCAGATGATGGTGGAAATGGCATTAGGACTTTGGTGGTGGGTGAGATGAGGCTTATACATGCATAGAAGTGAGGATGTACCCTAAATTTATTTAGTTTTATAATTCAACAGTAAGAGAATTCAAAAATGAAAAAGGAAAGAACCCATGCTCAGTGCAACAAACAGTTATGTAAACTGATGCAGTGGGCGTTCATGTAGAACATTTTCATTTAAATATTATTTTAAAAGGGCAGAATCTTCACTTTCACTAATCAAAAAATTAAAGGCTATTAGAACAGCCCCATGCTCAGTCCAGATGGGTTTCCTGTTATCTTATTTATATATCCTGCCTTATCAGGTATTTCTTCCCTCTTCCTGGAGCACAATTTTAAGTCCTTTGTTTTTGTTATCAGAGATGTTACATGCTTTTAAAAGAAGGTATTTGTTTTTCCAATATCTTATGTTCTCGTCCATAAAAACAACAGACAAAATGGTCTTTAGAAGACAGATGCTAAAGGATGAATTATTGATCAAACCATAAACAACTTGGAAGATGAAATGCATTTGCCAAAACAGGTTTGTTTTTTTTAATCTTTTCTAAACTTTTCATCCTCCAACCCTAGAGATATGTCAACAATTGAGAAAAATGTCATTTTTCCAGGTAGGATCAACAGGAATAATCAGAGTACATATTTTTTAAGGCAGTAGTTTCCAATATTTTCAACACTTAATCTCTTAATGATTTCCCCTCCCTATGTGTCCTGTGTTTTGAAAAATTGAACACACCAAGCTGTATTTATCAATATTTAATTTATTTCCCCATTTTTTATTAATCAAAGTCATCTATAACTGCCAACCAGAACATCCAATCAGTGTGACACACCCTGGGATACTTCAATGAATAGCTATAATTCCAGTGAAAAGTAACAAGTATTTGAACTGAAACCATCTTTAATCTAAAAACAGACATTGTGCTTTCTCCCCTTGCATGAAGAATGGGGGTATGTTCAGGGTCCTTTAATCTTTGGTTCCTACCTGTGGTAGGTAGAATAATGGTCCCCCAAAGACATCCATGTCCTATTCCTGAGTACCTGTGAATATGTTAGGTTTCACTGTTAAAAGAAATTAAGTTTCTGGATGTTCTTAAATTTGCTAATCAGATGCCTTTGACATGGGGAGATTATTCTGGTTTATCCAGGTGGTCCCAGTGTAATCACAGGATCCTTAAAAGTGAAAGTGGGGCCTTCCCTGGTGGCACAGTGGTTGAGTGCTGGTCCGCGAAGCTGCCCGTAGCCTCTGCAACGCCGGTTCGATACCCGGCCACAGGTGAGGGTCCCACATGATGCGCAGACCTCTCTGGCAGTGCCCGCTGCTCCCCTCAGCAGTGTATTTCAGTCAGTCTGCCTGTTCTGTTCCCCGCTCTGGCTCTGGTGAATTCTCTCACCCTCCTGAGCTTCTGACTGTACCCAGTGCTTATATAAATAAATAAATAAATAAACCTTTTTTTTTTAAAAAAAAAAAAGTGAAAGCATAGGCAGGAGTCAGTAACACAGTGACAGCAATGACGTGAGAAGCTCAGTTGATCATTGCTGACTTTGAAGATGAAAGGGTCCAGGAGCCAAAATATACAAGGAAAACATTGCTGGAAAAAAAAAAAAATAAGAAAATGGATTCTCCTTTAAGACCCTCCAGAAGAGAACGAAGTCTTGTCGCCACCTTCATTTTAGCTCAGTGAAATCCATTTCTGATTTCCTTTTTTTCTGGAATTGTAAGATGGTATATTTGTGTTATCTTAAGCCACTAGTTTGTGATCATTTGTTACAGCAGCCCAGAAACTACTGCATCATCTCCTTCCCCACAGCAATGCCCTCCACTCCCCTTATACAGATTGTATAAGTGGCCTCATTGATAGTCCCTGGGCAGGGTCTTCTGCCCACTCCTGGGTCCTGGTTATGCTCTCCCTCATTAGGAGGTTGCCATGCCACCTTGACTCAGCAGAAGCAAGTCCTGTCCACCCTCCAGAAAGCAGCTCAGATGCCTCTTTTGCCACAGACACCACTGTTCCTCCATCTGTGGGATGCAGGCAGTCTCCCCCACCTTTGACTCCCATAGTGCTGCAGCTGTCTTTCCTGGCTCTTAGCACATCTGCTCCTGGATGAGAGTTTCTTGTGCACATGTCCTGTCTTCTGTCCTGGACAACAGGGTTTGTGCTTGATTCATCTCTAAGTCTTCTACAGTACCTAGACCACATATTTATGTCCTATGAATGTAACATATACTCAACCCTTTATATATTTCTGTGTACATATACATGTGTGTACATATGTATGTGCATATGAGATGACATTGTAGAACAGCCATAAGCCTTCACAGTGTAACAGTGTAATCTGAAAAGGGGAGGCTCCATGTTCCCTGCCCCACGTCATGAAGGGTGGACCTGAGAGTAGGGGGTAGGAGGAGGTGGAGGAGAAGCTAAAAAGGACTTGTAAGAGAAGACTTGGAGGAGGCACGTGAAGCAGAGACATGTGAACAAGAAGCTGAGCTTGCTTTCTCATCTTGGATTTGCATCAGAAACTTGGGGGACATGGAAGAAGACACTTGGAAGAGGTGTGGGTAGACCTCCCCACATGGGGAGCCTTTATCTTGACTTGTACTTTGATTTTGCTCCTTTCCTTCCAGATTTGCCTAGCTCCTTCTGTCCCTTTCCTATGGTTCCCCACCCCAAGGTGCCTTAGACTTGGGGCAAACTCAGTGACCCTGTTTGGGGTCAATGCTGTTTGGCTGGACATTCACCCCTGAGGAGATAGGTGGCTTTGGGTGCTTCATTGGAAAACAGTTATTCTTTCTTCTCTCTCTTCTCTTTCCATGCACACTAATTCTATGAAAGTTCTTTTTTTATTGAAAGTCTTATGCTTTTTCTTTACGTGGCAGATGGCAGAACCCATTTACAGCGTGCAAATTTGGGGGATATCTGGGTACCCTGAGTCTGCCTGCTAACAATAGGAGTACGAGAAAGAAGAAAACAAATGTTTTTCACCAGCTGCCACAGAAATGCTAAACGAGCCAGACACATCTGTTTTTTAGAAACACTGTGGACACCTGTTCCTTCACAAAATGATGAGTGTGGGGGAGGTTAGTCCTTGATTGAAGGGATACATATTCAAAGTGACATGACCTCTGTGCTCATGTAAAGGAGCTGAGCAAAGTGGGAAATGTGAGGGCCAAGGGCAACAGGAAGCAGGTCTGGGGCCAACAGCCCAATTTTTCATTTTATTTGGGATCCAGTCACCAGACAAGAATGCAATATATGTTTTTCCTGCAGATGTTAATATCTTTCCTGGAAAGAAATTAAGACTGAAACTAACAAGTCACAGCATCACATGGCTGATGACACACTTTGCTTCTACATCTGCAAGATAAGGCCATTCTTTAGGGAAGAGAGAAAGAGAGAGAGAGAGAGAGAAGGAGAGAGGGAGAAAGAGAGAGAGAGAGAGGAAGAGAGGGAGAGAGGGAGAGAGAGAGAGAGAGAGAGAGAGAGAGGAAGAGAGAGAGTGGGGGGGGAGAAATCGGAGGGTGGGGCCCGACTGTGTGGGAACCACTGAGAGATCTTAGCAAGTCTCCGCCTGGAACCTGCAGCCACTGCACATCACTGCCCATCTCAGGAAAACCACAGTATCTGGCAGCAGGGTCATTGTGAGGAGGGGCGCAGCCTCCAGGGAAAAAAATGAGAATCGTGTGTCCAGTAGCACAGCATTCAGGCACCACTCGAAGATTCTGTGCCCATGTGTGTTGCTTCTCCACAGAGCAATGGCTGTCCGCAGGGAATACTTCAAGAGGTAGGAGGAGGAAGCAAGACACATTCAGCATCTGCAGAAAGCCAGCACTCATGCTGAGTGGAGGGAGGGTGAAGTTTCCCCTCCCGCCCAACCCAGTAGTGAAGGGCCTGGGGTAATGAAGCGCTGTCAGCCACTGAAGAGGAGGAAGATGCCACAACATAAGTTAGAAAGGTTACACTAGAAGATTATGCCATGGCTGTTCCAGCCAAAGTCACTCAAAAGAATGGCACAAGGGGTTAAGCACAGCACGGTGAAGATGTCCACAGCCACTGCAGCCTGAGTTAGATCCCCCATCAGGGAGCTACCCACATGGCACAGCAGACCTCTCCTGACTCACCTGCTGTTCCCCTCAGTGTATTTTAGTAGATCCACCTGTTCTTCTCCCCACTCTGTCTCTGGTGAGCCCTCTCACCCCCTACACCTCTGGCCTGTACCCCAGCTCTTGTACGCATAAATAAATAAATCTTAATAAAAAAATACAAGATCCATAAAAAAAAAATGAGCTGTTTTCACATCTAGCTGACAATGAGAGAAGTGATATTTTGATGTCATGTTTCTGGTTTCCAAGTGAGGAAGGAAACACCGTCTCTGTGATTGATCAAAGAGAAATGGATGCCCGTGTTAGCAAGGGATGGGCCCCAGTTCTGGGGAAGGCGGGCACTTTGGGGACCATGCCTCAGGTATGGAAAACCTTGAGCAGCTACTGACAAAACAAAAACGTGAAATTGTGGGGTCTACACTGGGTCATCTCTGGAAGAATCCTTGTGGGAAGCACTGAGAAAGTGGAAGATACAGGAGGAATTCCCCGGGGAAGTGTCTATTTTAGATTCTTGTGACAAGTGGGCAACATTGCATCGTGCAGCTGAACATTGAGACAGGTCCAGCGTGGAAATGGCGAAAACTTTCCAACCATTTTGGATAACTCATAAGAATCACATTGAACATCTACTCACAGAACACACGCACACAGGGCAAGAAAACCAAAGTGACTCCATCTTATATGGATACCATCTTAGGCCCATGATTGTCCATTCTGGGAAGACAGTTTCCCCACCGTTTCCTTCATGTGTACTTGTGATCTATACAAAAGTCACTGACTTCAGAACAGACTGAGACTGGGAGAAGGGGGGCTTGGGGATCTCGGGGGTGAGGTGGGGGAGACGGGGTGAGGTGGGGGGACTGAGGGGCTCTTTATTATTTAGAGGATTCCACTGCAACATCGATCAGAAGATGAAGTGTTTGGACGTGGAAAGGCTTTTTGAAGTGGCTTCTTTTGTCACTTTGAAGTCGTCTGAGGATGAATCGCAGTGATTGCCCTGTGTAGCATGTGAAGCTGGACCCACCGAGATTTGAACGTGTTGGCGGCTGGTGCTGTGATATCCTCAAACATCCAGCAGTACAACAGTTTAGTGTCACTCTCTGAAATCTGCCTCAGTGCCTCCCCTTTCTTCGCACAGGCACGCGGCTTTCTTTTCCCTGTTTCAGGGCCTTGTGGCCACTGGCATCCCAGATTCTATTTATATTATAAATTGCTTTTATTGCACCATTTTTAATTTGGAGCATTAACTGAATGTTTGTAACAGTTACATAGAGTTCCTCTGCAAAGAAAGGGAGAAAAATTGGAATGTTTTCTCTCCAAGACAAGTAGGTCTCTTTGTGGTGCCATAATTTCTAGCTCTGTGAAAACAGAAATTTTGTTCTTGCTAATATTTTGCCTGTGAAAGCAATTACTTTAGCTATTTTTATTTTTTTCCCTTCTAAAATAAACACTAGACCCAGAATATATATCCCTCCAAAGACTATTCTAATCCTGGTACATTTTCAGTTCTTTTTCTCTCAGTGAGGAAATGACAGATCTCACATACATTTTTAATTGTCTGTATTTATTAACTACTATCTACATGCCAAGCATTGTGCTAAGTGTTTTATTAATATTATGCCACTTAAAATTAACAATCCTGTAATGTGGGTGTTATTATTTTCACTTCAAAATTTAAGTAGCTGAGTCATGAAGAGTTTAGTTTCTTGCACAAACTCTCATCACCAATAAGGAACACAGATTCGAATTGCCCCAAAGTGCACCCTCAAGTCCGTCTTTTGGTCTTCAGTGCCATTCAGACCCTCCGTGGGCTCCTTACCAGAGAGAGGAGATAGCTACTTCCCTCACTGCCACCTTCTAATCTTAGATGTTTGAATTATAAGGAAATTCCAGAGGAGGAATTTCCAACTGTTTTGGACAACTCATAGGAATGACATTGAATATCTACTCACAGAACACACACACACAGAGCAAGAAAACCAAAGCAACTGCATCTTATATGGGTCCCATCTTAGGCCCATTACCACTGATTGTCCTCTCTGGGGAGATAGCCAGTTCCCCAACAGCTCCTTCATGTGTGTGAACCTGTGGTTGTGATCTATATAAATGTCCCTGGCCTTAGTAGAGCAATGACATGTCCCCAGGTCATCTGACATCTTTAACCTTACACAAGAAGGACACACATACCAAGCCAAGTAGAAGACACCTGTCAGTGTAAGTGGCATAGATTCTACCTCCACCAAAACTCTGGCTTCAGTGTGAGGACCCCTGTATTTAAACTGCCTTGATAAACTTTATTTTTTAAGAAGATTTATTTTTATTTATTTATGTATACAAGAACTGGGTGTAGGCCAGAGGTGCAGGGAATGAGAGGATTCACCAGGGACAGAGCAGGGAGCAGAACCGGCAGATGTACTGAAAAACACTGCTGATGGGAGCAGTGGGCGAATCAGGAGAGGTCTGCTGCACCATGTGGGTTAGCTCCCTGCCCGGGAATCAAATTCATGCTGCAGTGGCTGGCAATAGCTTGAAAACTCTGAAACTTAACCCCTGAGCCACCAGGGAGACCCCCTGATAAATTTTAAATGTGAATAATGCAAGTGCTTGCTTCATTCTTTGGACTCAAATTACATTCTAGATTTGGGGGAACTTATTCTTGCAGCCACATATAATATTGCAGCCACTGAAATAATATTACTATTTGATAGGTGTTCTGATATTTTGTTGTATTCTATTTCATTTTTTAAAAAGTTGTGGTCAGGAGCACTAAATGTTTTAAACAATTCAATAATAGATTATTGTCTTTATCTGAAAAACATTGCTACATGACTAGTGTCTTACATGGTGGCTTTTTTGAAGAGAGTTCTGTCATCTTAATCAAGTTATTTATTAGTCCTCAGTTTCCTTGTCTGAAAAATGAGGTTGCACCAAATTAGTGATTTTTAGTCTTGACCAAACGTTAGAAATATTTGGAGAGCTTTTTAATAAACTTATGTCTAGATTCTTAACCTATAATTTCTGATTCAGTTGCTTTGGGGAGGGATCTGTGTACTTTTTTTTTTTTTTTTGGTTTTAATTTAATTTTTTTTAATTCTTTAGGTTATAAAAACATGTCACCAAGAGTTATGAATTTTTGTGTGAGATTATTGCTAAATGTTTCCAACCACAAATTCTAGGCTATTCTGACATGGTGGGAGTGTTAGATATTTTCAAAATTATTTTTTAAGTTTTATTTTTGTTAAGGAAAAAAGGACATTAACTCTGAGCCACATCTCTTATAACATTGGTTTTCACATTCTAGTTACATCAGCCACTAGGATGTGTCAAATCCTGGCTCCCCAGGCCCACCCCAGTGATTCTGAGTGTCTACATGCAGGGGGACCACACATTCTGTATTTTTTTTTTTTTTTTGGTAGAAGAACTAGGGTGTAGGCCAGAGGTGTGGGGGTGAGAGGATCCACCAGAGACATAGTGGGGAGCAGAGCAGGCAGATCCACTGAAATATACTGCTGAGGGGAGCAGCAGGTGAGACAGGAGAGGTCTGCTTGCCATGTGGGTACCTCCCTGGCAGGGAATGGAACTCAAGCCCAAGTGGTGATAGTGCTGAGACTTAACCCCTCAGCCACCAAGGAGGCCCTCTGCATTTTCAACAAGCGCCCCAACCAATCTGATGAAGCGGTCTAAGAAACACTGTGCATCACCTCCACAATTGATTAGTTTCTCACCCTCATGGCCGGCACTGGGCCTCTGGCAGTTTCTCACCAATGTTTGCGGAAGTGGCTGTGCCCCAAACCTGCCTGGCGCTCCCTGCCCTCTGCCAGCTCTTGGCTTCACACCCATTTCCTCTGCTCTCTGGTGTTTTTTTCTAACATACCTTAAATAAACAGCCAGTCTCTTTTCCTCTTACTTCAACCATAATTGTGTCTTTAAATACTAAAATCACACTGGGTTTTTAATACCCTGGGAGGCAGTCCTATGGGGGTTAAACAATCAAATGAACTTGGAACAAATCTTTAATTTTATTTAACAAATATTTTTATATTGCTAACTTGGTGCCAATCACAGTTATAAGGGCTTTAGAAATATTAACTCAGTGAATTGCCCTAATGTTCCTATGAGGTATGTTATCATCCCCCTATTTATAGCCCTAAATCCCAATATATTTTTGTAGCTATGATTTTTCTCAGTGTTTTGAAGGTTGTTATTTATTCTTACAAAACAAACAGTGACAGTATGTAGAGCTGAATACAGAATTTCAGTTAATATTTTAGCATTCTGTAAATTTAACCCTTAGGGTAGGCTACTGGAGGCAAACCTGTAACAGGTTCAGTTCCTCCGCCATTAGAGGCATTTCAGTGGAAATATCTGAGGACTTAGTATTAAAGAATTACTTAATAATGCATTCTTATATTATTTCACCCAAGTAGCAATTTCTTTCAATGATTTTATATAATATGGCTGTCTTATCTAAATTTTCTCTCTAATTCTAAAAATGTAATGCACTGCCTAATACAAAATAAACTTTTCTTAGGCTAAAAATATGTATTTGCCAGTAACAAGGAAGAGATGAGTATATCATTGCCAATTGATATAGATACAAAAATGCCCTCACTTTAATTTGGAATCATTTATTTATTGGTCAATTAGGAAAGATTCCCCAAATGTAGATACATTATGTAAAGGAGTTTTTCCCATTTTTTAAATTTTTTTTAAATTTTTTTTTTGAAGATTTATTTACTTATTTATACAAGCACTGGGTACAGTCAGAAGCATGGGAGGGTGAGAGAATTCACCAGAGCCAGAGCCGGGAGCAGAACAAGCAGACCGACAACACTGCTGAGGGGAGCAGTGGGCGCAGCAGGAGAGGTCTGCGATCCATGTGGGACCCTTGCGGGCTGCCAGGGATCAAACTGGCGCTGCAGAAGCTGCGGGCAGCTTTGCAGCCCATTGCTCAACCGTGTGCCACCAGGGGAGGCCTGGAGTTTTTCCCATTTTTAACAAGGAATTGTAAGATCAGAAAATGACCATTTCCCCACCTCTATTATAGTCACAATTTCTTTTTTTTTTTCTTTTTTTTTTTAGAGTAGAACTGGGGTGTCGGCCAGAGATGTGAGGGTGAGAGGATACACCAGACAGAGTAGGGAACAGAACAGGCAGATTTACTGAAATACATTGCTAAGGGTAGTAGCAGGTAAGGCTGGAGAGGTCTAGTGTGCCATGTATGGATTAGCTCTCTGGCCAGGGATAGAACTCGGGCTGTAGTGGTAAGAGCGGTTGAGACCTAACCCCTAGACCATCAGGGAGACCTTGTAGTCACAATTTCAAGCAAGAATTTTCAGTGATACTAAAACCATTAAGATTAATAAAGAACTGCAATATTGACATACATATTGATAAGTTTGCCAATGTGGCTGTCAATAGGAAAATGTACTTTTAAAACATCATCTTGAACTGTCACATTTACGTGGTGATTAATCTTAGCATCCTATGTGCGGAAACCAGCTTGTGTGTCCCAGTGGGGTACAATGGGAAGTACACTGCCCTGTCTGTGAAGTATTTTACCAAAAACATTTGACTTGAACCTATGGATCTAACATTCATTTTATAGGGATAAAGAAAAATTAAATGTGATGAAGAAATCTTTAGATAGACTCTGAATTTGGAACATTCTACTGGACAAATCTTCTCAGTGAGTCAGTGTCATAAGAAAAAGAAGGGTGTGTGTTGAGTTCTCTTCTAGACTAAAAGATTCAGAGATATAAAATCAATGAAATGTGATTCTTTAGTGGATCCCCATTTGAGTAAATGCAAAAAACATTTTTGGGGCAGAGTGTTTGTCTTAGTTGGGGTTGTTTTAATAAAGTACCATAGACTGAGTGACTTACAAACAATAGAAATTTATTTCTCACAGTTCTCAAAGCTGGACATCCAAGCTCACAATGCCAGCGTGGTAGGATCCGGGTAAGGGCCTTGTTTTTCTGACTTCTCATTATAGTCTTATACCACAGAGAGTGAAGAAAGGCAGCAATTTCTCTGGTAAGGTCACTAATCCCACTCATGAGAGTTCCAACCTCATCTTATCTAATGCTAGTTATCTCCCAAATGCCTCACCCCTAACATCACCTTGGAGACAGGTTTTTCAATGTATAATTGTTGGAGTGACACAGACATTTAATTGATAAAGCATCAGATGACAGCAGCAAGTTATTCTGTTTTATTTGAGGTATGTGATACTTATCTTGCAGTTATATAGGAAAATGTCCTAATTTCCCACACATGATATATTATTTATTTTTTTTAAATATTTATTTATTTATATAAGCACTGGGTACAGTCAGAAGTGCGGGAGCATGAGAGAATTCACCAGAGACAGAGCGGGGAACAGAACTGGCAGACTGACGAAATACACTGCTGAGGGGAGCAGCCAGTGTGGCAAGAGAGGTCTGCGTGCCATGTGGGACCCTCGCCCTGCAGCCGGGGATCAAACTGGTGCTGCAGAGGCTGCGGGCATCTTCGCAGCCAAGCGCTCAACCACTGCGCCACCGGGGAGGCCCACATGATATATTTGGAGATGAAATATTATGAAGTATTTCACTTTAAAATATTTCAGAAAAAAGAAAAGGAGGATATGGCAAAATGTTACCAGTGGTTATAAATTTAGATTATGAGTGGGATTAGATATGAGTGGGATTATGTAATTCTTTTTACATTTTTGGTGGTTTTCAAAGTGTGGAATAGAAATGCAAATTCTAGGACACTACCCTTGACCTTTTGAATGAGAATAAAACTCAGAGGGGAGATGGCAGCAATGATGTTTTAACAAGCTCACCAGAATATTCTAATGGCCTCTAAATTAAATTTTAGGAACATTGCCTTAGGGCAAGGTGCAGTTAGGGGAAAATGGGTGGTAGGAAAAAGATCAGTCTGGCAATGTGACATATTAATGAGATAAAATATAAGATCAAAGATGGCTTCACAAAAATTAATGCAAGATGTGTAGACATGGGAGTGAGAAGTAAAGATAAGATGCCAAACTAATAAGCCAGGTGCCAGCTGGGCCTGGAGCATCACTGTGGCATGACGAAGGCATCTGTGAATGACATCAAGTGAGGTTTGATGTCACAGACCACGTGGTCTACAGAATCTCTTCTTCATCAGAGAAGATGGCTCTGTCCCAGCAGCTCCTGATGGTGTTCTCATGCTTCTAAGATAGACTCTTACTTTTCTAGAGCTTTGAGTCCTGCTAACATTGCTACATGCCAACAGAGGGAGCTGTGTTGAGTGACTATGTATGTGCTCAGACTCAGAATACTGTTTGTTCCTTATTTCCCATGACCATTCTCCACTGGGGTGTCACTAAGGATAGTCTGATCTGTGCCAGGCAGCAAACACCTGAGGTGGAACCACCCTACTGTACAAGAGGGACTGGACGCTCCCCAACACTTGTTACCAAGATGGGCCATCCCTTTTTTGTTTTGTTTTGTTTTTTTAAGATTTGTTTATGCATATAAGACCTAGGGTACAGGCCAGAGGTGAGGGGTTGAGAGGATTCACCAGAGACAGAGTGGGGAGCAGAAAAGGCAGATCTACTGGAATACACTGCTTAGGGGGCCAGCGGGGGAGACAGGAAAGTCTGCTATGCCATGTGGGTTAGCTTCCTGGCCAGCTGTGGATATAACTCATGGTGCAGTGGCTGTGGATAGCTTCATAGTGCTGTGACTTAACCCACTGCACCACCAGGGAGGTCTCCTAAAGTGGACTCTTCTTAGAAGAAGAGGGCAATCATTCTGGGTCCATTCCACCCCACTTTGGCTAACTAGCATCTCAGAATTTTCCAAAGTTTGCTTAATGAATATTAACACATGTTTGGGCAGATTATTATAATGCTCCATTAGAAAGGAACAAAACTGTGGTATATATACACAATGGAGTACTAGTCAATTTTAAAAATAAAAATGAACAACATGGATGGACCTGGACAGTTTTATGCTCAGTGAAATAGGTCAAACACCATATGATTTCACCTATATATTATACATAAAGAAACAAACAAGTAATTGGGGGCTCCCTGGTGGCGCAGGGGTTAAGTCTCAGCACAATCAAGCTATCACTAGACACTGAGGCCTGAATTTGATTCCCGACCAGGGAGGTGACCCACATGACGCAGCAGACCTCTCCTGTCTCACCCACTGTGGGTCTGCTAAACTTAAACAGCCTATTCAGCTGCCATTACTGTTCCCTGCAGTTCTGCATTCCTATACAAGGTCAGAACTACCCTTCAGAACCGATCAATCAGTCATAGGAGCCAAACCTTACAAGCTGCCTTTCAAATCAATCAAGAGCAGAAACCTTGATCACTCTGGGAAGGGTACGCATCATGAGGCATGACCGGGAACACCTGGGAGGCTGAGGACTAATGTGTGACAAGGGACCCCAGAAGCTGACCAGTGGAATGCCTTGTTGATAAAAGATTAGGACCATGGCCAGGGGTCTGGGGTCCAGTCTCGCTTACAACACTTGTCATCAAGCTGATCATATGGTCAGCAGACTCATGTCCCCCTCAAGCCCTAGATGACATTCCTGAGTTTCACTCCTCCTTTTCTCCCTGTCCTGCCTCACACACATAGCTGATGCTGTATGATTAGTCTATCAATAAAAAACGGCCAGGATCTTGCTCTCAGTCAATATCCTGCATTATGTAACCTGCTCCATGACTCCCTTGTCTTTGTCAGTATGGTGTTGCCTGATGCAACAGCCCACTGCTCCCCTCAGCAGTGTATTTCAGTGGATCTGTCTGTTCTGTTCCCTACTCTGTCTCTGGTGCATCCTCTCACTCCCCTGCACCTCCAGCCCGCAGCCCAGTTCTTGTATGCATAAATAAATAAAATAAATCTTTACCAAAAAACCTAGTGATTGAATAAAACCAAAATAAATTTTAGACTATAAAATCAAATTAATGGTAATCAGAAGAAAGGGGGCTTGGGGATGAGGGGGTCAATCTAGTAAAAGGAACTAATTATATGGAGAAGCATAGAGTTGAACTTTTAGCAGTGAACTTAGTGTAATCTCCACACATGATTTTTCATGATGCACCTGAAACCTACAAGGCAAGGTTACCTCTATGAAAAAAGTTTTTACAAAAGGGCTTTATATGTAAAGCATCTGAGAAGTTTCTTTCCACTAACTTCAACTATTTTATCTGGCATTATCAAGAACAATATTTCCCAAAATATGTTTTTAAAAGATGCTACTTATAAAAATGGCCTGCAATTAAATAAAACTGCAAAATACTAGGTTAGGTACATTTCATCAATTAATGGAGATTTTTTTTCAAAGCCTCTAATTTATTAAGTCATTGTGAATTTCCATGAGGCAATTATGAATGCATATGGAGTAAAGATTATGGCTCAAAAGGACATATTTTGGGAAATGTTTCTTTAAAGTTTAATGGGTAACTTTTGTGAAAAGCTGCAGCTATAAATGAAGCATGCAGTGATGTAGACTTGAAGTTGTGGGAATGAGGATATTGTTTCTAGGTTTATGGAAACAAAAATAGAATAGTTTTAAAACATTGATAAGTCCTTCCTCTGACATGAGTCTTAACAATATAAATTTTCAAGCAACTTACCTTTGCAGAATTCATGAACATAAAGCTGTAAAAGATTGAGTTGGTACTGGGTTCCACTCCAGAATCTAACCTGGAAGCTGCCCAGAGAGCAATGCTGCAGAGGGCCTGCCAACCACTCTGGGGCTGGTCGGAGGGCCTGATTCTAATTGTATGGCAGATGGAAGATTCCATCTGATTTCAAATCCTGGGCCTTGCTTTGTTTGAATGTATAGAAAAATATAGTTACAGCTGTAATGTTTGAGCCTTTGGTATAACAAAATAGAATCTGGTTATTATAAAATATGTGACACATATGCTGCTTGGATAATACTGATTTAAGCATAAATTTTACTTTCGTTTTCCAGAAAACTTGAGACAGGAGTTAAATATGGAAAAAAAAAGAAAGGAGTTAAATATGAAAAGCTTTGAGTGCTGTCATGTCTTGAGTTGGAGAACAGGCAAATGTACCCAGCCCCAAGTCTTCACAACAGAGTCTTCCACTTCTGGAAAGGGCCCTCAGGTGACCTTTGAATACTACAAAGCCATGCAAATCAAGAAGGTAAAATCTTTGTGCTCACTTTAAGAACCATTGTGGGACAACCCAGGCAGGCAAGGTATGCATACCTGAAAGGCCACCAGGCATCTGAAAGATGTCTCTGCAGAAGCAGTGCATGCCATTCCGGCATCATCATGGTGGAGATGGTAGGTGTGCCCAGGCCAAACAGTGGGCAGGGTTGGTGAAGCAAAAAGAGTGCTGAACTTTTACTGCCCATGCTTAGTAATGCGGAACCTCAGGGTTTAGATGTAGACTCTCTGGCCACTGAGCACATCCAGGTGTTCAAAACTCCCAAGATGCATTGTAGAACTCATGGTTGGAGGACCCCATCCATGAGCTCCTCCTGCCACACAAGATGGTCCTTACTGCAAAAGGGCAGATTTTTCCTAAACTGGGGGGGGGGGGGGGAGGCTGCACAGAAGAAAAAGATATACCAGAAGAAACAGAAGAAACATGAATTCTGGGCTAGGGAATAAGTTCAATTTAAAATGAAAGGAAATAAAAGTGAAAACCAAAAAACAAACAAAAAAAAGCAATAATTTCTCTCATAAATGTTGGATACTTTTGCTTTTTTTACCAGATAATGAATAGCTTATTTGTATCCCTGGTTTTCTTGACATAAGGATAAGGTGACAAAGCACAAAGGGAAAAAGAAAGCTCTAAGTTGGAAGATCAAGGTCACCATAGATGAGATTAAATACAAACATGTACTGAAGGTGCTATCAGTCCCTTCACACCAGTGAGAATGGGGTGTCCAGCAGATGTTAGCCATCCAAAATGACTTAAGTAACATTATGAGAGACATTTCCTAAAGAAAAGTAATCAAACACAGCTTGATTTAAACACAAATTGCATCTTTAAGTACACAGTACAACTTAATTATGTTACTGAACGTTTAACTGAGATAAATATATATGAATTTGCTAGACACTATTAGTAGACTCTATAGTGAGCAAGACTCAGAGCTTATGTCCTAGGGAGAGGCTAACAGGGAACTACTGAAGCCACAGCAGGGTGGGGTAAGCAAAACAAAGGAAATAAAAAATGCTTAACAGGGGCCTCCCTGGTGGGAGTGGAGCGGGTTGACCATGGCGCTGTGAAGTTGTCCGCAGCCTCTGCAGCTCTGGTTCAATTCCTGGCCAGCATGGTGCAGCAGACCTCTCCTGTCTCGCCCCCTGCTCCCCTCAGCAGTGCTTTTCGGTCCATCTACCTGTTCTGCTCCCCTCTCATTCTCTGGTGAATCCTCTCACCCTCCCACACCTCTGGCCTGTACCCCAGCTCTTGTATAAACAAATAAAATTTTCAAAAAAAAAATGCTTAATAGATCCTAGCAGTACTTTGAGATTAAGTGGTTATAGGCCTTTTAGGAGGCGAGGGCAGTAGGATTGCACAGTAGGATGAATAGTTGGATATTTAAGAATGGGAAAATAGTTGATGTAGAATATTCTAGGCAAAAAGAATGGCAAGTACAAAGACCCAAGTCATAAAAGAGCTTGGCATGTATGAGCAATACTAGTCCTGTCAGTTTGAATGCATCAAGAGCAATGAAGAGAGTTCTGGAAGATAACGCTGTGAGGGCAGGCAAAAACCTGCTCATGTAGGACAGTAGGATTTTTCTCTGGGGTAATGGATTTTAAACTTTTTACTCCAGAAGTGTTAGAAAATAAATATATGTTGTTTTAAACTACCAAGCTGGTGGTATTTTTTACAGCCCAACGGGAAATTAATGCACCTGGGAAGGAAATGTCCCTTTCTGAGTCTTCCTGCTCTCCTGTCATCTGAGAGAAATAGGACTGTTAAATGATTGGTGCAATTTAATCCATAGTATCATGGATTTATCAGACTTAATGTCAAGTCCTCAGCGCTATGTATCTAAGAACTCATTCTCCTTGGTTCATCAGGTGTGATTAGATCAAGGATTAATATATATCAACCTAATTTACAAGAGCTATAAAGTACAACACCTATTTATTAGGATATTCATAGAAATACTAATGTGTCAGCTTACTTAGATCATCAGCTAATGCTGCTTGATTGTCCTTAGAAGTGTATAGCCAGCATGGAGGCAACTGGCTAATGTTACCAAATCTCACAGCCCGATGCACTCATCTCCTCTGTGGGAGTGGAACATTTCCATTGGTCAAGTTCCCCTCTCTCCTGACTATTCTGGAACATTCTGCAAATTTTGACTTGTAGGCACCATCTTTCTATAGTCCAAAGGTCATCACCAGGCTGTTTTGGCAAGGACTTCAGATGGGCCAAAAAGATTAAATATCGATTTGCATGGTTTCTAGAATTTATATTTTTACCCAATTTATAGTATCTCCTTAGAGACTTAGAAACACATTTATATGCCACCTCTTCATTCACTGAGTCATTCAAGAAACATAACTCAGTACTTAGTAAGTGCTAGACATTTCACCAGGATTGAGGAGGCTCAAAGATAAATACAATACAAGCTTTACCCTTCAGGAATTTTAGTGTTTTAGTGGATTTAAAGTTGCAGTGTATTTCTTCTGTAAACAGCTGATTCATTTCTTTTGAGTTCACCAACTTCATTTTAGCAGGATAGCATTTCTTTACCCTCATTTTAAATTTTGGGATGGACCAGATGAGGACCTAGTAACCAGTCAAATCAATTCATTGAAAAATCATATTATTTGGACAATTTTACTCATATCATATTGTATCAAAGTACTAGTGATGCCAGTGTGCCCTGTTTATTTAGTCCTTGAACCACCACAGGTTCTTGTCCCACAAAGCCATAAAAAGGAATTCGCAGACATGTTAGATAAGTAAGCTGAGAGAAACAAACTTTGTTTAAGAAAGTAAAGTTTATTTAAAGGAAGACTGTAAGGACTCCCAGGTACACTGTACTTGGAAGGGGCAAGAAAGCCGTTGTGGGCCTGTGTCTAGGGGCATTTAAACCTTTTTTTTCCCTCTGTTCTAAAATCTCATCATCCTAGTTTGTGATTGGCTCTTTGTGGCTATACTCCTACAGGCAGATGTGCCCATTTTCCCAGCTCTTATCTTGGAGTTCCTCTTTTTCCGAACCCTGGCCAAGGTCTCCTAAAATGTACTGCCCCAATTAGTCTCAGAATTAACCGTAAAATTTACTGCCCTCATTAGCCCTCCTGAATTTCTCTGCCCTTGTCTCATAGGCCTCCCTTAATTCTCCTGAAGTCCCTGCCTACACTGGCCCTGAAGCTGCCTACTTTTAACCCTAACTTGCCTTGGGACTCATTAGCAAGGGCCTAACATTTAAAATCTCCCTGATGTTAACATTCCTACCAAACAGAAGAGATGGCCGTGGCCCATTCTGGAACTGAGTTCTGGCTAATGCCTTCCAGCTCGGTTTTATTCTACAATGGCCACTCACATTGTCATTGATGCAGTAAGTTAGTTTTAATGACAATTAGTTTTCTCTAATTTTCTCAAGTGCAAAACTCAAGACTATTCAAGATATTAGTGACAATTAGGCCAATAAACTTCTGGTTATACAATTATAGGGATTTTTCACCATGACCTGCATAGAACGATCATGTTTGGTAAACTTCCCTTCCTGGTTTGAGATTTGCTATGGTGTAAATCAGTCCTGTGGCTTGAATGTTAATATAAATTAGAGACTAGTATAGACCAGGAAGACAAGTGGAGAATTTTCTGTGTGACCCAGAACAAGTCACTCAGTTCTCTTGGCCTTAGTTTTCTTGTTTGTAAATGTTAAATTTTGTTATCTTTAGCTTTCCCAGTTCTAAAATTCAAGGATTCCTAAAATCTCCGGTAAATATGATCACAAAAGATTAATGTTCTTTTATTTGTAAGCAATCAACTCCATTTTCTCAAAATCCTTAGATTTATGTCAGACAGACCATGTGGAAAAGTTCATCAAGTGGCTGCCCGGACCATTCCTGTCTTTGCTCTGGCAGAACTGCTCAACGGAAAGGAGAGGCAGCACTGAATAGAGACACACATAAACCCACAACTGCCTTTGTGAAACAAATTCTTTATTTCAAGTTTACATTTACTAAAAGAGAATAAGGCATAGGGAGGCAGGAATTATGTTGGTCACCCCCAGAGGAGCCAGAGGCCCCAAGAATGAGTCAGATTGTTCTGGCCTCCCTTCACTGGTAATAGAATAAACAAAAAAGTCCAAGTTGGGCCAAACAATTAAGTTAACAAGGCCTCAGTGATCTGTCCACCCCATGACCACAAGGAGAAAAAAGGCTTAAGTCCACCTCACTGAGGCCTTGGCTCTGGGCACGCTGGGGTCTTTCTCTTGAAAGGTCTGGGCCGCTGTCTCCAGGGTGTGTAGGGGCCCCGGGGTGGAAACCCACGAAAACCCCTATGAACCACAGGGGCCCGTTGCTGATAACAGGGTGTGGGGAGGGGGATAAGAGGGGGTTGGGGGTCAAACACAAAGTCCAGTTCAGTCTGGGAAGACAAGGGGACATCTGAATGGAAATAGTCTGAGAATTGATCAGACTGGAATGGATGGTCTGAGGAGAAATAGGCATCTTGGGGACAGGGCAGAAATTGGGGCACCTGCTGGGGAAAGGGCCCGGGGTGCGGCTGTGGGGTCAGGAGGGGGCGCAGCAGTAAGCAGGGAGATGTGGGTGGGAGCGGAAGCAGGGGCGGGCGCATTTGAAGCGGCAAGGGTAGGGACAGAGGGACCGTCAGTTCACTGCTGCTGGCTTGCGGCTGCCTCTCCGCCCGCTGTCTAGGCCTCTCCCTCGCAGGGCCACTCTTGATGCACTTGCCCACGCTGTCGCGGCGGGGCAGGTCCACGCCCCAGGCGTCGGCCACGTGGGCCAGCAGCAGCTGGGAGAGGTGTCGGTGGGCGCGCTCATCCCAGTGCACCCCGTCTCCCTGCCGGTGCTGCTCGGCGCGGCGGAAGTGAAAATGCAAGTCCAGCACGTCCAGGTGGTGCTTATCCGCCTCAACGCAGCTGTAGAAGTTGGCTTCCATCACTCTGGCTTTCTGGGACTCGGTAGAGGCCTGAGTGGGCAGGAAACTCCCCTTGATTTTCTGGCCGATGGGCATGGCCGTGTTCCACACCAGGAGGCACGACGTGGGTAGCACCTGTCGCAGGTGGCTGAACAGGGCCGCCAGGTTCGTCTGGTAGCTCTCCCAGGCGTTTGGCCCATACCGGTTGAGGTCCCAGAGGCACGAATTCATGACGACCACGTCCGGGATGTGCTCACCCGACGCCAGGTCTCGCAGGACATCCTTGAGGTAGTCCGAGTACACGCGCGTGAGGAAGTAGAAGCGCACCAGGTGGTGGTCGGAATGGTACTGGCGCACCTCGCGGTAGTTGGTGCCATTGTGCATGGGGCCCCACTGGCCCCCAGTCACCAGCTCATCGTGTTCGAAGCTCATCTCTCCCTTGGCCCTGAGCTGACTGGGAGTAAGCAGGCAGTCCTTCTGCAACAGGAGCACCAGGTCCTTGTACACAGCTCTCTGGACCGAGTCCCCCAAGATGACCACGAACTTGTTGTGCAGCAGCTGCCGAACTTCGGAGGCCAGCAGGTAGACCATGATGCCCAGGGAGCGGCCTGGCTCTTCCCTTGCACACGGTGGGTCGGTGAATTGCTAGGGCAGAAGGAGAGCTGCAGGGAAAAACCCACCCTGGGCAGGTCCGGACTGTGGACTGGACTAGGAATGGTGAGTGTTGGTTTATGGCGCTGCAGGGCTGGATTCCAGTCACCTTAAGCTGTGAGTGGGGAGAGCAAGAAGAGAGCTTCTGGAGGGGAAACCCAGCTTGGCCTGTCTCAGCTTAGAGCTGGGATGTGACCAGTGAATCTCCTGAGCAGGCTCTTGGAGGCCCAGGTTGCACCTGGCCAGAATGGGCCACCAGAAGGCAGCTGCCATGCTGTCTGACAACGGGACAATAGTTAGGCTTATTTTTCAGCTGCTAAATAATGAGACTGTGAGCAAGCAAGAAATGAAGAATATTTGAGTTGTAATGTTAAGTTGAAGAAGTTACACACCAAATGTACGCCCAGTATCACCGGAACTGAAACTGTGTAACATAGATACGCATAAATAATATTCTAGTAAAATATACCAATGTTTTTAAAAGAATAGGATGGAAGACCTGCCTCGCTTTTAGTAAATATACCTTAGTCTTATTTTTAATAAGTTAAAACATGATAGTGAAAACAGGATTCTTTAATAAGAAAACAGCTATAGGATTTGTAAAAACAAATGAAATTGGAAATCATGTATGTTTCAACTGTAATATTCTCTCCTTTCTACTTGAAGGCCACCAGAATATGCCACGCCAAAATATGCCATTGTGGCTGAGGGCAGGCATGCAAAGAGTTCTCTGCACTCTCTTTACCTAAAACAGGGCTTTGATTTCCCTCGAGAAAGGTATCCTTTCCCTTGTCAGGGAGGGAAGTCAAGAAAAAAACCTTAATTTGCCTCAGCACCAAGGTTGTGTAAACAGTCCTAACTAAAGGAGGCCCTGTTTTCCGTTAGACACCCCGACCCAGTTACTTCTCTACCGTGCATCATCTCTTGAAGCCTAAGTCCTTTGTTCCTCATTAAGATTTAAGGTTTACAAACCCAAGTCTAACTACTTCTTTGAGTTTCTTTTCTATGAACTCTCATCTATGTAAATATTAATAAAAACTCTGCACCTTTTCTCTTGTTAGCGACTTTGGTTATTTTAATTCACAGTGTACCTATTAGGGTACAGGAAACATTTTCCTCTCCAGCATACTGAATAGAATATTAAAAGTTGTGAAACTCATCTACAAAACTTCAGATTGTTTATTGTAAGCTGCCGCTTACAACTCATATCCACTAATGAGTAAAAAAAACACACTCAACCCTTCTACCAAATCTCACATGGGGAGGAACATGGCATTTACTTCATACACTTACAGAGAAACCACTAAAATCCATCATGGCTTGATGCATTAGTAAGCATTTTAATAGGTTGTATGAATAGCTATTATTAAACCACAATTCCTTTTTTAAAAGCTATGCTATTTGTGGTTTTAAATTGGGTACTAGTACAAATATAAAACATGAAAATAGGTAGAATATAAAAGCATTACCCTAAGACACAGTTGAAAATATTGGCTTATTTTCCTCCAAAGAATTTCATTCAAATATTTTACCATCAGAAAAAAAAAAAAGTTTACAAATTAGACTGAGCTCATTGTCACATAAAATGAAATATAATAAAAGCAAACTCTCAGTCCTTTTGGGGTTAAGTATGTTCATTCACTTATTAAGCACCTACTAAATGTTCCATATGGGAAATAAGAAATGATTAAAAGATGGTCTTGTCCTTCAGGTGATCAAAAATACTAATGCATTCACCTGCAATACAGAGAGAGGAGGTATCGAGTGCCCTGAAGCAGAATGAGCAGATGCTGGGGACAGTCAGGGGCCTTTGTGAACAGTGTCCCCCCACTCAGACCCAAGTCCCCAAAGTGCAACATGTGAATGGGAAAACTTTGCCCAGTGTGCTTCTGATGGAAACTTCAAGCAGAAAAATTTAGGCTGGAAGGTCTCACAAGGTCAAACACCAGAGATGAAAATTATGGAAGGTTCCAGGAATCTAAGGTAGGGTTGGAAAAGATTATCAGCCAGAGGTGGGGGCAGAGAGGTTTACTGCTTTTAGATGACCAACTCCATCTGACCCCAAGGCAGTCATTTCCCCAATAATTCCATCAAAGAACATTGTAAAAGAATACCCATTTCCCTGGCAAAATGCACTTCTTGTTCAAGACTGCGCCTGTCTCTGTGCTGGCATCTCTTTCCTCTTCTCGATTGAACTTGCTGTGTCCTAATGAATGGGAATGTCTGCTTTATTCCTTCCTTCTCTGAGCAACCTCAGAACCCCACACCGACCACAACATTTCCAGGTTCCGGTGCCACCGCAGCTCTAACTGCATCCTGTCTAGGCTGGCTCTCTAGCCATATTCCATGCCTTGTCCTGCGGGTGTTGAATTATCATCCCTTCCAGCTAAAATTTTCTCCTCCTTGGGGTTGGCAGATCTGATAATCCAGTGTGTCTTCCAGTGGCACTTTGTTGAGATGGCCTACTGCCGCCCTTCTCCAGGTGAGTGCCCTACCCTTGGGCTCACAGCTATGACTCCAAGCTACTATTTAAAAGCTGTGGGAAATGGAGGCACCTTAGTACCTAGAGGGGCGGGTTGTTTGGGGGCCATTCTTTCGTGGTATGAATCACAACTTTTCTCTGACTGGGTTTTTCTGTGCTGCAATTTCCTCATTTGTAAAGCGTTACTTTAGACCCATTTCATAGATTTGACACGGGATTAAATGTAAAGTGTTTTGAGGAATGCTTGACTATTAGTAAGAGCAGATAAGAATCAGTTCTTCTTGCTGAGCAAGTGTCATAACATTGGGTTCATCATGCATAAAATGGAGTACGGTATTTGTGCTATTTGTCTAGATCAAACTGTTATAGGGCAGCACTGATACAAAACGGGGTGCCTGACTGTGGGTCCTCACCAGCGCGCTTAAAAGGACTTATCAGTTTTCTACTGCAGGCACACACGAAAGGTTAATAAAAGGTTTATTTACAAGAGAAGGGGAAATGAGGAAATGTACAGCTCAGGGAGAAAAGTGGGAGACAAAGTTTTGAATGCATCCTACCTGATGCGCTGATCAGGAACCCCAAATGGCACTCTGAAGCTGGCCGCAAGCCAGGAGCCGTGAAGCCAGGAGGCGAGCGACAGAGCAAGAGACCCCAAGGCCCACGTGTTTGGTTTTTATACCCAACCTGGCTGCTTAACTCCACCCTCAGGTCCCAGACACCTTCCCTTTGGTGGTGACGGGATTTGTCTTTCCCAATGTCCTGATGGCTTTGGTCTGGAGTGGGGGTGGAGTCCACAAATCCTGTATGGGATTAGCGCAGGACATCCTTTCCCCCAACAAAATGAGATGATGCAAATGAAACAAAGTTAATGTTTATTAAATAGTTACTGAATGCTAGGTGCTTTACAATGTGATGCAGCTAAGATTTCAAACCACTGACTTGACTCCAAAGTCTGTCTCTGAAGGAGACATACTGTAGCACAGACTGTGTTACAAACTTGAGTGTCCTATAGCCACACAGGTCAGGCAAAAGTCCTAAAATCTGGCTCTTAGGGAGAAGGATCTTTTGATGTTCCCTTTTTGCGAAGACAGGCAACCCCTTATTCACTCTGGCCACTTAGGGGAGGTGGTCCGTGTGTACATAAGAGGGTGAGCTATGAACGATACATCTCACCCCATGCCTTAATCTCAAGCAAGAGACATGCAAAAAGTTAAAAGACCAGCATTTTAGATTAGCCACAAACAATTCCTGGTCTCGATATTTGGTCTCGCTGCCCAGGATCCTGGCCAGTGAACTTAATCCAAATGCTGTCCAAGGGTTCAGGCCAAAAATTGGGCAAAAATGCTCACTAAGAATTTCTAATTGTTCTGCATTGCAACACGTAGATAGGACTGCAGAGGAGAAAGAAGGGAGGGGGACAACCTGGGAAGAAGCATAGCAGTTAGGAGCTGAAACTGAGAGGAATTCATGAAATTCTTGATAAGAGCCCAACAACTGTAACAAGATTAACAAATGAGACACCCAGGTCTATCACTGTGGGAATGAATCGTTTAACATGACAAGCACTAAAAACAAAACCTAACATAAACAAAAGGAGTTTTTAGGGGAATGGGCACACAATAATTTGGATAGCTAAATCTCTTATCTAAAAATAAAAAGTAAAATAAAAATAAAAAAATAAAACTCATTTTCAAAGCTCTTCTTATTTACAAAAATGGAACAAAAAAGGATTTGGAAATAAATCGGTGGTCTTTTTAGCCTAAGTTGCTTTGCTTAAAATTTACTAAGCTCACTTATTAGTTTCGCTATTTTTTTTTTTATAAATGGATCGACTCATTCATTCATTAAGGATCTTTGAGATATAGCTCAACAGGCAGAAGGAGTCTCTTATAAGGTAGTAGTCTCTTTTCTCAAGAGCAGTAAGGAAATGACTCATAAAAATATCAAAGGAACAAGCAGCTAGAATTGATGTACGTAAATGAAGCAATAAAGACAGAAGAGCAAGAGAGGAGGTGGGTGGAAATATAGGAAGATAGTCGTAATCTGATTCCAACCTCAAATAAAAGGTTTTTTTTTTTAAAGTTTCAAAATGAGTTCTCAAATCATAATCATATGTATTTCCATTTTTTGCTGTTTTTAAAAAATGTTGGGTTTGGTTACAGCTCTGACATATATATTAATAATAACAAGCTATTACTATAATAAATTACTTTCAAGTTTATTAGGGGATAATTTTTAATATGTTAATAAGACATGAATTAAAATCAGACTATTGCTTTATTACTAACACAAGCCAAACATATTGCATTTCTTTTCATCAATAAATATTTTGTAGATTCTAGGTTCATTTTTTTTCTTTCATTTAGTTGCAGGAGTGACACAAAAATAAATTAGTTGATTCATAGATACTGCATAAGTCTTAAATCACAGAGGTTGAAACTAACAATTAGGATGCTGCTTTATTAATTAGTTGTTCTTACGCAAATATAAAACTCTAGGGCCTCCCTGGTGGCACAAGGGGTTAAGCCCAGCACTATGAAGCTAACCACAGCCTCTGCAGCACGAGTTCGCTGGCCAGCCAGGGAGCTACCCACATGGCTCAGCAGACCTCTCCTGACTTGCCCGCAGCTCCACTAAGCAGTGTATTTCAGTCAATCGGCTTGGTCTGTTCCCCACTCTGTCTCTGGTGAATCCTCTCACCCCTAGGACCTCTGGGCCTGTACCCCAGCTCTTGTAAGCACAACTAAACAAATCTTTTTAAAAAATTAAAACAAAACTCTAATTTCCTTCCATTTTTTTTTCCTAGCCGAATTTTTGGTGATCAAGCCAATGTTTTGAGCTTTCCAAGAGCCCATGAAATTTTAATGGATGGATGATGCAAATTAATTTTTAATGAATGCACCTTTACAACTTACCATGTCTTGGCATTTGCTTAGTTTTCTAAGTGGATTTAAACTTGTCAAAAATTAAAAAGTGTGCCATGTCAAACTTTCAAAGAAAAGCAAACGATTCAAATTTCTCTTTGGAAAAGCGTATTGACTGACCGGTGAATTGGGAATTTTCACACTAATCATGTTTTGATTTAGTCAGTTAACATCCATTCCTCCATAAGACATTCTAGTGGGGCTGCTCCCCTCAGCAGTGTATTTCATCAGTCTGCCTGTTCCCCTCTCCGTCTCTGGTGAACTGTCTCACCCTCCCACGCATCTGGCCTGTACCCCGTTCTTGTATACATGAATAAATAAATTTAAAAAAAAAAAAAAAGACATTCTAGTGGGGAAAATAACGTAGCCCTACTATTTTAAAAAGTGACTTTAGGAGCACATTTTCAAAAATACATAAAGGTACTGTGAGATACTATAGTAAATGATGTAACATAAAAATTATTTCCAAGTGTCTGTCATAGGAAAGGTCCATTCTAATCTCCCACCCCTAATAACTTCACCTCTTAAATAGGTCTCAGCTATGCATCCTATTAACAAATTCAGCGAACACCTGTGTCTATCTGGGGCCGGGACAGTTGTCATTCTACAAATTTGACTCCCATATCCCAACTATCATGGTTCCTCTACACAATCCCCACATCACACACCCTTTCCTTACACATCTCTCGAATCTCATATGACATAAATGTAAAGTGGAAGCTGGAAAAATGATCAAGTTGGACTTCATGGAATCGCAAGCTTTCCTTGAGAAGCTGTGTCACTGTGGACACACTCAATTTGTGTTTGTACCATTCCCACTGTGTCTTAGTCTAACACTGGCGATTTTTTTGCAATAAAGAATCGACAGAAGAACTTCACACATTTTAAGAGGCTGAAAATTACCAAGTCAAAAAAGCCTTAACACCTGATATTGGGGTATTGTCTATGAAAATAGATAAAACTGAGGAGTCTTTTATAGTTTCCTTTACAAAGGAAAAATAACTTTTGTTTTACAAAAGTGCCTCCTAAAGTAAATAAAACAATTCAGAAAAACAAAACTATGCTCTCAATCATCTACACCCCAAAACAGGCTTCCACAATAAGGTTAAGAACCATTAGCTAAGCTACGTTCGTTCATTCCCTATCTTTGACCCTCTAGCGCAAAAGACACCGGAAGACAGTGACCCGAATTTTGCTTCCAGGGACAAGTCAGCGGAGGCGTCTGACCCGAATTTGTGCGCTGTCGGGAGGGTAGGCCGCCGTTCTGAGCCACACTTTTTTTCTCGCGTCAAACTAGGGTGCTATCACCTACCTCAAAGGACCTAGTGCCCTCTTCAGCCTCGCTTTGGACTCTTAAACCTCCACCCGGGCAACCCCACCCACAGCAACTCCAAAGAGAGCCCAAGCCTGCAGACGTGCGGCACCTCCCTCAAACCCGCAGACCACCCCCCGCCGCCCCCCCCACTTCCTCTCCCGCGCGGAGGCAGGGCCGTACCTCCTCAGCGGTAAAGGTAATCCCTCGCTCAGGTGGCTCATCCTTTGACATCCTCAGAGTTTTGCTCCAGGATGTCCCCCGGAGAGGGGCTCATTATGCATTCTACTTTTTCTTCACTCTCCATTGGCTAGCTCCTTTCTTTAAGTTTTAAACACTTGCTAGCTTTTCTTTTAGAAAGGAAACTTCTTTGACTCCACCTCCAGTCAGCCCTATCTTTCGCTTCCCCTTCAAGGCCACTTTTTAGAAGTGTTTGCACTGGCTGATTCTGGGCCCTCACCTCCCACACACGCCTTTTACTTAAATTTGGCTTCCGAGTCCACCAAACCAAATAATAATTAAAGTGATTGATAACAACAGAAACAATGTTTGTCGGCAAATTACTAATGATTTTTTTGTTGCCCCTTTTAATAACTGCCCCTTGGTCCTTATTTCCTCAGCTGCAGCCCCAGCTCAGCGGCATTGGGGCGCACCACTCCCCTCGGAAAGGTGGCCCCGAAACTCACACACAGGTCTTCAGTCTCACCTGCCTTTTGTGGATTTCTCTTTTCCGGCAATTCCCCCAAACGGTTTTCCTCAAGGCCCACTAATCGGCTCCTTTCTTCTTTTCTTTAATATTCTCTCCCTTGGTAAATTCATACTCATGGCGCAGTCAATAAGATCATCTTCTGTCCCTGTTGACTCCAAACTGATCTGGTTTCCCGTTTTTCCAGCATAATAGCGCTGCTGCCCCTCCTCCAATGTCCCAATTTGGTGGAAACAAATTATGCGAGCACACCCCCCCCCTTATCAATTACCTTTTGTATGCAGATGATCTGAATTAAGGCCAGAAAACACAGAGGCTGAGCAGGAGGGCCCTGAGGTCAGCCCCTGGGCTTTGGATCCTGCTTCACCCTAGCTGGTCTCTGGACCCTAGGTGGATGAAGCAATCTCCCTGTGCTTCCAAACCCGCGTCAGCAAAATGGGGATAATAACGATAAGTATTTCTAAAAAGCTAGAAATTCACATGTTCGTTGAAGGGGTTAAACGTCGGTAACTTCTATAAAAATGAAAGACAAAACTAAGAAGCCTTTATTCTAAGGTTAATTTAAACCTTAAATGCACATATGCAAAGTCATTACAGTGAGAGACTGCCACATTTTTAAGTGCTCAATAAATTTAACTAGCCCAAACTTGTCTCTGAGTTCCAGACATTCAGGGAGTAGAGGGGGAGGGAGTGAGGAGTAATTTAGTCCGTTTAGGCTTTTATCACTTCCAAACTCTCTGGCCGCCCATTTATCCTCCCATCAAACTGTGGCTGAATTCCTAGGATAACTCTCTTGTGATCTTGCAACAATCTTTCTAAAGGTAAATACTGATTCCTGGTGGGAATGGTGACAGCACATCTTCGACAAGCATTTTCAGAAAGCTGTTCTATCATCGATGCTTGAAACATTGGCTGTGGATAAAGGGGTGTAAATAATTTGCTTTTGAGATGTTTGGGTCAAATCATTTTTATTTTTCATGATGGTGGGTGTTTCCACTTTCCTTTAGGCATAGAAGCCCTTGAACAATAGCCTGGATAGAAAGCTATTTCTATTTCTTGGCAATTAAAAATTTACATAATTCTTGCAAATACTCTTTAAAGATGAGGATATTACAATATATTTTGGGACACTGAGCACAGTGACCAATGTCACTGCTCTTTCAGATTTTGTGGCTAACTTTGTAGTTCCCATAAATTTCTCTTCATCCTTAAAAAAAATGGGTCTTACTTTGATTAAAAACACTTCTAAAATAGCATAGCATTTATTTTATATGTTTCTTACATAAAACATCATACAGGTTTTAAAATTTTGTATCTTTCATTTGATGGGCTTACACCAATATTTTATAAAATTTGTTGTTTAACCTAGGATTTGATCTTCCCTTCTGCAGATCTCAATGCTTGTGGATGCAGAGGTCTTGTCACTTCATGTGTGCCCAGTGACTTGGCATTGAATGCACTTGAATCACTCACTACACCTTACTGAAACTCTGTTCCTTCTTTAAGATCCAGTATAAAATGCATTTCTGACAGTCTTCCCTATTTTCCCAGACAGAAAAATACTTCCTTTTTCTCTGAGAATGTTCTATGTAGCACTTGGTTCTACCTTGTGCTAAGTAACTGCCCATGTGCCTCCCTATCCCAGGAGACTCTAGTTTTTGATGACAGAATCCTGTCTTCTTGTACCCCTCTGCCCAGCGCCTTTTGCATCACAGTCAGCAAGCGTTGAGCAAAGACTTTAGTCAGACCCAGTCTATTCTCACCACCAAGTGAGGTAGTTACTACTATTATCTCCATTTTATGGATGAGTGAACTGAGGCCAGGAGAGGTTATGTAAATTGCCCAAGGTTGCTCAGTTAGTGAAAGGCTGAACTGGTTTGTTATTGACAGTAAATCTTCTGATTGATTAGATAAGCTTAAAATTCAGTTTTGTTTTGGTAGGGGGGAATATGGCTCCAGGGCCTTTTTAATCTCAGCTATAAATACTTCTTGAAATTAAAAGAAAAAAAGCCCTAATTTTTATCTAGAAAGAAATATTTGCATGTAGCTTTCTTTTTAAATCTGTTGAAAAAAAACAATGTTATGTGCATACCTTTCATTTTTTCCATGCAAAAACAAAGCAGTTATGTAGTTGATGTCATTCAGTTATTATCACTGAGAGCAGCAGCAAATTCAGAGCTTCATCAAAGCTATAGTTGTATTTGAATTTTCTTAAACTTATATAATCAATGGTTAAATAAAAAGTTCCCATGGTTGAAAAAGAAGGGTGATGGTGAGCTAGTAGTGACTAGTTGTTTTCCACTGATGAACGAACTGGGTTCTGAAAATTCTGTCTCCAGGCCTGGACACAATAGCACATTTAACCAACTGGAGCATTAGCTGGGTGAGCAGGCAAGAGGCTGCCTCCTCCACATGTTTTCAGCTTATTAATGAAAGAATTGTCCCCCATGCTCCTTTTCGGAGATGACACAAAAGAGCCTTTAAAATGGATATTATTTGGGCCTCCCTGGTGGTGCGAAGCTGCCAGCAGCCTCTGCAGCGCCAGTTCAATCCCAGGCTGCTCCCAGGCCACCGGAGGAGGGTCCCACATGGCGTGCAGACCTCTCCTGCCGCTCGCTGCACCCCTCAGCAGTGTGCTTGGGTCCTCTGCCTGCTCTGCTCCCTGCTCTGGCTCTGGTGAATTCTCTCATCCTCCCGCGCTTCTGACTGTACCCAGTGCTTGTACAAATAAATAAATCTAAAAAAAAAAAAAAATCACATTAAAAAAAATAAAATAAAATGGATATTATTTTATTGTCATTGTTATTATTAACAATATGGTATCTAAATACTAACTGCAGTTGTTTCAACGGAGAAAAAAGATTTTGAATTTAAAAATGGGATCTAGTCTCTGCCCTGGTGGTCCAGAACCACACTATTTTATTAAGGACCTGGAAGACCTGAGTTCCCACTGCTCTGTTGGCAGTAGGACTGAGGATTTTCCCAGTTTCAACAGGAACAGGAGGAGGAACAGATCCAGAAAGTCCGGGAAGAGGAAAAAACAAGAATCGCTGCAGGAGAAATGAACATGGGAACTAACTTCTGATACCAGCCTTTTCCCAAGTGATGACTTTGTTCCCTAACACCTTCAACCCTAAGTTTGGGTCAATCAGCTTTTCTGTCTACCGTTTTGTCTAATAGAGCTTGCCCACACTGTCAACCCACAGTAACAAAAATAAATCAATGACTTATTTTTGTTATTATTTATATTCTGCACTTGCCTTCCTTAGAGTTATAGAAATCAAATGAATGTCACAAAAGTTGTGTGGTTATTCTTAGTTACCCCAATATATTTGGGGATAGAACTTAGTAGTTAAGAGAATTTAACTACTTAATTTTATATTTAGTAACACAAATTTAACTTGCAACTTAGTAACACATATGATTTAGTAACATTATTTAGTGCCCGCTCCAACATGTTTTGCCTACTTATCTACCTATTCCTGTTAAGAAAGCTCTGAAATTGGTACTTTATTTTCCCCCATTTCACACATTCGAAAATGAAGTTAGAAGAGTCCGGTTAGTTCCTAAAGGCTGAGCTGGGAGTCAAACAGATGCCAAGTCTTTGTGGTCAACCACAGCAAACAAGACTGCACAGAAATGGATGTGTCGGGTCTGGTCAACAGCCTCCTGGTCACAGCTGGCTGTTTCTTTTCAACAGCACATTTTTTACAGATTTAGTAGTTTATCAATTTCTAATCCTTCTATTACAAAACAATAGTTGTCTCTTTAGGGCTGTTCATGCAGTTAGGTGGGCTAGGATGGTGATTCCTTCCTACAGTAAGTGCCCGAGAAATGAGGGACCCCAGAAAGGCTGGTCAGAAATGCAAACTTAATGTTTAAAATAAAATGGGAAAACTGGGACGTACTTACTCATTAAAGTAACTGGTGATTAAACAATGGGCCTCTCAGTAGATTCTAGAATTCTTTTCTACAGATGCCTCTCTCTGCTGGAGGTCCAAGTGCCAGGTTGGAGAGTCCAGGGTCTGGACTGTGAGGCAGATAGAGTTCACCACTGGGTGCTGCTGTCTGTGAGCTGAGTCTGGGGAGAAGATGCCATTTCCGGTGACATCTGGGGCAAATGACATGAGTCAGCACTTACTTCCCTCCATTAGGAAGAGGAAGACTAATGACCCAGGCGTGAAGATTTTGGCAAATGTGAAAACACAAAATGTAAATCTCAAATCAAGCAACTTCCTGGAATTTGACTCTGAGCTTGTTTTCCTTTCAGATTTCTCAGTAATTTGGGCTTAACTTTTATTGACTCTTCCTTTGTTTTGCTTTAACAATTCAGACCCAGGGTTCTTATTAACCTTGCTTGTTTAGCATGTTCACACATGAAAAAGTTGGGGTGGGGGGAGGCTGGAGGGGCACAGGGAAAGACAGTGAGGGGAGGAAAGAGAAGTGAAAAAGAGAACTAGAGACAATGATAAGAGGAAGGTTGCCTCCTTTTCTAATTAATTTTTAATAGTAATTTTCCTGCATTTGTTACAGTTTATAAACCACTTTCAAATCCTTTCACTTGCTTCTCCCACCACCCCGTGGGCAAGAGAATAGCCCATTCTTCATTTACCAAAAGCGACAGACCTGAACTTCAGGTAAACACAGATACAGCAGAGTCAGGGCCAGCGCTCTCCTAGGCGGCTCCACTTAAGCAGCAGGTAACCAGAGGGGAAGGTGGACTTAAAAGGGAAAAGGTCTCTGGAGGAATTAGATAAGCATCGGGGCTTTGTTTTCTTCTGTTCGGAGGGACAGAATTTGGAGTAGCAGGAATATCACCCTCCCCCTGCAAATACCAAGACGAAAGAGGAGGAAATGAAACAGAAAAAAAAAAAAAAAAAAAAAAACCCCGAGGAAATGAAGCTTCAGAAAGGTTTTCTCCAAACAGTGCACCGCTACAGGTGTTGTAAACACTAGGGCAGTGCATTTCTTCATAACCTTAAATGGTATAAAATAGCTAATGAACAAAAATAACAGATTCCAAAGCAGTGCTGAGATACTTGTCCTGTGTGCTTAGTTTTTGTCCTTTGGGTTTTTTTGGTAAATACTATGCTCTTTACCTAATGTCATATGTATTGATATTTTGATAACCCAGACTAATGGAAAGGTGAGGGACCTCGATAGAGGTTTTACCTTATCAATAAAGAGCAACTACTTGCTTAGGGAGGCACCTCACCACACAAAGCCCAGGGCAGATAAAAGCCTGGCTGTGTGGAGAGGTCCGCCCTCTCTAAGCCTCTTCATACCTGTGAGTCAAAATGAACAAAGGTTCTGATGTTAACAGGGCAGGGCAAGCAACATCCTGGGACCCTCAAATCTGCCTGCTCTAAGTAGGTTTGTAACAGGGTGGTCCCCAGGAAAGGGGGAGGTTCCCTGCCCCACCCAAGGGAGGGTAGAGCTGAGCAGGAAGAGGAGAAGCTGCAGAAGAGACTGAGGAAGGAAGCAGGATGGAGCCAGGAGACCTGGAGGAGGCGCATGGAGCCTAGAGACACGTGAAGAAACTGCGCTTGTCTTTTGGTCGTGGACTGGGTGACACAGATGTGGGTGAGACCCGTGGGGAGGTGACAATGGCAGCTTTTATCTTGATGTTGATTTTGCTCTTTTCCTTCCGGGCTTGTCCGGTTGTTTGTGACCCTTTTCTGTGGGTCCCCACTGGAAGATGCTTTAGACTTGTGGCAGGCTTTGGGGCCTTGTTCTGGACCGGTCCCATATGGATGGACTTTTACCCACGAGGGGACGGGTAACTTTGGGTGCTTCATTTAGAAACTAGACTCTTTGCCTTACCTGTATTGTTTCCTAGTTTTAGTAAAGATCCTTCCCATTAGTCTCATGTGTTTTGTGTTGATGCGGCGGATGGCCGAACCCATTTAGAATAGGCAGGTTTGCGGGGTTTGGGCTGCCCCCTCCCTGTCCTATAACAGATTCTGATATTCGCCACATCAAGACAAAACATACTTCTATTGAAGTTTGTAAGACCTTCAATAGAAAATAATTTTAATGTAATTAGTGTATGGTAGAGAGATAAGAGAAAAAATAATTTCTAGGGCCTCCCTGGTGGTGGCACAAGGGATTAAGTCTCCCCACTATCACGATAACGGCAGCCACTGCAGCATGAGTTGGATCCCCAGGCGGGGAGCTAACCCACATGGCTCAGCAGACCTCTCCTGTCTCACCCCCTGCTCCCCTCAGCAGTGTATTTTAGTACACCTGCCTGTTCTGCTCCCTACTCTGTCTCTGGTGAATCCTCTCACCACCACCACCCCTACCCCCGCCCCACACCTCTGGCCTAGATCCCAGTTCTTTTTTATTTTTTAAATGGATAGCAGTGATTTTTTTTTTTTTTAGATTTATTTATTTATTTATACAAGCACTGGGTACAGTCAGTAGCGCGGGAGGGTGAAAGAATTCACCAGAGCCAGAGGGGAGAGCAGAGCAGGCAGAAGGGCCAAAGTGCACTGCTGAGGGGAGCAGCGGGCGGCAGGAGAGGTCTGTGCGTCATGTGGGACCCTCCTCCGGTGGCCAGGGAGCAGCCAGGAATCGAACCAGCGCTGCAGAGGCTGGGGGCATCTTCGCAACCCAGAGCTCAACTACTGCGCCACCGGGGAAGCTCCTAGATCCCAGTTCTTATATGCATAAATAAATAAAATGTATCTTTAAAAAAAGAAAAGAAAAAATATAGTTTCTAAATTAGACACCCAAAGTTACCCATCTCCTAGTGGGTAAATGCCCAGCCAAACAGGGTTGGCCAGAAAGCTGCCACAGCCTAAGGCACCTTCTGGTGGGGACCATGGAAGGGGCCAGGCAAGTCTGGAAGGAAAAGAGCAAAATTAAAATCAAGATAAAGGCTGCCATTGTCAGCCTCCCCCTGGATCTCTCACCCATGTCTTTGTCTCAAGTGTCTCCTCCTTCCATGCCCCCAGTCTCTGATACAAGTCCACAGCTGAGAATCAAGTGCAGCTTCTTCTCCACCTGTCTCTCTGTTCCATGTGTCACCATCAGGTTGTCCTTCTTGATCCCTCTTGCTTTCTCCCTACAGTCTTCTCTCCAGCTTCTCCTCCCTGCTCACTCAGCTCCTCCCTTCCTTGGGTGGGGCAGGGAAACTGGAAACTCCCCTTTCCCTGGGGACCACCCTGTTACACTGATAAGGTGCTTCTGAAAAGTGGCATAAATATAGGCCCCAAAGTTGAGGTAACCTGCAAAGCTTATGGACGCCAAGCCTGCGAATGGAAGCCTTCTCTAGAGTTTGGCAAGAGTTGTTAGGGACTCCCCTGAAAACTGGCGCCCCCTGCCCCTCCCCCCCTCCCCTTGCAGAAGGGAGGATTGCAGGCCCTCCCTGAACTGGGTCCTGCCCACTCTGCTAACCCTAACCCCCTCTCTCCAGACCTGTATTAAAAGGGTCATTACCTCTCCCCTTTGCAGCTGCCGATTTAATTGTATGCTTTTATTATTATAATGTGGATTCCCTCCCCCGAACAAATTCATATTGCGGTTTTGTGTATTTGGCCTAAGTCCTAAGGGAAACTTTCCTTCTTCTGGAGAGTTAGTGCTCTGAAGATCCTGAACCTGATAATACAGGTAAACTGGTAATAATTGTCTTTCCTGGAAAATGTCATTTTGCTTTACTTGATTGACTACTCAATGGGTGGCTTAAAATTAATTACACATACTACACATTGTTTTTATCATCTGCCTTAAGCCATGAATCAAATTATTTTGCATTTTCCCATGATTTTTTAACACAAACATTATGTCTCAAGGCAGGACTACATGTAGAACTCAACTGAAAACCTTGAAAATTTATAATTATTTGACTCTAGTACTTTTTTAAATGAGTTGCATATCTTTCTAGTTTTCCAGATTCCAGTGAGTCTATAGATTGTGAGAATAAAAGAAGAGTCTGGGAGAAGATGACTAAAATTCACAGATTCATCACAAAACCAGAAAACAGGAGAGATCTAATGAGGCAAATGATAAATATGAGACTCTAAATTTGACATAAAGTTGTTTGAGACCAAGTAACAGATTTTTGAGTTTCCTACTTCCAGGAACTTACATGTATATAGAGATAGTTAGTATCGCTATTCTGGCTTCCTTGCATAAGTCCTAACTTAGTGAGCTGACTTTAACCACCAAACTTGGCTTTTTCCTAAAAGATAAAGACAACTTTTGTATGTATAATTTACAATGTGGTCCTACCCAAATCTGTATTAATAAAATAAGACAAACTGTAATTCTCTTCACTTTAAAATGGTGAAACTGAGGTCCCAAGAGAGCCCGAGTGACTCTACCCTGATGGAGAAGCACAAGGGCTTGGAGCTTCACTGACGAGTGTATCCTCGGTGCTCCCGACGGGACACGCTGCTGTTAGCATCATTCCTAAGTCATTTTGCTCACTTTGGGGGTCATAAATTTTTGAGCCAGACATGTGCATGTCACAAAATTTCAAAAGGTACAAATGCTATGAGTGAGAAGCCAGTCCCCCTCTCTTTCTTGTTTCCAGATCCCCATTTTTCACTCTGGAAGCAATGCTGTCATTAATTTCTTGCTATTTCTACCAGAAACATTCTACACAGATATTTCAGATGTCTTTGAAATATTTTGTTAAGAGTCAACTTCCCTTATTATTTTAAGACAGTTATCTAGAAAGAACATGAAGGCCACTTAGAATAGATGTTAAACTTCAAAAAAATACTTGATAAACTGATCATTCGGATTGTCCCAACCACTGAATGTTTGAAATGGTGTAGAGAGCTCACGACTCACGCTGGCCTGTAAAAGGAGGCAGCAAAGCTGTCTCCATGACTGCCAGAGGCGTCTGGGCCTGTCATCTTCTCTGTGGACCATTCAGAAACCTTGGTACTGAAGTGTGATATGGCGACTGCATGTCTGTGGACGATGTGGACTGAAGCCCAGCCGTGATGCTGTGAGATAAAGTGAACTCGCAAATCTCTGATTTGGGGACCAGACTTTCATTTGAAACCCGTTCCTTTTACTTGGGGTTGCACATCCTTGGTAGACCTCATCTGTAAAATAATGATAATAATCATGACGGAGGGCCCTCCCCTGGTGGCGCAGGTGGTTGAGCGCCGCACTGTGAAGCTGTCGCAGCCTCTGCAGCGCCCGTTCCATCCCGGGCCGTCCTGTGAGGGTCCCACATGGTGCGGCAGACCTCTCCTGTCTCACCTGCTGCTCCCCTCAGCAGTGTGTTTCAGTCAGTCTGCCTGTTCTGCTCCCTACTCTGTCTCTGGTGAATCCTTTCACTCTCCCGCGCATCTGACCTGTAACCTGGTTCTTGTATGCATGAATAAATAAATCTTTTTTAAAAAATAATCATGACAGAGAGGGGAGGATCACACAACCAAAGAGATCCAGAGTGCTGGTTACATAATGGTGTGCAGTAAACTGTGTCTATATTATTATCCACGGCTATCCCATCTTTCTTTCATCCACTCCATAAACAGTTGTGGCAGGCACTGTTCTAGGTGCTAGGAATACATCAGTGGATAACACTTAAAAAAAAAAAAAAAAAAAAAACTTTGCTCTTACAGGATGCACATTTGAGTCAGGGGAGACAGGTAACTGAAAAAATAAGTAAAATAATATGCCAGAGATGGCAATATAACATTTGGGAGAAAATTTGGGAGAAAGAGTTTGGGGGTGGAGGTCAAGGCCAATGTTTTGCATTTGATAGGTTTGCGATTCCTCATGCACATCTAACTGTGATGTTGAAGGGGGTAGGGCGTTTGGATATGTAAATTGCTGTTGAGGGAAAAGGTCCACATGGAAGTGTCAGTTTGGTGTAGATGCTGTTGCTTATGTGGGTGAAGCTAGAGAAAAAAGGAGGACCAAGAATTGAGTCCTGGGGTCACTGTAGTTTGGGAGATCAGGAAAATAAGGAGTCTATAAAGGAGAATAAGAATGATGAATCAGTGAAGCAGGATGGAAAGTAGGATACTTTTCTTAGAGGAGAAAGTGTTTCTAGGGACGGCTGCAAAAAGGGATTGTCTGTATCAGAGACAGTTAAATGAAGTGCAACGTTTGACATTGGTAGTAGCTTCATGTAGGACATTGGTGACCTTGACAGAGTGGTGGAGACACAGGCTGATTGGAGGGGGTAGAGAGAATAGTACCACCCAGGAGGGGTTTTACTATCAATGAAACAGAATGAGAAGTCAGCTGGAGGGGATGTGATTTTAAGAGAGTTTTCTGATGGGACAAACTTGTTTGTATGCTTGTGGGAATAATTCTGTTAACAGGGGAAGACAGGTAATACAGGGGGAATAGGGAAGAATTGCTGGAGAATTGCCCTTGAGTTGGTGAAAAGGGGTGGGCTCTAGTCACATATATCACAAGTTTTGGACAAACTTATTTGTGGTTTGAACTGTTTTGATAAAACAGATAAAGTTGGATATTAGGGCTTTCTTATATGAACATAAGCAGAACATCAATCAGCAAAATTGTACTACCAAGTGCTAATCAATATAAGCATACTGAGGCCTCTTATGTCATTGACATCATCACAACAACCACAGTGTCCTTCATGTAATGACAATGTGAACATTAAGTACCAAAAGTGTGTGACCATTTATTCAAAATGTTTGGTTTGGACAAAGCTACACTTTGCTGATCTAAAAAGCCCTTGAAGACTTTGAGCATTCACCCTGCCAGTGCAAGTCTTATCTCTGCCGACAATGGTGAGAATGGTTCCATGTCCCCATGAGAATTATCTTGCTAACATTGCTGTCAACATCAGCACCTTCACTCTGCCAAGGTCAGTTCTAGCACAAGCCTCTTTCACTTTATGCTTGCAGCTTGCATGTCAGCTAAGTCAACTCTCCCCAAAGCCAACTCATAGAAAAGAACTCAACTAAATGTGGGCTTATTTCTTTCATCTCTCCTTTGCCTGGAACAATGGTATAATTAATCCGTCATTGGTGTGGATAATGTTATTTCTTTATGGATGTGTTAAGGGAAATTATCCTGTATACTAGTGGCTTGTGCCATTATTATGAATTATAATTCTCACAGTGAATTCCCCTGTGTCAAAGAAATGATTGGCAAAGACAATCTCAGTCTAGGATCATCATTTTGCATCTTATACAAAGCAAGAGGGCTGGACTTTTATAGAGGCACTGACAGTTTAACCAGAGAAATGATAGGGAAATAGTATTACGGTGCTTATGCTGGTGTCTGGGCAGGTGTGCAGGTGCCAGCTCATGCTATTTTTTTTAGTAGGCAGCAAGTTAAAGTCAACAGTTGACCTTGGCAGTGAACATGGGAAGGTGGTATTAGAAACACTTGAAGAGTGAGATGAAGGTATGAAATAGTCACCTAGGAGAAGGGAGAAGCTAAAGTTACTAACTTGTACCAAGTCCACTTATGAGTGGGAGCCCTTCTTGAAACTGAGTGTGTTCAGTACAGTTGTTTGCTTTTCTCTGGTCTGTGTCAATCACATGGGTGCAGAAGCAGAGTTGGCAAAAAATTTTTGGTCAGGTTTGAGATATTGCCTTTTGCTTTCTATTAAAGTGTGTTAACATGCCATTACAAGTTCATAATTTATTTTAAATCATGATTAATTTGAAACCAAACCCATAAAAACCAAATATTTTAATTAGCTAGTGACAGATATTCTGAATATAAGGGTAGAAATAATATATCTTGAATATTAACAATTCCTTAACAGCTCCAGTCACATATTAAATTCATCCTTGTGTGAGCCATTATTATTTTCTCCACATTTTCTATTTTAAGAAACACTGCTGTTTTTTCATTCTTGAAATAAAGTGCTTCAAGTGGGCCAGAAACCAGCTCACTAAATATTTACTTATAAATGTACTTATTTCAGCCAGCTGGTGTGTGTTAGTGTTTAAATCTAAGCCTGGCAACCTTAAAAAGGCAGCCAAATTGGCATATCACAAAACAATATGTGTTGTCTTTGTTTATAGGACTTGCAACAGCCTATGTTTTTGAGAACTGCTCTTCAAAGCACTGACATTGAGCACTTTCAAGCACACGTGAAAGTGTTTGTTTCCACTGGGACACAAAGTCTCTGAGAGTATAATAAGGGTTTTGAGACTCAGGATTCGAACTTGTCATGAGTTCGATTTAGTAACTGAACTAAATTCTGCACTGTCAGTCCAAGCAAACTTTTGTGTTGTTAAGAAACAAAGTTAGAGTTGGGGGTCTGGGAAGAGACCAGTTGAGAATAGCTATTTGATGGTGTCACCAAGATAGATAAGTGAATTTATAAAAGACCCCATTCTGTCAGGATTTCTTAAACTTTTCTACAAATTTTCTTAGGATTCTTATGCCTTGAGAATTGCTCCATGCCTCTGGAATGGCTTACTATTTCACAGCATGGCCTTACAGGCAGAAAAGTTGAGATCAGAGTCTGTTACCTGTGAGCCGTGGGGGAACATTTTTGTCCCAATTTCAGTCGTGGAGCAAAGTACTAAGCAATATGCTTGGCTCAATCTATCCTGGGAATTAGTACACACACCATCATGCTTTAGGATTATAAAATAATTACTAAATGACATTATTAACTTAATATAACAGGGGCCTCCCCCCGGTGCGGTGCAGCATCTGCAGCACTGGTTCGATCCCCGGCCCCCGGGGAGACGGTCCCACATGGCGCGCAGACCTCTCCTGCTGCCCGCTGCTCCCCTCAGCAGTGTACTTCGTCAGTCTGCCTCCTCTGCTCTCCACTCTGGCTCTGGTGAATTCTCTCACCCTCCTGCGCTTCTGGCTGTACCCAGTGCTTGTATAAATAAATAAAAAAATCTTAAAAAAAAAAAAACAACAACTTAATATAACAAAAATAGACTTCAGGGCCTCACTGGTGGCCTAGGGGTTAAGGCTCAGCACTATCACCACTAAGGCCTGAGTTCAATACCCAGCCAGGGAGCTCACCCACAAATGGTGCAGCAGATATTTCCTGTCTCACCCACCACTCCCCTTAGCAGTGTATTTCAGTCAATCTGCCTGTTCTGCTCCCTACTCTGTCTCTGGTGAAAATTCTCACCCCACACCTCTGGCCTGCCTCAGTTCTTCCATGCAAAAATTTAAATAAATAAATAAAATAAACTTAAGTGATCATCACTGAATAAAAAACACAAGCATCTTGATTGAAGGCACAGTACTATGCCCTAACCCTGCAGGAACACACTGAAAATGGGAGGCTATAACAGAGATCATTTTTAGCCCATGGTAAGGTTCTGGGCAGCCACGCAGCCACCTGAACCACACAGCCAGGGTAACCACCGTACCTGGAAGAGGGACCAGGCCTCTGGGGCCTTTGGTCCATAATCCCAGAATCACAGCACATGAATTTCAGAAAAAGAAAAAAATGGTTTTAAGCTCTTTTCATAAAGAATAATTTTATATTCTAGCAGGACACGATCTTGAATTATTTAGCACTGTCCCTTAGCTATAAATAATATTAAACTGGAAGACTTTAACCTACTGGCTTAGACTTTTGATTCTAGTTCTCTCTTTCTCTTCTTTTTTTCATTACCATCTTAACTATTTTTCAGTGTCCAGTTCAGTACTGTTAAGTACATTCACATTGCTGTGAAACAAATCTCCAAAACCATTCATCTTACAAATCAGAAAGTATATTCACTGAACAATTCTTTTTTTGCCTTCTTTTCTCCCCTGGTTCTGTAACCCTTATTTTGCTTTTGGTTTCAATGAATTTGACAATGAATTTTTGAGGTTTATATATCTCATAGAAGTGAAATCACAACATATTTTTCTTTTTGTGATTGACTTATTTCACTTAACATACTGTCCTCAAGGTTCATCCACTTTATAGCATATGACAGGATTTCCTTCTTCCTTAAGGCTGAATTACATTCCATTGCACAGTCCTTGAGAGTTCACCTGCTCACCCCATCTATAAGGGCTTACATAGCTTTGTCAAATTCCAGGCCTCTGGCTCTCAGAGACTCTACTTGATTTTTTCAGAGAACCAGCTTTTGGTTTCATTGATCTTTTGGATTGTCTTTTTTATTTCTGTTCCCTTTATTTCTGCTTGAATTTGTATTATTTCCTTTCTTTTACTGGCTTGTGGGATTGTTATTATTATTATTTTTTTTTCTAGTTAGGAGACTCTACTTGAAATGTTTTATGTTACAGATCAGTTGGCTTAGCTATATATTTGTTACAACAAAATTTTCTTTACTTGATCCATGTTCCATAAAGAAGTTCCATCCTAGAACTGAAAAATGACAGGACTATCTTGCCCAATCAGAAAGACTGGCACAGTCTTCCTGTACCTTTCATATTCATGGTCTGAATTTTAAAGAGGGATTGGGGGAGAGTGGATCAGGAAGAAGGATGGAAACTAGACCTTGGGTGGGTAGAGGTATTATGGTATAAACAAATGTCGAGCTCTACACATGAAACTTGTACAGTGTTTAAGACCAGTATTACCTCAATAAAAAAGGAAAATATCCAATATTTTAAATAATGTTACTGCTAAATTCCTAAACATAAAGTTGCTTTGTCCAGGGAGGTAGAAATTGCTTCTTAATAATTTTGATGCACGTTAATCTTCCTTTCTTTCTTCATTTGATCAACTCTGACTGAATGCTTCCAAAGGCCAGGCGCAGGGCTCGGCACCAGGAGAGGAGGCTGAGCAAAACAAGGTGTCTGTGTTCAGAAGTTCACAGTCAGTGAGGAAAAATCACAGATATAGATGATTATAACTCCATGTTGGAAATGCAGTTATGGTCTATGCTAGGGTACCATGTTATTACTGAAAACTTTTGAAATTTTACTGAAAATATAAAAATAATACTGAAAAGTTGCTCTGGTCCGATTCTGACCAGATTTTGCTCTGGTCCAGATGTGGATTTCCTTTATAAATATGATTGACCCAAATTGCATCTTCCTTTGCCTTATAAATCAGTCATGTATTGCTAGTCTACTCTATTGGTAAAAAAAAAAAATAGTAGTTTTTAAAATAGTTTTCCAAATTTTCATTTTATAAGCATCTTACTGGCTATTTTTTGTTGTCTTCCTTCCTTTTTTTCTCTTTCTCTCTTTTTTTTCCTTAGGATACTTCTTTCCTTAATGTATTTTGTTTTTGAATCTTTGAAATGAACTATAAAGAAAACAAACTATAACTTACTTTCACTTCTGTTAATGTGGTGTTTACCATGATTGTTAATTATGTCATATGTCATTATTATTTTTTCTTAGTCATGATTTTTAATACTTTTTTTTTAAATACAAGCACTGGGTACAGTCAGAAGCGTGGGAGTGTGAGAGAATTCACCAGAGCCAGAGCAGAGAACAGAACAGGCAGAATGACAAAATATACTGCTGAGGGGAGCAGCGGGCACGGCAGGAGAAGTCTGCACGCCATGTGGGACCCTTGCTGGTGGCCGGGAATCGAACTGGTGCTGCGAAGGCTGTGGGCAGCTTCGCAGACCAGCGCTCAACTACTGCGCCACCGGGGGAGGCCCAGTCATGATTTTTAAATGGCACATAACTGTGAACCCATTCATATTACTTTCTATGCATGCATTTATTTTGGGTGTCTCATGCTATTTAAACCATGGAGTAGTTTTAAAATACATGACAAAAATATCTAAGAATAAAGAAATATCTCTGTTGTTTGAAATTCTAAGCCAATTATCATATTCCCAAAGCTTGTTTCTCCTGTTAGTAAGTGAAGTCAATAGTCACCTAATTGTTCCTTGACAGAAATTTCAACACCATCTGTGATTCCTCCCTGTCTTTCATCCCCCTGGAGTAGAGCTGATTATACCTTCCAACCATTCTCAGGTCAGTGGTCTTCTCTGCCCATAGATTCTGCCTAGTTCACCTCTGATACCCTGCTCTGGCTTCCTAATTTATCTTCCTATAGATGCTCTTCTACCACATTCTTTAACCTGAGCCTTTGTTCTTTCTAAGATGCATATCTCATCATTTTACTTCCCTTTCAGAGACTAAATCATACCACAATTTTTCTGAAAATACCAAACCTTCTAACTTTTTTTTATTGGCCAAATACATGGCTCTACCTCAGTGAAGCCAGAAGATCCCAAATTGGTAAGGTATTTGAATTCCTATTTATATACTATTCTGGGCGCTTTCAGTGTATTGACACTGTTCACAGAATCAACAATTATTGCTATCTTCTGTGGGGGGTCTACTTTCCCTCTAGACATCACATGAAAACAGTCTACCAAGATAGTGCCAAAGACAGTGCCAAGGTGGGGAACAGGTCATTGTGGGTTCTCACCTGTGCCTTCACAATTGCAAGACCACTCAGGCTCAGAGCACAACTACAGTGGGGTTTATATAACAAACACAAGATTGGAGAAACAAATAATTTCTAAGGCCACAAGTGGTCAGTTGCCTCACCCCAGATAGTGTCTGCAGTGTCCTGTAGTCCCATACAAAAGCTCTTCGTGCAAGATAGTGCAGTCCTACCAATGGGGGCTGGAGCTAGTGGCACACTGGTAAGCCGAGGACCAGTGGGCCAACTCATGGTAGCAGCTGGTGGGGCCAACACTCACAGGTGGGGCCACTGAGGTGACATGGCAGAAGCCCATAGAAATGGTCTGAAGGCCAGGCTAGACAGTGTCAAACTCAACAGCTCCAGGAGGCCGTGTCAGAGGCCAGAAGTGGTGGACAGCTCTCAAAGGAGGCCAGACCCAGGCTAGATCAGTGTGCCAGTCAGCACCAGTCACCAGGAGGTGGTGTCAGAGACACCAGTGTTACAGCTCTTTGTAAGCTATTCATATGAACCAATAGCAACCTGAGATACCTGACTGAAGCTGATGGTGCTTCTTGCAGGTGACATCAGAGGCAGGGCCAGAAGCAGGTGCAGTGACTGGGTCTCGAGAAGGTTTGAGGAGGTCTGGCAGTCTAAGAAGGTCTTAGAGTCTGCAGAGGTCATCCGCACGATACTTCTTCTCTGTCCAGAGGCCATCATCTGCTAAATTAATCGAACTGACTTCTCAATCTGTTTATAACTTCTTCAGCATCCCCACAATACAAGCCTGATTGAACTTTTTTTTTTCCAATCCTAACTGTTTGATTGGTGCCAGTTAAGCAGTAATCAAATTGCACCATTTTCAATCTGCATCATGTGCTCAAGTCCTGAACTGACAGTTGGAGAGGCCAAATCTGATTGGTCCATTTATGACCTGGGTGCCAGATTTGAAAAGGAAAAAGCCTGTGCCTGCACAGACTCCACCTGCCCTGAGGTCAGGGTAGGCTATAGTTACAGTACACTGGGGCCCCTCAGCGGGGCTGGGTTTAACAATTCAGGGGGCCCTACAACAGTGCCAACACTTCTGTAGGGAGGGCTAACCAGGAAGCCCACCATGAGGGCCCAGCACTCTGTGCAGGTCTCTGTCTGTGGCACCAGGGCACCACAGCCCTAGAGCTGCCCCAGTGGGGCCCAATGCTCCTTGAAGGGCTCCAGGCCAGGAGCCACAGGATTTGGGGTTTGCCGCCACTGCACGTGCCTCCCTATAAGTGAAACCATCCAATATTTTTCTTTTTCCTTCTGACTGATTTCACTGAGCATAATAATTCCCTCTAGTCCTATCCATGTTGCTGCAAATCAAAACCACAATGAGATACTACTTTATACAGTAAGAATGGCACATAGCCAAAAAACTAGCAAAAACAAATGCTGGGGAGGATGTGGTGAAAAGCAATTCTCCTACACTGCTACTGGGAGTGCAAACTGGTCCAATCACTATAGAAAGCTGTCTGGAGGTTCTTCAGTCTACTAAAAATGGAGCTACCATATAACTCAGCAATTCTACTCCTAGGGATATACCCAAAATACACAAAAACATTGATTCAAAAGAACACCTGCACCCCTATGTTTATTTCAGCACTCTTTATAATAAGTAAAACCTGGAAACAACCCAAATGCCCAAAAATGGATGACTGGATCAAGAAGATGTGGTACATATACCCAATGGATTACTATTCAGCAGTCAAAAAAGTTATTACTTTTTAAAGTACCCTGCAGGGTAGGTATAACTGTTTGCATGAGGGAAAGCATTTTCTAGAGGGTCAGGTTTTGCCCCAAGCCTGTCAGCTACAAAGTAACAAGATCAAGGGTCAACCGACATTAGCCTGTCCCTGCTCTCTTCAACTCCAGGCAGCTCACTGCCTCCTGAGTGGTGCCATTTCCTTGTCTACAGTGGTGCCACCCAGAGAATGGTGATGTCAATGGAAATTTGAATGTTGTGGCAAAGTTAAGTAAGCTGTTTCACCTGTACGGAAACAAAGGCTAGTGCTATTTTGACAGCACCAACAAAGACCAATCAGTTAATATACCCCTGCTTTGATTTTGTAACAGAGTAAACCTAGGGAATGGGAAGGGCCCAGGTTCCCTGCACCACTGTAAGGAAGGGTGGAGCTGGTCAGGGAGGAGAAGCAAAAAAGACTGGGTGAAGGAAGGAAAGAGACCACGAGGAACCAGAGGAGGCATGTAGAGCAGAGAGACATGTGAAAAAAACTGTGCTTGCTTCTCAACCTTGGGTTTGGGAGGACACACTTGAAATAGAGAGATGTGGGTGATAGACTTATGGGGAGGCTGACAATGGCAGCCTTTATCTTGACTTGGATTTTGCTTTTGTTTTTTCCTTCTAGACTTGCCAGGCCTCTTCTTCCCCTTTTCTTGTGAGTCTCCACCAGAAGGTAACTTAGACTTGTGGCAAGCTTTGGGGCCTCAACTACCCTGCTTCAGGCCAACCCTGTTTGGCTGGGCATTTACACAAGCAGGGATGTGTAATTTGGGGCATCTAATTGGAAACTGTTTTAACTATATTCTTTCCATTCTCACTATTGCACACTAATTGTATTAAAGTGACTTTCTATTGAAGTTTTATGCACTAAGAGTATGTTTGTCTTGATGTGGCAAATGGCAGAACCTATTTAGAGCAGGTAGGTTTGGGGGTCCCAGAGTACCCCTCCCCTGGCCCTGTAACAATTTCAGGCATATGTCTGATAACAAGAGGTTCAGAAGTTCTTGACAGTGGTGAGCCACAGAATTAAGACCCTGGGAGTATTTCTTATCTCATTTACTTAAAATTGCATTCTTATTTCTTACTGTCAGAAAGGAAAAAAAAAAAAAAAACACATATGGAGTATTATTCAGAGAGCTGTGTTAGCCCACAATCTGAAGGAGACTTTGTATTTTACAGAGCTTGATTAACCAACCACAAATGTAAATTTTAGGAAGAAGTAGTCTAAGAAAAATCTGCAAATCTTGCCTGTTGTAAGCTTAATTTGTTAAAAACAGCCATAGAAGGAGCTTTTTCTTTCTTTTTAAATTTTTTAAAATTTTTTATACCATTGTTCATTTTTAAACATTATTTGCTCCCCGCACCCCAGGTATAGTCCCCATAGTTTCCTTCACCAATGTACACGTGCACCATCACCTCAGTCCCCTGTGCTCCTCCCTCCCTCCCTCTGATCCCTCTCCCTCCTCCTCCCCTGCAAGATGTCTCCGCTTTATAATTGTTGGTTTTGTTCTGTTGTATTTTGTATTGTTATTATTTTTTTACACTGATGTCTTATTTGGGTCCCCTATACTACTGCTATAAGTGAAGCCATCCGCTATTTTTCTTTTTAGAAGGAGCTTTTTCTTTCTTTTAGTCAAAAGCCCCAAGTTATTTTGTCTGAGTAGTTTTCCTAGTGATTGTGTTCAGATGGGTGAGGTGGGTGTCGAGACCCTGCTCACCGACCTAAAATAAGCTCTTTTCCTTGGAGTTGGCCTAATGAGGAAGGATTCTTCTGTACATGTTTATGCAAGGAAGTGTTGTTACTGCCTTGGCTCATCAGCATTTAGTCCAGAGGAGTGAGGAAGTGCAGTCAGGGGTTGCCATACTGCCACTCCCGCTAAGAGGAGCAAATTGGCCACCTGCCCTATCTGGAGAGAGGCGGCACTTCCATAGTGGGCTTGGTTGGGAGCAGCAGCCTCAGCCAGCTGAAGAACACAAGCCCCGGGCCTCAGACCATGCTAAGGGCTGACTTAGGACTTCCTCTTTTAAGGGTCTAATCACAACAGTCCTATTCTTATCTGTGCTGCCAGATGAACCCAGCTGCCAGCACCCTACTGCTAAGCCAGCCCAATATTCAAACCAACACTGATACTCTGCTAATAGTTTATTTTACATTTGGGACAGAGAACTTAAATTGATTTAGTCCTCAGTCTGTCACCTGCGGGCTTACGTCTCTCTTTTATTTTTAAATTAAGATTTAATTTTTTTAAAGATTTATTTTTATTTATTTATGCATAAAAGAACTGGGTACAGGCCAGAGGTGTGGGGGTGAGAGGATTCACCAGAGACAGAGTGGGGAACAGAACAGGCAGACTGACTGAAATACACTGCTGTGGGGAGCAGCGGGTGAGTCAGGAGAGGTCTGCTGCACCATGTGGGTCAGCTCCCTAGCCAGGAATCAACTCATGCCACAGTGCAGATAGTTTGATAGTGCTGACACTTTAACCCCTGAACCACCAGGGAGGCCCAGGTCTCTTTTTTTCTCTTGGGGTTTTGACTGTTTGCTGCCACCTGGGTCCTGAAAAAGAACTGAAGGCCCCCCACTAGAGAGCACTAGGGTAACTTTGATCTACATGTCCTAATGAGATTTGGTGATGTCTGGTTGCTTCTAGCACCCCATTCAAAACTCCTTCCAACCTGAGCAGGGAGATGTTTTATTTCAGTGCAACAAAGTTGGCTCCAGTTCAAGTTCTGGATGAGTCTGTCAGAGACCCTGGCTATGTGGGGGTGGGGAGGTGGTCAGATATTGGACAGTCATCTAATGACCTGGGAGGTATTGAGATTTGGGGGTACAGAGTGGAAGGTGGAGGCAAAGCCACACTCATGACTGTACTGAGATCTATTTCTTTGCTTTCCAACATATAGGTGTTTAAAAACACCTAGGTTTTTTAAAAAAATAATCAATATAAAGAGAGAGTACAGAAAATAAGATGAACTTTTACCTTATTTCTAGTCAGCTGAAGGAATTACCAAGGAGAATGTAGAGGAAAACAATCAGGCCTGTCAACTATTGTTGATATATTTTTTTAAGGTTTTTTTTTTTATTTTTATTTTTTAAGATTTATTTATTGTTTATATAAGCACTGCCACAGTCAGAAGTGTGGGAGGGTGAGAGAATTCACCAGAGTCAGAGCAGGGAGCAGAACAGGTAGATTGACGAAGTACACTGCTGAGGGGAGCAGCGGGAGTGGCAGGATGTGGGACCCTTGCCAGCTGGGGATCAAACCAGCACTGCAGAGGCTGCAGGCAGCTTTGCAGCCCAGCGCTCAACTGCTGCACCATCCGGGAGGCCCCTTTTTTAAAGTTTATTTATTTATGCGTACAAGCACTGGGGTACAAACCAGAGGTGTGGGGGGTGAGAGGATTTACCGACACAGAGTGGAGAACAGAATAGGCAGACTGACTGAAATACACTGCTGAGGGGAGCAGTGGGCAAATCAGGAGATGTCTGCTGTGCCATGTGGGTAGCTCCCTGGGTGGGGATTGAACTCATGGTGCTGCAGTGGCTGCCAGATAGCTTCATAGATTGCATCTTAACCCCTTGTGCCACCAGGGAGGCCCCTATTGTTGATTTTATGCTTAACCTTTATTGAGTGCTCTTTATACTCCTTTTCCTTTCTTCTGTTTCCCTCCAGGTCCCTCCCCCACTTTCCTTCTTTTTCATAAAAAGTCTAAGTAAATTGATGGTAATAACATAATCTGTATATATAATCTCAATTATAAGGACAATTAAATGATTAGGGAGGTAACTGAGCTAGGATATCCCAATTCTTCATATTAAGACTTACTGAAAATATAGCATTTATTGCTAAATTAGAAGGAAATGTTATGGTTCATCTGTAGAAATCAGGTTATTTGCAGACAATGAGGCAGGCACTGAGAATGAACAATTAGAGCTTCCCAGAACCTTCACTTTTAGATGTACAACTTGCCTCTCCTGGTCTGTAGCCAGTGATGGATAAAGAAAAATAGGCAACAAGCTAAGGCTGGGGATAAATCCAGAGCAGAATATTCATTCCAAAAACATGTGTCTGAGGGCCTCCCCTGTTGGTGCAGGCAGTTGAGTGCAGCGCTGTGAAGCTGTCCTCAGCATCTGCTGCGCGGGTTTGATTCCCGGCCAGCCAGGGAGATTCCCACATGGTGCAGCAGACCTCTTCTGTCTTGCCCGCTGCTCCCCTCTGTCAATCTGCCTCTTCTGTTCCCCACTCTGTCTCTGGTGAATCCTCTCACCCTCCCGAGTGTCTGGCCTATACCCTGGTTCTTGTATCCCTGAATAAATAAATCTTAAAAAAAATCAACAACAAGAAAAAGAACGTGTCTGAGAACTAGACCAGGAGCTGTGAACTACAAGGGCTTAGGGATTAGATAGGATGGGTTGTGGGCCTCTCTGGTGGCCTAGGGGTTAAGTCACAGTGCTATAACCTCTACTGCCTGAGTTCGATCCCCAGCCAAGGAGTTACCCACATGGTACTATAGACCTCTCCGGACTTACCTGCTATTCCCCTCAGCAGTGTATTTCAGTAGATCTACCTTTTCTGTTCCCTGCTCTGTCTCAAAAAAAAAAAAAAAAGAGATTAGACATGAGGTAATAAAGTATGTGAGGCAGGTCTGCCCTTTGTGTGTATAGTAAACATGAACAAAGAATCTGCTTCCTCTAAAAACTGCATAGGTGTGTTTTGATTGATTACACTTCACTATTGAGCTTCACAGACACTCACACAAGTAGAAGATGTGCAGTAACTCTGTGTTGAGCAACTCTATTGGTGCCATTTTCTGCCAGCACATGCTCATTTTGTGTCTCTGTGTCAGTTTTTTGTAGTTCTCACAATATTTCAATTTTTTTCATGATTATACCTGTTATACTGATTTGCAATCAGTGGTCTTTGATATTACTACTATAACATGGTTTTGGGCTTCACCAACCATGCCCATATAACATGGCAAATTTTTTTTAAAGATTTATTTATTTATGCATACAGGCCAGGGGGGTACATGCTAGAGGGGTACAGGCCAGAGGTATGGGGGGGGTGAGAGGATTCACCAGAGACAGACAGATTGGGGAACAGAACAGGCAGACTGATTTAAATACACTGCTGAGGGGTGCAGTGGGCAAGGCAGGAGAGGTTTGCTGCGCCATGTGGGTAGCTCCCTGGTCTGGGATGGAACTCGTGCTGCAGTGGCTGTGGATAGAGCATGGCAATTTAAAAAAAAAATTATTTATTTTAATGAAGTACCATTGTTTGACATCCTTGTTAATATCAGGTGTGGTCGCGGTAGCTCTCCCACCACCAAATCACCTATCGCCCTCCACCATAGTCCAATGTGCTCTCCCCAACGCTTTTCCCTCCCTCCCTGCTTCCGGATGCCTCAGATCTATCTATGGTCAATTTCCAAGGATTGGTTTTATAGTTTTGTCTTTTTCTGACCCTTTCTTTAGTTTCTCTATAATCCACATAAGTGGCACCATCAGGTATTTTCCTTTCTCCTTTTAGCTTATTTCACTGAGTACATTCTCTTCCAGCTCCATCCATAATATGGCAAGATTAATCCATAAACATTGCACACGTTCTGCTCCACTGACCTGCCACTCCCGTCTCCTCGCCTTGTCCTCGGGCCTCTCTATTCCCAGAGGCACAATAACACTGAAAAGAGGCCAGTTAATAATCCTACAACAGCCTCTAATTGTTCAGATGAAAGGAAGATCCGCATGTCTTCCATTTTAAATCAAAAGCTAGAAATGATTAAACTGAAGGAGACAGGCCAAAAGCTAGGCCTCTGGAGCCAAACAACCAAGTTGTGATTACAAAGGAAAAGTCCTTGGAGGTGAACACACAAGTGGTAAAAAAGCAAAACAGCCTTAATGCTGAGATGGAGAGTTTAGTGGTCTGGATAACAGATCCAGTCCACAAAATCTAATCCAGAGCAAAGCTCTCACTCTCCTCAATTTATATGAAGAATGAAAGAGGCAAGGAAGCTGCAAAAGAAAAATTGGAAGCTAATAGAGGTTGGTTTATGAGGTTTAAGGAAAGAAGCCCTCAATATAACATCAAAGTACAAGGTGAAGCAGCAAGTGCTGATACAGAAACTGCAGGGAGTTATCCAGAAGATCTGGCTATGATAACTAATGAGGTAGCTGTGGCCTCTTTTCCACCTAGGGCCTCTGCACCTGTGTGCACACGGCATCTCTGTGCACCTATGTGTGTGAAAGATTTGGATAAGGCCCTCCCGCATGACTGCCTTGAGACAATGGCCCACATCACGAGGTGGCTGGGGATGCCTAGGTAACCATTGACTGATTACGTGTTCAGGGTCCAAGTCGGTCTGGTATTAGCTCGAAAATTACACCAAGCACCTGCAAAGGGAGTACCCCCTGTATATGTGGCCAACATGTCCCTTCTTGCCTCCCATAAAATTGATCACCCTTTGTTCTCTTTGAGTCCTGTTCCCCTTCAAGATGAATGAATACCCTTTGTTTCCCCTGGACCCTGCTTTTCCTGCCATTGTCACATGATCAGTCATGCTTGTTCATTATTACTAAGCACATAGCAAGAAAGCTGCACCCAAAGCAGCAGAGTCTTGCCTTGCAAACCTGCTCCACGACTCGTCTCTTGCATGTCCCTGGGGACATGCTTGTATGTCCTTGACCACCAGAGGTAGCAATGGAACAACAGATTTTCAGTTTAGACAAAATAGTCTTTTATGGGAAAAAGGACTTTCATACCTAGAGAGGAGAAATTAATACCTGGCTTCAAAGTTTCAAAGAATAGACAAACTCTTTTGTTAGGGACTAATGTAGCAGGTGACTTTAAGTCAAACTCAATGCCCATTTACCATTTTGAAAATCTAGAACCCTACAGAATTATGCTATATCTACTCTGCCTGTGCTCTGTAAATGGAGTAACAAAGCCTGCATGACTGTACAGAACCTTTTAGCCCACTGTTGAGATATATTGCTCAGCAAAAAAAATAATCCTTTTAAAATATTAGTGCTCATTAGCAATACACCTCACCACTCAAGAGGTCTGATGAAGAGGGACACGAATATAATGTTATTTTCATGCCTGCTAACACAATATTCACTATGAGTCCTTGCATCAAAGAGTAAGTTTAAGTCTTATTATTTACAAAATATTTCTAAATATTTCTTGTAAGGTAATAGTTGTTGTAGATAGTGATTTTGAAGTCAGTTGAAACCCTTCTGGAAAGGATTCACCATTCTAGATGTCACCTAGAAAGAACATTCTTGAGTCTGTGGGAAATAACAGGAGTTAATTGGGATTTAATTAGGAATTAACAGGAGTTAATATTAACATTAACAGGAGACTGAAAGAAGTTGATTCTGACCATCATTGATGTCTTTGAGGGCTTAGGATTTCAGTGGAGTAAGTAACTGCAGATGTGGTGGAAATAGCTAGAGAAATCAAGTAGAGAATTGGAACTTGAAAACAGAACTGAGTTGCTGCCATTTACTGACAAAACAAAAGGATACAGAGTAGCTTCTTCTGGATAAACAAAGAGTAATTTTTTGAGATGGAATCTACCTCAAGTGACTATACTATAAAATTGTTGAAATAGCAACAAAGGATTTAGAATATTACATAAACTTAGTTGATAAAGGAATGATGGCAGGGTTTTAGGGGATTGACTACAGTTTTGAAAATTCTACCTAGGGTAAAATGTTGTCAAACAGCACTACATGCTGCAGAGAAATCTTTCATGTATAGGAGAGTGGATCGAGTTGGCAAACATCATAGTTGTCTGATTTTAAGAAATTTCCAGCCACTCCAAGCTTTAACCATAACCAACTACCCCATCTGTCAGCAGCCATGGACATAAAAACAAGACCTTCCTCCTGCAAAAAGATTGTGACTCACTGAAGGGTCGGAAGATGATTAGCATTTTTTAACAACAAAGCAATTACAAATTAGGGGATATACATTTTTTAGATGCTGCTATCACACACTGAATAGACAATAATCTAGTTCAGGCATAACTTTTATATTCACTGGGAAACCAAGAAATTACTGTGACTTGCTTTACTGCTTTATTGCAGTGGCCTGAAATCTAGCTCTCTCACTGAGCTGTGCTGTATTGTACATTTTTTTTGGAAATTCATTTTTTAATGGAGGTATAATTGACATATTACATGATAGTAGTTTGTATCTCTTGTAAAATGACCATTATAATAAGTCTATATAACATTCTTCACCATACATAGTTACAACATTTTTTCTTATGATGAGAACTTTTTAAAAAAGATTTATTTTATTTATTCATGCATATAAGAACTGGGGTGTAGGCCAGAGGTGCAGGGGGTGAGAGGATTCATTAGAGACAGAATGGGTAGCAGACCTGGAGGATTTACTGAAATACACTGCTAGTGGGCAAGACAGGAGAGGTCTGCTGCACCATGTGTGTCAGCTCCCTGGCAGGGATCGAACTCATGTCGCAGTGGCTGGCAATAGCTTGATAGCTCTGGGACTTAACTCCTGCACCACCAGGGAGGCCCCATGATGAGAACTTTTAAGATCCACTCTCTTAGCAACTTTCAAAGCTGCAATTAACTATATTAACTATAGTCAGCATGCAGTGTGCTAATTTTTACTGGAAGTTCGTAGTTTTTAATTTTCTTCACCCACTTCTCAAACTCCTCACTCCCATTACTGTCAACCATCAATCTATTCTCTGTATCTATGAATGTGGTGGCTTCCTTCCTTCCTTCCTTCCTTCCTTCCTTCCTTCCTTCCTTCCTTCCTTCCTTCCTTCCTTCCTTCCTTCCTTCCTTCCTTCCTTCCTTCCTTCCTTCCTTCCTTCCTTCCTTCCTTCCTTCCTTCCTTCCTTCCTTCCCTTTCTTGATTCCACATATCAGCAAAGTCATATATGATATTTGTCTTTTTCCAGCTTAGCACATTGCTTGCCAGGCCAATCATGCTGCAACTGGTAAGATTTCTCTGTGTGTGTGTGTGTGTGTGTGTGTCTACTGTGTCATCTTAATCCATTCATCCATCGATGGACACTTCAGTTCTTTCACTATCCTGGCCGTTATAAATATAGCTGCAATGAACATAAGGTTACACGTATATTTTTGAGGTAGTGTTTTCATTTTCTTCAGACACCCAGAAGTAGAATTGCTAAATCAAGTAGTTCTATTTTTAATTTTTGAGGAGTCTTTGTACTGTTTTCTGTAGGGGCTGCCCCAATTTCCATTCCCACCAATAGGACAAGAGGGCTCCCTCTTCTCCAGGTCCTTACCGACACAGGCTACTTCTTGTCTTTTTGCTAACAGCCATTCTAACAGGTATAAGGGGATATCTCAGTGTGGTTTTATTTTTTTTTTTTATTGAGGTTACATTGGCTTACAACACTTTGTAGGACTTAAAGATACAGGACCACACACCTCAAGGGTATGTTACCACAGCACACCCACCATCAGGGCACTGAAGTCCTCCACCAAGATCACTGTGTCCTCTCTCTACTTTGCTCTCTCCCCTTTCCCTCCCCCGCTGGGTGCCTGAGTTATACAGTCAGATTTCTAGGGTTTATAGTTTGTTAGGGTTTTTTTTTTTTTTTAAATCTGGCTCTTTGTTTTGTTTCTCTATATTCCACATGTAAGTGATATCATCTGGTATTTGTCTTTCTCCTTCTGACTTACTTCACTTAGCATAATCTCCAACCATGTGGCTGAAAAAAGCAAGAGTTTATCTTTTTTTATTAAGTGAGTGGTATTCCATGGTGTATATACCACATCTTCCTCTCCCACTCATCTGTCTTTGGGCACTTAGGTTGTTTCAATAGCTTGGCGGTTGTAAATAGTGTTGCAATGAACACAGGGTGAATATATCCCTTCAACTTAGTGTTTTTTGCATTATTTGGGTAGATACCTAGGAGTGTAAGTGCTGGATCATATGGTAGATGTATTTTTAATATTTTGAGGAATCTCCATACTGTTTCCACAGGGGCTGGGCCCAGTCTATATCTCCACCCACCAATAGTGTAAGAGGGTTCCTTTTTCTCCACATCCTCACCAACACTTATTTCTGGCTTTTGTTTTTTTTTTAAGATTTATATATTTATGTGTACAACAATTGGGGTACAGCTCAGAAGTGGGGGTGGGGTAAGAAGATTCACCAGAGAGAGTGAGAAATAGAACAGGTGGATTGACTGAAATTCACTGTTGAGGGGAGAAGTAGGCAAGTCAGGAGAGGTCCGCTGTGCCATGTGGGTCCCCTCCCTGGCCAGGGATTGAACCTGTGCTACAGTGGCCAAGGATAGCTTCATAGTGCTGTATCTTAACCCCTTGCACCACCAGAGAGGCCTCTCTGTTTTTTTGTTCGTTCGTTTGTTTTAATATGGGCCATTCTCACAAGTGTGAGGAGGTATCTCATTGTAGTTTGATTCACATTTCTTTGATTATTAGTGACATCAAACATCTTTCCAAGTACATGTTTGCCATCCATATGCCTTTGAAAAATGTCCGTTCATTGCTTCTGCTGATTTTTCAATTGGTTTGTTTGCTTGCTTTTTGCTATTGAGTTTCATGATTTCTTTATGTATTTTGGATATTAATCCCTAGCATATATATGATTTGCACATATTTTCTCCCATGAGTAGGTTACCTTTTTATTTTGCTGGTAATTTATTTTGCTGTGCAGAAGCTTTTTAGGTTGCTTTAGTTTTCCTTTTGTTGCTTTTTCTTTAGGCATCAGATCCAAAAAAGCATTGCTAAGGCTGATGTCCAGGAGCTTACTGCTTATATTCTGTTCTATGTACTTCATGGTTTCTGATCTTACATGAACATCTTTAATCCATTTGGAATTACTTTTTTGTATATGTTTTAAGATAATGGTCTAGTTTCATTCTTTTGCATGTGGCTAGAAACTTTCCCAACACTATTTATTAAAGAGATGATCCTTTCCCTATTGGATATTCTTTTTTCAAAAAAAGATTTATTTATTTATGCATACAAAAGCTGGGGCACAGGTCAGAGGGTGGGGGTGAGAGGATTCACCAGAGACAGATTGAGGAAAAGAACAGGCAGACTGACTGAAATACACTGCTGAGGGGAGCAGCGGGCGAGTCAGGAGAGGTCTACTGGGCCATATGGGTAGCTCCCTGGATGGCTGGGGGATCGAACTCGTGCTGCAGTGGCTGCGGACAGCTTCATAGGTGTGTCTTAACCCCTTGCACCACCAGGGAGGCCCCCCTATTAGATATTCTTGGTTCCTTTGTTGTAATTAATTGGCTAGATGTGCATTAATTTATTTCTGGACTCTGTGTACTGTTTCATTGGACTTTGTGTCTGTTTTTATATTTTGATTATTACACGTTTGTAATTTAGTTTGAAATCAAAGAATGTGATGCTTCCAGCTTTGTTGTTTTTAAAGATTGCTTTGGCTATTTGGAGTATTTTGTGGTTACATATAAATTTTACATTTTTTTTATTCTATAAAAAAGTCATTAGACTTTTTTTTAATTGTAGGACTTTATTTATTTATATATCTATTTATTTATTTATTTTATTTATACAAGCACTGGGTACAGTCAGAAGCGTGGGAGGGTGAGAGAATTCACCAGAGCCAGAGCGGGGAGCAGAGCAGGCAGAAGGACCGAAGCACACTGCTGAGGGGAGCAGCAGGCGGCAGGAGAGGTCTGTGCGCCATGTGGGACCCTCCTCCGGTGGCTGGGGAACAGGTAGCTGGGGAGCAGCCGGGGATCGAACCGGCGCTGCAGAGGCTGCGGGCAGCTTCGCAACCTAGCGCTCAACCGCTGCCCCACTGGGGAGGCCCCCAAAAAGTCATTAGACTTTTGATAGGGATTGCATTGAATCGATGATCTATTTTATTGAAATCCTTAGACCTCTCACTATCTCTTGTTTTGGCACTTTTCATAAATACATGGGAAGAGAGAAATACCTCTCTGCAAGGAAAATACACAAGTGAAAATTATGGCAGTAGTGGAAAATTAATTTTCAGCCTCAGTGTTGGGGCAATAAGGAATAGTAGAGATTGTGGCAAATAAGAAAACACACATATCACTGAAGTGGACAGTAGTCACTGTGTTTGAACAGATGCTTAATGAGGGAATATGCCCCTACTATTGCCAACTATTCCAATATATCTTTTTAAGGTTTATTTATTCATGCATACAAGAACCAGGGTACAGGTCAGATGTGCGAGAGGGTGAGAGGATTCACCAGAGACAGAGTGGGGAAGAGAACAGGCAGACTGACTGAAATACACTGCTGAGGGGAGCAGCAGGCACGACAGGAGAGTTCTGCCACTCCATGTGGGACCCTCGCCGGCCGGCCGGGGATTGAACCGGCGCAGCAGAGACTGCAGACAGCTTCACAGCACTGTGCTCAACTACCTGTGCCACCAGGGGAGGCCCCCAATATATTTTTTAAAAAGATGTAAACATACATCTTTGAAATGAGATATAGCTTGAATTTTAAACACTGGCTTAAAATGAAAAATACTATGTAAGTAATACCAAATAGTTTTGTAGTTCTTGGTTTTTGTATTCTTTCTAGACAGGGAGAGGGGTCCAACTGAAGCAAACATTTGTGTATCAGGGATCATGTAGAATCAGGTCAAGTTGGGAAATACAGATAAAAGACAGAATTGCTAGAGTTACAGAAGGGCCAGAGGTAAAGAATTCTAAAACCATTCAGCCTCAGGAACACACACTTTCCCTTCTAGTTGCAGCAGAAGGGATTGCTGCCATTGCCCAGGCAATATCTAGCCTGGCATAGCCTGAAATTCATGTGCTTCTGCAATGCAGCATCATTGTTTGGTAGGCACATTTTGGCATCATTTCCCAGCCTTAGCAAGAATAGAAGATATTAAGTAATATTTCCTTGTCTTGGCAAATTTTAACCTTACTGTTAAGTGGAGTTCTTAATGAATTCTCATTTCTTAGTCTTTGTAGCTCATTGAGACCAGGTTCTGAAAGCCTGAGTGCCTCATAAGCATCCTCTATGTGTTTTCTCTTATTCGTTGTGCTCATGACAATCATGGATCATTGGACATTAGTAACACCAATACACAGCTATTGTAGTTGAGCTCAAAGGCTTCTAATAATTCTTCATAGTTTGGAACAGTTCAATGGCCTGATTTTGGAGAGGTGCTCATGTTTTTTTCAAAGATGAGCTTTAAAGTTCTTGCTTCTTTGTTAAGTGATAATAATAACAGCATGTTGTTAGAGCAGTATTAATAACCATGTTGTCTAGACCTTTGAAAAGTCTTCCAAATAACTTCCAAATAAATCTCTGTTTTGTTTCTAAGAGTGCTGGAAGAATATAATTTAAAGGAATCTACTTCTTATGTATCCTTTACTGTTTAACCGTCATTGGCTTTTTTACAGATGCTCTAACAAGCTGAGATGGATAGGAGTTATTGATCTGAGTGCTGCACCTACACTACCCTGATAGCAAGGCATTTGGCAACATTACAGCCTTTTAACTAAAATGGAGAAATTTGTAAGGGCTGAGTGATAGCACATTTCAGGGCATTCAGAGCTAGTTATCTAGACAACAGTCAACAGAGGATTTAGCAAATATTTATTGGGTACCTTCTATGGACTAGACTCGGCTCTAAGTTCTACAAGTATAGGAATAAATAAGGATTTTTTTGTAGAGGGCACAGAGAAACAAATAGAGGTTTTAGAGCACAGATGCAATACACACACAATTATATATATGTATATTATATATTTTTAAATTATATGTATATATAATTTTTAAAAAGGTAACTCCAGTGGAGAGTTAGATTTCAACAGTGGATATGCCAATATAAATTTTTTTATGAAATACCATAAGTGAACTGTTATATCATTACATATATTTCTCTCTATTTTGTGTGTATATGATACATGTACTTTTGTAAACCTAAAGTTGTTCTTAAAAAAAGTATATATGTCTATAATATATTTATGGTATATATATTATTTTAGAACAATTTTTGGAGAAATGTTACACTTAAAAGACCAGAAAGGAGAGTGCCCATGTATATCCTTCCTACTCCCAAAGTCTCTTATTATTAGTATTTTGCACTAATATGATACAGTTGTCATAATTGATGAACCAATAATGATATAGTAGTTAATTAAAGTCCATAGTTTATATTAGAAATCACTCTGTGCTGTATATTTTATGGATTTGGGCATGTATGTTTATATTCATCATGCATCATGGTGTCATGTATTACAATATATCACTATACCATGTATCAGCCATTACAGTATATCATATAGAATGGTTGCATTGTTGCATTTTTTTTTTAAGATTTATTGATTTATGCATACAAGAACTGAGGGATAGGCCAGAGGTTGCAGGGGGTGAGAGGATTTATCAGAGAGAGAGTGGGGAGCAGAACAGGCAGATCTACTGAAATACACTGCTAGGGGGAGTAGTGAGCACGACAGGAGAGGTCTGCTGCGCCATGTGTGTAAACTCCCTGGCCAGGGATCAAACTCATGCCACAGTGGCTGGTCATAACTTGATAGCACTGAGACTTTAACCCCTGTGCCACCAGGGAGGCCCCGTTGCATTGTTTTAAAATATCTGTGCTTTACTTACTCACAACTCCTTCACCTAGAAACCTTTCCAACTATTGATATATTTACTGTCTATAATTTGCTTTTTTGCAGAATGGCTTATAATTGCAATCATATAGTATGTAGCATTTAAGACTAGCTTTCTTCACTTAGCAATATGCATTTAAGATTCACCCTTGTCATTTTATGGACTGGTAGTTTATTTCATTTTATCACTGAATACTATGTTATTGTATGATGGTTCACAGTTTATTTGTGCATTCACTTTCTTAAAGAATGTTGTTTACTTCAAAGTTTTGGAAATTATGATAGAGTTGTTATAAACACTCCGATGCAGGTTTTTGTGTTGTCTTAAGTTTTCAACTCATTTGGGTAAATACCAAGGAGTACAATTGCTAGATTTTTTGGTAAAACTAAGTTTAGTTTTGTAACAAGCCACCAGACTGTCTTCTGGAGTTGCTGTACCATTTTGTATTCCCACCAGATATGAATGAGGGTTCATTTCTCCCATGAGACATAGCTCTAACTTTTAGAAATATTCAATATACCTGAAGACTAATTCCAAAAAACTAAAGCAGGGTGTTTTTTCTTTCATATAAAAACACATTTCTTCATTTAACAAGTTAAATATACAGTGCTAATAACTAATTCAAAAAAGACAATAACTTTAAACAGAATTACCAAACAGAATAAATAGCCAGTGCTAATTTTTGAACAGAACAATTTCAGTTATCATCTAATTTTGCCACATTGCACCTTTCCCTGCCTCATTAAAACGCTGGCCATATATAATGCTGCTTTCCCATCTAAGGAAGTGTCTGTTCTTTAAATAGCACATGGAACTCCTACCAGAGAGACCTTTCTTCTTGACAGGGCATCTGAAAATATTAACTACAGTACTTTGTTCCACGGTTCCCAGAACAGCAGGTGACCTTAATATTCGAAGAAGCTTCATAGTTGAAGCTGCCTGAACAGTCTGCCAAAAATGATTGACTTCCTTTGCTCTTGTGTTTGCAATGAGCAGGTATCAAATGGATATTTATGGGTCTAAACCAGCTCTAGTACATGTAAAGAGATCCACTCCTGAGGCCAGGCAGCAATGGAGAGACATTGCGGAGAACAGAGAACAGTTTTCTGGAGGCTATGGGCGGCGAAGGGCAAGCAAGTAGCACTGCAGGGTGGTCTTCATGCAATGTGACCAAGTGCCCCAACAGCTGGCAGAGCAAGTAAAAGTGCATCGAGTGCAGGTGACATTGCTTCAAAGTGGAGGCAGGTAAGCAGTACAGTAGGCATGTAGCTTAGTAGGAGCAAACACAAGGCAAGCAAACACCAGGCTCAGAGAGAGACTGAGCAATGAAATGGGTTAAAACCAATGACAACTCAGGAAAACAAGTGCTAGTCTCACAATTGGAGTGAAATGGCAGATATGCTGAGCTAAACTGATGACATACAATCAGAAAATGAGGTTAGAAACTTGGAGACTCTCTGGCTACCTCACATGATTTATGAAAGATCAGTGTGCCGATCCTCATGCTGAAATTTATGTCAGAGGGTGAAAGCATGATTCTAACTTCCCAGAAACCATGATTTAAGCTAAGTGTGTGGATGTATGTCAATGTCTCTAAGGGAGATTATTAGAAATGCTTGTAGTTTATAAAAGTCACCCGTAATTTCTAATCTTTTTGTTTTGTAAGTCAGGCGACTTTCTAAACCTTCTATCCTCAGGGTGGTAGGAATCCAGGTATGGAGGTGGAAACTTGAACTAGAGTGGAGATCAAGGAGGTGGGGACAGGTGAGGGAGTGGACAATGACTGGAGAGGAGTAGGAGAGGGGGCAACAATCATGAGCAGGAAGTAGTGTGGAGAATAGGTCCCAGTTGTTAGAAGGTAAACTGAGGCACATTGAATATTGTAAGAGTTTATATGGACAAAAGTCAATGTGAATCAAGCAGTAAAATCCAGAAGTGGTGAGGAGGCCAGGAATAGCCTATCCAAGGCAAAGACAGAGCCAAAGCAAAGCAATTGTTGATTGGCTCAAGTTTGAAGCTTTTTTGGCTGTTTGTGACTGGTTGTCGTTTGTTTTTGACTTCTTAACATTGAGGTCCTTACAAATTTTGAGATGAGTCCATCTCACTCACATAGTCTGCCACCTCGTTCTAACAGCCTCCTTGTTTAGTTATTTAACAATAATTTCTGAATTGGCTTGGATGACTGGGTGGACACTGATGTCAGCAGAGTGGGGACAAAGCCTGGCTTTACTCCTTACTTCTGTGTGAACTTGAGTCAATTACCTAAAATCTCTCAGCCTTTATCTGTAACTGTAAGAATAGTTCTACATCTGTATACCTCAGCCTTGGCACATACCCAGAGGTTCTACTGATTGCCGTGTCCTCAATTCAAAGTGATCTCGGTCTGCTGGGAGAGATGTGCAAAAACACTGACATGCTCCAGTGGGAGAAATGCTGAAGTGTCAGTGTGTATGCTGTCAGAGGGTCCCAGAATAAGGCACACCACTTGCAGATGTGGGTAAAGATGAAGGGGCATTTGAGCCAGGCTTGAACAGATACAGTTTAACCAAATTCTGTTTATCCTGTGATCCTGGTGGAACTTGTGATCTTGAAGGAACTAATCATCAGTTTCCTCTGTTGGGGATAGTGACAGTTATGTGATGGAGAAGGGCAAGTGAAATCATGCAGGAAAACTGCTCAGCTCAGTGCCTATACACAGCCAGTGCCCCATGAATGTTAGCTATCTTTCTTTTTTTTTTTTAAAGATTTATTTATTTATACAAGCACTGAGGTATAGGCCACAGGTATGGGAGGGTGAGGGGATTCACCAGAGATAGAGTGGAGAGCAGAACAGGCAGGAGGACCAAAGTACACTGCTGAAAGGAACAGTGGGTGAGAAAGGAGAGGTCTGCCTCGCCATGTGGGTATCTCCCTGGCCAGCCAGGAATCGAACCGGCATTACAGAGGCTGCGGACAGCTTCACAGTGCTGTGCTCAACCCACTGCACCACCAGGGAGGCCCAGTGTTAGCTATCTTTATTGACATTATTGCTATGGAGAATTCTGAAAGTCAGTGAGCTCTGATGGACCCATTGACATATCAAGGTCATAGATACTTAGGTTGCTGTTTTTATGCCCCCAAATGAATGTAGAGCTCTGGACCCATCTAACCCTACATTTCTACTGAATATTCTAGAGAGTATTGGATTGTTTTTTCATAATGCAGAGATTCCAGCAACTTCCTGTAAAGGAAAATTTGAATGAAATAATTTAACATTTGAATAAGCTCAAATCTAAGAGGATGACTCATTTTGACAGCTAGTCCATCCGCAGTATATATAAATTCATATTTGCTTACTGGACATTTTTTTCAATCTCTATATTTTCTTTTTTTTTTTTTTAAGATTTATTTTTTATTTATTTATACAAGCATTGGGTACAGTCAGAAGCACGGGAGGGTGAGAGAATTCACCAGAGCCAGAGCGGGGAGCAGAGCAGGCAGAAGGACCGAAGTACACTGCTGAGGGGAGCAGCGGGTGGCAGGAGAGGTCTGCGTGCCATGTGGGACCCTCCTCCAGTGGCCGGGGAGCAGCCGGGGATCGAACCGGCGCTGCAGAGGCTGCGGGCAGCTTTGCAACCCAGCGCTCAACTGCTGCGCCACCGGGGAGGCCCAGTCTCTATATTTTCTTATTTCAAGTTTCTAAACACCCTGTTCTTTGAGCCTATTTAATTGACTTCCATGAATGAAAGCAAAGAGTAGGTTCTATTTATAATCAACACACATTTACTGTTATGGTGGTTTAGAAGCTCATTGCTGGCATTGTGGAAAGTAACAAAGATATAATATAAAGCATAGCCTTCATTTTTCAGCAACCAGTTTACATAAACCAGATCTACATGTAATATGAAAACAATAATTCTAGAACAATGTTCCACAGTGATAGGGGGTAGATTAGACATATTCACAAAGAGGAGACTAAGTTGGTATTATATGGAGTCAGGAGCAAATGAAAATGTATGGAGAGAAAAATAATCATCTCTTAAGCCAGTGCTGTGCTAGGTTTTATACTATGACCAGAGAAAATGATTTCAGCTCTAGAAAATGACAATGGCATGGATTGGCCAATAGACAGGCAGGCAAGAGTCACCTGGTACTGATAAAATATATACCTGCACCCAGACTCCCCCCCAGAGATTTGAATTCAGTTCCCTGGGGCTGGGAGCCCAGATGCCTCACCTTCGGAAAACTTCCGGGTGATTCTACAGTGCAACCGGGGCTGAGAACCTCTGCTTTAGGGTAAAGATCCTATAACAGATATTTCCAAGTCTTGTGGGAAATTCAGACCTGTGGTAAATATTTCTTCTTCCCAATTTTATGGAAATATTTCCACAACCTTACTCTCCAGAAGAAGAGTAAGGACCAGGATGTTGGCCTGGGGAAGGTCTAGGCAAGGACTTGGGAGGGGTGGTTCTCTGAGATGGAATGGGATTAGTGAATGGTGAATCAGGGTATAGCATTAGGACAAAACTGGGAGGTTTTAAGCAAAAATTGTATTTGAGGATGGATTTAATTAAATTTATGGAACGGTCAAGCTGCCCAAAGATAAAGGGGTGGAGAGAGTCTGAACAGACAGCTCTTTTGATATCATTGGGGTCTTTTTGGTAAGAGTTGCTTAAATTCAGTCTTTTTGCCCTCATTTATAAATAGGCATCCTTTTAGTAGCTGTCTTACATGCTCACCGTGAAGATGAAATGGCTAATACATGTAAGTGCCAGAGTGCCATGCCAGTCACACAGACAGTAGTAAGTATTGATATCATGGTTGCTTGAAAAGGATGAAGGTTCTGTGTAATCAAATCATCTATCCCAGACTCCATATTTGAGTGATTGCATGAAAAGATTTCCCCGGGAACCTGGTAGAGATCCAAAGAAACTTATATTTTGAATGATAGGCTCTACCAAAATGTCCAAAATACACTGATCTGGCTAAAATGTGTCACTTTAGCATGTGGATTATTTTGAGCTAAGATCAATAATTCCCTTCAGACTTCTGAGAAGCTTTTACTACTCCCTTAACTACCTAGAAGAATGAAAATTGGGAGTATTATCCAAAATTAGAATTTTTACCAGAAATAACCTTTCAATCAGAGAAATATGGCAGGACAAGTAATAACAGAGTTTGTGGCCTTTGTCATATGACTTAGCCTTTCCTCCTCAGGTACCACTATCCTCTCATTGAAGCATCCCATTCCTTAGCTCATAGTATAAACACCCTCAGATAGTCCCACTTCTCTGTATGTGTGTAATTAAATTGTTATTTTGTCCTATTCATCTATCTGATGTTAATTTGATAACTTGAACAGTTAGCGAAGAACTCACAGTAGAGGAAATTTCCCCTCTAATCCTGTAGTTTCTAATACAAAGGGAGTTTAGAAATATCACTTCACCCTTTGCCTGCAGGGAGCTGGAAGGAAGAAAGTCAGATTCAAGGTATGAAGCCATAGGCTTGGAGGCCAGGCAGGAAAAGGAAGGAATGCATCAGAACACAAGGAACTGGCATGAGATATGCACCCATTTTGGAGACTGAGACCCAGAAATGGAGCCACATTTGGGGCAGAGCTGTCACTTGTGCTTTTGATGAGCCAAGGACAGGGTGGTGTATATAGTTTGAAAGTTAGTTAAATTTTAGTAGTCTGAGTTTATGCATTTTTTTTGCTTTTGCAATTATAGTTGCTACTTAGGGATTACATGAATGCATGTAAAAGTATATCTAAATAACAAAATATTATGTGAATAAAGTCATATTTTTTTCCTATGTGGAGTTTATTCCTAGCAATTTCTTCAAATGATATCAAGCTAGTTTGCACACTTCTAGCAGGTTGATGGGGCACACTGTATTCAAGTGGGTATGTGGGTTTCATGGTAGGAGGGTGAGAGTGGCTAAGGCAAGTGCTAGAAGGGTCTGGAAGAACTGACCCAAGACTGCTCTTCTAGGGCAGTAGAAAGTCATGATGAAGCCTTGCCAAACCTCTTGAGATCCTTCTCTTTCCAAATATCAAGAATGGCCAGCTTTGTTATAGGGTTGGTTGACGCGACTGTGCTAAGATGGAGAAAGAAACCAAGATGTAATTGCAAGGATTATTCTCCTACTTCATGTTAATTAATTATTTGCTGAACTGAAGATAAATTATGGGATGGTGAAGGGCTAGCAAATAAGCCCATGGTGTCTGATCTGATGTCACCGGCAGCAGGAAGCCACTATGTAGCCTTGACTGGTATTTAAAGATTACTGAAAATTTAGGAAATAAATGTGTGCCCAAGGTTATTTATCCACAAGTGGATTCTAGAGAATATCTTTATCATAAGACACATGGTTGTTGGAATGATTTATTTATTTGTATAATGATTTATTTATTTATTTATTTATATTTAATTTTTTTTATTTATTTATTTATACAAGCACTGGATACAGTCAGAAGCACGGGAGGGTGAGAGAATTCACCAGAGCCAGAGCGGGGAGCAGAGCAGGCAGAAGGACTGAAATACACTGCTGAGGGGAGCAGCGGGCTGCAGGCAAGGTCTGCGCACCATGCGGGACCCTCCTCCAGTGTCTGGGGAGCAGCCAGGGATAGATCAAACCGGTACTGCAGCAGCTGGGGGCAGCTTCCCAACCCAGCGCTCAACCGCTGCACCACCGGGGAGGCCCTATTTGTATAATGATTTATTTAAACAAGATTGTGACACTTCTGAGCAAGACTGCATCTTCTGGTTGAGTAGGTTGTTCATGGCACAAAAGTGTACAATTGAGTGTGTCCTGACATCAGTGTGCCTCTGTTCACTGTCACACCCATGGTGTGGGGCTGCAGCTGCCCAGTAGGATGCCTTTTTGTAATTCACACAAAGGCAGCTCATGGGGTAGTGACAGCCCATCTCACCAGGTCTGAAAATACCATGCATATTTTTCCACTTAGATCATTTCACAAGGTTAGTTCCAGACTCTGGGGTAGGAAACCAATGATGTCAGCAAAAAAAGTGGAAGAAAAAAGAAAAGGTAAAAATGATCAGAATATAAGGTAGAAGAAATGAAAAAGAATAGCCAAGTGAATCATGATGAACAGTAGGCACTCCCCAGGTAGGTGGAGGTTCACCCCACACCTTTTTGATATTGTAAGTAAACATGGAAAGTCACAATGACCTAATAAATGGCAGAAATGAAAACAGACAAAATTCAAGCAGGCATTTTGCAATAAGAAACAACATGAGTTGGCACCTAAATCCAGCGATTGTATAACCAAGGCTGGAAAAAGTCCATTTTACAAGTCTGTTTTTAGGGAGAACATGTAAAATGAGTATGTTTCCAATAGTCCTCTGTACTTCTTTTTTCTGTCATCCAAGCCCTCTTCCTCCTCTGCCCACTCCAACACCACAGCCGCACTGGACAGTCACAGTCTGGTTTCACATTTCAGTGTGGACAATGAGAGCTTGCACGTTAAGTTCGTGTCTGCAAGGCTCTGCCACTCTCACCTCTGAGTTTAACTGTATATTCAGAGAAGGAATCCTCATCAGTGCAAAGCATTTTGGTCCTAAAGCATCTAAGAAATGACTCAAGTCTTTCCACTTTTTTAAAGAAAGCAGAATTTGCACATCAGAATGGAGATCACAATACCTGAGCATAGAATTTCATAGAAATCAGTCAGACTAGTTCAGAGCCTATTTGCCATGTGACTTACAGTCTATATCTCATGTTGTTTCACAGACCCAGTAAGGTCTATGTCCAATGCCCTACCTGGATTCTTGTCCCTATAGAGGTTTTTGTGTGGGACATCACTTATCCCTACAAGCACCAGCAAAGGAATTTATAAGATGATTTGCTTCTCTAGGCATGAGCCTTTAATAATTTATTAGAGCCTCAACTGTGTGTTAGGTGCTGGGAACACAACGAAAACCTAGACACAACACTGCCTCCAAAGTCCTTAGCAAGGGGAGACAGACATGTAATGTAACAAACACCACAGCACACTATGGAGCTATGGCAGATGTGAGTGTGGAAAATAGAGGAGACACCAAGGAGACTGTGTTCCCAGGCAGAGCAAACTGTGGGGATAAGGCAGCCATGGTGAGAGAGCGTGGTGAGGTCAGGAAGATGCAGGTAGATCATCCTTTACACCCTATTCCAGGAGCAGGAAGGATGACGATAGGTACAAATAGAAGAGGTGGCAGAAGGGGCTGCCAGGTAGGATGGGTTAGATGACAAGGAACTTCCCCTAACCCATTCTCTAACACTCTAACCCATCTTTCGAAGACCTGAACTCCATACCATGAGTCTGCTTCCCAGATATGCCTTCACTAAAGCCAATTAATGTTTAACAAGAATCCCAGGTATAGAGTTGGGAGTCGCCTCGGATTGGAACAGACAACTGCTGCCATTACCTCTGACCTTGGAGCTGAATTCCTGAATATGTTTAGTCTCTATCTTACCTTGAAAAACATACTTAAAAACACTGATACTTTTACTGCATAGTACTCGGTAGTACTGGTTTAGCTGTTTATTTGATTTTTTAAACATACAGACCATACTTTGCAACATAGTAAGCACTTAGTGTTTGTTAATTATTTATTTATTGTTATTTATTTTTGCATAGAAGAATTGGGGTATAGGAGAGTGAGAGGATTCACCAGAGACAGTGGGGAGCAGAACAGGCAGATTGATTGAAATACACTGCTGAGGTGAGCAGCAGGCGAGACAGGAGAGGTCTGCTGTGCCATGTGTATGTAGCTCCTTGGACGGGAATCAGAGTCAGACCATACTGGCAATTGCACTGAAACTTAACCCCTAGGCCACCAGGGAGGCCCCAGGTTTACGTGTTTAAACCTATGATTGAGGGCCTCTCTGGTGGCGCAAGGGGTTAAGATGCAGCCTATGAAGCTATCCGTAGCTACTGCAGCATGAGTTTGATCCCCCGGCCAGCCAGGGAGCTACCCACATGGCGCAGCAGACCTCTCCTGACTCGCCCACTGTTCCCCTCAGCAGTGTATTTCAGTCAACCTGCCTATTCTGTTCCCCACTGTGTCTCTGGTGAATCCTCTCAACCACCACACCTCTGGCCTGTAGCCCAGTTCTTGTACGCATAAATAAATCAATCTTTAAAAAAAAATAAACCCATGACTAATGAAAATTAAAGACACATCTTAATACATATTGCTGCTTACAGTTAAAATGACATCTGTTTTTTCCTTTTTCCTTCATTCTCTCTCTTTTTGAAACTTGGGTAATGATTCCCTTAGAGTTGGGTGGGGGACTTTCATCAGCACAGATGATTTTTTTTTTAAGTTTTCTTTCTTTATTTATTTTTTATTTATTTATTTATTTATTTTAATAGAGGCATGTTTTTATTTATTTGTTTGCTTGTTTGTTTGTTTTGTTTATACATGCACTGGGTACAGTCAGAAGCGCGGGAGGGTGAGAGAATTCACCAGAGCCAGAGCAGGGAGCAGAGCAGGCAGAAGGACCGAGGTACACTGCTGAGGGGAGCAGCGGGCGGCAGGAGGGGTCTGCGCGCCATGTCGGACCCTCCTCCGGTGGCCGGGGAGCAGCCGGGGATCGAACCGGCGCCGCAGAGGCCGCGGGCAGCTTCGCAACCCAGCGCTCTACCGCTGCGCCACGGGGGAGGCCCTCTTTATTTATTTATACAAGCACTGGATATAGTCAGAAGCGCGGGAGGGTGAGAGGATTCACCAGAGCCAGAGCAGGGAACAGAACAGGCAGACTGATGAAGTACACTGCTGAGGGGAGCAGCGGGCGTGGCAGGAGAGGTCTGTGCACCATGTGGGACCCTCGCTGGCAGCCTGGGATTGAACCGGTGCTGCAGAGGCTGCGGGCAGCTTTGCAGCCCAGCGCTCAACCTCTGTGCCACTGGGGAGGCCCAAGCACAGATGACTTTAGCTACCTTTTTGTTCTCCCAACATTTCCTGTCTCCTGACACTTCATTTTCTCTAAATTTAATGCCTCTCTCTTGCTTTTAGATGAAACCCCAAGGTCTCTCCCCATGAATACTACCTCTCAGATACCCTCACATTTCTAACTTCTTGTTCTGGAACCACATCCCTGGGTCCTTCATCCAAGTGTCTAAGTTTTCGTGGTGCATGCAGAGTTCTGTTTTGGGATGAAACTCTGTAACACAGGCCAGGGTGATGTTTCTGACATGGTACCCGCGAGCAGCGATTCAGGCCATCTCCACATGAGATGTCACTAGCCCTGCTGAGAACATTTCACTTCTCCAATGTGTGCCTGTCAGGGGAGCGAGCACAGGGAGCATGGGCCCTACCCCAGACCCAAAGATGGATCAGGATGGGTATGAATTAGCCATGGAATTCACCTTCCCCTTGACCATTGATTGCCATAAGTTCTGGCCAGTAGGGAAATGTAAAGACTGTTCAAGACAAGGTTCTGTGATGGAGGCCTGGCTTAGTTTCTCATGGGTAGCCTAACAAAATACCACAAACCGGGTGGCTTAATACAACATAAATGTATTCCCTCACAGTTTCACAGTCCTGAAGTTTCTAAGGCTGAAACCAAGGTGTCGGTGGGCCAAGCCTCTTCCGAAGGCTCTAAGGGAGAGTCCTTTATTGCAATCCCTGGAGGGATGACTGTTACAATCCTATTTGTATTTATGTACTCATTTTCTCAAATCTGAGAACTGCTGGGTGTCTCTGCTGTTTAGTCCCATATGGTGGAGAGACTAAGACTTGTGATCCTAGGCCAGTTTGGGTTCAAGTCCCGGCTCTTCCATTCCTAGCTGTGAGATGCCATGAAAGTTATTTAAGCCTTAACTGTACAGTGGAACTAAGAGCACTGACACCTGCCTCCTGACTTACTGAAGACTTTAAAAACGCAATGCTGGTGGAGCACTCATAGCAGTAGCGTAACTTCAGCTCAGACTCCCTGCAAGCACCACTGAATTCTCCTAAATTCACCCTCTTTCTTATGGAACCTATTAAGAGAAATAAGCGTGTTCTTTGTTCTCCCCACTAGGAGGCTACCTACCAAGCTTTCAGCCATTTCAGCTGCTCTGTCCAAATTACCAAGTTTCACGGGGTGGCTTCAGGTGTAGAGTGTCTAACTCAGCACAGTCCTCTGAAAAAAAGGCTGCTTAGAGAAACAGAACCATTTGTGACTTTGAAATGATATCAAAATGTTCTTTGAAATGGTTTGTGAAGACTTCAGCCTTTCCATTACCAGTGGGAGTGGACTATTATTAGCATCCCATCCTGCACTGATCTTCTTGGAGTCACTTCTGACTGTGAAGGAGGGAAATTACAGGATGTTTTTGTGGCAGGACGGAGCTTGCAGAAGGGCTGCAACGCCTGGTGACGATGTTCTGTCCTCTGCTTAGCACTAACAGAAAGTTGAGCTGTTTAATTTTTTTAATAGAGGGATAAATTAGACTGAGGGAGTAACAAAAATCTTAGATTTAAAAGAATTTAGAGATACAGTATCGTTTCTGCTGTATGTGGTTTTTCTATCTCATTGTACTATGTCAGATAAATATAGTAGATGATACCTTCACTAGCCAGAATTGAACTCCTAGGAAACAGGATTTAAATAGATTAGAAATACATATTTCAGGAGAAAATATCAAATACACCAAGTTAGATGATTTCACTAATCAAATGTCCACTACTAAGGTGTGACATTGGGATTTATAAGAAATAGGCATTTGGTCACTCATATCGCCAAATATATTCCTCATATATATTCGATCTTTGTCCAGAGCTCCTGATTCATAGCTCTATAAACTGTGGAATTAACTGTGCAATAAGAGCAATGGGAGTATCTCTTCATCTAATATTTGGTCTAGTCCTCAGTTGTGAAAATACTTCAGAGCCATAAAGGTGAAATGTGTGTCTTGTTAATCATAACAAGTCCCTTCGCCCACAGTTGGGCGAAGTGACCTTTGGACAGCACTAAGGATGGGGACTGGTTGTTACACAAACTTTCAGTATGCACCCCTTGATTTCTGGGGAAGAAAGAAGACCAATCAGTGCCGCGGACCAGCACAGCAGTAGACGATGAGGCCACCTCAGGGTTGAGAGAAGCGTGCAGGGTGGTCAGGGCGTCGGCGAAAGAAATGACAAACAGACACACTTCAAGAGTGAAAATCTGAGTGTAATTTTCTTTGAGTTTGTGACCAGTATATATATGTTTTCCAAAAGCACAGGAATGAATATCAAAGAAATTAGCTTGCTCCTGGGCTCAGTCTATCACCATCAGGGAGGTGATCTACATAACAAACAATGACCATTATAGAAGAAAGAAGGAAGTTTAGAAAGACAGATAAAGGATTAAAGTTTGTAGTTCTAGAAAGACGGGATAAGATTTTTAGCATTCTTGTAGTGGTTCCTGGTGGTCGTTATCTATTGATAAGCTTCTGCCTTTTCAGGGAACTTCCGCTGAACTTCCTCTGCTTCAGGCTGTTCTCCCGCCGCAAGCTGGTTGCCCAGCCGGATCTAGGGACCGTGGTGAAAGCCATTCCTAAAGATCACTGCGGGGGGAGGTGCAGCAGGTAGGGTTTTGCTGTTCTTCCCCTGCGCGCTGGTTGCCCAGCTGGACCTAGGGCCGGTTAGCCCTAAAGGTCACTGCAGGGGGAGGTGCAGCAAATCAGCAAAGGCCACGTGAGCAGCCCAGGTAATGAAGGTGTATTAATGCACAAAAGGACGAAGTTCAGAGAGCTTCCAGGTGGGAACTTTTCCATATGCACCATTTGGGCCCCAAACGCCATGAGACTATAAGCTCCTTTGGGACCTCATCCTACTGTCTCTTCTGGCTATTAATTTGTATCCATTAATACATTGTTTGTAATAAAGCAGTTATCTAGTGATTTCTTGAGTTCTGTGAATTTAACCCCAAGGGCATGATGATTCTGACCTATAGTGAATCAGTTAAAAGTACAGGTCACAACCAGAACTTGTGATTGTTGTCTAAAGTCACTACAGTCAATTAATCGAACTTCAGGAGGAGATCCTGGAAACCTCTGATTTACATTCAGTGGATCAGAAGCAAGTTAACGACCTGAGCTTGTGACTAGCACCTGAAGTGGAGGGCTGCTGTGGGACTGAGTCCTTAACCTGTGGAATCTCTAGATAGGTTGTCAGAACTGAGTTAAATTGTAGATGCCAGCCAAGGTTCAGGAATTACTTGGATGTGTGAAGAAAACGCTAACACACATTGGAATTGGTGACCAGAACTCTTGTAGGATATGTCCTAGCGTAAGCTAACCTCACTCCTTATGTATATTTAACATTGTACTTGAATTCAACCTCCATGGAAAAGATTTTTGCCTGTTTTGTTCTCTGTTCTGCTTCAGCCTCTGGCACATAGCAGGCAGGCATTCAGTCCATTTTGCTGAATGGACTGATTAACACACAGAAGCAATATATTTGGTACTAGAAAAATGGGAAGTGATAGTTCAGAATTATGAAGCAAAGACATCATAAAATCTATAATCATCAACATAATATCAGTTATGTCCGATGTAACTTTCTCTTTTAAAATAGAATAGCTGATTAATCAGAAATACTATTTCATCAGAACAGTCCACCAATTGTAATTACTTGAGGCTACGAGTTTAAGAATAAAGATGCAGACACTGAGATTATGAATTATGATATCAGCACAAAACTTGCATTTGATAATAAAACTGTGAAAATTCCTCTCTCGGCAAACATTCCTAGATATTTTGCTGAACTTCAATGCTCCCTTGCTTCATCTTTGAGAAGAGGCTATCCCAATTCAAGAGCCAAATTAATATTCTTACGCTTAGTTAAGAAAAACTAGCATTGGCACAGAAGTTCCTGTAGGAACCTCTCTGAGCTGTGGGTCAGCAGCAGAGAAGGGAACAGAGAGATGATTGTAGACTCTGCCTCGTGATTAGCATCTCATGGTAGATAACTGGCACTTCACAAAGCGACGATGGCACTGTTTTTCATTTATAATTTGAGTCATTAATTCTTTTCTATATTAAAAATGAGAGGGAATTTTCTTGGGGGCTTTTATAAATAATAGTAATGCATTGTATGTATTTTTATATTATCCAGGCCGGAAAGATTCAATCTTACATTAAATTTGTGACACTGGGACATTTGAGGTACCTTCTGCCTTTGCTATTCTTTTGTTTTGTTTTGTTTTTTATTTGAGATGGTGACATGAGATATTTGGGATGTTCAACTGTTGCCATTCCATCATTTGAAAGCGTAACCCGATGTCATCTGTGGCAGCGCTCCATTTCTCAAATAGAAACTTCCTACCTCCCCCCACCCCCGCCATCATCCCCATTTATTTTAGAGATTTCCCCAGAGAGGTGCTTCATATTTGCCCACAGATCTGTCTGTGAGACATAGCTACCACATGGCAATCCCCATGGCTTTCTGCTGGCTGTTCTTGTTCATTTGTTTACCATTTGATTCACCTACCACTGTCAGCCACCACCGCCTGACGTATGAGTGCTCATGGCAAAGACGATGTGTTCTTGGGGAGCACATGGTGCTGGCCTTTGTAAAGAGCAGGAGAGAAAGACCCTTTTTCTAATGACCTGCTTCACTGGGTCCCGTGGGCCCTTAAGCAGAGCTGATCGCATCCAGAATTCTTTCTATTCTTCCGGTTTCTGGGTTTTGCTCTTACTCAGAATGTTACAAATTCCCCCATGCGATGTTTCTGTCAGCATCTGGCATTCACTCCTTGACCAGGGCCTTCCAAACATTCTTCTGGAAACATTCTGGAAATTGCCACCCTCCTACCCCGGGGAGGACTAAGGCAAAGATACCATAGTTCTCATCTCTTCCCTTCTCCTTGGTGCTCTCTTTCCCCTCCAATTCAGTCACCAAGCAGAAGGCACCATGTCTACTGGTTTATTTGAGTGTGGGGGGATGAAGGTACACATTAGATGACATTATCATTCGTAACACAAAGAAAATGCTCTTACAGAGGAATGCTCTTTCTCCAGCTTCTGCAATGTTAATACAAAATCTAACCACTTTGGGCTCCACACCCAATACAATTCCCTTCAGTGTCTCATCTAGGTAGGTGCAGCCCACCAATCCTTCTAGTTAGTGCTTGGGGGTAAGTCATTTCTTTGTTGAATACAAAGGGTCATTGTGGACTTTTTTCTTAGGGATGCAGGGTTTCATCACATGCCCCCAGGTAAGAAGCACCTGCATTTGTTGTGTGTCTTGTAACTGTGTGTGTCTTGTAACATCCCTTTCATTTTATTTTTTTAATTTTTTTAAATTTTTTTTAAATAATAAATTTTATTTTTATATTCCCCATACAATTGCAACCCCCCCTTTCTGATCCCAATCCCTCCCCTCCCGCCCACCACCCCCCCAAAAGTGTCTCTGGTTCATAGTTTTTTGTTGATTCTGATTTTCACTTTCTTATAGTTATTCATTTTCCTGGTCCCTTATTTAAGTTTTCTAGATTCCTGCTATGAGTGAGACCATCCGGTATTTTTCTTTTTCTTTTTGGCTTATTTCGCTGAGCATGATCCCTTCCAGCGCCATCCATGTTGCTGCAAATTGCATGTGCTTATCTTTTTTGAATGCTGAGTAATATTCCATCGTGTATATGTACCACATCTTCTTGATCCAGTCATCTATTTTTGGGCATTTGGGTTGTTTCCAAAGCTTAGCTATTGTAAACAGTGCTGCTATAAACATAGGCGTGCAGGTGCTCTTTGGAATTGATGTTTCTGTGTCCTTTGGGTAAATACCTAGGAGTAGAATTGCTGGATCATATGGAAGCTCTATGTTTAGTAGGTCCAGAAATCTCCACACAGCTCTCCATAGTGGTTGGACCAGTTTGCACTCCCACCAACAGTGCAGAAGAGTTCCTTTTTCTCCACACCCTCGACAACATTTGTTGTTGCTAGTTTTTTTAATATGTGCCATTCTCACTGGTGTAAGATGGTATCTCATGGTAGTTTTGATTTGCATTTCCCTGATTACAAGTGATGTTGAACATTTTTTCATACGCCTGTTGGCCATTTGCATTTCCTCTTCAGAGAAGTTTCTTTTTAGCTCTTCTGCCCATTTTTTGACTGGATTATTTTCTTTGTTGTTGTTGAGTCTCATCAGCTCTTTGCAGATTTTTGTGATCAGTCCTTTATCTTTAGTGTTGTGTGCAAAAATGTTCTCCCAGTTGGTGGGGTTTCTCTTTGTTTTTGTTATTGTCTCTTTTGCTGTGCAGAAGCTCTTTAATTTGATGTAGTCCCAGCTGTTTATCTTTGCCTTCACTATCACTGCTTTGGGTGATGTGTCTGTAAAGAGTAACATCCCTTTTATAGGAGCCTTGAAGAAAACGCAGTCTAAGCCGCTCTCCCCTGCTCAGCAGCGCCCCATGCGGTCACAGCATCTGGATGGTTCCGTCTGCCCCAAAGGGAGTCTTTTTGTTTTCTCTCTTTCACTTCTTTATTTTCTCAGCTTCAAGTGTATCTTCTTGCTTTTCCCATTGGAAGTAGCTTTGACTTTTCTTCCTTACATTTTTTTTTAATTTTAGCTGGTCTTGAAATTCAGACACATTTTTAAGAAGGAAAAGTACTGAGCAATAACATTATTTAGAAGATCGTTTTTGGCTAGGACAGACCAATATTAAAGGGAGAAAACAAATAGGTTTCTGAATTCCCCAATGGGATTTCTATACATTAGAAATGTCTATGGTCTGACATTTAAAATCACTATAATATTCTAGATAATGATCAATAAAATCAATTACAAGTTTATTTCCTTTGGGAAAAAGCCTTGAACTTATTTAGTTAATGGTTATGAGGATACTGTATGCATTAGTATTGTTTTTCCAACTCAAATAATATGAGAATCCAGGAGTGATAAAATACATTTATACTGGACTTGGGTTTTGTTGCTCAGACATTACGGATACTTTGTCACCTTGTTTCTAGGATAACATAATGTAAAAAAAATGAATGAAAGAAAAACCAAATTAGATTTCTAAGACCCAGTTCCTAAGATGAAGCTAGTACCATTTGTTAACTGTAAATATTCGACTCAACTTAACTTTTTCACAATTTTTAATTCAATCTTCTTTAAGAAATAAAAATACAGAGTTGGAGAAATTGATAAAGAATGTTAATGGAGCATTTAAAATAATTGTAGGTGTTATAGTATCTGGATATATAAAATATGTATACATCACGTGTGTCACATTATATATTATACATAACATATAATATACATATAAATATCATATAAATATTATAAGTAATGTATAATAAATATTGTACAATGTTTGTCACTTTGCCAGACCTCTACATACAGTAACTCATTTAATCTATGCAGTAGATAGTTTTCATTCCCATTTTACAGATGAACAAACAAATGCTCAGTGATATTAAGTGACTTACAGTCTACTAGCAGGAGGCCCAGAATTTAAACTTGTAAATGTCTGACTCCAGAGTTGATGCACTTAACCTCTACGCTATGAGACAAGAGGATGGGAGCTACTTAAAAAAGATTAAATCCCAGGTGCACAAATTATTATTTATTAAATCCTAGCTGTATACAAATTATGTTGCAACCCCCTCAAAATTGTTCCATCCATTCAAATTTGCTAAGGGTCAGAATAAGTGCATGCAGGAAAGATCAAGCCCTAACAGAGTGTGCTGCAGGCCAAGACCAGGAGCTGGAGTAAGCAGAGGAGCCCCCAGTGGAGAAAGTAGCAATCAGGGCCTGAGGAGTCCTGAGTCACCTTGAGGTGCTCCACTCAGGGCCTCACGCTCTGGGAGAGAGAAGAGCTGCAGGAGATGAGAGGGCCATGGGAACACACAAAGCAGAGCGCGTGCCATGGAAGCGTGAGTGTAGCTGTTTCTGTGCTTGCTTTTGCATTTTCTAAGGAGGGTTTCCCAAGTCAGGGCCCCCTGGCAGTGCAGGGGTTAATGTCTAAGCACTATCAAGCTATGACCAGCCACTGTGGCATAATTTCTATCCCCATCCAGGGAGCAACCCACAGGGCGCAGCAGACCTCACCTGTCTTGCCTGCTGTTCCCCTCAGCAGTGTATTTCATTCAGCCTGCCTGATCTGCTCCCCACTCTGTCAAGTCAGTAGCCAGTCCCAGCAGCATGGGTCTAGATTTCTGGCCAATTCCTGGCAACAGGTGGCCTGAGGGCACAAACTGAAGCAGATTCCCAGCATCTCTGCAAGAGAAAATCCTGGCTATGCTGCATTTGAAAGGCAGCAGGTTAGATAAGTATCAGGAAGTGTGGCATTCAGTGGGCTTTGCTTCCTCAACCCCCTGGTGCTCATGGTTTCTAACAGACTCTGCTAGATTATGCCTGCATATCAGCAAAGGGGAAACAATCACCCCTCAGAGACTCACTCTGAATACACACACACACACACACACACACACACACAGAGTTTCCTAGCTACATTATAAATTGCAGGGCCTCTCTCACTCATTGAATCCCAAATTACAGATTATACAGTCATGTACATGCCACAGGTGAACCCTCAACACTTTTCACATCGCAGGACATGTTCAAATTGCCAGTTTTCTTTAGAATGCAATGCTGGAAACAGCAAGTTTCCTCCTCTGCGCAGTTGGTTGGCAGGGAGACCAAGAAGGCTACTTAAAACGCACCTTAAACTTACTTTTCACTTAAATTGTATCAGCCTTGTAAACTGCCACATCACACCTTTACTGAGTTTGTGGCCATTGAAAACTTAGAGATCGTTCCACTAAATCGGCAGCTGTCAAGCAGCTACCCATCTTATGGTCATGAAAACCTACCTAGAAATAGCATTTACATGGGTTTTTGCTTTGTTTTCCTATCATTTCCTTGCAGATTTCATGACTCAACATTCCAGGTAAGGTCTGCTGCGCCCTGTGGGTCAGCTCCCTAGCTGGGGATGGAACTCATGCCGCAGTGGCTGGTGATAGCTTGATAGCATTGAGACTTCAACCACTGTGCCACTTGGGTGTGAGGGGGCCCTGAATTGGGAAACCCTTCTTAGAAAATGCAGATTGTTGAGATCCGGTTGAATTCTAGCCTGCTAATTTTGTCCTTGCATCAAAAATGTTGCTTCTTCAAGCTCTGGGATATTTGCTGATATGGATAACTGTCTACTATCGTCTCAATGAAATAAATATTTTCAATCCAAGTCAACAAATATGTGGAACCAAGCTTAGCCGAGGTTTTGCCATTTTGTATATTCTCCACCTTGCTATGTTAGTCCTTGTCCAGCCGCATTCCGGAGATAGTTTCAGCAGTCACAACCCTCACTCCACTTGGTGACGAAAAAGCAGACCACCCCAGCCACCAATGAGGGCAGTCCTATCCATAAATGGGACAGCATCTCTAACTGTCCAATCAGTTTGAAACTAACCGCGCGCGCCAAAATGCCTTTGTAGTAGCCAATGAGTAATTGCCAGCTTTTTGCAAAGTTCGCGTCACTCGCGACCCAATAAGATACCCCTGCTTCCTCTGTTCGGGGCTCTCGACCTCTGCCGTTGCATCGGTGTGTGTCGAGGGCCCGGTCTCGAGCCCGTAATAAACTCCCTTTTGCATTTACATCAGCTGTCTTTGGATTCTTGGAGGCTATGCTCGCCGAGTCTGCTGATCTTGGGCACAACAAAATACACATTGAAACACATTCTGAAATAGCCACTCTTCAAAATATGAGGTAATTAGATGCATTGATGTGTGGATGAATTCTGTAGACCATGTCTATGTGAGGGCCATGGCTCATGCGGGGATGGGCATGAATATGGATCCAAGTATATTATTGAGGCAGTAAGTTAAGCTTCTGCTGCCATGAGATCCCCAGACTAAATCCGATAAAAGGAAAACATTTGCTGACCAAGGAGAAAGACCATAAGGAGAAAAACAGCAGCTGTAAATGAAGCAACAAACTTCACCACTGCCTAATGCAGTGGGAAGCCAGAGTCCCAAAAATCTACCTGGCAGGTATCTCACTCAAGACCTCTCCCCTGCGGGAGCTGTACTCCACTCTCTCGCTCTTTAATAAATTCTTGACTTTTCAACATCTCTCTGAGTTTCTGTCATTCCTTACTGTCAGGTGTGGCAGCTCACTTCATTCTTTGAGCTTCCAAGGTTTGTGAACCTTCCCGTTTCATTTTAAGAGTAAAGTGCTGTGAAAACACAGACAAATCAGCAACTTATTGAATCACTTTAGTAGTTGTTTCAGTTTGTTATCCACATAATGTCACTAAACCTCTGTTTCCATATTTGCTGATTGCATATTTGCATATTTGCATATTTGCATATTTGCAAATATGCAATCAACAAATGTGGAATTCAAGTTGAAGGCAGGCCTGCCTACAGCGAGGACTAGGTGATGACTGAGGACCATTTCTGTCAATCACAGGAGAACATGTGAATTCAATTTTATAAATACTGTTGATGAATAAGACCAATACATTAGAAATAGCAAACATCTCATTATTTCAATGTTTTCTGTGATTTTTAAACTTAAGACAACAGCAATGTGGATAATAGTACACAGGGGTCATTTAGCGCATACTTCCTCTTCTAGATGCAAGGAAAACAAGGAAGAACAAGGAACAAAAGGGCCTCTGCCTGCAGGAGGGATGCTGCAGTGGCTGACTGTAACAGTAACAGTTCCAGAGTACCACATCTGCAAATGGCTGCATCAGGCAGACAGCCACCATGCATGGCCACAACTTTGGGTAGCTGGAGCTAAATTCATTATTTGGGTGGTTGATTAATTATTTCTTCATGCTGCCTTTCAGACAGATGGAGGAAGAAGCAAGGAAAACTCACTCTCCTGTCTTTTCACTATGCTGCCACATTTCCATCAACCCTGTTCACATTTACTAGTCAGTTGCATCAAGAACAAGAGCTCAGCTTCTCAAAGTGGGGGCTTTTGGTATTTGACACTGAAGACAACAACTCAGACCTAAATATAACTGAAAGGGGAGAGGTTTCTTTCATCGCCTTTATTTTCTCATTTTTTAAAAAGATTTATTTATTTATACATACAAGAGCTGGGGTGTAGGCCAGAGGTGAGGGGGAGCTATCAGCAGCCACTGCAGCACGAGTTCGATCCCCGCCAGGGAGATAACCCACATGGCACAGCAGACCTGTCTTAAATCACCTTTACACTGTATCCCGATCTTTCTTGTCCTCCCTGGCAGCCTCTGCCTCAGGACAGTCTTGCGCTCAGCAGGCCATCCACAAGCCCTGGGCCTAGAGAATCACCTCACTATGCCTTTCCCATTTGGGACCCCGTGCTCAGACACTTCCCTAAGCCTGTGGTTCATATAATATTGTGCTCCATTAGCCAACGATTTTCAATTGACTTTCTATTAGTTTACCTTCTATTTCCTTTCCTTCCACGTTTCTTCCATCTTAAATCATTTGAGTACTTTATTACAGTAGCTCAAAATTCAGTTCTTGACCAATGCAAGTATGAAACAAAATTCCTGAAAGATATAATTAATTCAGCTAAAGTAAACTGTAAGTGGAGTGTCCATGAGGCAAATGGAGTCAGGCAATACAAACAATTGGACACTCATAAGCAGAAAAAGAAAAAGAATCTCAACAACACATTGACTCATATATAAAAAATGAACTTCAAGTATTTATCATAGACTTAAATGCAAAATGTATGTAAAACTGTAAAAAGAGTAAAACACAAGACAAAATCCTTATGATTTCTTATATATGACACAAAAGTACAAATCATAAAACAAAAAATGACATAAGTGGACTCTGTCCCAATTAAAAAAAAAAAAACTTCTCTTTCAAAGATGTTAAGAAAACCTGCTATCTGATAAAAGCCCTTGAAATTCTTGGGATACAAGGAACATATCTCAACATCATAAAGGCCATCTATGACAAGCCAACAGCCAGTATCATCCTCAATGGTGAAAAGCTGAAAGCAATTCCATTAAGATCTGGAACAAGACAAGGATGTCCACTCTCACCACTGCTTTTCAATATAATCCGGGAAGTCCTAGCCAGAGCAATAAGACAAGAGAAAGACATACAAGGAATCCAAATAGGAAAAGAAGAAGGCAAACTATCACTATTTGCAGATGATATGATAATATACATAGAGAACCCCAAAAACTCCACAGAAAAACTAATTCAACTCATCAATCAGTTCAGTAAAGTGGCAGGATACAAAATCAACATGCAAAGGTCAGTAGCCTTCCTATACACAAACAATAAATCTGAAGAAGAAGAAATAAAAAAACCATCCCTTTTATTATTGAAACAAAAAAAAATCAAATATTTGGGAATAAATCTAACAAAAGAGGTAAAGGACCTATACAAAGAAAACTATAAAACACTGTTAAAAGAGATAGAAGAAGACACAAAGAAATGGAAAGACATCCCCTGCTCATGGATTGGAAGAATAAACATTATTAAAATGGCCATCCTACCAAAAGCAATATACAGATTCAATGCTATTCCAATCAAAATTTCAATGTCATTCTTCAAAGAAATAGAACAATTATTGATGAAATTCATATGGAATCACAAAAAACCCCGAATAGCCAAAGCTCTCCTGAAAAAAAAGAAGGGAATGGAGGCATCACACTCCCAGACTTCAAACTATACTACAAAGCCATAATCATCAAAACTGCATGGTATTGGAACAAGAACAGACATACAGACCAATGGAATCGAATAGAAAATCCAGAAATAAACCCACAGATTTATGGTCAACTAATCTTTGACAAAGGAGCAAAGATTATGCATTGGAGCAAAGAAAGTTTGTTCAATAAATGGTGCTGGGAAAACTGGGTTGCTACATGCAAAAGAATGAAGCTTGACCACTACCTCACACCATACACAAAAATCAACTCAAAATGGATTAAAGAACTAGACATAAGACCTGAAACCATAAAATACGTAGAAGGAAATATAGGCGAAACACTACGTGACATTCACATCAAAGACATCTTTACAGACACATCACCCAAAGCAGTGATAGTAAAGGCAAAGATCAACAGCTGGGACTACATCAAATTAAAGAGCTTCTGCACAGCAAAAGAGACAATAACAAAAACAAAGAGAAACCCCACCAACTGGGAGAATATTTTTGCACACAACACTAATGATAAAGGACTGATCACAAAAATCTGCAAAGAGTTGATGAGACTCAACAACAACAAAGAAAATAATCCAGTCAAAAAATGGGCAGAAGTGCTAAAAAGAAACTTCTCTGAAGAGGAAATGCAAATGGCCAACAGGCATATGAAAAAATGTTCAACATCACTTGTAATCAGGGAAATGCAAATCAAAACTACCATGAGATACCATCTTACACCAGTGAGAATGGCACATATTAAAAAAACTAGCAACAACAAATGTTGTCGAGGGTGTGGAGAAAAAGGAACTCTTCTGCACTGTTGGTGGGAGTGCAAACTGATCCAACCACTATGGAGAGCTGTGTGGAGATTTCTGGACCTACTAAACATAGAGCTTCCATATGATCCAGCAATTCCACTCCTAGGTATTTACCCAAAGGACACAGAAACATCAATTCCAAAGAGCACTTGCACCCCTATGTTTATAGCAGCACTATTTACAATAGCTAAGCTTTGGAAACAACCCAAATGCCCAAAAATAGATGACTGGATCAAGAAGATGTGGTACATATACACGATGGAATATTACTCAGCATTCAAAAAAGATAAGCACATGCAATTTGCAGCAACATGGATGGCGCTGGAAGGGATCATGCTCAGTGAAATAAGCCAGAAAGAAAAAGAAAAATACCGGATGGTCTCACTCATAGCAGGAATCTAGCAAACTTAAATAAGGGACCAGGAAAATGAATAACTATAAGAAAGTGAAAATCAAAATCAACAAAAAACTATGAACCAGAGACACTCTATGGGGCGTAGGGGGCGGGAGGGGAGGGATTGGGGTCAAAATAAGGGGGTTGCAATTGTATGGGTAATTTAAAAATAAAATTTATTATAAAAAAAGAAAACATGCTATCAATAGACTGAAAGAACATATTAGCAGAATACATAACTACTCCTAGCTAGAATATATAAAGAATGTTCAATATTAAAAAAGAAATGAACAAAGTTTTAAAGAGCTTGTACCAAAGATGATATATAGATAGAAAATAATCACATGAAAGTTGATCAACATTATTAGTAATTGGGGAAATACAAATTAAAACCTCAGTGAGATACTACCTATTAGTATGTGTGAATAATTGAAAGCAGACAATAATAAATTGAATAAATTGAAATTGATAGTATCAAGTTTTAGGAAGATTGCAAAGCTATGGAAGGAAACTTATATGCTATTGGTGGAAATGCAAAATGATACAGCACTTTGAAAAATAGTCTGGTAGTTTCTTATAATATTGAACATACAGTCATGAATCATTTAACTTCAGGGATATGTTTTGAAAAATATATTGTCAGGCTATTTTGTCATCTTGTGAACATGATAGAGTGTAACTATTTCGTCATCATGTGAACGTGATAGAGTGTAACTAACCAAACTTAGAGGGCACAGTCTACTTACACACCTGTGCTAGAAGCTATAGTCTGTTGGGACCACCATCACATAGACTGTCTGTTGTTGACCATGCTGTTGTTAAGCAATATATGACTGTGCTTATCTTTTAACTTAGCTTTCCTTTCCCTAGGTATCTACCCCAGATAAATGAAAATTACATTTATACCAAAATGTGTACCTTCGTTTTATACCAGCTCTATCCAAAACTGCCAAAAACTAAAAAAAAAGCCAGATGTCCTTGGGTATAAATGGGTAAGCTGTGGTACATCCATATACTGGAGCACTACTCAGCAGTGTAAAGGGAGCTGCTACTGATAAGATAATGAATTGGATGGTCTCAGTTGCATTTGTCAAAAACCAGAAAAAAGTTATCAACAAAAGATTTTTGTAAATGTAATGAGTCTATTTATGTGACATTTTGGAAAAGCTAAAACTATAGTGACAGAAAACAGATCTGTGATTACCACGGGCTGGGTGGTAAGAAAGGGAATTGACTATAAAGGGGCACTGGTGGGGGGGGGCTGTTTTGGGGTGGTAGAAATGTTTACGTAAATTCAGGGGATGGTAGTTCCATAGATGTTTACATATATAAAAAATGACATTTTATTGAAGATATGTTTTTTCTCAATTAACATATTTAAAAAATGAAAGTGTTAAAACATTTTTTAGATAGGTGAATACTAAGAAAATTCATTGCTACAAGACCTGGACCAAGAAATGCTGTTGGATAGGAATTTAAAGCTTCATGAAGGAAACAAAAATGCTAGAAATGATAACTATGAGTGTATATATAAGTGTATACAATTCCTCGGTTCCCCCTTTATTTATACTCAAGTGGGGGAGGTAAAATGCAAAATATCTATATAAAGTACCTATATTCTAGAGGGGTGATTTTTTTGTTTGTTGTTTCATTTAAAATTTTGGTTATATTGATGTGATTTCACTGTTAAAAGATTTTTTTTTTAAGACACAAAGGGAAAGTCACTGACTTCATTAGGCATTAACAATTCTTGATATTTCATTCTAGTCTGATGCCATGTGAAGAGTAGATCCCAACTAGATCTGCAACTATGCAGAAAAAAGCAAATTTGAGCCAATTATTTGTAAACATTGCATCTTGGGCATTTGATATCCATAACTCGCTGTTTGCAGATATTTTAAAATGTATGTCATTTTTTATTCTAGTTTTTAAGAATTATTCTACAAAAGGTAGAATTAGTAAATTGAGGCCCACTACAGATAGGAAATGATAGAGTCATGAGCCAAATTTAAACTGAGGTAAGTTCAATTTTAAATTCTGCTTCATCATTGACACTGTACTGGTTTTAATGCCGATTTTTCTCAAATGCTAGATGAAGATGGTAATAGTGCCTATCTCACAGTGGTGTCATGAGAACTGAATGAGGAAATGTCTGCAAAGTACCTGGGATATTACAAAAACTCAATAAATAGGAGGATATCCAAAAAAAAAAAAAAAAAAAACCTCCATTAATACATCTCACTGCCAGCCATGACTTCAGTGAGGGATGCTGTGGAAACCCTCTTTTATGGACCAATTACTTCATTGACACCATCTTAATCCCAACAGTCTTCCAATCAGTCATGCCTTCAGGGAATCCAGGGAATCATGCATTTCCTTTTTTTAAAAAAAAAAAACTGTTTTTTTAAATTTATTGTTTTATTTATTTTTTAAGATTTTATTTATTTTTTCATAAAAGAACCAGGGTGTAGGCTAGAGGTGCAGGAGATGAGAGGATTCACCAGAGTGGGGAGCAGAATAGGTGGATCTACCAAAATACACTACTAAGGGGAGCAGCAGGCAAGACAGGAGAGGTCTGTTGCACCATAGGTGGGTTAGCTCCTAGGCTCGGGATCGAACTCTGGCTGTAGTGGTGATAGCGCTGAGACTCAACCCCTAGACCACCAGGGAGGCCCAAATCACAGATTTCTTAAAAGAGCAACAGAAATGTTTTTCTTGTTACCCATTAAACCACATATTGGGAAACGGAATAAATTTCAAATAATCCTCAGACTATGTCTGGGACCTCTGAATGAGCAATGGTCAACTCTGAGGCTTACTTTTAGCCACATTTAGAGCAGGATCAAAACATGCTCTAAAGCAAAGGGTTGTATGATGGCACTTTGGATCAAATTTGTATTAAAAGACTTACTTGGATTCCCCTAACAACTATTGAGTTAGTATTTGTTGGACATCATGCTAGACACTTTCACATATCTATTGCTTCAATAAGAGTATTCTTTAATGCACCTGCATTTCCTGCAGTTGATTTCCTCAGTGTTTCAAAATGAGTACAGTGTCGATGGTGAAGTAGAATTTAAAATCAAACTCACCTCAATTTAAATTTGTCTTAAGACTCTATCATTTCCTATCTGTAGCGGGCCTCAGTTAACTAATTATACCTTTTGTAGAATAATTCTTAAAATTTATGAGGCTTTTGTGATCATTTTTTGAAAATATCTGAAATCTTTACTTAGAGATGAATAATGTTTAAACAATTGATGAAAATAGTATCTCTTATTTGGGTATCATATTTTTTCTTCTGGTATCTCTCTAAAATTCATGATTGTGAATCTTCTTTGGCAGGATGACTCAAATTCCATTATAAATATCACAGACATTCTGTCAGCCTGCCACACACCCTCCCACCCCCCAGGTTCAGGGGAAAAAAACTGACATGTTTGGATACAAAACTAAAACAAAATCTGAAATTACCAAAAGGTTCTGCAAGTCATATATAAGCTTTGTGGGGAATCTATTTATAACTCCTTTGATGGTTGGTTTCTTCCTTCCACCACTTGTCATAGTTTAAATCATCCAAGTTAATGCCAGATGGGTCATTCTGTGACAATTTTTCTTGTGTTCCAAATGGCAGACTATGAGTCAGAAATGCAAAGGAAATCTTTAGTGTTATCCTACTTCACTCTCCTTTTTTCCCTTTATTGTCCCGTCTTCCCTACAGCCTCTTTCAACAATTTGTCTCCAAAATATCTGCCCCACAAATGCACAAACACTGTTTGGTACCTTCCCAGCCGTTTCTGTTTCAAAATGATTTCCTCTTGCTACGTCCTCAATCCCTTGTCTCCTAATATTTTTCCCCTCTGTGGTCTCAGAAGGCAATCCTCCCCTCCTCAATAACACCAGGGAAGAGGAGAAGTTCATGATGGCATTGTTCTTATCTCACACAGAAGTCTCACTAAGGGCTCTAGAAGAAGGCATTGTTTGCTCCATTTTACAGGACAAAGGTCATAGAATTTAAACAGTTTGCTCCAATACACAAGGCCAGGAAATACAAAACTTAGATTTATACCCATTATTTCTGATCACAAAGTTCATGCTCCTTCCCTGTGTCATTCTGCTCTCTGTCATCTACTTTCTACTAGTGCATCAAACTCAAAATTTATTGGTTTAGCACTCACAGATTTCCTTGATTAGGATCCACTTTTATACAATCAATTTTATGTAAGCCCCAAACTCTGTCCAGGCTGATTATCATACAGTTCTCCCAATGTAATGTCTCAGGTAAGCTGCACCTACTAGCCCACAATACTTCTGTCCTTCTCCCGTGTCAAGTCTACCCACCTTCAAGGCTCACCCTGTCATCTTCCATAGGGTCTTTATGACCCTGTTCCCCTCTTCCAAAACACATTACTTGGAAGATAGTCTTTCTCATTCCTCTTCTACTGGCCCATCCAACTGCCTCTCTCCTGAGCTGACTTGTTTCTGAAGTAGGCAGCAGTCTGGATGGTGGGATCATGGCTTTGGTCTGAGCGAGGTTGGACAGAGAAATCTGGTAGCTACCCTCTAGTCTGAATCAAAGCCTGGAGACCAGCTGCAGAGTGCTCTGGGACTAGCATCAATTTGCTTGGAGGAGATTTGTAAATTTCTGAGGGAAGAATGGTGACACAAACACATGAAGGTGACCAAAACTAAGACTAAAAGTAAATATTGAGTAGTATCACATGAATGCAGATCTGAAATCCAGTGGAATGGGTTAATGAGGAGATCAGGCACTGAAACATTGTAGTGGGATATTAGATTCAATGGCAAGATTTTAAAAATCTAGAGGGACAGGTCAGACCAAGATAGTGTCAGATGTTCCTTGCTTTGGTCAAGAGGGGATATGCTAAAAACTTAACCAGTTAGACACTATACTCAGAGAGCTCATGGCTTGGGATGTAACTGGAACATCTCTTGGATATCAGAGACCAGTACAGACTGCCACTCAGCAGCACTAGGAAGGGGAGAGCCAAATGGTGTGGATGCATACCTGCCCCACCAAGGGAAACACATGCAAAGGAGTTGAGGCAATCCCCACAAGTGAGGGCCTCAGTGAAAATTACACTGACAGTGCATAGGACTGTGCTTCCCTCCTCTACCCCTCAAGACAGGTACTGCCTCATGAAGTACACTGACAGAGTGAAGAATGCAGTCTCCAGTTTAAAACCCCAGAAAGGAGGGATACTGGTAGTGTCACAAATATGAGCCAGCCCCTGCTCCTCAGCATATCTAACACTAGTGGCTGTATTCCTCCAAGCCCTTCCCCCAACCCCAATTAAGTAGCTCTAAGATCAGGCCTCTGGACCTATGGAATATGGCAAAGGCCAAAAAACTAAAGTCATACAAAGCCACAGTGCCACCTGCTAGAAAATTAGAAGTAGATCAAACCTCTAAGTTATAGCTACTTAACAGGAAGTAGAATCTAGAGCAGCAAGATGGACAGATAAAAAAATACAAAACATGGCACCTTGAGATCTCAAAGGAATATGACATTATAAGGAGAGAACAACTTTATAGACTCTAGACACAAAGACCTGAATGATTTTATCTTCCTGTCAGATAGAGAGGTCAAAATTACTATAATAAAGAAAATTAAAATGAATGGAAGAAAGCACAAAAAGCAAGCCAAGTGATAAAACAGAATTCAGAAAAGCTAATCAAAAAGATATAACAAAATCCAGAAAAATGAATGACCTAAGAAATATAATTAATGAACAGAAAATAAAAAGTGAAGCTTTAAACAAGAACATAGCAGGGATTTATCATGCTAAAATCTCAGTGGGCGAGATAAAAAATCCTAGAGAAAGCTATGTTAACAAAATAGACCAAATGGAGGATCAAATCAATTACTTCAAAGAAAACAACACACATAGGAACCTAAAGATAGAAGAAGAACTACAAAGAAAAAAATGTAGAAACACTTGAAAATTATCTGAGTCCATTTGAATAGACAACATAAGGAAAATGGGTATCTCAGAAAGGGGAGTGAGAGCAAAGGAGAGAAAGCTTATTCAAAGAAATAGAGGTAAGCTTTCCAAATATGGGGAAGGAACTGAATATACAAGTACATGAAGATAAAAGAACACCTGGCTACTTTAGTGCAATGAGTCCTATAACAAGATGCACAGTAGTGAAACTGATAAGAGTTCAAGACAAAGAAAGAATATTTAAGGCAACTAGGAGAAAAAAAGCAGGTGACGTATGAAACTCCCTTCAGGCTAACACCAGACTTCTCAGAAGAAATTTATTTATTTATTTATTTATTTATTTATTTTATTAATTTTATTTTTATATTCCCCCACACAATTGCAAACGCCCCATTCTGACCCCAATCCTTCCCCTCCCGCCCCCCACCCCCCAAAAAGTGTCTCTGGTTCATAGTTTTTTGTTGATTTTGATTTTCACTTTCTTATATTCATTTTCCTGGTTCCTTATTTAAGTTTTCTAGATTCCTGCTATGAGTGAGACCATCCGGTATTTTTCTTTTTCTTTTTGGCTTATTTCGCTGAGCATGATCCCTTCCAGCGCCATCCATGTTGCTGCAAATTGCATGTGTTTATCTTTTTTGAATGCTGAGTAATATTCCATGGTATATATGTACCACATCTTCTTGATCCAGTCATCTATTTTTGGGCATTTGGGTTGTTTCCAAAGCTTAGCTATTGTAAACAGTGCTGCTATAAACATAGGAGTGCAGGTGCTCTTTGGAATTGATGTTTCTGTGTCCTTTGGGTAAATACCTAGGAGTGGAATTGCTGGATCATATGGAAGTTCTATGTTTAGTAGGTCCAGAAATCTCCACACAGCTCTCCATAGTGGTTGGACCAGTTTGCACTCCCACCAACAGTGCACAAGAGTTCCTTTTTCTCCACATCCTCGCCAACATTTGTTGTTGCTAGTTTTTTAATATGTGCCATTCTCACTGGTGTGAGATGGTATCTCATGGTAGTTTTGATTTGCATTTCCCTGATTACAAGTGATGTTGAACATTTTTTCATATGTCTGTTGGCCATTTGCATTTCCTCTTCAGAGAAGTTTCTTTTTAGCTCTTCTGCCCATTTTTTGACTGGATTATTTTCTTTGTTGTTGCTGAGTCTCATCAGCTCTTTGCAGATTTTTGTGATCAGTCCTTTATCATTAGTGTTGGGTGCAAAAATGTTCTCCCAGTTGGTGGGGTTTCTCTTTTTTTGTTATTGTCTCTTTTGCTGTGCAGAAGCTCTTTAATTTGATGTAGTCCCAGCTGTTTATCTTTCTCTTCACTATCACTGCTTTGGGTGATGTGTCTGTAAAGATGTCTTTGATGTGCAAATCCCGTAGTGTTTCGCCTATATTTCCTTCTATGTATTTTATGGTTTCAGGTCTTATGTCTAGTTCTTTAATCCATTTTGAGTTGATTTTGTGTATGGTGTGAGGTAGTGGTCAAGCTTCATTCTTTTGCATGTAGCGACCCAGTTTTCCCAGCACCATTTATTGAACAAACTTTCTTTGCTCCAATGCATAGTCTTTGCTCCTTTGTCAAAGATTAGTTGACCATAAATCTGTGGGTTTATTTCTGGATTTTCTATTCGATTCCATTGGTCTGTATGTCTGTTCTTGTTCCAATACCATGCAGTTTTGATGATTATGGCTTTGTAGTATAGTTTGAAGTCTGGGAGTGTGATGCCTCCATTTCCTTCTTTTTTTTTCAGTAGAGCTTTGGCTATTCGGGTTTTTGGTGATTCCATATGAATTTCATCAATAATTGTTCTATTTCTTTGAAGAATGCCATTGAGATTTTGATTGGAATAGCATTGAATCTGTATATTGCTTTTGGTAGGATGGCCATTTTAATAATGTTTATTCTTCCAATCCATGAGCAGGGGATGTCTTTCCATTTCTTTGTGTCTTCTTCTATTTCTTTTAACAGTGTTTTATAGTTTTCTTTGTATAGGTCCTTTACCTCTTTTGTTAGATTTATTCCCAAATATTTGATTTTTTTTGTTTCGATAATAAAAGGGGTGGTTTTTTGATTTCTTCTTCTTCAGATTTATTGTTTGTGTATAGGAAGGCTACTGACTTTTGCGTGTTGATTTTGTATCCTGCCACTTTACTGAATTGATTGATGAGATGAATTAGTTTTTCTGTGGAGATTTTGGGGTTCTCTATGTATATTATCATATCATCTGCAAATAGTGATGGTTTGACTTCTTCTTTTCCTATTTGGATTCCTTGGATGTCTTTCTCTTGTCTTATTGCTCTGGCTAGGACTTCCAGTATTATATTGAAAAGCAGTGGTGAGAGTGGACATCCTTGTCTTGTTCCAGATCTTAATGGAATTGCTTTCAGCTTTTCACCATTGAGAATGATACTGGCTGTTGGCTTGTCATAGATGGCCTTTATGATGTTGAGGTATGTTCCTTGTATCCCAAGAATTTCAAGGGCTTTTATCATGAATGGGTGTTGCACTTTGTCGAAAGCTTTCTCAGCATCTATTGATATTATCATATGGTTTTTATATTTCTTTTTGTTGATGTGTTGGATAACGTTGATTGATTTTCGGATGTTAAACCATCCTTGTGCCCCTGGAATGAATCCAACTTGGTCGTGGTGAATTATCTTATGGATACATTGTTGGATTCTGATAGCTAAAATTTTATTGAGGATTTTTGCATCAGTGTTCATTAGGGAGATTGGCCTATAGTTTTCCTTTTTTGTGTTGTCCTTATTCGGTTTTGGTATTAGTGTAATATTGGCTTCATAGAACGTGTTTGGTATTGTCCCTTCCTTCTCAATTTTTTGGAAGAGTTTGTGAAGGATAGGCACTAATTCGTCTCTGAATGTTTGGTAGAATTCATTTGTAAATCCATCAGGTCCTGGGCTTTTGTTTTTGGGGAGGTTTTTAATTACCATTTCAATTTCGCTGCTTGTAATTGGTCTGTTTAGGTGTTCTATTTCTTCTTTATCTAGCTTTGGGTGATTGTAGAGTTGTAGGAATTTGTCCATCTCCTCTAGATTGTTGAACTTGTTTCCATATAACTGTTCATAGTAGTTACTGATTATTCTTTTGATTTCTGCTGTGTCCGTTGTGATTTCTCCTCTTTCATTTATGATTCTGTGTATTTGTGCTTTCTCCCTTTTTTCCTTTGTGAGCCTGGCTAGGGGTTTGTCTATTTTATTGATTTTTTCAAAGAACCAGCTCTTGGTTTCATTGATCTTTTGGATTGTTTTTTTAGTTTCAATTTCATTTATTTCTGCTTTGGTTTTTATTATTTCTTTTCTTCTACTGGTTCTGGGGTTTTTTTGTTGTTCTTTTCTAGATCTTTGAGCTTCGAGATTAGGTTGTTTCTTTGAGTTCTTTCTTGTTTTTTGATGTGAGCTTCTATTGCTATATATTTTCCTCTTATTACTGCTTTTGCTGCATCCCATACATTTAGGATATTGGTGTCCTCCTTGTCATTCAATTCAAAGAATTTTTTAATTTCTTCTTTGATCTCCTCGTTAGTCCAGTGGTCTTCCAGTAGTGTGGCTTTTAATCTCCATGAGGTAGGATAGTTCCTTGCCTTCTTTTTATGATTTATTTCTAGTTTGATGCCTTCGTGGTCAGAAAAGATGGTTGGTATGATTTCAATCTTGGTGTATCTGTTGATGTTTGTCTTGTGCCCCAGTATGTGATCGATCCTGGAGAATGATCCGTGTGCGTTTGAGAAAAATGTGTACTCCGTTTTTTTTGGGTTTAGTGTTCTATAGATGTCTGTTAAGCCCAAATGCTCTAGGTCCTTATTTAGAGCTTTAGTTTCTTTACTTATTTTTTGTCTTGTTGATCTATCCATTGTTGATAGTGGTGTGTTGAAGTCTCCCACTACATATGTGTTTTCTCTGATGTCTGTTTTCAGAGAGGACAACAGTTGTCTGATATATTTTGGTGCTCTTTCGTTTGGTGAGTATATGTTAATGAGTGTTATTTCTTCTTGAAGTATTGTCCCCTTAATCATAATGTAGTGACCATTGGGGTCTCTTTTTATTTTTTTGAGTTTGAAGTCTGTTTTATCTGATATAAGTATAGCTGTTCCTGCTTTCTTTTTTGGCCCATTTGCTTGTAGGATTGTTTTCCATCCTTTGACTTTGAGCCTATTTTTATCTTTTGTAGCTAAATGTGTTTCCTGGAGACAGCAAAAGGTTGGGTTTTGTTTCTTAATCCAGGCTGCAACTCTGTGTCTTTTTATTGAAGAGTTTAGTCCATTTACATTTAGAGTTAATATTGATATGTTAGCATCTGTATTTGCCATTATGTTTGTCTTTCCTTTGATTTTATTTATTCTTTTAATAACTTTTTTTTTTTTTTTGGTCTTCTTTCGTTGTTATTCGTCCCTCTGAGGTTCTGGCTTTAGGATTCCTTGTAGTATTTTTGGAGTGGGGGTTTAGTCGCAATGAAATTCCAGAGTTTCTCTTTGTCTGGGAAGGTCCATATTCTTTCTTCATGGAGGAAAGAGAGCTTTGCGGGATAGAGTATTCTTGGTTGGCATCTGTTTTCTTGGAGTCTGTTGACTATGTCCCTCCACTCTCTCCTTGCCCGTAGTGTTTCTTCAGAGAAGTCTGATGTCAGCCTGATTGGTTTTCCTTTGAATGTTATCTGTTTCTTCCCTCTTGTCAGTTTCATTATTTTTTCCTTGTCCTGGATTCTTGGGAGCTTTACTATTATGTGTCTTGCTGTGTTTTTCCTTTCGTCGTGGAAGTTTGGTGTTCTTCTTGCTTCTTGTATATCAATTTTCAGCTCCTTCTTCTCATTTGGGAAGTTCTCTTCAATTATATCCATGAATATTTTCTCTGTTCCTACATCTCTCTCCTCTCCTTCTGGGATTCCTATAACTCTTATATTTCCTTTCCTCATGGAGTCAGATAGTTCCTGAAGTCTTTCTTCATTCTTTTTCCTTCGTACTTCTCTTTCCTTTTCTGTTTTGGTTCTTTTTATTTCTGTGTCTTCAAGATTACTTATTCGTTCTTCCATTTCATCTATTCTGCTTTCATTGCTTTTCCCAGAGTTCTTTAGTTCCTCCATTAATTCTTTGATCTCCTGCATTTCTCTTACTTCCCTCTTTAGGGACTCAATTTCCTTCTTCTGATCTATCACTTTTTTAATCATGGCAATTTTAAATTCTCTTTCTGGAAGGCTCAGAAGTTCTTCCAAGTTGCTGTCGTTGCAATCTGGGGAGTGGTTTTCTTTTTGTGGTGTGCTTCTTTCCTGAGGAGTTGTTAGGTTGCGTGTGGTTCTTCTACTCCCTACTGTCTGTTTTCTAATTTGTCGTATGCGTTGGGACACTGTGTTGCTCGGACTGACTGACATCTTGGGTGAACTTCTCCGCTCCCCTCTGGCTCTTCCAGGAGCCATCTCTGTCTTCTGGGGGAGCTTTCTGCTGGTTTTAGGCAGTTTTTACTGAAGAAATGTCCCTGTTCTCAAATGGCGAAGCGGGATGCAGTCCCTGCGCCTCCGGTTTCAGGCACACTCTTCTGCGCACCCGGTCTGCCCCGGACGTGGGTGCCTGCTCCCTCTGTGGGCTCAGACTGCTGGTCGGAAGGGGCCTGGCGTGGAATAACTTCCCGGCTGGCCACTGGGTCCTCCAGAAACCTTCTGCCCTTTTCAAGCAGTCTTAAGAAATGTCCTGTTTTATAGGGTGTTAGTGACTTTTTTTTTTCCTGGTCGCTAGGTGGCTCCAGAGATCTCTCCTATTGTCCTTGGGGGGCCGTTTTTCGCCTCCCCCCACCCCGTGGACAGAGAACAGAGCGGGAATGGTAGGGTACACCTCAACAGCTTTGGGGTGCTGTATCTGCCTTGTGCCCCACCGTCGTGGAGAAACCACGCCCCAAATTTTCGTGCCCTGGGTCTCAGTTCAAAGCCCTCAGTTCCAGGACGCGGGCTGTAGCCCAGTTCAGTGGCGCGGGAATGGCGCCTTTTGCACAGCTCCCGTGCCTGGGCGCCTGGTTCCTGCTCACTCAGGGAGGGACCTTCACCTCAGTGAGGACCTCCGTGTGTCTCCCCGCAAGCCTAGGTCGTCTCCCCGCAAGCCTAGGTCGCAGGCGCGGGGACCTGGGCAGCTGCGATCCTGGTCTGCACTTGCTTTTCAAGGGCGCCGAGCGCGCCGCTTTCCCGCGCCAGCTTACCGGCAGCCCGGGCTGTGTGCGAGTCTCCCGGGGTCTTTGTTCTTCTCTAATGGCGCCCGGAGCCGTTCGCTCACCGGCGAATCCTGCAGGGTTCGCCTCAGCTCCCGTTCACGGGGTGTGGTGGCTGCAATAGTTCCTTTCCACTCACAGTCCCGCTTGCTGCGTCGTTTGTTCTTGTGGGCCGTTTTGGTTTGTTGTTTCCTCCTCTCTGCCAGTCGGAGAGTGCCGCCTCTGTGGGCGGGGGAGGGGAGAAGGGTTCTGCGCTTCCCTCCCTTCTAGTCCTCTTTTATGGCCAGTTTCTTCTTCGGGCAGTTCGCTGGCGTCACCCGTTTATCTTCCGTGTCCCAGTTCTCACTGGGACCTGCCGCTTTTCCTCCCTATTCACTTTTTTTAATGGGAGATCTTACTCGCAGCGTCTCCTCGCCGCCATGTTGCTCCGCCCCCTCTTCTCAGAAGAAATTTAATCAAAGAAAGAATGGAATGACATGTTCAAAATACTTAAAGATAAAAACTCCCAGCCAAAAATAATATATTCTGCAAGACTCTTTTTCAGATATGAAGGAGAAATAAGGACCTCCCCAGACAAACAGAAATTGAAGGAGTTTGCTAATGCTAGACTTCCTCTATAAGAAATGTTGAAAGGAGCTAAACTGAAGAGAAGAAAATTCACACACTCATATACAGACCTCCCCCCCCCCAAAAAAAAAAATGAAGAAGAAAATAGATAGCACCAGAAAACTAAAGACAAAATGGCAATAGCAAATCTTCATGTATCAGTAATTACCCTAAATGTCAATGGAGTCAGCTCACTAATCAAAAGGCACAGTGTGGCTGCCTGGATTAGATTAATATCTATCTATCTATCTATCTATCTATCTATCTATCTATATATATATATATATATCTCCAACCTTCTGCCCTCTGCAATACAACAATTTGAGCTCCAAAGATAAACATAGGCTGAAAGTAAAGTTGGGAGTTAGTCCTACATTCAAACTGTACCCGAAGAAAGGCATGGACAGACATAATTAAAAGAGTTACAAGGTGCAGGAATGGCTATAATATAATGAGCATGGGATTAATATCTCAGGAAGACCATATACTCATCAGTATATATAAGGCAACTGCTAACAAATCTGAAAGTAGACATTGACAGTGACACAATAATAGTAAGGGACTCACATCCCACTTTCATCAATGGACAGATCAACCAGACAGAAAATCAACAAAGAAACAATAGCCTTAAATGAAGAATTAAGCCATCAAGATTTAATACATATTTATAGGGCACTGTACCTCCCAAAAGCTAAGTACACATTCTTCTCAAATATACATGGAACATTCTAGAGGCTATCATTAGATAACATCATGCACACAAAATAAGTGTCAACAGAATCATGAAGATTGAAATCTTATCAAATACCTTGTCTGATCGCTGTGGTATCAAACTAGGAATCAACCACAAAAAGAAAGCAGGAAAAACCTCTAGTATGTGGAGACTCAACGAAATAACTATTGGGTTAATGAGGAAATCTGAAATCCAGAACCTATGGGATGCATAAAAAGCAGTACTAAGAGGGATGTATATAGCAATACAGGCCCATATCAAGAAACAAAGAATTTCTCAAATTAATAATCTAAACCTCTTGCCTTAAGAAACCAGAAAAAGAAGAGCAAACAAAACCAAAAGCCAGGAGTAGGAAGGAAGAAGTGAAAATTAGAGCAGAAATAAATAAATAGAAATCAAAACGTACAAAAGATCAGTGAAATAAAAAATTGATTTTTTAAGGAAAAAAAATAAATAGACAAATTTCTGGCCAGACTTACAAATTAAAAAAAGGAAGAAACTCTGATAAATAGAATCAGAAACTAAAGAGAACTTATAAAAGACAACTCAGAAACACAAAGGACTATAAAAGACCACCATGAACATCTGTATTACAATAAATTGGATACCCTAGAAGAAATGGACAAATTCCTAAAAAATATAACCTTCTAAGACAGATTCAGGAAGAAATAGAAACCTGAATGGAATTAGAAGAAAATTGTAACAGAGGGCCTTCCTGGTGGTGCAAGGGGTTAAGCACCACACTATGAAGCAATCCACAGCCTCTGCAGCATGAGTTCGATCCCCCGGCTGGCCAGGGAGAAACCCACATGGCACAGCAGACCTCTCCTTACTCACCCACTGCTCTCCTCCACAGTGTATTTCAATCAGTCTGCCTGTTCTGTCCCCCACTCTGTCTTGGATGAATTCTCTCATCAATCCCCCGACCCCCGCATCTCTGGCCTGTACCCCAGCTCTTGTATGCACAAATAAATAAATCTTCAAAAAAAAAAGAAAGAAAATTGTAACAGAAATCAAGTCTCCCAGAAAACAAAACCCAGGTCCGGACAATTTCAGTAGTGTGTTCTACTAAAACATTCAAAGATGAACTAATATATATTCTTCTCAAATGCTTCCAAAATTCAAGGGAAGGAATCTTTCCAAACATATTTTATGAGGCCAACATTACTCTGATACCAAAAGCAGATGAAGACTTCACACACACACACACACACACCACCACCATCACCAGCAACAACAACAACACTACAGGTCAATATCCCAGATGAACATAGATGCAAAACTCTTCAACAAAATCTTAGCAAACCAATTTGACAATACATTGAAAGGACCATACACCATGACCAAGTGGAGTTAGTCCAGGGATGCAAAGATGGCACAACATCTATAAATTAACCAAAGCAAGTCAACACATCAACAAAAGAAAAGTTAAAAATCAAATGACCATATCAATAGGTGCAGAGAAAGCATTTGATAAGATCCAACATTCATTTATGATAAAAACTCTCAAAAAGTAGATATAGTAGACATATATCTCAGCATAATAAAGGTCATATATGACAAACCCACAGCTAACATCATTAACATCATTTTTTTCTTGCTTTCACTTTTACTCCCATTCGTTTTAATATTGAACTTATTCCCAGGCCATATGTTTTTGGTTCTCAGTTTCTTCTGGGATATCTTTTTCTTCTGTGTAGCCTCTTCTCCTGGTTTAGGAATAATCTGCTCTTTTTCAACAAGGACCATCTTGTGTGCCCGGAAGACCTCAAGGATAGGTTAATCAGCCCATCAGCTCTGTAAGTTCTGTGATGCATCTTGGGGGCTTTGTTCACCTGAATTTGCTCAAAGACCAGAGAGTTTACATCTAAACTCTTAAGTGAGGAATTTTTAAACACGTGCAGTAGAAATTTAGCACTCCTTGGCCCACTGATCCTGTGTCCAGTTCCATTGTTTAGCCTGAGCACACCTACCAACTCCACCATTGTAATGATGAAATGGTAGAGAGACATCCTTCAGATTTTTTTTAAAGATTTATTTATGTATGCATACAAGAATTGGGGTGTAAGCCAGAGGTGTGGGGGGTGAGAGGATTCACCAGAGACAGATTGGGGAGAAAAACAGGCAGATCGACTGAAATACACTGCTGAGAGGAGCAGCGGGCGATCCAGGAGAGGTCTGCTGTGCCATGTGGGTAGCTCCCTGACTGGGGATCGATTTCATGCTGTAGTGGCTGGCAGGAGCTTGATAGCACTCTCTTTAACCCCTGCACCACCAGGGAGGACCCATCCTTCAGATATTTGAGGGCTTTTTGGATGTGTATACCGTTGATGAGCTGGGAAGTTTCACAAGTGTTATTAAAATGAACACAAAGATTTGAAACTCTTGATTTGCATGACTTTCTATGGTTTTCTGGGTCAAGAGAACAGTGAACCATTACCAGAGATCACCTAAGGTCACTTACAGAAAGAGGAACACTAACATTATTGCAATGGTGAAAACTGAAATCTTTTCTTCTAAGATTAGGCATAAGATAAGGATGGCCATTTGCACTACTAGAATAATTAGGCATGAGAAGGATATAAAAGGAATCCAAATTAGGAAAAAAAGAAGTCAACCTATCACACTTTGCAGGTAACATGATAATATAAATAGAAAACACTGAAGACTCTACCAAAAAAAAACTATTAAAAATAACAAATCAGTACAGTGAGGTGGTAGTCTGCAAAAATCAGTTGTATTCCCCTATGCAAACAATGAGCTAGAAGAGAAAAAAAAAAATCCAGAAAATAATCTTATTTACTATCATCTCAAATAGAATTACACACTTAGAAATAAACTTAACAGAGGAGGTGAAGGACCTGTGCAATGACACCTGTGAGAATGGCCCATATCAAAAAGACCAGAAAAAACAAGAGTTGACAAGCATGTGGAGAAGTAATGAACTGTTGGACACTTTTGGTGGGAATGTAGACTGGCTCAGCCCCTATGGAAAACAGTAAGGAGATTTCTCAAAAAAAGATTGTGGGACCATACAATCCAGCAAATATATGCTTACATATCTACCTGAAGAATGCTACAGTAATTCAAAGTGACATACATTTTACATTCATTGCAGCACTATCTAAAATAGCCAAGTTATAGAAACAATCTAAGTTGAATGGATTAAGATGATGTGATATATACAATATATCTAGCTAGCTAGATAGATAGACAGATCTATCGATCTCAACAGTGGAAAACTACTCAGTCATAAAAAATGATGGATTTTTGACATTAAAGTAGGAAAGGGTCCCAATGGTTCCTTAGTGGTGTATATGGTGTGGTGACATTCATCTAAATAGGTATGAATCATATACCTGAATCTTATACAGTATTGTAAACCAATGTTACTTTGATTAAAAAAATACAGAAGAAAATATTTGCTACTAAAACTTAAAAACCTAGAAGGAATAAATGATCTTTTCTGGAGACATAAACTAGCAAAATTGACCCTAATGAAATATGAAACTTGAATAGGGGTTTCAGAGACTTGTCATTTAAAAAATCACCAGCATCAATTGAATTCAGAGCTGTTACCATCTTTAAAAATAAACAAACAAGCCAGGTAACTGTAACACACTTTTTTAGACTATAGAAAAAGAAACCTTTAGTATTGTCTGGTATTGCTCTCTTCTTACCGCCCCCCCCCCACCTCAAGATTTATTTATGATTGCAAGAACTGGGGTACAGGTCAGAGGTGTGGGAGGTGAGAGGATCCACCAGAGACAGAGCAGGGAACAGAACAGGCAGATAGGCTGAAGTAAACTGCTGAGGGGAGCAGTGGGCTTGACAGGAGAGGTCTGTTGCACCATGTAGGCAGCTCCCTGGCCAGGAAATGAACCTGCACTGTAGAAGCTGCGGATAGCTCCACAATGCTGCACTCAACCCCTTATGCCACCAAGGAGGCCCTATTTTTCCTCTTTTGAATGTTCACCTCCATGTCTAGACTATCCAAACCTGCTCTCCCCACAACCACACACACTTACACATTTACCTATCATCACTTGCTTGCTGACTTCAAACTTTCTTCTTCTTCCCCTCTCCCTCATCACTTTCCCTCATCAAAATGTCTGTGTCCTCTGGCAGCTGATCGAACTCAATCTTAGAAGAGCCATTTGGTGGAAAATGTCAGGCTGACCTGTTGATTAGCTGAAGTTGTGATTAGGCTGTAGACTGAAAGTTTCAGGGAACACAGATAAGCACCCTCAAGGCCAGACGCACCCTGATTTACGCATTTCCAGACAACTGTACCCCTTGCTTTAGTCACTAAATACTCTGTATCCTAATTTCTCGAGTCTCAGACTTTGGAGAGCTATCTCCTCTGGGCCTGCCAGTGTAAAGCCCCCCCGGCATAAATAAAGATCTTCCTTCCTCCTCTCTGAGTGATGCCTGCTTCCCTGACGGAATTCTGCCATAACACCGTTGCCTCTGCTCAGGTCCTGTTATGAATATTCCACCCCTTGAGGCCTTTCTCAAGAGTGAAGGCCCCTCTCTCCCCTCCCTCCAACCTTCCCCCCAACACTTTCTCCCTCTGTGGGCTCTTCTATTGCTACTGAATAAGGAAAACCTATAGCAATCAAGTCCCACCTCAATTAAGATGTATCTGGCACCCAGAGACATAATACCAACTCAGAATATTATAAACAATAAGGGGATTTATTACCTTACATAACTTTAAGTTGGGGCAAGCTAGAGGGTTTGTTGATTCAGGGGTGATCTGGGATCTGAATTCCTTGTTTTTCTCCAATCTGCTGTGGATGCCACTGATGTCACACTAAGGTTGGTCTCTTTGTCGTCATCATGGTATGGCTATCAGCGCACGGACAACACATGTCCTTGCCCATGTGTGGAAGCAGAATCAACTGGTTATTCTTCAGACAACTCCAGAAAAATGCACCACCTGTCTCTGTAGCTTGATGCCAGGTCAGGGTCATGACTGCCTTGGACTAACCCAGGGGGATGAATTGAGAGCCAGCCACTATGACAACTTCAGTTCTCACCACATCTCCCTAGCTGGTTGGTGAAGAAATCGACCACATGTCCCCCACCCCCTCCCCACACCTTGCCCAATAGCAATAAAAGTCATCACCAATGAAAAAGAACCCTTTTGATAAGGACAATGTTTTTACTTTTGTCTGTAGCTCATCTTGATTGCTTGTTTGCCTAAAGATTCCCTCTTGGATTCTTGCATTTTATGGTTGGCATGAGATAAACAGAGTCTTATTTCAAATTCTCTTATTAGAATAGATTGTAAATCATCAGCTGCCATGACTGGTCAATTGTTAATCTGCTTTATTTAATTCACAGACTATTGCTATTGACATGTGTGTGAGATGAGCTAAAAGTTTTTATGTATTAATATTTTATTGGCTTAGGTCAAGTTTGGGGCTGGATGTGTTAAACAAAAACAAAACTGGACAGTTTTTTTTTTAATAGTTTTTTTTTTTTTAAGATTTATTTATTTATTTATACAAGCACTGGGTATAGTCAGAAGCGCGGGAGGGTGAGAGAATTCACCATAGCCAGAGCAGGGAACAGAGCAGGCAGACTGACGAAATACACTGCTGAGGGCAGCAGTGGGCGGCAGGAGAGATCTGCGCGCCATATGGGACCCTCGGGGATCAAACCGGCACTGCAGAGGCTGCGGGCAGCTTCGCAGCCCAGCCCTCAACTGCTGTGCCACCAGGGGAGGCCCAAAACTGGACAGTTTTTAATGGTGATTGAAAAATAAAAAAAAGACCTTCAGTATAAAATTGTGTTCAACCCCTAACTGTGTAGAGGAGTAGACAGAGAAGGGGCTTGAGCAAAGTCAGGGAACTGGAAATCACAGAAAAGCAGGCGTGGGGAGCACTGATCAACTTGGTTAGGTCATCTGGGTTTGTTAACTGGTGATTATGGACATGAGGCTCATCTGCTCCCACAGAGACTGAGAAACAGAGGCTCTGTCTTCAGATGTTGGCTAGAATAGCCATAAATTCCTTTGTCAGCCTTGAATTTTCCCAGTCAGGAACTTAATGGGGGAGACAGCGGGTTGGCTAAGTTATTCCAGGGACTTGACCTTGAGCTGTATTCACGCTCTTAGTGTGTGGGGGAGGGGGAGAAGGAGGAGGGTAGGGCTGGGAGTGAAGGGGGGCAAGTAAATGAAATTGCCACAAGATTATTGGACGCTTCTCAGATGTCACTTAAATCATGTTATAATAATATTATTATGCAACAAGTGTTACCATATGATTCCTCTTTGTCACTAAATTTATAATTTCATTTTTTAATATGATGTCAAATTGAGACCCAGGGCAAGTTAGGGTTAATTAGGCAGCTTCAGGGACAGTGCAGGCAGGAACTTCGGGAGAGTTAAACAGGCTTCTGAGATAAGGACAGTAAAATCTAAGAAGCTCTAACCAAAATATACTCCAGAAATGAGGTCAGAAAGTCCAGGAGGACTAAACAAAGACAGAAAAACTTGAGAGAATAACACCTTGGCCAGGGGAGGTAAACTCTTAAAATAAGAGCTGAGAAAATGGGCACATCTGCCCAGAGAAGTACGACCACTAGGAAAAAGAACCAATCACAAAGTAGGATGATGAGGTTTTAGAATAGAGAAAAAAAAGGGGTGTTTTTGTTGTTGTTGTTGTTGTTTGTTGGTTTGTAAAGATATATTTATTTATACATATAAGAACTGGGTTGGCAGTTGGCAGGCGGTGAGAGGATTCACCAGAGACAGAGTGGGGAGCAGAACAGGCAGCTCCACTGCAATACACTGCTGAGGGTAGCAGCAAGGAGACAGGAGAGGTCTGCTGTGCCATGTGGGTAGTATCCTGGCCGGAGATCGAACTCATGCTACAGAGGCTGCAGATAGCTTCATCACGCTGTGCTTAACCCCTTGTGCCACCATGGAGGCCCAAGAAAAGAGAGGTTTAAATACCCCTAGACACAGGCCCACAACAGTTTCCTTGCCCCTCCCAAATGCAGTGTGCCTGGGAGTCCTTATTTTCTTCCTCTAAATCAACTTTACTTTCTTAAACAAAATTACTTATCTAAAATGTCTGTGAATTCCTTTTTACAGCTTCATGGGACAAGAAGCTGTGGTGGTTCAAGAGCTAAATTAATAGCTCACACTGTTGTTAAAAATTTTTTTCTTTTAAAGATTTATTTATTTATACAAGCACTGGGTACAGTCAGAAGCGTGGGAGTGTGAGAGAATTCACCAGAGCCAGAAGGGGGAGCAGAACAGGCAGACTGATGAAGTACACTGCTGAGGGGGGCAGTGGGCGCAGCAGGAGAGGTCTGCATGCTATGTGGGACCCTCACCAGTGGCCGGGAATCGAACCGGCACTGCAGAGGCTATCGGCAGCTTTGCAGCCCAGCGCTCAACCGCTGTGCTACCGGGGAGGCCCACAGGTGTCAAAATTAATACTACATATTGAATTTTTTAATTGAGTGGAGAACCAATTGCACATTATGCCTTAGTAACTCCTGAAGACATAGCTAAGAAGCAATATACCATGTACATATCTATTTCCTAAGAACAGTTCCAAGTTAGCTATCTGGAATAACTTTTCAAAATAGAGGAGCAGGTTTTAGTGGATACATAAGTGAAATATTCAACTTTTGCCTATTTAAGTGGTGTTATAGGAAATCAAGAGGATACTTGAACAAGTAAATATAGAATAGCAATTTTAGCCTCACGAATCCTTCCACTGTAGAAAAATTATTGAAGTAACTGACACTACATGATCTCCGTTCTGTCTGAAGTTATTAAGTTGTTAGTTTTCAGAATGTTTTTCCAATTCACAGATAGTATTTAAAAATATGCAGGCAAAAACCTTCACAAAGCAGAGAAAAATGAAAAGCAATTCTAGAAAACTTTCCATCCAGCATTCATTATTGGATGTAGAACAGTTTTATCTATATGGGAAAATAAGCTATAGAAAAATAGAATAAATGTTTCACTAAATTAGATATTCCCTTGGTGATGTTGATTGTGTACTATATGCTGCAAGGCCCAGTAAGAAAAATAGTCACCTTATTACAGATTATGTTTTGGCTTAGATGGTGCCAATAGTCCTGTATGAAAATTGTGCAAAATTCCAGTTAGGGATTTGCAAACCCAGCCAAGTATTTACTGCTAGGCACCCAGTAGGCACTCAGGATATTTAAGTGGAGTTTTCAAAATATGTATTTGGGCCATATGTAAACAAAATATCTAAGATATTGAGTAACATTTCACCTCTGAATCACCCCCTCATAAGCATCACTTTGAAAGAGACAATAAAAGGATAAAATAAAAACTCAGATTGTTCAGTTACAAAGAAACCATGTTATTAATGTTATCCTTTCTCACTGCTACACAGAAGCATTCCATTTAATTGGAGTCTCCCAGTACCAAATATGCCCTGTAAAAAACATAGCTGAGACCAAAGAAAGAAGCAAAGATGTTTCTGAAAATCCAGCAGAAGATCCTGGATTCAGAGCCAGTAGGTTTGGAGCCCCAATGACAAAGCGAGGGACCTGGACCCCAAATAAAAGCTTATGTGACTCATTTAGCACAAGACTTAAATAATTGTGTTTATCTGGTTTCTCTACAGATTAGGAGGATTTTAGACAATGCCAATTTCCTGGGGCCAACTTTTAAAGCAGGCCTGCTGCATGAAATGCTAGGTCTCACTTTAGAGCTTTGTTTACTTTTATGCTTATTCCTATTTCAAGAATTCTTCCTCTCTCCCTAGTTGACTCCTTTGGGCAATTGCTTACAGCTGTATTTTATCCTTCAGGGTAGTTACTATGTCTAATTAATATTTGTATTCCTCTTTCTTCCACCATCTTTCCAAATACCTTACACATTGCAGGCATACAAAAATGTTCATTAAACACAATGAACAAAAAGCAGAGAGTTAGAAGAGTTGATTTCCTGTTGGAAGTAGCAAGAAGTCACAGATGGCAGTTGATAGTGTAGGAAGAAACCACCATGGAAGAAACAACACAAGAGAAAGCCCCATGTCTGAGGCCATCTGCTATAGGGGCAAAGACACTCATGAGCCTTGGTGAACTGTGTGGTATTTGATGTTGGGAACCAACCCCTTGAGTCATCAGTATTTTTTTTAAGATTTTTTTTAATTTATGCATACAAGAACTGGGGTGTAGGCCAGAAGTGTGGGGATGGGGGGTGAGAAAATTCACCAGAGACAGAGTGGGGAGCAAAACAGGCAGATTGACTGAAATACACTGCTGAACAATCAGAGCGCAGGCTTTCATTCAAACTGTCATGAAGTGTGACATGGAGTCTATCAGTTGTCAATAGAAAGATGAGAATTTCTGTAATTCAATGCCACTTCTTGCCATCATTTTGAAATTATTAAAATGGGCACGGCAGGTTCAAAAAGCAAACCTAATGCCCTCACTGGAGATGGAGCCACACTGACGCCCTGGGCGGGATCACCTTTGCAGGAGGACATTACATTTTCTCTTAAAGGCAAAATGTGTGTAAGTTTTGCCTCTTTACTTTGTATTTACTTTTAATTGCACTTGTTCACCTACCAGTGTTTACGAAATCCTATATTTGGGATGCTTTTTCTATAATAAAATATTATCATTTGTGAAAAAAAAAAAAGAAATACACTGCTGAGGGGAGCAGCTGTGGGTGAGATAGAAGAAGTGGTCTGCTGTGCCATGTGTGGGTAGCTCCCTGGTTGGGGATTGAACTCATGCTGCAGTGGCTGCTGATAGCTTCATAATGCTGAGACTTAACCCGTTGCACCACCAACAAGGCCTGAGTCATCGGTATTTAAATGAGGGGCTACATGATCAGTTTACAGAGGGAGGGGGTAAATTAGAGAGCTTTATTACCTATTAAATTGACAGAGATGAATTGTCTTAAGGTAAAACCATTGCTGATAAGGTCATAGTAAAATAGGTATGCTTATAAACTGTCAAATGGTGTGAGTGAAAAGAAAGTTTTAAGAACAATGCAAGACATTTGCAAAGATGTATGACATAGGATGTTGATTGCAGCAGTCACAGTCACTATGAAAAATTGCCCATTTATCAAGAAATATTGTCCAACAAATATTTTTTAAGATAAACTGGTGTATTTCAACACAATGAATATATTCATGTGTATAAATAAAGGATGCATGTGCATGGGAAACAAATGCTAACAGTTTAACTGAGTCCGGTAGGATCACAGGTGAGTGTGTTCTTCATAATTCTGTGTTTTCCAAATTCTTACCAACAGATGTAAATAATTTAATAATCAGAAACTAGAAGGGATTTTGTGTGATGTTGTAGGGTAAGGGAAAATGTCAGGCTTTTCTGCCCTCCCGCCATCGGGATAGATGACGGATCCTTGCGGTCCTGAATGCATGCCTGATGGCGGGCACCTGGAGTAGGGTGTGGGCATAGGTAGATGGGATTCACCTGGGCTGAGAGTGGGCTTTTAAGGGCGGTGTCATGGGGACGCCAGCAGAAGCCAAGCCCCAGTAGAAGCTGAGCAGCAGTAGAAGCTGAAGGAGAAGCCAAGAGAGAAGCAGAGCCATAGAAAGAAGCAGAGAACGCCAGAGAGCCTAGATAGAGTGAAGATTTGCTGGGGGCTGGGAGGACTGCCAGCCTTCCAGCCCCCCAGCACCCCTGCCTGCACCCCTGCTGAATCCCAATAAAAACCTGCAAAAAAATCACTGAGGATTCTAACTCCTCCTTTACCCGGTCTACATGGGATCAGAAAACCTGCACTGTGTCCATTCCTGCCTCCACAGATGTGTTTAGGGATAAGCCTCAGCTCTATTTCTGTAGAGACACTCCTTTCTTGAACATACCACTGAACTCAGGATCTTCTCACTCCCCTCCGCCCTCACGATGTGCCTGATATTTGCTAGGTTCTAAATATTCAAAGATAAAACACAAGGTCCCTGCCCTCCTCATGGAGTTTGAACTCTACCAGGAGATGAATTTTACACCAATGTGTATAAAACACTCATTGATACCAGGCATTTTACTTAGATTATCTAATTTAATCTCTGCAATAACTTGGTGAAGTTGATATAATGATGATGACGATGAAAGGGGGCTGTAGTACAGAGAACAGGTACATGTTCCCCACCCCCACGTACATGCCGACACCGAGGACTGGCCTGGGGACAGGGGGTGGAGCTGGGTGTCCAGGGCAAGCATGTAACACAGAAGGCAGGTGGGCGCTGAAAAATAGGGCTCTTGCTTCTCCGGCTTTGACTTGCACCCAGGGACTTGCAGGACATGGAAGGAGGCACATAGAGGAGAAGCATGTAGAGACATCGGAAAGAGACATGTGGGGGAGAGACACAAGGGAAGGCTGTCCCTGGCAGAGACATGGCAGCTGTTATCTTGGTTTGTACTTTTTTTGGCTCCTTCTCTCCCAAGCCCATCCTGTGGTTCCTTGCTACAGGGTAACTTAGACTTGGGGCAAGCTTTCAGGCCTCAGCATCCCCACTTCAGGCTGGGCCTGTTTGGGTGGACACTTGACCACAAGGGGATGGGTAACTTGGGGTGTTTTATTGGGAAACTATTATTAGGAAAAGCCTCTCCACACACTAATTCTGAAAAAGATCTTTCACACTAAGAGTCTGCTTTCTTTGTTTTTATGTGGCAGATTGTAGGACCCCATTTTAGAGCATGCACCCCTTCAGTTGGGTCCCTGGGTGCCCCTTGATCATTCACTACCAATTATATTGCATTTACATAACAAGAAACTGAGACTTGGAGAGGTCAAGAGACTTGCTGGAGGCCACAGCTAGTAACAAAGGAGAGCTTCAAACCCAAGCAAGCTTCTCTAGACATCGCCCATCAAGACTATTTCAAAGAACTATAATCAAGGTGATATGTGCTAAGATGGAGTAAGTACAGTGTTACTAAAGGTATTTAGGTTATGTATCTAACCCACAGTGGAGGAAAGGTAGGGAAGACTTCCTGGAAGAGGTGCTGTCTTCATGGAACAGAACATGACTAGGAGTTGGGGCTAGGATAGGTAGTGTTCTGCAACCATCCCAGGCCAGGCAGGTTCACCGTTGGTCAGGCAGTTTAAATGAGAACACAGGAGCTCTAGTTTTCTAATAGTATGCAGGGGAAACAAGGCAGCAGGGAGACAAAAACCTGGGCCCTCTGCAAATTTCTATATGCTCTGTAGGGTAAGGTAAAAAGTATCAGGCTTTTCTGCCCTCCCGCCATCAGGATAGATGATGGATCCTTGCGGTCCTGAATGCATGCCTGATGGCGGGCACCTGGAGTAGGGTGTGGGCAGGGGGGAAAATGTGTTCCAGGCTGGAGAAGCCATTGCACCCGCAATGCGAGGCAGGAGAGAGCAGCACACTCAGGCCTCAGACACTGGCCTGCCCTCATGGCTGGAGCAAGGCTGCGTGGTACTGCAGGAAACAAAGAGCAAAGATCACAACGCATTACAAAGGGACAAGTTGCCTCCTCTAATTGTATTGCAAAATGTAAAACTTTCTTTCACTTTCTCACTGGTGAGTAAGAAAAGGGTTAAGCAGGTTTTCAAAATCCCATTCTTGTTTGACTGATTACTGCCATGGTAACCCAGCAGCAGCCAGCACTTGTCAAGGCCTCTTCTTTGGCTCCAATAATAAACAGCGATAAAACATTACCTCAAGGCTTTATTTTGTCATCAGTTAAAATTCAGTTCTTGGTTACAGTGAAGACTTCTTCAAATCCTGGGGTGGGGGGGGCGTGAGAAGGGGGGGTGCAGGTAAAGTTAAAATAATGGACTAGAAATACTTCATGCACAGGCTTTGAGAATCCCAAGCCCTTAACATTTCAGGCACTTGGAAAGACTAAAAACCTTATCAAAGCAGAGAGTTCTGAAAGGGCTTTCTTCTTCCTAAGAATGAAGACTCAACAGAAGGGAAACAATGACACCGCATTTTGTAGCTTCACAAAGCAATAGCCCCATCGTGTCCTTAGCGCATTCTGTGGAGGTGAAATCACCCTCCTTTTACTTTTCACTCTGGCTGAGAGGGAGGAACTGAGCCTGACAATTGCTGTGTGACAGCTGTGTGATGGTGGGAACTTGTTCCTGAAACAATCCACAAATATTTAGATTTTTGTACTGTTTTCAAAGCCACTCTGCTCAGACAGCTTCTTCAAAGAGACAGTTCCTTAAAAAAAAGTGGTTCAGCTTGGGGAGGAGGTCCAGCTGGTTCCAATCTCAGCTTCCACTTCTCGTTGCTTCCCCTTCATTCTTTACACAACCCCAGGAGCTCAGTTTCCTGATTTGCAATATAGGAATTACTCCCCTTCTTTGCAGTATAGTTGAAAAGACTAGAGATATTAAAAATAAATGTGACAGGCACAGATAATGTGTTCCATGATTTGTGGCTGTGATTATTTATTCAGGGTCATAAACTCACATGGTAGCTCACATAATAAAACACTGGCGTGGCCTCAGCAAAAAGTTTGCAGGTCTGATATCATATTTCACCAATTGATAGCACCCTGTTTTTCACAGTTTAACATCTCTGAAATTGGGATGTGTCTTACAATATATGAAGTGTCATAGTTTAATTGGCAATGATTTTATTTTCTTAGTAGGTCATAAAATAATGGAGCATTTTATAATGGAGGGAATCTTAGATTAAATGACATGCAGCATATGGAATATTTTATTTTGGTAACAAGCCAACAAATAAAAGAAAGAGTCAAATCCTACTCCGATTCAATAAATCTCTGGCAGAAAAGATAAGATTCATGGCAAGTACCCATCTCATCTTTCTGACCTGCTGCAACCTGGCAACACATCTGTTCCTAAGAGAAGACATCAGACTCATCCCTCTACTTGCTCCCCTATGTGATCCATACCATCTGGTGCCACCTTTGCAGTGTCCTCAACCACCCTTCACCCCACCACGTGTTCCTACTGAAACTAAACAAAACAAAAAAGACTTAGTTTGAGATTTGCAAAGATGTTTCTAAAATTGAACCAGGCAAGAATGTAATTTTCCAGGCTTGTAGAAACATGTTAATCACAGCAGCAAGGCTTACTGTTGGGAGAAGAAGTAGGAAGACGGTCAGGCACACGCACACACACACACACACACATACCTCTTTTCCATACTATGGAGTTCTACCTTCAGTCTTCACACAAACCCTCAAACCAGAGCTCTAAGGGAATGTAGGTGGTTGCGACACTAGAATAGCTGGTGTCGCCTGCTTGAGAACAGGAGGTATACACACACACAGCACACACATACACACACTCACACACACATGCACACTTGCTCTTATATGTAACAGAGCCAGGCTGTGAGTGGTTAGAAGGCACTGGCCTTGGAAACTACAAGGGCAGATGATACCAGCTAATTTAGGCTTTTGAAAGCAACTCAGCCTGGTGAATGAAACACCTTCCCACTAAAGGAGACACCGAACAAAGAACAGTCGGTGCCTCGCTAACAAGACATACAGAACTGTGAGGCCCCTGCAGAACTGTCTCCCAACAATGGCAAGTACAGGTGACATTATAGAGTATGACATGTGCTCTTCAAGCCACCAAACAAACGCATTCAACAACATATTGAAACCCACTGGAATAATGTTAGTCTGGATTGGCACAGACTACTGGACCTCCTAGAACGTTCACCTGGCCCAGTAATAGCCTGGAGCAGTGCAGGTGAGTCTGCTCACTGGATGAACTTGAATGAAAAGGTCAATTCATGGGAAAGGAAGTACATGGAGACAATGGACAGTTGTTTTTCCTCTTCATTCAGTGACCAATTTATTATGTATACTATGTATTTGATCATTCAGAGGAAAGAATAAAACTGGATGCTTAAAAGTACTTGGAGAAATCTTAGGGACAATCTAGCAGTTCAAAAGTTCCGTAATGGAGAGCTAATTTTACCTCTTTCAGCATAGATGGCTTTGGGTTTTTTTTTTTTTTTTTTTGGCTCTATCTAGCAGTTCCTGTCCTTATACTTAAAAGGACTTGAATTCAGAGATAAAGTTGCCAGATTCGAGATAAATGGAACTTGAATCACTTTGAATTTATTTAGCAAACTGTTGGAACCTTTTGTATAACTTTAAAGTGTATAACTCAACTATACCTTCAATCTCTAAATTCTAAGCCTTCCCTCCTTTTCCTAGAACTATTACATTTTGTTACAATCTTCAATGCAATAATCATTTTCTTAATAATGTCTACTAATTGGTAAACTTGTGCATTTTTTTAAAGATTTATTTTATTTATTTATTTCTGCATACAAGAGCTGGGATGTGGACTAGAGGTGTTGGGGGTGTGTGTGAGAGGATTCCCCAGAGACAGAGTGGGGAGCAGAACAGGCAGACTGACTGAAATACACTGCTGAGGGAAGCAGCAGGTGACACAGGAGAGGTCTGCTGCACCATGTGAGTAGCTCCCTGGCTGGGGAACCAACTCCTGCTGCAGTGGCTGTGGATAGCTCCATAGTGTTGAGACTTCACCCCTTGCACCACCAAAGAGGCCTAGCTCCTGCTATTTTAGAAGATAACATTGATATAACACTATCAGCTAATCTTACCTTATTCCAATTTCTCCAATTGTCCTCTTTCTGGTTCAGAAATTCTTTTTTTTTTTTATGATTTTTTTTATTTTTAATATAATTTATTTTTTTATAATAAATTTTATTTTTATATTCCCCACACAATTGCAACCCCCCCATTCTGACCCCAATCCCTCCCCTCCTGCCCCCCACCCCCCAAAAAGTGTCTCTGGTTCATAGTTTTTTGTTGATTTTGATTTTCAATTTCTTATAGTTATTCATTTTCCTGGTCCCTTATTTAAGTTTTCTAGATTCCTGCTATGAGTGAGAACATCTGGTATTTTTCTTTTTCTTTCTGGCTTATTTCGCTGAGCATGATCCCGTCCAGCGCCATCCATGTTGCTGCAAATTGCATGTGTTTATCTTTTTTGAATGCTGAGTAATATTCCATGGTGTATATGTACCACATCTTCTTGATCCAGTCATCTATTTTTGGGCATTTGGGCTTAATTCAGGTTCCACACTGCATGTAATTTTCATGTTTCTTTAGTCTCCTATGTGGAACATTCTTCAGGGTTTTGTTGTTGTTGTTATTTTTCATAACCTTGATATTTTGAAGAGTCCTTCAACTTGAATTGGTTTGATGTCTTCGCACTATTATACAGAGGTTATGTATTTTTGGCAAGAAATCTATTGAAGTGCAATCAAAGATGGTATATGAAGTAAATGTGTCTCATAACATGATGCTGACTTTGAGCCTTTGGTTAAGATGACATCTGCCATGTTTGTTAAAGTTATGTTTTTTCTCATATTAACTAATAAGTATTGTTGGTGATCAGGGCCAGCTAAGTGATATTTTGATTCTTTTGAATTAAAATTAATCGAGAATCAGCCTATGCAGGAGGAACCCTATGACCTTCTCTCCATCCTGAAGGCAGGAGATAAATGGTCCATGTGAAAGAAACCCTCCCTGTATGTGGAGGGAGAGAGGTGTCCATGTTACCAGAGACAAAAACTTCAGTTTGTTTCTTATGAACAAATTCTGCTTAGTTCCTTACTAATTAAGACTCAATCCTAAAGTTTTGTTTTGTTTTGTTTTTCTGAAACCTTCGCTGTTCTTCACAAAAGTTTTTTTTTTAAAAAGATTTATTTTTATTTATACACGAGATGGGGCACAGGCCAGAGTCATGGGAGGGTGAGAGGATTCACCAGAGACAGATCGGGGAGCAGAACAGGCAGACGGACCGAAAGCACTGCTGAGGGGAGCAGCAGGCACGACAGGAGATGCTTCGCAATGTGGGATTCTCCCTGGCTGGCCAGGAATCGAACAGGCACCATGGAGGCTGCGGACAGCTTCACAGCGTGGCGCTCAACCCACTGTGCCACAGGGGAGGCCCTTCACAAAAGTATTGTTTAAAAGATATTACTGAATACACACACACATACACAAACACACATATATATTCCAACTGCTTTGTTTATTTCACAAGTTCCAGATTCATGGGCCCTCCATGTGTACAAAATGAAATTTTTTTCTCTTGTATCAATTTAATTATTAGATCTGTCAAAATGACATAAAAGAAAACTTTTTCTCCCCTACAGCATCTCCTGGGCAGGCACTTTGAGACTGAAAATTTGGCAGTCATCTATGTTGGTAGACTGCAACAGTAATGTTATTTACTTTGGTGTGTACTAAAGAGTGATTTTCTATGCCCAGCATTCTTTAATTGGAATTCTACAGCAAAGAACTGAATGATTTAGTCTATTATTCATTTCCATCAGTACAAACTCACGGATGTTTATTTTCTGGCTTAATCTGGCCCCTATTTGGCCTTCGAAACTCCTTCAAATGGTGTTACTATCTTGACAGACCCCCACTGTATTTTCATCACTTCCTTATTTTATGACATCACAAAAAGAGACTAGGCTCATCTCACACTTTTCCTCTGCAGCCCTGGAGTCGGCCATTTAAGGAATGCTGGATCCTTTTTTGGGGAATGATGTTTAGGGACAGGATCTGGTGGGTTGCAGGTATGTCATCATCGCTGAGTTGTCATGGGTTTCCAGGTCCATTCAACAAATAGAGCTAGGAACTCTATAGGAAATATGCGTACATGTACATGCCCCCCACTACTGTCTCTCCCCTTCTCTTTCCCCTCTCTCTCTTTCCCTTCATCTATCTATCTGCTACCACTCTATATCAATCTTCTAAAACCATGATTCACATTGATTCCCTTATTCCAGTTCAACACCACCAGCTTCCTTATTTGAAACATCTGTCTCTCATTATCCACAATCTCTTTACTGACTTGAATAATCCTATAATGCACAAAAAGTAGGTTCAATGTTGCTAACCCATACCTCTGTGAAAAACAGATTTATCAATTCAAATAAAATGTTTCTGTACAGTTGTTTGTTTGTTTTTAGCTTTACAGAATGTAATGATTTTATGTATCAACTTGACTGGGCCCTAGGGTTCCCAGATATTTGACAAACATAATTTCTAGGTGTATTTGTGAGGGTGTTTCTGGATGAGATTAATATTTGAGTCACAGACAGAGTAAAGGAGGTTTCCCTCCCAGATGTGCAGGCCAAATGCAATCCATTGGAGATCTGAATAGAACACAAGGCTGAGTAAGAAAGAAGTTTTTGAGCTGGAAAATTGGTTTTCTTGTGCTGTTGTACTTAGACTAGAACCTTCACCATTGGAGCTCTGAGATCTCGGGCCTTTGTACTCAGACAAACTATACCATTGACTCTCTTGGGTCTTAAACTTGTTGACTGCAGATTCCGGGATTTCTCAGTCATGAAGCCCAATTTCTTACAATAAATCATGATGGGTAGCTAAGATAGATATATAGATAGATGATAGATAGACAGACAGACACCATATGGATATATGTGTCCCTAACTTCAGCTCTAGCTCATCTATAGTCTTGGTTTCTATTAGTTCTATTTCTCTGGAGAACCCAGATAACGAATACACAGTATATAGTCAAATACCCAATTTTCTAGATTGACTTGGGCAAATGCTTTTCTTCTGTTCCCTTCACTGTGGTCATGTTGCTTCTTTGCAGTTGCCCATTTGTTACCATTTAGGAGCCCAATTATCTGCCTCATAACTCCTCACCTCTTATCCTTACCAGCCAAATCCTTGCTTATGCCAGGACAGTCACACTGACCTCTTTGCTATTCCCTCAACACCCTGCTCCCTTCCCCTTTATTCCCCAACACACACGCACTCTCACCCTCAGACCTTTGCGTTTGTTCTTCCCTCTGTTTGCGGTGCTCTTCCCAGATATCAATATGGGTCAAGCCCTCATTTCCTTCAGGCTTCTATAGAGTCCCTGGCATAATGATTCCCTTGACTGTCTCAGTTTCTATAATGTACGTTATACGAGTGCTTTGCTCTGTTCACTGCTGTACTCCCTGACCCAGAACAGTACCGGAACTCAGTGAGAATTGATATATATCTGTTATTCAAGCATTGTTTAATTAACCCATCTTATATTTCCTTAAGAAGATACCTTCAATGTTTTATGTAAAGATTTATTTTTATTTATTAATGCATATAAGAACTGGGTTGCAGGCCAGATGTGCAGGGGGGTGAGAGAATTCACCAGAGACAAAGTGGGGAGCAGAACAGGCAGACTGACTGAAATACACTGCTGAGGGGAGCGGTGGGCAAGACAGGAAAGGTCTGCTGCACCATGTGGGTCAGTTCCCTGGCTGGGGATAGAACTCAGGCCGCAGTATGCAGTGTAGTGACAGCTTGATAGCGCTGAGACTTTAACCCCTGCACTACCAGGGAGGCCCACCTCCAATGTTTTAAATGCCAATAAGTGTCAACTATTCATAAATGCTAGCACAAGAACGGACAATCTGTATTTCTGCCTCAAATGCATATTACAGTAACAATGTGAGTACAGTATATGATTTATGTATCTCTTAAAATGCTTTTTCTCCTAAACCTCTATGATAAAGATGTATTATTTTTATAATCAGAAAAAAGCAAAAGCTGTTAATGCAAGTTCATGTGTTAAAGTATAAGTTTTGTCCTAGAACTATTATGATTACTTGTTCACTCTTCATCCTCCTGAGGAATCCTTCATGTTGATGGGTTCCACAATAATCTTTTCAACTATCAGTCTAAAAAAAAAAGATGGTGAAGCATAGTTGCACCTACAGATAAGCCACCTACTATTGTGTAAGTCAGTCTACAAAAAGACAGTTATCCAAAATCATTTAACAGGAAGAAGCAGAAAAAGGAATATTAACAATAGCAGAAAGTGTGAGGCAACTATTGTTCCAGCTCTCAAGGGACCTGACAAAGGGAGAGAGAAGTGCAAGCAAAAAAGGATTTGAACAATAATAGGGGTTGAGGATGTCTATCTCTTCTTGCATTTAAGCACAATGAAGGGGGAAGAATAGCTGTGTTGGGGAAGAACTTAAGATAAGTGAAATGTATTGTCAGCTGTACATTAAAGTATTTGGAAGCCAGATAGAAAATACCAAATTATGAAGGCAGCTGAGTAATGTCTAAACTAAGAAATAGCTAGAAAGTTGATTCATCTGTTGAGAGCACAGATTTATTTCTGTAAATAAAAAAGACTAGGGATAGCCAAAAAGACTATTAAGTTCATGGAATCGTCCACTGACTTTCAGCGAGGGAAGACTGAGTAAACCCATTTCCCAGTGGAATGTTAGCATAAGTGAAGGTATGAGGACAACAGAGAATGAAATGGGGAAAGGGAAAGAGAAAAAACTTCATGGAAAAACTTGGAAGAGTAACACATGCCAGAAACAGCTCTGGTGTCAGATTTGTCAGAGAATTAAGGGACTCTACTTACCAGCACCCCAGTGGGACAGGGACATTTCAATTAATGATGAATAAAGTTGTGAAACAAAGGGTGCGTTTTCCTTCTAAATAGAGGGCTTTCCTTTCTGGAGAACAAAAAGTGGGAAAGTAAAGTTTAGAAGAAGGTGGACTTTAGGGAAAGTTGGTCCCATTCCCAGTTGCAGGTGTTGAAGTTTGATCACACTAATCCTATGGAGAAAAGATCATTCTTGGTCAGTGATTGGCTTAGGAAGAAGCAATTTTGGCTTAGAAGAAAACCTGGGTAAGACAGGTTTCTGGGGAAGGTTTCCTAAATTTTTAGTAAGAGATATAAGAAGAGGTCCCATTTCTGTTTCTATAAAATCAAGTGTGATAACGTGCTGCCTAGGCTGCTAGAGTCACTATTGAACCACAAGGAAGCTAACTAACTTGTTCTGGATGTAAGAGCAGGAGAAAGAACTTGGGTTCTCAATGATGTTGTCAAGATCCTGAGTTGGACAATGCTGGGGCTGTACTACCTTGGAGTTCTTGCTGTGTGAAGCAATACATCCTTTCGCCATTTCAACACTTGTCAGTTGAGCTTTCTGTTGCCTGGTCCTACCTAATTCATTTTCTTATTCTTTTTTTTTAATGTATATTTTTTAAGATTTATTTTTATACAAGAACTGGGGTACAGGCCAGATGCGTGGGAGGGTGAGAGGATTCACCAGAGACAAAGCGGAGAAGAGAACAGGCAGACTAAAGAAATACACTGCTGAGGGGAGCAGCGGGCGCAACAGGAGAGGTCTGCTGCGCCATGTGGGACCCTTGCCGGCTGGCCGGGATCGAACCGGCAGCTGGCCAGGATCGAACCGGCGCTGCCGAGGCTGCGGACAGCTTCAGAGCACTGCGTTCAACCCCTGCACCACCAGGGGAGGCCCCATTTTTTTATTCTTATGGTGAAATTTTAATGTGTCAGCAATGAAACTGTTACTTCAGATTAGCTTACTAGGTTATTAGTGCTTTTACATTGGGGGAGGACTCCCAGAGTGGGGAGGGCACAGCACTCCTAGAAAGTCAAAGGGCTCAAAGTAGAGTCGTAGAGGTCCTGTCACAGTTGTAATGAATGGCTGACTTTCCAGGTTCTGGAAACTAACTGCAATAGCTGAAAATGCCCAATTGGCTCAGAGTCTTAATGCATGGACCAAATTTAGAAATTAGTTCTCATACCCGCATTTGAGCTGGATCTGCCTCTGAGGTCCCTCTTGCCATGCTCTGATAGCTTCAGTATGCCCAGACACCACATCTCTGCTGTGCAGTAAAGGATTGACCCATCAGACTTGGGAGCTCAAACATTGTACATTCTAGAGAAAGGACTCACCTTAACTGGTTCCTGGTAGATAACCTCAAAGCCTTCGAAGTATCCTTCCTGATGAGAGTGACTTTGTTAACCGAGATCCTGGGCCATGCCAGATAATCTATGTAACAGTGACACTTATGGTGAACATTGGTCTTGTTTGCCTGGAGACCAGGGCCAAGCTCTATCAGTGTGACCTCTAGAAGCTTGAAAACTGAGCAATTCAGGCCATGCTTATGGGAATGATCCTCAAAACAACCCTGGACCCCCAGGCTCAGATGAGCTCCCTGGTTGGCAATAACTCTTTGTACATATTATCACAAATTGTTGCTGGGAGAACTAAGCTGGTAGATAACCTCGAAGCCCTGGAGTATCCTTCCTGATGAGAGTGACTTTGTTAACTGAGATCCTGGGCCACACCAGATAATCTATGTAACAGTGAAATTTATGGTGAACATTGATTTTGTTTGCCTGGGGACCAGGACCAACTATATCCGTTTGACCTCTGGAAGCTTGGAAACTGAGTAGTGCACAACACGGGAGAAGACACCTGGAAGCTTGTGTCTGGTTTCTCCTGGACTCTGTCTTATGCATTTTTGCCTTTGATGATTTGATTAAAAAAATTTTTATGTCCACTCCCACAAAATTCATGTGTTGAGCTTTTTTGTTTAACATAGCCCCTCCCTCTTAACTCAGAGCCCTCGCAGTGTTTATCCATGTTTACTGGCTTGTGTGTTTTATGTTATTATTGAATTGTCTGCCATGTATCTGGCATTTGCTTTTATCATTCTGATTTTCTTTACTCAGCCTTTGCTGTTTTTAATCTGTAACTTTTTATTCTAATAGACCATGACCATGTGTACAATATTTTTTTCTGAGTTCTGCGCGTCCTTCAAGAGAATCATTGAATTTGAGGGTGCTCTTGGGGATTCCTGACACTCTCCTTATAAACAAACCTAAAATTTCTGCTAGAATATTCTCCATTCTTTCTGGAGTCACATATTGATATTATACTGGGTTGACTGGCCTACCAGAACGAGCACTGGGACATGAAAAGTTGGATTCGCATCCTGGTTCAAAGACATGGTCATAGTGGGGGCTTGGAGAAATCACAGAACTTCTTTATCTTTCTTTCTTTTTTTCCCCCCAAATGGCACTACTTCAGCTCTGTCTATGACAATGTCTATGACAGAAGACATTGTCTATGACAATGTCTATGACAGAAGACATCACATCATATAGATGAAAATACTTTGAAAATTGTGTTTTAAGTTATTAGATGCTAAAAACAATGCAGAAAGTGAAATAGTACTCACTAACATGGAGTGTTTAATGTGTCATATATTTTATATGTACTTGCTCACTAAATCTCCACACTACCATCAGCTTCATGGTATATAGTACATGGAAACTTTGTGAATAGGAAATTAAACAACTTTCCAAGCCTCTATAACGGGTAAAGAGTAAGATTAGGACTCAAACTAGTCTTTTGATTGCAGTGTCAAACAATCAACCATAATCAAATCTCATCATTTTCAGTAACTCTAGAAAACTCAGGCTCAAGTATGAAACACTTTTGAGATATGTAGCCTGTCATTTAAAAGTACCAAGCATGTCTTAAACTGTCCTTAGATCAATAACACTTTAGAAAATATACCAGTTTTAGCAAAGAAGTTCTGGTGATGGGTCAAGATATTCCACCAGTAAACCATATCTTGACATACTTAGGAATGTGTCCATCAGCAACACTGAAATGGAGGGGATTCAATGCCCTGCTTGGTGTTTAGGATTGATTTTTTGTCTTGTGCCTACAACTGCCACAATCACAGCTAGGAAAAATCTATCTAATATGTGAAGAATTCCCACTGTCTTTCGAGATAACTGAAGTCTCTATTGAAAACACATTGTTTTAATATTTCAATGTTGATTGTGTTATCTATATGGGACAAGATGAAGACAATATATCATTTCATTCCACTGATTAAATGAGAGAGAGAGGTTTTGCGTAGAGATGTTAATGCATAAAACAGAGTTGAAATTGACAAAATATTGGTTCCTGACACTTTGACACATGTATTTTTTGGCAGCCCAAGATGCCAGGAGTGTAAGAGACTAATTAGTATATATCAAGAGTTCTTGAGTTTTCAAACCCACATTTTAACCAAAATTACAAATAAATGAATCTTGGAATTTTATACTTCGATTGTAGTGTGGATTTGTCTTGAAAACTGTGCTTTGCAGCATTAAATATTTACAATACTAGAAGGCATTACATTTCTTTTTTTTCCCTTTGAGTAGAAGACCTGGGGTGCGGGCTAGAGGTGTGGGGGCGAGAGGATTCACCAGAGACAGAGTGGGGAACAGAACAAGTGGATATACTGAAATACACTGCAAAGGGAAGCAGCCGGAGAGATAGGAGAGGTCTGCTGTGCCATATGTGAGTTAGCTCCCTGGGTGGTGATCAAACTCAGGCTGTTGAGGTAATAGCGCTGAGACTTAACCTCTAGGCCACCAGGAGGTCCCTAGAAAATACTACATTCCAGGATCATGGTGAGGTAGTAAAAGCAAAAAACAGTGTTCTTAGAAAACATCAGTGCATTCTGATAAGCCATATTCCTTATTAGCATGCAGTAACATATGTAAGACAGTCTTAATCCTGTGAGTCAGCTCCAAAGGAAACAATCAGAAATGGAATATTTCTTTTCTTGTTGAGGATTTGAAAAACCCTGGTAGGATGAGTTTTGACAGTTTTGTTATAATAAGAGTAGTAGCTCCAATACACTGATACACCACCACATACACACACACATACACACAACACACATACACAACACATATACACACACACATTCCACCCCATTATATTCTCCTCCTGTATCAGATACACATGCATGTTCTACACAGCATACACACACCACACACATACGGCATACACATACCATAAAGCATATCAAATATTTACTACACATAACATGCCCCACATTATATATTCTCTTCTCCACAAAGGACACATGAATATGCCCTACTCACACTACATCATCGCCTGCCATGCCTGGCACAATGAACCCAACTTCTAGTCTTTTTAGAGGACCAGTTTCCTGGGAGCCTGGGCTTTTACCCACGTGAGATTTCAGCATGAGGGCTGCTTCTCAGATCATCAGAACCCTTTGTTCACTGTCCATTTCAACAAAATAGGCCATTTGCACTTAAATAATAGCACTCCTTCAGTGACAAGTTTGAGTGTCTGAATAAAGTTTCAGATCTCTATAGGCCTAAGTGTCTCGGTTTCAGTATAAGCATCTCTGTGCACAAGGTAGATTTTCGGACTCCACAATCCTTGTAATTTGAAGCATTGAAAAGAATCCTTTTTGAGAGACAGAAAAAAAAAAAAAGCCTTTCTTAAATGTTTAGAAATTGGGGTAGGAACATTTTACAAATATTTCTTATATAGACATCTATCTAATAGCATTCATTTAGGTCTTACTTCATATACCCTAACATATTTTATTTCCTATAAATAGAGAAATCGTTTTTACAAAGGACTTTTAGATTTGTTGATGTTTCCAATTCTCATCATTCCTACATTTGATAATATACATTGAACATGATAAAATAAGCTAAAATGTGCACATTTGATCAAAGTATGTCATTGTTTACAAAGGAAATAAAATGAATTTAAGACTATTTTTATTCTCATTTCATGAGAAAGTCTTTCTTTTTAAAGATTTATTTATTTATGCATAAAAAATGGGGTGTAGGCCAGAGGTGAGAGGGGGTGAGAGCATTCACCAGAGACAGAGTGGGGAGCAGAAAGGTGGATCTACTGAAATACAATGTTGAGGGGAGCAGCATAGAGATAGGAGAAGTCTGCTGCACCATGTGGGTCAGCTCCCTGGAGGAGAATCGAATTCAACCCTAGTAGTGATAGTGCTGAAACTTAACCCCAGGGAGGCGCCTTTCATGAGAAAATCTTATATTAGTTTTTGGAGTCAGTACTACAGTCTTTACAGAAACTGGAGAACAATCAGACAGCCAACGAATCTTTGTTGAATGTAATCCACAGACAGGCTACTTTCCCACAATTAAATTAATTAAGATCTATGTGGTTTGCATGAATTACCATGAGTTCCTTTAATTCACAAAACAATCTTTTTGATGGGTAAAAAAATTATTAATTTCAGCTTATAGATGAGAATGTGGACACAGAGAAACTGAGGGCATTATCCATTATTTCCTGTATCTTTCTAGACAAATCTAGACCCAAGTCTCCTGACCTTACTTTCATGATGACTTTTCTACAACATGCTTCTCTTGCTATACTATTCCTCATCTTCTAATACAATTGATATCATTTTAACTTAAGTAGTTGTTTTATACTGTTTTGTAGTGATGCCGATATGTTCAAAAAAAACTTAAACTTTGTCAGTAGCATCAATTAAAATTTGGAATATTCAAGATGCTGAAAGATAGGGAAGAGCTTACTTCAAAAGAGTCAGCCCTTCAAAGTTCTGGTGTGCAAGTTGAGTGTGTAAGAGGCAGTTCCTAAGAGGGTGGAGCAGGCCATGAGGGGAAGCTGGAGAAGACAGGGAGAAGGAAGGAAGGAGATCAGGAAGACCTAGGAGAGGCACATGGAACAAAGAGACATGTGAAGAAGCTGTGATTGGACTTGTACCAGGGACTTGGGGGACATGGAAGGAGACACTTGAGACAGAGACGTTGGTGAGAGACCCACAGTGAAGCTGAAAGTAGTCTTTATCTTGACTTGGACTTTGATTTTGCTCCTTTCCTTCCAGACATGCCTGGCCCCTTTTGCTCCTTTTTAATGGGTCTCTGCCAGAAGGTGCCTTAGACTCGTGTCAAGCTTTCTGGTCTCAGTGTCCCTGCTTTGGGTTAGCCCTATTTGACTGGGATTTTACACACAAGGGGATGGGTAACTTTGCGTGCTTCATTTGAATATTTTTTGAAACTATATTCTTTCTCTTATCTCTGTTGCACACTAATTATATTATTGCACACTAATTGTATTAAAGTTCTTTTCTGTTGAAGATCTCACACACTGCAGTATATTTTGTCTGTATGTGGTGGATGGCAGAACCCATTTAAAGCAGGCAGGGTTAGGGATCCTGGAGTGCCCCTTACTCTGCCTGCTAACAAATGAAGATTATAAAGGCTTGAATTTTTTTTTGCTTTTCTTACTCTGATGGATCAAATTTCCTTGGGTACATCATGCTGTCTTTCTTACTGTTCTCTTATCCTTTAAAGTATATAATAGTTTGGATTTTGCCATCTCATATATCTCATTTTTAAATGGGATCAGGCTAAATTATTTTTATAAAAAGCCTTAATGATTCCATCTTCTAAGATTAAGGGAAAATGTTTGCCATTAGAAACTTTTGACAAATGAATAGTCTAATTTTCTTGATTTACAAAGAGCTCATCCAAATAAATTAAAATGGGAACAAACCAGTAGGAAAAAAATGGACAAATTATATAATCATATATCCTATAGTAAAAGAATACAAGTGACCAATATAAAAATATAAATAAAAGAAATGAAAAGTTTCTAGGTTGATAGCACCTAGTGAATTGGGAAGTAGGGCACCCCCAGACAAGCATGTAAGCTCTGTACTCCTTCCCACAGACCTATGTCTTCTATCCAGCTGCTCCTGAATTATATCCTTTTACAATGAACCAATATCCATATTTCCATTAATACAGGATTTTGATTTTGTAAAGGAAAAAATGACTAAAATTCCATTGATTCTTTGTTAACCAGAGAACACTATAGAGTCATTTGAAAGATTGAGTGGGAAATAAACAAATCTGATGTTCCTGGTGATTTGGGACATTGCAAAAATGCAAAATGAGAGGTGATCATGTTACTAAGACTGATCACCAGTGTGGTATGCTAAGTCCTGTACCACAACTATCCACGGTCTTGAGATCTGCCAAATACCCAGAGCTAGCCATCCCTCTCTCTAACAACACTACAAGCGCAGACTTTCTAGGAAACCCCAAGTACAATCAGATTGCTTTCATTAACTGCTTCTAAGATTGGGTGAAGATTTAGTAATACAAGGGACCTGAGAAGGAGCCTGACAAGAGCTTTCTACTTAACCACACACAACTCAGACATTACAGGACAAGCGTTACAAACTTCGCTGATGAAAATCAGTTATATCTGATGATATTCCAACAAGTAGATTGACTACTAAAAATCAAGGGGACATAAAAATGCCACCAACTAGAATGATTGTACAGATCCTTCTGCAAAACTTCTTTAGCATCTGAGTTTACCACAAGTGGCCCTGTTCACACAGAATCCATCTCATTTCAGACAGCTTTAATATTCAGTCTGTGAACTGTGTCACAGAGAAATGATAGATTTCATTCTGTATTGACCTGGTTCTTAAGAATTGAGACTGAGCTTAGAATCGAGGTTTTTAACAAATTCCTCTGAAGCATACACTTCAATTTTAATTTTTCATTGTGGGATCGACTTCTAGACTGCGCTACAACCTCATCCTGTTGCTAGTAAGAATATTCTACTTCTACTTTACCATTTATATTTAATGTTAATAGATTTATTTACCATTTAGTGTATTGAGAATTTACAAAGTTAAATTTGTCAGAAAGATCATTAATTTATTGATAGGTGTTCTTCCCTTGTTATTATTATATTTCCTAGATATAGAGACTCCAAACTAAGGGATAAATAAAAACAGATTTTATTTTCTTAGACTTAAAACTTAAGCCTAACATTAACTTTGTAATAAGGTATATAGCTATGGAGACAAATAACCTCCCCCAAATTGGGACTATTTGAGTCCATTAATCACATTGATAGTTTTTAAAGGGAAACTTACATACAAGGATCTTCAGGGTCCTTGGTGCAGGAGTCAGTGGATGGGACTTGGGGCAGAGGCAGCTTGTAGGCAACTTCCTGGCCTATAGGGTCTTCTTATGCCCTACTGAAGCTTAATATTTAGCTAAAGAGTAAAAGTTTGTGTGAAAGTACTGATGTCAAGGGTCCAGAGGATATGTTATGTACATCTTTGTGCAATTATGAGGGTTAGGTTTGTGTGTGGTTCACAGATACAGGTTAATGTAGATGAAGGAAGCAATGGGGAAGTTGGCTACATTCCCAGAGTAAGGCAACTATTGTTATGAAAGCATTAAACATTTTTTTTTTTTACTTTCATGCTCAAGATGGTGTAGATGCAAGATAACATCTCTTTGGTTTGTCTATAAACCTATTCCTATAATAATATTTAATACCATTTTTTTTATTAACTAATTCCACCATCTTGCTACAGAGATGCCTTTAGATAAGCAGTATTGCTCCCATTCTAAAGAACCATGTCTCTCTCTCTGGCCCTAGCTCATAGGTTACTATAGACTAGACAAGTTCAAGATAATTATTCTGAAGTTGAACTAGACAGAATGTCAATTGAAGGCCTTACCCAGCCTCTTTTTCCCACTGAGTGAGCTCCTGTAAATTTTGCCAGGTGGATACATGAGAAGGATTTTTGTACAATTCACCAAGGCCCTCCACCTGTTAAAAAATATATATGTCAATTCAAACTGCTTTTGATGCTGCATTGTTTTACTTTGTCCAAGACCACTTTTTTTTTACTTTTTTTTTTTTTTACTTTGTCTTAGACCACAGGCTTTGTGATTATATTGAAATGGCATCTGAAAGAGAAATGATTTTACTTCTTTAATTCCTCTACCGGATGACTCTGTTCCTGAGAGTTCTCCCTTGGGACATTATTAATGTCACAAAGAATGGTTTTATGTCAAGACTCCACCCACAACATGGCAGAATAAAGAGGCTGGAATCACCCTTTCCCTTGAAAACAACTAGGAAAAGAAAACACAGTCATACGTGCTTATAGAAAAATCCAAATGCTTCAAACCAGCTGTACAGCTCCAGGACTTCCCCAGGGAATCAAGAACTAAGGGTGGTGGCCACTGAAGGGAAAGAATAGGAGGGGACAAGGGGAAGCATGTCAGGGCTGGGGTCGAATTCCCAAGTTATACCTAGGGAAACTAGAATATTGTGAAATTCTTTGGAGGAATTTTCCTCACAGGAGAGTGGACCTGGGCCCAACCTGGGAAATTTGGAACCTCACAACTGGTGTGGCACACACACTGAGGACTTCCTTCCCCCCTAACCCCACCCCTTGCCTGGAAGAGATCAAAGAAAAGCCAGATGGAGCCAGGGCCTCCAGGGAGGCAAACCAAAGGCATGTATACTTCCCAGCCCTGCAGAAGCAGCAGCTGAAGCAAGGGCAGAACAGCGACAGCCACCATGGGCACTTGTGTGCTCTCTACACACACAGAGCTGCCTCTCAGACAAGTGCAAACTATTTCCAGAGTGTGACCCTAGAGATCAGGATATTGCCCTTTCCAGTGGGAGGCTCAATCTTCATAGATCAGGATCCCTGGAAGAAAGGAACAACAAGGGGTTGGGGAGGGAAGTGAAGACAACCTGAGCACGGAATACAGCTTACTGCAGAACCAAGAGGTAGAGGTGATTAATGTCAATCCTCAAACCAAGATCTAGTATTAAAGTCCTAGATCATCCCTCTTTCCTCCACCTCAACCAAGATAAACTAAGACGAGAACAAAGATAAATGCCCAGCACCCCAATCCTTCTCCACACACACAGCAATAGAGAAAGCAACATACATGTCTAGGAAACAAGGAACATCTCATCGCAAGATGGAAAAGCAAAATGAGAAAGCCAGAAGTGGTAAGACAAGTATAAACGACAGAGAAATAGAGAAACTATCTGACAACAGCTTTAAAGCAACAGCATTAAATATGTTAAATGAGATACTGGAAGGCCTGTCAAAGGCAGATAGGCAGATACAGTCTCAGGAAGGAGATTCAGGAGCAAAGAGAGATCTTCTGCTAAAGAGATTGAATATGGGAGCCTCCCTGGTGGAGCAAGGGTTTAAGTCAGAGTGCTATAAAGCTATTAGCAATTACTGCAGCATGAATTTGATCCCTGGCCAAGGAGCAGACCCACATGACACGGCAGACCTCTCCTGCTTTGCCTGCTGCTCCCCTCAGCAGTATATTTAGTAGATCTGCCTGTTCTGTTCCCTACTCTGTCTCTGGTGAATCCTCTCACTCCCCTGCACCTCTGGCCTACACCCTAGATCTTGTATGCATAAATAAATAAAATAAATCATTGTTTAAAAAAGAGATTAAATATGTAAAAAGACCACAAAAAGAGATTCTGAATGAAATGCAGCAAACTTAGTGCCTTAAGTAGACTCAAAATGTCAGAAGAAAGAGGGCCTCCCCAGAAGTGCAGCGTGTTGAGCACAGTGCTGTGAAGTTGTCCATAGCCTTTGCAGCATGGGTTCAATTCCCTGTTGGGCAGGGAGATACCCACATGGCGTGGCAGACCTCTCCTGCCCCGCCCACTGCTACCCTCAGCATTGTCTTTGGTCTGTCTGCCTGTTCTACTCTCCACTCTGTCTCTGGTGAATCCTCTCACCCTCCCACACTGTACCCCAGTTCTTATATAAATAAAAAAATAAATCTTAAAAAAAAGTAAGAGGAAAGAATTTCAGCTCTAAAAGACAAATAATCACTGAACAGAAGAATGAAATTGAGACCTTAAGAAAGGAAAGAAAAGAAATGCAGGAGATAAAAAGATTACTAGAAGAGATAAAGAATTCTGGGGAAAGCAATGAAAGCAGGATTGATGAAATGGAAGAACAGATCAGTACTATAGAAGATACAGAAATTAAAAGAGCCAAAAGAGAAAAGGAGAGAGAAGTGCAAATGAAGCAGTATGAGGAGACTCTTAGACAATTATCAGACTGCATGAAGAGAGGAAATATAAGAGTTATAGGCATTCCAGAAGGTGAGAAGAGAGACAAAGGAACTGAGAAATTATTCAAGGAGATAATTGAAGAAAACTTCCCAAGCATGATGAAGGAGATGAATATAGACATACAGGAAGCAAGAAGATCTCCCAATTACCATAATGAAAAGAAAACTATGGCAAGGCACCTAATAGTAAAGCTTGCAAGAGCCCAAGACAAGGAAAAAATAATGAAACTGGCAAGGGGGAAGAAAAAGATAACTTATAAAGGAAAACCAATCAGGTTAACATCTGACTTCTCCAAAGAAACATTACGGGCAAGAAGAGAATGGAGAAACATATTGAGCAAACTTCAAGACAGCAAATGCCAACCAAGAATACTTTACCCTGCAAAGCTCTCCTTCATCTATGAAGAAAAAATATGGACCTTCTCAGGCAAACAGAAACTCCAGAAATGCATTACAACAGAATTCCCACTCCAAAAAATTCTACAAGAAGTCCTAAAGCCAAAACCAACAGAGGAATGAACAAGAAGAACAGAATAAAGCAAGGAATAAAATCACAAAAAAGACAAACAAAATGGCAAACACAGATGCCAACATATCAATATTAACTCTAAATGTAAATGGATTAAACTCATCAGTAAAAAGACACAGAGTAGCAGACTGGATTAAAAAACAAATTCCAATCTTCTGTTGTCTCCAGGAAACACATTTAACCACAAAAGGTAAAAATAGACTGAAAGTAAAAGGATGGAAAACAATCCTACAAGCAAATGGACCAAAAAAGAAGGCAGGAACAGCCATACTTATATCAGATGAAATAGACTTCAAATTAAAAAAAGTAAAAAGAGACATAGATGGACAGTATATTATGATCAAGGGGACAATACATCAGGAAGATATAACACTCATCAACATATACTCACCAAATGAAGGGGCACCAAAATATATTAGACAGTTATTATAAGCTCTGAAAACAGAAATTAAAGAAAATACATATATAGTGGGAGACTTCAACACCCCACTCTCACCAATGGACAGATCAATGAGACAAAAAAATAAACAAAGACACTAGAGCCCTAAATAAAGACATAGAACACAATGGACTTAACAGACATCTATAGGACACTGCACCCAAAAAAATCTGAGTACACATTTTTCTCAAGTGTGCATAGATCATTCTCTGGAATCAGTCACATACTGGGCCACAAGACAAACATCAACAGATACATGAAAATCAAAATCATTCCAACTATCTCCTCCGATTATAAAGGCATCGAGCCAGAAATAAATCATGAAAAGAAAACAAGGAATCTTCCCACTTTATGGAGACTAAAATCCACACTACTGGAAGACCACTGGACTAATGAGGAGATCAAAGAAGAAATTAAAAAATACTTTGAGTTGAATGGCAAAGAGAGCACCACTTTCCAGAATGTATGGGATGCAGCAAAAGCAGTAATAAGAGGAAAATATATAGCAATACAGGCTCACATCAACAAACAAGAAAGAACTCAAAGAAAAAACCTAACCTTACATCTCAAAGAACTAGAAAAAGAACAACAACAAAACCCTAAAGCCAGTAGAAGAAAGGAAATAATAAAAATCAAAGCAGAAATAAATGAATTAGAAATTAAAAAACAATCCAAAAGATCAATGAAACCAAAAGTTGTTCTTTGAAAAAATAAAAAAAAATAGGAAAACCCCTAGCAAGGCTAACAAAGAAAAAACGGGAGAAAACACATATGAATAGGATCATAAATGAAAGAAGAGAAATCACAACAGACCCAGTAGAAATTAAAAGAATAATAAGAGATTACTATGAACACTTATACACAAACAAATTTAACAACCTAGAAGAGATGGACAAATTCCTAGAATGATATAATCATTCAAAGCTGGACAAAGAAGAAATAGAACAACTAAACAGACCATTTACAAGCAGCAAAATTGAAGCAGTAATCAAAGCACTCCCCAAAAACAAAAGCCGAGGCCCAGATGGCTTCACAAAGGAATTCTACCAAACGTTCAGCAGTGAATTAGTGCCTATCCCACACAAACTCTTTCAAAAAATTGAAAAAGAAGGAATACCACCAAATACATTTTAAAAAGCCAACATGCACTAATACCAAAACCCAACAAAGACAGCATAAAAAAAGAAAATTACAGGCCAATCTCCCTAATGAATACTGATGTAAAAATCCTCAACAAAATCCTTGCCAACATCTATTTTTAGGCATTTGGGTTGTTTCCAAAGCTTAGCTATTTAAACAGAGCTGCTATAAACATAGGGGTGCAGGTGCTCTTTGGAATTGATGTTTCTGTGTCCTTTGGGTAAATACCTAGGAGTGCAATTGCTGGATCATATGGAAGCTCTATGTTTAGTATGTCAGGAAATCTCCACACAGCTCTCCATGGTGGTTGGATCAGTTTGCACTCCCACCAACAGTGCAGAAAAGTTCCTTTTTCTCCACATCCTTGCCAACATTTTTTGTTGCTAGTTTTTTTAATATGTGCCATTCTCACTGGTGTAAGATGGTATCTCATTGTAGTTTTGATTTGCATTTCCCTAATTACAAGTGATGTTGAACATTTTTTCATATGTCTGTTGGCCATTTGCATTTACTCTTCAGAGAAGTTTCTTTTTAGCTCTTCTGCCCATTTTTTGACTGGATTATTTTCTTTGTTTTTGTTGAGTCTCATCAGCTCTTTGAAGGTTTTTGTGATCAGTCCTTTATTATTAGTGTTGTGTGCAAAAATGTTCTCCCAGTTGGTGGGTTTTCTCTTTGTTTTTGTTATTGTCTCTTTTGCTGTGCAGAAGCTCTTTAATTTGAATAGATGACTGGATCAAGAAGATGTGATACATATATACCATGGAATATTACTCAGCATTTAAAAAAGATAAACACATGCAATTTGCAGCAACATGGATGGTGCTGGAAGGGATCGTGCTCAGCGAAATAAGCCAGAAAGAAAAAGAAAAATACTGGATGGTCTCACTCATAGCAGGAATCTAGAAAACTTAAATAAGGGACCAGGAAAATGAATAACTATAAGAAAGTGAAAATCAAAATCAACAAAAAACTATGAACCAGAGACATACTATGGAGGGTGGGGGGTGCGGAGGGGGGATTGGGGTCACAATAAGGGGGTAGCGATTGTATGGGGAATATAAAAATAAAATTTTGTTTAAAAAAAAATCCTTGCCAACAGAATCCAACAATGCATCCATAAGATAATTCACCACGACCAAGTAGGATTTATTCCAGGGACACAAGGATGGTTCAACATCCGAAAATCTATCAATGTAATTCAACACATCAACAAAAAGAAACATAAAAACCATATGATAATATCCATAGATGCTGAGAAAGCATTTGACAAAGTACAACACCCATTTATGATAAAGGCCCTTGAAATTCTCAGGATACAAGGAACATACTTCAATATCATAAAGGCCATCTATGACAAGCCCACAGCCAATATCATTCTCAGTGGTGAAAAGCTGAAAGCATTCCCAGTGAGATCTGGAACAAGACAAGGATGTCCACTCTCACCACTGCTTTTCAACATAATACTGGAAGTCCTAGCCAGAGCAATAAGACAAGAGAAAGACATACAAGGAACCCAGATAGGCAAGGAAGAAGTCAAACTATCACTATTGCTGATGATACGATAATATACATAGAGAACCCCTAAAACTCCACAGAAAAACTAATTCAACTCATCAATCAGTTCAGTAAAGTGGCAGGATACAAAATCAACATGCAAAAGTCAGTAGCCTTCCTATACACAAACAATAAATCTGAAGAAGAAGAAATCAAAAAAACCATCCCTTTTATTATCGAAACAAAAAAAATCAAATATTTGGGAATAAATCTAACAAAAGAGGTAAAGGACCTATACAAAGAAAACTATAAAACACTGTTAAAAGAAATAGAAGTAGACACAAAGAAATGGAAAGACATTCCTTGCTCATGGATCGAAAGAATTAACATTATCAAAATGGCCATCCTACCAAAAGCAACCTACAGATTCAATGCTATTCCAATTAAAATTTCAATGTCATTCTTCAAAGAAATAGAAAAAATAGTGATGAAATTCATGTGGAGCCACCAAAAACCCAAAATAGCTAAAACCCTCCTGAAAAAAAAGAAGGGAATAGAGGCATCACTCTCCCAGATTTCAAACTATACTACAAAGCCATAACAATCAAAACTGCATGGTACTGGAACAAGAACAGACATACAGAACAATGGAATCAAATAGAAAATCCAGAAATAAACCCACAGACTTATGGTCAACTAATCTTTGACAAAGGAGCGAAGAATATGCACTGGAGCAAAGAAAGTTTGCTCAATAAATGGTGCTGGGAAAACTGGGTCGCTACATGCAAAAGAATGAAGCTTGACCACTACCTCACACCATGCACAAAAAGCAACTCAAAATGGATTAAAGAACTTGACCTAAGACCTGAAACCATAAAATATATAGAAGGAAATATAGGCAAAACACTACATGACATGCACCTCACAGACATCTTTACAGATGCATCACCCAAAGCAGTGATAGTGAAGGCAAAGATCAACAGCTGGGACTACATCAAATTAAAGAGCTTCTGCACAGCAAAAGAGACAATAACAAAAACAAAGAGAAACCCCACCGACTGGGAGAACACTTTGGCACACAACACTAATGATAAAGGACTGATCACAAAAATCTACAAAGAGCTGATGAGATTCAACAAAAACAAAGAAAATAATCCTGTCAAAAATGGGCAGAAGAGCTAAAAAGAAACTTCTCCAAAGAGGAAATACTAATGGCCAACAGGCATGTGAAAAAATGTTCAACGTCACTTGCAATCAGGGAAATGCAAATCAAAACTACAATGAGATACTATCTTACACCAGTGAGAATGACACATATTAAAAAAAAAAACTAGCAACAACAAATGTTGGTGAGGATGTGGAGAAAAAGGAACTCTCCTGCACTCTTGGTGGGAGTGCAAACTGGTCCAACCACTATGGAAAGCTGTGTGGAGATTCCTCAACCTACTAAACATAGAGCTTCCATATGATCCAGCAATTGCACTCCTAGGTATTAACCCAAAGGACACAGAAACATCAATTCCAAAGAGCACCTGCACCCCTATGTTTATAGCAGCACAATTTACAATAGCTAAGCTTTAGAAACAACCCAAATGCCCAAAAATAGATGACTGGATCAAGAAGATGTGGTGCATATACACAATAGAATATTACTCAGCATTCAAAAAAGATAAACACATGCAATTTGCAGCAACATGGATGGAGCTGGAAGGGATCATGCTCTGCAAAATAAGCCAGAAAGAAAGAGAAAAATACCGGATGGTCTCACTCATAGCAGGGATCTAGAAAACTTAAATAAGGGACCAGAAAAAAAAATAACTATAAGAAAGAAAAATCTCAAAATCAACAAATAATTATGAACCAGAGACACTCTTTGTCGGGGGCGGGGGAAGGGGAGAGGAGGGATTGTGGTCAAAATCGGGGTTGCAATTGTATGGGGAATTTAAAAATAAAAAAAAAAAGAATTTCAGCTCTAAAAGACTCAAATAAACAAATTACACATTTAGAAGAAAAGAGAGCATCAAGACAAAGGAAAAATGACAAACTCTAGAAGAAATAACCTATTCACTTGGACGAGGAAATCTAGGAATGACTGGACTTTAGAAGGAGAAGAAAAAGATATAAACCCTACTCAAAAACGTAGTAAGTGAGAACTTCTCAAATTTGGAGAATGAATTAAATATGGTAGGCTAGCAAGCAGAGATAACACCTAAATTCTTAGATGCAAAAACATCTACATCTAGACACATCATTGTCAAACTATTAAAAAACAAATATGAAGAAAAAAATTTGAAGGAAGCAAGGGGAAAAACAACTTATAAGGGCTCCCAAATAACTATTTCCTAATATTTCAGCCCAGATACACTCCAAGCAAAAAGAGAGTAGAAGAAAATATTCACAATCCTAAAAGACAAGAGCAAAAAAATTATCAGTTAAGTATGAAGGGGTAATAAAGGTTTTCTCAGACAAAAAGAAGCTAAAGGGTTTGCCACTGGCAGACCCATTCTTCAGATAATACTAAGAGGAGTTCTTCCACAAGGAAAGAAAAACTAAAGCACAAACTCCTTAGCAAAACGAAAAGAGTAACATAAAACACCAATACCAAGAGAAAGATTATTATGAGTCAGCAACACCAATATTAAGAGGAGTAGAACCGGTATAGTTAAATGTTGGAGAGAAGATACCACCAACTCACAAAGGACCGAAAACACAGGAATTCAAGTGAAACCCCCATGGCATCGACTAACCAAAAATTCAGAATAGACACCCACAGACAGATGCAAATAAATTTATAGAAATGCTAAGGAAAGTCACCCAAAAAGATTGGAGAGAGACAAAGGGAAAAAGAAACAATAGAGAAATAAGATAATTTAAAATATAAAGCAAAATGAATGAAAATAAACAGTTCACATCAATAATCACCCCAAATGTGAATGCTCTGAATTCACCAATAAAAAGACACAGACTTACAATATGGGTGAAAAGATTCCAACCACCACTTTGCTTACAAGAGACCTATTTAAAACCAAAATATAAAAACAGACTAAAAACAACAGGCTGGAACAAGTTCACAAATGTTAATAACTCAGAGAATCAATCAGGAACTGCTATTCTTATATCCAATAATCTAGACTTTTAACTTAAAAAAGGCAATCAGGAATTAAGACAGACACTATATAATGATTAAGGGGACAACTCACCAAGAAGATATGACTCTTCTTAATATTTGTGCTCAAATACAGTAGCACCTAGTTATATAAAGCAACTATTAACAGACCTAAACAAAAATGAAAGTGTTGTTGGGGATTTCAACACACCACTGACACAAAGGGATAAATCATGCAGCCAGAAAATTAACAAAGAAATAATGATCTTAATTGAAGTATTAGAGCAGGTGAATTTACTGGATACTTACAGAGTTTTTCATCCTAAAAACAATTAATACACTTTCTTTGCCAGTACACATCAACATTTTTCATGAATAGATCATATTCCAGGACATAAAACAAGTCTCAGAAGTTTTACAAAAACAGAAATTATATCAAGCATTTTCACAGGCCATAATGCTGTAAAGCCAGAAATTAACCATAAAAGGAATCCTGGAACAAACCAAAATATGTGGAGACTAAACAGAATGCTTTTGAAAAGCACTTGGGTCAATAAAAAAATCAAAGAAGAGATAAAAAATTATCTAGAGATTGAGGAAAATGGAAAGACAAGTCAGCAGACCAAAATGTACAGAGTACTTATACAATTCAACAACAAAGAAACAAATGACCCAATTAAAAAATGGGCAAAGGACTTCAAAAGACACTTCTCCAAAGAAGATATTCAAATGACCTATAGACATATGAAAAAATGTTCAACACCACTTATTTTAAGAGTTAAAACCACACTGAGATACCACCTCACCCCTGTGAGAATGGTCCACATAAATGAGAATGGAATTAACAAATTTGGTGAGATTGTGATGAAAAAAGGAGTTCTCTTCCACTGTTTGTGGGTATACAAGCTGGTAGAGTCCCTGTGGAAAACAGTATGGAAATGTCTCAAGAAAATAAAAATGGAAATCCCATTTGACCCAGCACTACCACTATTAGGTTTCTATACAAATAACATGAAAAAAATAATACAAAAAGATATCTACACCTATGGGCATTGCAGTACTGTTTACAGTTGCCAAATCATGGAACCACCCCAAGTGTCTTTCAACAGATGAATGGATAGAGAAACCATAGAGCATATATTCGATGGAATATTACACAGCTGTGAAGAATGATGAAGGGGTGGCATTTGACACAAAATGAATGGACTTGAAGGTGATTATATTGAGTGAAATCAGCCAAAAATTGAAGAACAGCTATTGGATGGTTTCACTTATCTGTGGAATATAAATATATTAAAAAAATGACACACAAACAATAGAAGAAATAAAAATTTGAACTCAGCAAAAAAGAAGATAATGTTTACCAGAGGGAATAGGGGAAGTGGTAGTTGGGAAGGGGCACGGAAGCAGATCGGGTAGGGGCAATGGTCTCAGTGAATATCAGGTCCGAGCCAAGAGCCCCAGAGCTATTTTTCCAAATATCACTGGCCTGATGAACCCCTCTTCTCCCATAGTCACTCCCATAATTAAACCTGAGTCATTATTATTGAACTGAAAATTACTTAACTTATTTTGGTCTGATCACCTATCATGTTGTTTCTGTTGTTTTAGTTCCCTTTATAGCGGGTGACGTATTAAGGCATCCATCAAAGCAAATCTTTTTAGGACAAAGATAGCAGATTTCACCTCTGAGAAACCATGGACCTTATGAAAGTTCCTTGGAAAGTGTGTTTGCTGATATGTTGTCTTATTTAGTTCAGCTTATCAAGGATTGAACTGTAAAATATGTGCAACTGACACATATGTGAAAATAGGGAATATTTGTGTCTCAGTAATTTAAATTAAATTTGTATTAATTTATGGAACATGTATGTAAAGAAAACATTCTCTAGGACTTTTTTATAAAAAAGAGGAGAGCGTTACTTTCAAACTGCATTTATAATCTTTATACATGAAAATTTTCAGAATAGATAAAAGTACATGAAAACAATGGTAAATATAAATTAAAATATACAAAATTTACATTAAAATATATATAAAAGAATGATATATTGAACCACTGTTTACCATCAGTGATATGGGATTGCTATGTTGTCATATTTCTTTCACCCTCCATCCCCTAAATGCATTATATTTCTTTTTTTTTATAAACTTTTTTTTTAAAGATTTATTTATTTATTTATTTATACAAGCACTGGGTACAGCCAGAAGTGCGGGAGGGTGAGAGGATTCACCAGAGCCAGAGCAGGGAGCAGAGCAGGCAGAAGGACCTAAGCACACTGCTGTGGGGAGCAGCGGGCGGCAGGAAAGGTCTGCGCACTATGCGGGACCCTCCTTCGGTGGCTGGGGAGCAGCTGGGGATCGAACCTGCGCTGCAGAGGCTGCGGGCAGCTTCGCAACCCAGCACTCAACCGCTGCATCACCGGGGAGGCCCAAATGTATTATATTTCTAATGATAATATTTAACAAAAGAGCTCCTGACTTTTAAATTCCACAGATGTTGAATGTCTACCATTTGGGTGCTGGTTTTCCATTGGTAGAAATAATGTTATTCAACTTTAAGAGAATGCTACTCTCCAGCCTCAGAAGGTCATGTTGTAGGTTTTAGTCTAGTAACGATTTATTTGGGCTCTGTCATGACAGTGTTCCCTGCAGTATCCCTTCTTGCTGACAGCATAGTGTTTGAGTAGTTGATAGGGTTAAGAGTTAGGGTCATCTAGAAATTGACTTACAACAGAATACAATGGGCTAAATGGAATTCACTGTCAGGTGAAGGCTGCCTTTTAGCTCACAACCCCACATAAACCACACTGTGAAATTATCTTTCTAATATTAAACAAAATCATTCCAATTCATTCATTTTCCAACCCACTTATTACAGTTCATGATCAGGTTGGCAAAAGCCAATCCCAGCAGCTCAGGGTACAAGGCAAGGCCCAACCCTGGACAGAACACCCTGAACATACAGGATGCATTCACCCCCACACCTCAGTGACATTCTTTGGGGACCTGCTATAATGAAGGGCTAGCAGAGGGACAATTAACTGCTTTATCAAAACTGCTTCTGATTTCTCTGATGTCTCTCTTTATTAAAACACTTAAGCCCAAAGATTGAATAGCTTTATTTTCAAGTAGGCCTATTAGATGACATCCATAAGTTTTGTTGCCCTTAAGGTTAATGCTTTGGCAGGTCCTGCTCTTAACTACTGCCTGGAATTCAATCACTTTTTTCTTAGAGAGAAAAAACAAAAAGCCCAGGTGTAGGTGACTGAATTCAGTAGCATTCTGAAATAGCATGGTAGGGGAAAAGATAGGAAAGCCCCATCTGCTCCCTTGAACATTTCTAGTGGGGGTGTAAATTGGCTGGGTGAATAGAAATTGTTGACAAAATGTATCAATAACTTTGAAAATGTACTTTTGGTTGCACTTCTAGGAAACATGTATTCTTAAAAATAGGAGAAATGATAAGAAAGAGATACAGTTGTAGTATGAAGTTGACTGATGAGGTAAGCAGGGGTCAGGTGTCACATAAAAAAAATTAAGCAAAGTATATAGGGCATTTGAAAAAACAGCTATCAATAAATCAATGTAATAGTTACATAAGAAATTGTAACGCATAGAAAATATGCATTCTCCTGTTATGTTCATGGAACATTGACAGCCACAAAGAACAAATAATACAGATACTCTTTTTGTTTTTAAGCTCAAGAATCAATGCTAAGTAGCCAGCTAGAAATATATGCATGTGAAGTTAGGGTAGATATATAAATCTATAAGGTATATAAATCTCTCAGCATTGATTTGACTGTTTCTGACCTTTTGCAGTTTCATACAAATTTATAATCATTTTATTTCCTTGAAAAAAGTTATTGGGATTTTGATAGGTATGGCATTGAATCTGTAAAAATTGTTTTAGGTAATATGACCATTTTAATGATGTTGCTTCTAATCCAGGACCACAGGATATCTTCCCATTTCTCTGTGTCTTTAATTTCCACTGACAGCCTTATAATTTTTAACATTTATATCCTTCATTAAGTTTATGCCTGGGTATTTCATTCTTTTTGACAAAAAGACATTTACTAGAGAAAGGATAGTCTTTTCAACAAATAGCAAGAAAACAATTTGCAATTCATACGTAAAGAAAAAGAACAACAACAAAAAGAACGCTTCATACCTTGCAAATTTAATGCAAAATTGGATCATTGAGCTAAATTAAAAACTAAGATTATGATTTTATTTGTGGCACCACTTTCTAGAGGACTTTGCACCCCGGAGAAGCAGGAGAAGTGATGTTGGACTCTTCCCTGGCAACTACATCATGTAGATAAACATAGGCTCAAGGTAAAGTGTTGGAAAGCAATTCTACAAAGGGATGGGCCCCAGTGTAAGTCAGGGAGAGCCATACTTATATCAGACAAAATAGATTTCCATTTAAAAAGACAACAAGTGGGCCTCCCCGGTGGTGCAGCAGGTTGAGTGCAGCACTGTGAAGCTGTCTGCAGCCTCTGCAGGGCTGGTTCTATTCCTGGCTGGCCAGGGAGACTCTCACATGGCATGGCAGACCTCTCCTGTCCCACCCGCTGCTAGCCTCAGCAGTGTATTTTGGTTATCTGTCCTTTCTGCTCCGCACTCTATCTCTGGTGAATCCTCTCACCCTCCTGCACCTCTGGCCTGTACCCCAGCTCTTGTATAAAAATTAATAAATCTTAAAAAAAAAGACAACAAGAGACAAGGATGTATATTGTATATTGATTACAGAACAATACATCGGAAGGACATACATTCATCACCATTTGTCACCAAATAAAGGAGAACCAAAATATTTTAAGCAACTATTATCAACTCAGAAAACAAACAATGGAAAAAATATATTTGTAGTAGGAGATCTTAACATCACACTCTCACCAATGGACAGATCGAGTCACATTTTTCTCAAGAATACATGGGACATTCTCCAAGACTGACAACATATTGGGTCACAAAACAAGTTATCAATAAATTCATGATTGAAATTATACCAAGTATCTTCTCTGACCATAAAAGTATCAAACTACATATCAACAACAGAAAGAAAGCAGGGAAATCCTTTAATATGTGGAGACTGAACAACACACTACTGAAATATCACTGGATCTATGAGGAAATCAAAGAAAAACTCAAAAATATCTCAAATGACAATAAAGACACAACCTTCCTGAAAGTATGGGCTACAGCAAAGCCTGCACCAAAAGGAAATATATTGCAATACAGGCCCACATCAAGAAAAAAGAAAAAGTTTAGATAAAAATCTTGTCTCTTATCTCGAGGAGTCAGAAAAAGGACAAACAAAACCAAAAGCCAGTAGGAGGAAGGAAATAATAAAAATTAGAGCTGATATAAATGAAGTAGAAATTAAAAGGTCCAAAAGGTCAATGAAACCAAAAGCTGGTTCCTTGAAAAAATAAACAATAAGGACAAACTTCTAGTTAAGGTCACTAAGAAAAAAAGGGGGGAAAGTCAAATAAATAGGATCAAAAGTGAAAGAGGAGAAATTATGACAGACACTGCAGAAATTCAGAGGGTACTTAGAGGTTATTACTAACATATGCAAACAAGCTCAACAACTTAGATGAAATGGATAGTTTCTGAGAATTATACAGTCTTCCAAGAGTGAATAGGGAAGAAATAGAAAACCTGAACAAACCAGACATGTAAGAATATGAAACAGTAATCAAAACTCTCCCTAAAAACTAAAGTCCAGGACCAAATGGTTTCACAAGTTAGTTCCACAGAGTTTTCAAAGATGAAATAATACTTATACTGCTCAAATTTTTTCAAAAATTAAGAGATAAGGAATATTTCCAAACACACTTTATGAGGCCAACATTATTCTAATGAAAAACCAAGCAAAGAGAACACCAAAAAGAAAACTACAGGCCAATTTCCCTAATAAACACAGATGCAAAAATCCTCAATAAAATCTTAGCAAATTGAATCCAACAATATAGTAAAAGGTGTATACATCATGATCAAGTAGGATGTATGCCAATAGCACAAGGGTAGCTCAGCGTCTGCAAATCAATCAATGTAATTCACCATATCAACAAAAAGAAAGATAAATTATGTTATTATATCAATAGATGACAAGAAAGTATTTGAAAAGATTCAAAATGCATTTATGATGAAAATTCTCATAAAATGCTCATCATCACAGGAATGTAAATCATCAAAACCACAATGAGATACCATGTCATACCTGTGAAAATGGCCCTTATCAAAACGATCTGAAACAAGTGCTGGCAAGGGTGTGGAGGAAAAGGAACCCTCTTACATTGCCTGTGGGACTGTAGACTGTAGCCCCTATGGAAAGCTGAGTGGAGATTCCTCACATGACAAAAAATGGTTCTGCCATATGAGCCAGAAATTCCACTGTTAAGTACCCACAGAATACAAAAACACCATATGAAAGGAAGCTTGCACCCCTGCATTAATTGCAGCACTCTTTACAATGGCCAAGCTATGAAAATAACCTAAGTGCCCCAAAACAGATGAATGGATCAAGAAGATGTGCTAAACCAAAAAAAAAAAAAATAAAAAATAAAAAGATATATGTGTGTGTGTGCGTGGCGTGCATGCTCAGTGTGATTACAACTCAGGATCAAAAAAGATAAACTTGTACTATTTGGGGCAATATGGATAGAGCTGGAAGGGATTATGCTAAGTGAAATAAGCCAAAAGGAGAAAGATAAAATTCTGAGTGGTGTCACCTTTATATGGATTATAGAGAAACCAAAGGGGCAGAAAAAGACAAACATTAAAACCTACCTTGAGAACTGACATGGAACTATAGTACCCAGAGAGGGAGGAAGGAAGAGCAAGAATAGAGTGGGGGGCACAATGGACTATGGTGGAGGACTGTGGGTACTTTGGTGGTGGGAGAGCTACCGCAACCACACCTGGGAGGGTAAATCCAATACTTCTAAAACACTAACAGACATGTAAACCCATGGTATTTTAACAAAAAGTAGCTAAGCAAATAATCTAAGATTATACAGAAATAACATCAGAGATAAATCCTTTGTGACCTTGAATTAAGCGAAAGTTTCTCAAGTATGATCCATATAAATATGATCCACATAATAAGCCTGATGAATTAATCCCCACCAAAATCAAGAATATCTTTCTGTTCTTTTCTTGTTTGACTAAAAAGTCAAGCCAAAGATTGGGAGAAAACTATGTGCAAATCATTATCTGATAAAGGCTTTGTGTTCAGAATAGAAAGATAAAGAGCACCCAAAGCGCAACAAATAAGAAAACAAGCAATAAAAAAAAAATATGAAACAGATTTGGACAGGCACATTACTAAGATGGTATACAGGTAGCAAATAAAGACATAAAAAAGTTAGGCCTCCCTGGTGGCACAAGGGGTTAAGATGTAACCTATGAAGATATCCACAACCTCTGCAGTACGAGTTCAATCCCCAGCCAGCCAGGGAGCAACCCACAGGGCACAGCAGACCTCTCCTGACTTGCCTGCTGCTCCCCTCAGCAGTGTATTTCAGTCAGTCTGCCTGTTCTGTTCCCCACTCTGTCTCTGGTAAATCCTCTCACCCCCCACACCTCTGGCCTGTACCCCAGTTCTTGTATGCATAAATAAATAAATCTTAAAAAAAATAACATCACAATGTGATATCACTATAACAGGGTGGTACCCAGGAAAAGGGGTTGTTTTAGATTCCCTGCCCCACCCAAGAGAGAGTGGAGTGCAAGGAGAGAAGAAGCTGGAGAGGAGACTGAAGGAAGCAGGATGGAGCAAGAAGGAGACCTGGAGGAGGCACATGGAGCAGAGAGACACATGAAGAAGCTGCACTTGCTTCTTGGTCATGGACTGGTTGAAATAGTTGTGGGGAGAGCCCGTGGAGAGGTTAACAATGGCAGTTTTTATCTTGATTTTTATTTTGCTCTTTTCCTTTCAGATATGCTGGGCCCTTCTGTCCTTTTTTTATGGGTCCCCACCAAAAGGTGTTTGAGACACGTGGCAGGCTTTTGGGCCTCAGAGGCCCTGCTTTGGGCCAACCCTGCATAACTGGACATTTAACCATGAGGGGATGGGTAACCTTGGGTGCTTGATTTAGAAATTTTATTCTTTCCTTTTTCTCTATTGCACACTAACTATACTAAATTTCCTTTCTATCGAAGGACTTATATATCTTGTCTTGATACGGCAGATAGCAGAACCTATTTACATCAGGCAGGTTTGGGGATTCTGGGGTGCCCTGCTCCCTGCCCTGTAACATACCCTTTTAGGATATCTAAAATGAAAGACTGAAAGTAACAAGTAACAGTAAGCGTTTGGAATACCTAGAAGTCTCAAGCACTGCTGTTGGAAGTTTTAAAAAGGTGAATATACATCTAGCATATAACTAGCAATTTTACTTTCAGTTATCTACCCAAGGGAAATAAAAGCACATATCAACACAAAGATTTGTACATGAAGGTTGATGGGAGCTTTTTTTTTGTTATAGTCAAAAATTAGAAACAACACAATGTCCATCAGCTGGTGAGTGGATAAACACACCATGGTATGGTCATTCTAGATTCAGCAATAAAGAGGAATTGATTCTCAACATATATGGCAACATCCATCCATCTCAAATAGTGTTGAGTGGAAAAGCATGCAAGCTGCATGATTCTATGATAAAAATTCTAGAAAATGTAGACTACAGTTGCTTAAAGCAGTTTAATGTGTCCAAGGGATAGAGGTGGAGAGCAAAGAGGGATTAAGGGGTATGAGGTAACTTTTGGGGTTGATGGATAAATTATCTTGATTGTAGTGATATCTTTATGAGTGTAAACATGTGAAAAATTTTCAAGTTATATACTTTTTTTAAAAAAAAATTATTTATTTATACAAGAACTGGGGTATAGGCCAGCGGCACAGGAAGGGGAGAGGATTCACCAGAGACAGAACGGGAACAGAACAGGCAGACTGGACTGAAAACACTATTGAGGGGAGCAGTGGGCAAGACAGGAGAGGTCTGCCATGCCATGTGGGAATCTCCCTGGTCGGCTGGGAATAGAACCTGCGCTGCAGAGGCTGCAGACAGCTTCACAGCACTGCACTCAACCCCCTGTGCCACCAGGGAGGCCCTCAAGTTATATACTTTATATATGGTTTATTATATGTCAATTACATATACCACTAACATTGTTAATAATGTGTATATAACAATGTTCATTGTCTCTTATTAATAGTAGCCCAAAATGGAACAACAAAATATGTAACAGTAGGGAAATAGCTAAATAAGTAATAATGCACTTATAAGATATAATTTTCATGAAGCCACTAAAATATTTTCTGAGGATAATATTAATATGAAGAAAGGGTTATATTACAATGCAAATGTTAATAAAGAGAATTAAAAATTAATGCGATGCATCATTCCAATTTTATAAGCTAAAACAGAAACAAAATGAGCAGAAACAATGTCGCTTGCTTAATATCTATGATATTAATAATATCTAGCTCTATCACCTTTGTTTAGAATAGGCATTGTAAGATCAGTATTCAATTTTTGTTCTTATGTTCACCTAATTTCTACTTGAATAGAAATTGTTAGTAACTTGTTTTAATATTCTGGTGAAACTGTTACAGAATTTTGGCTCATTTTTTTATTGGTTTTAGTGTGTGTGTATATTTTAGTGAAAGGGCGTGTGTGTGTATACACACACATATATATGTTTACACACAATACACACATATATGTTATACCATATAGTGTATGTGGTGTATATACACACATAATGTGTGTAACCATAGAGCATTATAAGATCCTTAAAGGTCAATGTTTTAGCAATCTCTGTTTTCTACGGATAATTGATGTCATAAAAAATTAAACACCTTTATTTGACTTCTGCATGGATAAAATCCAACTATGGGAACACTTGGGGATATATTAGACTGTGTTCACACATTGTTTAGTAGTGGTGTTCTGAGCTCAAATAATGTCATTACACCTACGTAAATTTTTAGTGTTCAGAAACTTGAAAATATCTTACCTAATAAAAGTTGTAATTGTTTTTGACCACTAATTGTACCTGAACATGGATCTCAGCGTGACTGTTTTGTGGTATACCAACTAACTCCATATTTGGTCAAAAGACCTAGGCCATGACATAACTATGTAATTTTTCTAGAAAGTAAGATTTTTTTTTATTAGAAATGTTAAATTCTTCATTCTTATCAATAATCTTATTTTGTGCATTCTGCTTCCCATAAAGATACCACGGTATCTTTCCCATGAATGCAGACATCTCCCACCCTGAATAGCTAAAGAAAATGGGCAAATGGTATTTGTTTTTTCTTTGGGGATGATAATGTCATGAGGTCAGTGACTGATTCATTTGAAACATCTCAAAAATGGTCAGGACATTGCAGAACACATTTTTGACAAGATTGGCACTGCAGAACCAAGTTCTACAAGTGGAAGCAAAATACACTTGCAAATCATTTCTCATCCAAGAGACAAAGACTGTACCCAAGTCCAAGTTCTCATTTTCCAGATTTGTGGAACTTTTCAGCCTACAGAGAAGCTGCTAAAGGCCTTGCAGAAGATGTTCCTTTTCTAGAGAATGATAGGTGTTGAGAGCAGAGGTTGAAGAAGAGAAGTGCCATCCATCTAGTCTTTCATGCTATATACAAAAAGATTAAGCAGCTGCAAGCTGTTTAATGATTTCCTGTTACTCAGTATATAAGGAAAGCATTTGTTTTTCACACTTAACAAAATATGATTTGAGCAATGATGATGTAAGTCACACCCTGACAAAGTGAAATAACAAGTTCTGGATCCAAGTGTATGTGGCTGGTTTCTGCCCATCTTCAGGGAAACATCGTTTTGGCTCCAATTACAAGTGAAGCAAATATTCCGTGGTGTAAACACTGAAGTCAGTGGCAAATCTGCCACGGTGCTTTAAAAAGAAAAGGGCCAGAATGAATCACTAGCCTGTACATGTTTCTCCAATAGAATGTTTATTAAACCATATGATGAATGTTTCATTAAAAATAATAATGATGAGAAGCATTTAAAGTGATTACTATGTCTGATATGTATCATTTTATTCCAATTAATGTATTGTAAATTCTTGAGGATGGAACTATAATTATATCCATTTTACAGATGAAGAGAGTTTTTGCAAGCTCATGGCATTATTTTGTCTCAGTGAGAACAGAAGCCTAAGTTCATGGTGCTCTTAACCATTTATCTCCTTCAGGTATGTTAGCCTACTTGATATTGAAAATAATCTCTTTGGGAATAATGAAATGATTGTTTTCTGTGAAAATGTATTAGAACACTCTAAATATGTATTCTTATTCTTGCACAATGAGGAAAAGAGACAAAGAAAGATTTCTTTAAAGTTGTCTTCAATGACAAAGAAAGGCTTTACTTTAACAGAAAAACTCCAGCTTTTTAAATTAATTTAAAAAACTCAATTTCCTACAGGTATCATTTACTTTTTATTTTTATAAGATCTGGAAGCAGTTTCATTCCTAAAGTCATTGGTTTTCCAGCAGGTTCTATCTTACAGAGCAATGAGCATCATTAATGACATAACCTAGCAGCCATGAAAGGAAACTTGGGGAACTGTGATGGAGCCCTCTGCCTTTTGTCAAAACCTCATCTATAAACCATCCCCCACAATGCACCTCCACAATGGTTTCCTTCCCAGTGTTTAAAGAATAAGATTTTTTCACTCATTTTTTATAACTTGGTGAGATATAATCAATGTGCAACTTATCCATTTAAATAATTCAGATCTACTCCCTGGTGGCACAAGGGGTTGGGCGTGAGCACAATGAAGCAATCCACAGCTACTGCAACATGAGTTGTATCCACAGTCAAGGAGGTGACCCACATGGCACAATAGACCTCTCCTGTCTTTCCCGCTGCTTCCCTCAGCAGTGTATTTCAGTCAGTCCTCCTGTTCTGTTCCCCACTCTGTCTTTGGTAAATCCTCTCACCCCCCACACCTCTGTCCTGCACCCCAGCTCTTGTATGCATAAGTAAATCTTAAAAATAAGATTGGTATATTCACAGATATATGAAGCCATCACTACAATTTTAGAATATTTTCATCAAAAACAGAATTGCAAGCCAATAGCATAAAACCATCCTATTAAGCAGGTAACAACTTAATTCTTTCTCCTGTTCATTCATTCATTTATAATTATTATAGGAGACTCCTGTTCAATTTCCCCCTTATAGACCTGACTCCCCTAATACATGTTACCTAATGAGTGATACTATTTCCTCTTGCAAGGAAACAGTGGAATTAACAAATGAGACCACTGTAATTGCATTAAAGTTTCTCCAGCACATTTCTGGAAGACATTTGCTTTAACTGCAACAGACAGAAATTGTGATGCCTTTTAAATTCCTATGGACTCTTATTTAGGTCTCTTATTTAGGTATAAGAGACCTAAATAAGAGACCAGGAAAAAGACTAATCAATACAAAGTAAAAATCAAAATCAACAAGCAACTATAAACCAGAGACACCACACTACGGGGGGGTGGGGAGGGAGTGGTAGGGAAAGGAAGGACTAGAGTCAAAATAAGGGGTGAGGTGCAATTGTATGGGGAATATAACCAAAATGAAAATGCATACATTGTGCAAAGAGGAAAAAAGATATAAGACTTATATAAAATAAAATATTTAAATAAAAAAATTCCTATGGAAACTCTTAGTGTTAGAGAGAGGGACTTGCTCCTTGAAACCACTTCCAATGAGGTAAGAGAATTCTGACAGTTTGACAAAGAACTCACCATCCATTCTGCCCAAGAGGAGGTAATTCAGTGTTTGCAATACGACATGTTCCTTTTTGGAAGCAGTTTCTGGTTGTAATTTGTGAGCATGGTTATGGTTTTAAGACAAAACCTGCTGTGATTGCTTCCTTAAAAGTGCAAACTTGAAAGTCCAGATAATTGCAGACATTGGAAGAGAGACAGGCAGATGAGAGCAGAAGAATCCACATCAGCAGAGACAACAAAAACACCACAGGGAAGTAGTTTTAACAGAGAATAGAGGCACACTAGAAGAAGTTTTAAACTCTTTTCTTTCATGTGTGCATTAAATGCCCTTCTGATATCATTACTATTAAATTCCAAATTAGATCTAATGTCATTCTTGATATTAGCAAGGTTGTAAAACCACCATCCATTTATGTATTTATATAAAAATTATTTCTAACTTAGATGCCAGGCTTTGGCATACACCCCTTTACGTGTTTAGATAAATGAGTAACATCAATATATAAATTTTATATTCATACCCCAATGAATTATACGTGAACTGATTTAATTAGTTATATCTGTTCTTTATTATTTTTGTTATTTTAAATCATTATGTTAACAACATAGTACATATCTTCAGTGTATAGGCTCATACATCTACAAATGTATGTTATCACACTAAGTCCACCACCAAAGAATCAATAATCCTCCAGAATGATCATTAAGCCTCCTCTGACCTTTACTTGCTCCCCCTCCCTTCCCTTCAGGTAGTCTTAGTTCAGCTGTCAGATTTCAAGGGTTTGTTTTGTCTGTTTCATGCTTTTTTTTATGTTTTGCATATGAATGACATCATTCCATATTTGCTGCTCTCCTTCTGACCTAAATAGTTCAGCCTGATCCCCTCCAGTTCCATCCATATTGTCCCAAATGGAAAGATTTCATCTTTTTTATAGCTAAATAGTGCTCCATTGTGTATGTGTGTGTAAACATAGACATCACATCTTTATTCAATCATCTGTCCTTTGGCAATAAGTTGTTTCTATAGCTTGGCTGTTGTATATAGTGTTACAATGAACATAGAAGTGCACATACCCTTTTGATTAGTGTTTCTGTATTCTCCAGGGATATAGTTACTAAATCATATGGTAGATCTAATTTTAATGTTTTGAGGAGTCTCTATACTAGTCTTTGCCAAAGAGTCTATTTCATTAGTCTACATCCCCAACACTTGCTCCTGGGCTTGCTCCTGGTCCTTTTGATATGGGCTATTATCATATGTGTGAAATGGTATCTCATTTTTTTTTTAAAGATTTATTTTTATTTATTTATGCATACCAGAACTGGGGTATAGGCCAGAGTTATGGGGGTGAGAGGATTCATCAGAGAAAGAGTGGGGACCAGAACAGACAGATCTACTGAAATACACTGCTGAGGGGAGCAGTGGGCAAGACAGGAGAGGTCTGCTGCACCATATGGGTCAGCTCCCTTGCCAGGGATTGAATTCTTGCTTCAGTGGCTGGTGATAGCTTGATAGCACTGAGACTTTAACCTCTGCACCACCAAGAAGGCCCATTTCATCATTGTTTTGACTTGCATGTCCCTGGTAAAATGTTATGATAAAACTTTTTCATGTGGCTGTTGGTGATCTGTATGTCTTCACTGGAGAAGTGTTAATATTAGCTCTTCTGTCCATTTATTGATTGGGTTATTTGTTTTGATTTGAGTTGTTTGAGTTCTTTGTAAATTTTAGATATTATCTCCTTGTCAGACGTATAATGTATAAAAATTTGTTCCAATTTCATAGGGTATCTTCTCATTTTAATGAGTTTCTCTGTGAAATTCCATTTATTTTTCATTTGTAATGTTAGATTGTTTATTTGAGATCCTTCTTGATTTTTGATATAGGCCTACCTTGCCATAATCTCCCCCTCATATCACTGCATTTGCTGTGTCTGTCACAGAGGTTTTACAGCTCATGTCTTAATCTTTATTTTCATTAGTCTCTGTGTACTTTTTAAGTTCTCCTTTGATTTCTCATTAACCTAATAGTCAAGCAGTAGTAGACTGTCTAGTCTCCATGTATTTGAGGCTGTTTTCCACTTTTCTTGTGTGTATGCTTTATTTCTAGTTGGATACCACCGTGATCAGAAAAGATACTTGATATAACTTCAATCATCATGAATTTATGACACATATATTTTGTGACCCAACATGTGGTCTATCCTTGAGAATGATCCATGTGCACTTCAGAAGAATGTGTACTCAGTTGGGGGAGGGGGGGTTGTAATGACCTATGAATGTCCATTAGGCCAATTTGATCCAATTGTAGACTGTTGTTTCCTTATTGATTTTCTGACTGGTTGATCATGTCCATAAGTGGAGTGAAATCCTTTGAACTATTGTGTTAATGTCAATGTATGTTTTTAGGCTTGTTAATAGTTGCTCTATATAATTTAATGTTCTCTCACTAGATGAGTATTATCTCTTCCTATTACAGTATTCTCTTAATCATTATGTAAGGGCCTCCCCGGTGGCTCAGCGGTTGAGTGCTGGGTTGCGAAGCTGCCCACAGCCTCTGCAGCGCTGGTTCGATCCCTGGCCACCGGGCGAGGGTCCCACATGGCGCGCAGACCTCTCCTGCCACCCGCTGCTCCCCTCAGCAGTGTACTTCAGTCCTACTGCCTGTTCTGTTCCCTGCTCTGGCTCTGGTGAATTCTATCACCCTCCCGCGCTTCTGACTGTACCCAGTGCTTGTATTAGTAAATAAATAAATCTTAAAAAAAAAAATCATTATGTAATATCCATCCCTGTCTCTTGTTACCTTTTTAAAATTAATTAATTAATTAATTACTTTATTTATTTATTTTTGGTGGGACCCTCCCCGGCAGCTGGGGATCGAACTGGTGCTGCAGAGGCTCCGGGCAGCCTTGCAACCCAGAGCTCAACCGCTGCACCACCAGGGGAGGCCCATCTTTTTTTTTTTAAAGTGGAAGCCCATTTTATCTCATATATGTATGACTATCTTTGCCATTTTAGGGTACTGTTTGTTGTAGGATTGGTTTCCAACATTTTACTGTGATTCTACTTTGGACTCAGATGGGTTTCCTCAAGACCATAGGATCTTTGTTTCTGGTCTTCAAGTCACTGAGTGCGTTTTGATTGGTGAGTTGATGTAACTGACATTTGGGGAATTATGTATATATAAGTATTGCCATTTTGCTATTTGTTTTCTGGGTGTTAGTGAGTTTACCTCTGTTCTTTTGTTCTTATTCTTTTCCGTTGTATTTTGAAAGCTGACTTTTGTGTAGTGTTTGGATTCTATTCGTAACTTCTTTGTCTCTAGGGGTTTTTGTTCCAAATTTACCATGTATTTGATGTATAGGGTTCTATACTCATAACCTGTAATAAACTGAGAGAAAATTAATCCTGAGGTTCTTACATCAATCCCCATTTTTACTCTTTTCCTCACCATATTTTCTGTTGCTGGAGTCTTAATGCTTCTGAGTGAGGTTTCTTTTCATTTTATAGAAGTCCCTTTAATATTTCTTCCAAGGCCAGCTTAGAGGAAATGAATTCCTTTAACTGCTATTTGTAAGAATTTTTTATCATCCTTACTAATCTGATTGTTAGCTTAACTAGGTAGAGGATTTTCTGTTGGAGATCTGTACCTTTCAACACTTTGAAAATAATCATGTCATTCCTTTCTGGTCTACAAGGTTTCTGTTGAAAAATCCACTGATAGTCTTACAGGGGTTCCTTTTCATGTGACTCTTTGTTTTTATCTAGTGACTTTAAGGATTGTCTATCTTTAATTTTTGTTGTTTTGATTATAATGTATCTTGATGTAGATGTTTGGTTTTATTTGTTTGGGTTTTTTTTTTTTTTTTTTTTTTTTTTAACTTTTTGAGCTTCCTCAATCTGTTGTCTGTTTTCTTCCCCAGTTTGGGAAATTCTCAGCTATTATTTCTGCTAGTAGGATTTTTTTCTTTTCCTTCCTCTCTCTCTTTTCTGTCTGGAACACCTGTGATGTGAATGTTGTTCCTGTTAATCTATTCCCTATGTCTCATATATTTTCTTCCTTTTTAAATGTTTTTCTGTTTGTTAGTCTTTTTGGATGATTTCTACTACACTGTCTTCCATTTCATTGATTTCATTTCTCAGCCTCATTAAGTCTACTGGGGAGCCTCTCCTTTGCACGTTTTAATTTTAACTGTTGTATTCTTTATTTCTGTGATTTTTTTTTTTTTAAGATTCATTTATTTATTTATTTATACAAGCACTGGGTACAGTCAGAAGCGCAGGAGGGTGAGAGAATTCACCAGAGCCAGAGCGGGGAACAGAACAGGCAGACTGATGAAATACACTGCTGAGGGGAGTAGTGGGCACGGCTGGAGAGGTCTGCACGCCATGTGGGACCCTCGCAGGCATCCAGGGATCAAACCAGCGCTGCAGAGGCTGTGGAAAGCTTTGCAACTCAGCACTCAACCTCTGCTCCACCGGGGAGGCCCTTCTGTGATTTTTATTTAAAGTTTTCTCATATTTTCTCTGTCCTTGTTGTATTTCTCATTTTATTTACTCATTATTCTCCTAATATCAGAAAACATCATTAAGATCATTGATCTGAAGACTTTTTTAAAAAAGATTTATTTATTTATGCACACAAGAACTGGGGTATAAGCCAGAGGTGCGGGAGATGAGAGGATTCACCAGAGACAGAGTGGGGAACAGAACAGACAGATGTACTGAAATACACTGCACTGCTGAGGGGAGCGGGCAAGACAGGAGAGGTCTACTGTGCCATGTGGGTTGCTCCCTGGCTGGCTGGGGATGGAACTAGTGCTGCAGTGGCTGGCAGTAGCTTGATAGCACTGTCTTTAACCCCTGCACCACCAGGGAGGCCCTGATCTGAAGCTAGCAGCAAGCAGCCGTAGGTATGTCAGCTACAGTCCAGCAGTCAGTTTTTCTTACAGTGGGAGCTTGTCCGACTACACAGGACTAACAGCTAAGGAGAAATAGGGTGGGGTTTGTAACTGGTAGAGGTTGGGGCTTGGTGCCCTGGAAACAAATTCCCATTTCTCCTAGGGTTGTGGGGCGGGGTCTCTCTTGCCATAGCAGGCAGTGAACATTTACAAGCATTCCCAATCTGACCACCACCTCCAACTGCGTGTGTGTGTGTTGCGTGTGCGTGCACATTCCCCACCTCCGTGAAGACACCTCTCCAACTTTCCCTCAATCCAGCAGCTGTGCACTCAGCCCCTACTGTGTTTGTTGCTCATGTCTAGACTCCACCAACACCACAGGCTTTTTGGGCACCCACCTTCAAAAATGTAGGTATAAGGGGTTAAGATTCAAACTATGAAGCTATCTGCAGTCACTGCAGCACGAGTTCAATCCCTGGCTAGGGAGCTACCCACATGGTGCAGTAGACCTCTCCTGACTTGCCTGCTGCTCCCCTCAGCAGTGCACTCCAGTAGATCTGCCTGTTCTCTTCCCCCACTCTGTCTCTGGTGAATCTTCTCACCCCCCACACCTCTGGCCTGCACCCCAGTTCTTGTATGCATAAATAAATAAATAAATTAATTAATTAATAAATCTTTTTTTAAAAAAGGCAGGTGCGTGGGTTACCAGGTGTTCTCTGGTGAGAAGTTGACATAAGATACATAAGATATTAGACTCTTTTCTGGATGTACTTATGGAGATATTTTTACGACATGGCTTACTCCACCATGTCTTCCACCTTCATTATTTTTTAAAAAGATATCAACTTTGGAGTACTTCCAACAAAAGTTAATCTTAATTTGCACATAGTCTAAATTGTCATACCTTCCTCCTACCTGTTTTATCACACTAGATAGTTAAATCTTGCTTAATGTACTGAAAGCAACATGAAAAGGTGCTCTCTAAATAACATGTTGTGCCTCGGAGTGAAATGTTCATGAACATTTCACTCCATATCTTGGCCTTGTCGAGCTCTTGAAGGTTCACCAAGAGGCTTGTCTCAGTGGCAGTCCCTGGATCCAGGAGCTTTCATTCTTGCATTAGCTAAGGGTTTGATGGCAGTAACTTTAAGGCTTAGAGGACAGGAGAATTTGCTGTTCCTTGAGAAAGTGCTGCAGAGCAAGTGATAGCAGGACTAGCAGCAAGCAGACTCTGCTAACCGGGGCAACCTAATTTTGAGCTGGCATTGAGGTGGGTGCTGATATATTATGAGCTAGACACAGATCTGTTCCCAGGGGCATCTTGCCCAGGGTGCTAAGGTAACAAACTAGTGTGTGGAGAAAGTTGCTTTTGCAGCTTTGAAGGGCCAGATTGTAATTAACTGAAAAACCTGTCTGGATTTCAAGCTTGTTTCATTTTCAACAATAAGCTGTATTGGAGTCAGAGAGCTGGAATTCAAATCTAAATTCTCTACTTACTCTCTTCCTGAATCTCAGTTTCTGTCTGTGCCTGCTATGAAGATCAAATGGTAAAAGATCAACCTCTAGGATGGTGGTTCACAGTTGGCTCTAGAGAAGGTGTGCTGCATCTGAATTTTGACAGCATCTCTCTTTCCATAAATGTGCCCTGGCGAGCTGTGCACCCATTTCCTACTCCCTGAAAATCTCTAGTAAATTAACCAAAGTCCCAAACTTGGTTTTTCCCCTTCTAATTGGAATCACAGCAGGAGCAAGAAGCATGCACACATACAAAGTGTTCTTCTCTGGATGAAATTTGTAACTCTAAATAATTGTATTCTTTTAAGAATCACATTTTTGTGTGCCACTTAGGCACATATATCTCATGTCCCACCAATTTCTGATGCAAACTAGAAGGCAGCTCAAACCTGGAAAAGCTAATTGTTAGGAGCCTTCTAAATTTTCTCCCCCTTTATTTGAACTGGTTGTGAGCCCGGGTCCATGACGGGCCAGGAAGTAGGAAGTGTCTCCAGCACGGAATTGCACAGTGGAAAAACAGAAACATTGAGAAAACAATTACTGGGAGTGGACTGTTGTGATTTTAAGGAAAACTAGTTCTATTAGCCAGTTTGACTAATAAACCATCAAAATGAACCTACCAATACTGGGGAATATTAGTTGAGAGGAAGGAAAATGAACTTTCATTTGGTTTTGCACCCTGGAGGGCAGCAACAGGTGCCAGGGGCAGATCAGTGACTATCTTTTGATCAAATACTGGCTGCAGACTAAGGTTCTTTATTGTGGAAATAGATCTTCAGTCTCCTGGTTGAAGGCAAGAAGCACTTGAATATCTCAGTACTCCCTGGAGCTCAGGGGAGAATCCCAGGGGGAGATTTTTAAAAAGCACAAGAGAAAGGCAAGTTTTATATCTGCTACAAACATTTGCAATAATGTGAGCTTACAAAGTTTTGTTAAAGAACTACCAAATTGAAGGCATTAAGATAAAATAATGTACCTTGGAGGTAAGTAGCTTTCCTATGAAGAAAACAAATTTCTATTTGCTAAGGTCCAACACATAGAGATTGTGATTAAAATCACAAATAAACCTTCAGCTAAAATCACTGTTTCATTAAATAGAAACAGCAAAGGATATATTGAGTGGAAACAGTTGCTTGGTTTCCTCAGGAACACCACAGGATATGGAAGGATATATTTTCCTCCAAGACAGAAACTTAATGAAGTATAGTGAAAATTGCCTGGAGACACTTATTGAAATAAAGCTTAAGAAAAGAATTCTATAGCACAGTTTTTCTTTCTTTCTTTCTTTCTTTCTCTTTCTTTCTTTCTTTCTTTCTTTCTTTCTTTCTTTCTTTCTTTCTTTCTTTCTTTCTTTCTTTCTTTCTTTCTTTCTTTCTTTCTTTCTTTCTTTCTTTCTTTCTTTCTTTCTTTCTTTTCTCTCTCTCTCTCTCTCTCTCTCTCTCTCTCTTTCTTTCTTTCTTTCTTTTTTTTCTTTCCTTCTTTCCTTCTTTCCTTTCTTTCTTTTTTTGAGTTTAAACAGTCAAGACTGTATTTGAAAGGCTTTGGGAAATGCGGTTACTTTTCCGCATATTAGAGGTTTCAGTCTCTGGAGCAACTTTGGGGTCAGTGTCCCTTGGATACCAGGCAGAGGCTGTATTGAAGAATTCCAGGCTTGTGCCGCACTTGGTGCAGAATTGGCCATACAAGGAGTGTTAAATAAAATAATAGCAACATGTGACATGGGGAACTAGATTCTCTCATTCTTACTGTTAAACCCACATACCAGATGGCTACACGCCCGAAATCCAGTGCAGAGCCGTGTGGGCCGGGGGCCGGTGGCTCTGAGTCAGGCGGCTGCTTTCTCTCTCTCCCTCTTGTGGAAGAGTTTCTCCACCTCACAGTTATTAGAGTGATACTGGTGCTTTTGAGAGCTCACAGAGGCTGGATGAGTCTCCAAATGATGCCATCTCCCTTGACTCTGTGCAAAATGACATCCCACTAGCTTCCTTTACCACAAAGAGAAATGACTTTCTAAAAGATATGTAAATAAACAGGGACACCTCAGCTAACACAAAGACGATTGTTTATGAGACATTTGTGAAAGTATTAGCTCTTTTTGGAAAAAAAAAATCTACCTTGAGGGCCTTCCTGGTGGCACAAGGGGTTAAGATGCAACCTACGAAGCTATCCGCAGCCACAGCAGCATGAGTTCGATCCCTGGCCAGGGAGCTACCCACATGACGTGGCAGACCTCTCCTGACTCGCCCGCTGCCCCCCTCAGCAGTGTATTTCAGTCAATCTGCCTGTTCTTTTCCCCACTCTGTCTCTGGTGAATCCTCTCATCCCCAATACCTCTGGCCTGTACTCCAGTTCTTAAAAGCATAAATAAATAAATCTTTAAAAAAAAATCTACCTTGGGCTTCCCCTGGTGGTGCAGCAGTTGAGCGCTGGGCTGCGAAGCTGCCCGCAGCCTCTGCAGCACCGGTTTGATCCCTGGCCGCCTGCAAGGGTCCCACATGGCGTGCAGACCTCTCCAGCAGCACCCACTGCTCCCCTCAACAGTGTATTTCATCAGTCTGCCTGTTCTGTTCCCCGCTCTGGCTCTGGTGAATTCTCTCATCCTCCCCGCTTCTGACTGTACCCAGTGCCTGTATAAATAAATAAATAAATCCTTTAAACAAACAAACAAACAAATAAATAAATAAATCTACCATGAGGACATTATGCTGAATGAAACAGGTTTGTCACAAGAGGACAGTTACTTCCTGTGTGATTATGCTTATGTGAACTCCCCAGAGTAGTCAGACACATAGAGACAGAACACACAGGGGTGGTTGTCAGCAGCTAGGGAAGGGGGGAATGGGAGTTTTTTAACGGGGTCAGAATTTAAGTTGTACAATATAAAAAGAGTTCTGTGGATGGACATTGAGCATATATTTAATGCCTGTCAACTGTCCACTGCAAATTGGTTAAGAGAAAATTTTGTGTTATTTTGATTTTGTTACGGGTGTGTGTGTGTGTGTGTATAATATGCCTATCATAAAGTGACAGCAAAGCAACAGCTTTTTTTTTAAAGATTTGTTTTTATTTATTTATGCAAACAAGAACTGTGGTACAGGCCAAAGGTGTGGGAGTGAGAGGATTCATCATAGACAAAGTGGGGAACAGAACAGGTGGATTTACTGAAATACACTGCTGAGGGGAGCAGCAGGTGAGACAGGAGAGGTCTGCTGCACTTTGTGGGTTAGCTCCCTGGCTGGGGATCAAATTCATGCTGCAGTGGCTGGTGATAGCTTAATAGCACTGACTTTAACCCCTGCACCACCAGGGAGGCCCCACACCACTTTTTCATGGAGGTGTCAGTTTCCCGAGAGTGGGAGTTTTCAGGGCAGAGTAATGCCTTCTTGCAATGTCCCTGTGGCTAAAACATGAGGTAGCCAGAATAGATTATAGTGGGTCTAGACTAAGATAGCTTAACTGTTTGATGGACTCTTCAGTACTACCAAAAATTAATTAAAAAACAAAACAAAACAGACTGCTTCTGAAGCAACTGAATTCAGTGGAGGAGAAATATATTTTTCTCTGAATGTTGAAGTTATATAAGTCAAACTTCAAAGAACACCAACACATTTTCTTAAATGCTGCATGCAGTGCTTAAACTGAGGAGCTCATATCTTTGATGGTCTGACCTCATGTTTCCCTGTATCTGCAACCTAGAGAAGCATACTTCACGTTGGCCCGATCTCTGCTGTGTGTCAAATATTGACTCAGTAGAGAAGGACCTGATCAATAATTACCTGAAAGAGAAGCTAGTTTGATTTAAAAATAAAGCTCATACTTAGATGTGAAAACAGGCAATGTTCAGGGAGTGTCATACCCTTCATTGATTATGCATCCCAAGGTTACCCCGAAGGCTCTGGAATCATCTCTCACTCAAATTTCAAAGTGAGGTTGCTTCTTTTGCGTTTATAATATCCACCATCCAATAAAGTAGGGTGTCATGGAGCATCTTTGTCTTAGGGCATCATCTCCACGATCATACTCAAGATCCTTGTGCAGCAGAGATACCATGTCTTGTTAGCAAAGTTGGGTTAGACTTCTGGTCAGGTTGTCCTTATCAACCACAAATTATTATTCAATGCTTCCTGGGGAAAATTGTTTACAATTCATAATTAATTGATTGGATAAATAAAAATGAAAATAAACTGTTGTTTACTGAAGTGGGTCTTATTGTCATCACTATACTTTCCTTTTCATTGACAACCAGGTTGACAAAACTCAGTCTCTAAACTCAATGTTTTTGCTTTTAATCTCAAAGCGGGGACAGAAGTGATTGTTGGCTGTCTTCTGAGTTAGTTATTTACATGACAGATGATCCATTCATTTACCTCTTTTTTTCATCTAATTTAATTTTTTTAATTGTGGTAAAACATACTGAACATTTATTGTCTTGATAATTTTAAGTGAACAGTGAAAGGCATTAAACACATCCATAAGGTTGCACAATCATCCATCCACAGAACTCTCTTCATACTGTGCTCATTAAACCATGACTCCCCACCTCCCCCTCACTCCATATCCTGGCAACCACAATTCTACTTTCTGTCCTTATGATTTTGACTATTCTAAGTAATTCGTATAAGTGGAATCATACAGTATGTGTCTTCATGGGACTGGCTTATTTCACAAAGTATAATGTACTCAAGATTCATCAGTGTTTTAGCATATTTCTAAAGCTGAAAAATACCCCTCGTATGTACATCCAACATTTTGTTTATTCTGCTAGTGGACACACGCTTACTTTCATCTCAGCTATTGTGAATAACACTGCTGTGAACATGGGTATATGCTCATTTACTTCTTACTTCAACAAAAGCCCACAATTATGTTAATTTAGCAATATGAAGACCATAGGGAGAGTGGGAAAATCAAAAGAATATGACTACTAGTAAACATCTTCCAAGTCATTTATTTAAACAAGTTCTAAATGTTGTGGTGTTATACAGAAAAGTAAAGGAGAATAGAATCTCCATTTAACTAGGTTAAAAATCAAGAAGGGTTTTATAACTACCCAAATCTCAATATGTTTTAGAATCATAGAAATATTTGTTTGAAGGGATTTTAGAGAGCCTAGAGTATAGCAACCCCCAGAGAGTTGTATTTAGCTGAACTGGGCATCAGTGGACACCAATATTTTTTTAAGTCCTTCAAGTAATTCTAACATGCAGACAGAGCTGAGAATTATTGATATAATTCACCTGCCCCCATTTAGAAAGAGTAAAGGGAAATGATTTGCTGAAAGTAACACAGAAACTGGTGATACAAACAGATGTTAAAATCCAAAGTCTAGCACACTAAATATCTTGAAACTTCCTTTTATAATATTCTACTTCCAATTCTGTTCTTTAGAAAGTGCAGAAAAATAAGTAAAATACTATCAAGTAAATAATTTTTATTTAATCTAGAATGACTTACATTGAGATTACAGTGATATTGGAAAATTTATATTACTTTCACTTCAATATCTGAATCATGATGAATCCAAAAGATGAAAGAACTCTACTTACTCCAGAAATTTGCCAAAGGAAGACAAGTCTATGTGTGTGTCCTGAGATATTGTACACTTCTAAAGTTAGATTAACCAGCGGCATGACGTTTGAAGAATTGAATTAACAAGACCATTTCTAAAGATGATTCCATTCAGTTCATAAAGTCATGAAATAGAAACCTATGAAGAAATTTAAATAGTCAATACACATGTGAGAAGATGCTCAGGCTCACCAGTGGTCTGGAAAATGGAAATTATAGTACAGGTTTGTATACCAAATTAGGAAAAATTAAAAAAAGGGGCCTCCCTGGTAGAGCAGGGGTTAAAGACACAGCGCTGTCAAGCTATTTCCAGCCACTGCAGCACAAGTTTGATCTCTGGCCGGCCAGGGAGCAATAACATGGCACAGCAGACCTCTCCTATCTCGCCCGCTGCTCCTCTCAGCAGTGTGTTTTGATGGATCTGCCTGTTATGCTCCCCACTCTGTCTCTGGTGAGTCCTCTCACCCCACCTTCTGGTCTGCACCCCAGTTCTTGTGTGCACGATGGATGGATCTTTAAAAAAAAAAGTGTTAGCACTGAAGTGTGGCAAAGATGTAAGAAAGGGCAAACACATACATAGTTGGGAAATGTGTTACTTTCAGGCAATATCTGAAGAACAAGAATGTGCAGAATACAAAAGATTTGGGAATAAGAAGTGTAGAGAAAGATCTGTGTTCTTCATCAAGCTCCTTGTTTTACCTTCCACTGAGATTGTTGATCCTTATAATTATGTCCTTGTTTAATGTGTCCAAGCTGTTCTGGGTTGAGCTTTTGAAAAACTCAGCCACATTTGGCTAGTTTCTTCCCACTGCCACTTGTTCCCATCCAGAGCACATCCAGCAGTGATCTCAGAGTTCTCAAGTGGAGAAGAGAAGGCTGCTCCACCCCCTCCAGCTGGAATCCCTCATCTCTGGGAGAGTTCACAAGTTCTGTCCTCCTGAGCAGTAACCTAACCAGCGCTGAGTGTGTATCTCCCTCATTTTCTGGTATCAGACACAGGGCTTCATTTTGTCACACTGTCATTTTTTTCTCCCAACAACCCTGTAAACATGAGAAAGCTGAGATTTAGAAAGTTTAAATGTAATTGGCAGTAAAGGTCTTAAATTTTCTGGTTCAGGCGTTTCATGTAGACATGAAAGAGTTTTTGTTGAGTGAAACATGTTTTTGCATCAGTTTCCTCTTTCACAAGACACTATCTGAACAAAAATCCCTACGGACTGGGTTGCTTGCTTTGTTTTTGCTGAGTTGTGTAAGCTCTTTCAGCAATCAAAAAAGATAAACTCATGCCATTCTCAGTGCTGGGAGGGATTACGCTTAGTGAGTAAGTAGGAAGGAGAAAGAAAACATCGATGGTTTCACCTATAGGAGGAATGAATATAGGGAAATCGAGCAAAGGGTCAAAAGAGAGAAAGAGTTTACTTGCAGGCAAACTAAAGATCTGAGGCATAGAGCAGGGGAGGGGTAGCGAGGTGGGTCAAAATATGGGACAACGATCAGAAGGAACACTGATGTTGGTTCATGGGTGATGTGGTGGTGGGAGATTTATGTGGACTTTACATGAGTGGAGAAATCAAATACTGTGCAAAAATAAACAACAATGTAAGAAAATAAAAAATTTAATTAAAAAAAAATCCCTGCAGAATCAGCTAATGTGTGGGATGCAAATCCCGGGCTGGTGACTCCCAAAACAGAGCCTTAATCGGCAGGCTCTACTTCCTTTCATGCCTGAGGCGCTATGTCTGTCTGTCCATTGCAGAGACAGGCTGCCTCCCTGCCTTGTCTGCACCGGTTCCCGTGCCAACTTCATTACAGGAAGAGGGCTCAGCTGCCACTACTGCCACCTGCTGGAACTTGACCTCTCTGCCCAACCTGATGTGGGGTGACACCAAGCCTCCCACATGCTGTAGATGATCCACTGTACTCTGCTTCTGGAAAAATACTCAAAACCCTAACAACTTTCCCCCAATTTACTCTCCTATATTTGGGCAGCCACCTAGCTATTCTCTCCACGTGTCCAATGACTAGTAGGGCAGAGTGTGCTATCTCTGAGGCGCAGACACTCCCGAGAACTGCAACCCAATGGTCCAGGGAACTGAATGGGACTGGTCCCACCGAGGCCCCCAGTTTTTGAACTGGATGCAACATGGTGACTCCTTTGATTTGTGACACTTGGCACAGGCATTCACCAGTCAGAGCTTCAGGGATATATGAATCAACCATGAAGAAGTATCAGGACTGATGCCCACCACCATTTTGAACATAATATTATGGGATGTGGTGTATTGAAGAAATGCTTCAAGGAGATTAAGCAAGAAAATCAGAAGTGAGTGTATTCATTTTAAGATGCCCAGTCACATGTAATAATTAACACTAAGAAATATTTACATTAGGTCTTTGCTTACTTATTAGTCTAGACTCATCATGAGCAAATGACAGAAATGGACTCAAATTCACTTGAACTAGAAATAGGAGTTTGAAGTCTCCTGCATCTGAACTATGGGGAAAACCACAGAAGAGTACTCTTGGTCACATCCCAACCCAGGAATTGCCACCGTAGGGTTCTCTTTATCTGGCTCTCATTTTGGTATTTCCCTGCTGGGTCCCCTCTAGCTGAGTTCAGAGGAGACTTTGGGCGGAAGGCGAGTGGGTTTGGGTAACAGCAGACCAGACCTGCGACCTCCACTCTCTGACCGATAAGGGAAATACTATCCCAGCAGTTGCATTTAGAAAACTCCTGAAGGATTCAAAGGCCCTTTCTGGAACACATGACCATATCTAATAACTGGATTAAGTTTTGTGACCACAGGAAAAAGGAAGGTATGATGGAAAATTAAAAATGGTCATTACAGTGCTGCACAATGAACAAATATTTATAAAATAGGAATTTATTTTATTTTCATCATTTTTTAAATAGTTTAAATGGGTTTCTACAAATTTTTATATATTTTTTGTATGATCATTTGGTTATCGCTTGTCTATTCACCTGGAATGTGAGCTCAATGACAGCAGGGACCACAGATATTTTTATTCCTCATGATTTCCTTAGCACCTAAGACATTCCTGACATAGCTGGTATCCAGCACATCCTGTGGATGATTGAAAATTCAACTTAATTTTGCTTAATTCAGCAAACAGCAGCAGCAGATGATTCCAAAGTCAGTTAAAAGGCTCCTAAGTTAAGAAACACTGACAGAGGGCCTCCTAGGTGGCGAAGGGATTAAAATCTCAGCACTATCAAGCTATCGTCAACCACTGTAGCATGAGTTCGATCCCTGGCCAGGGAGTTAACCCACATGGTGCAGCAGACCTCTCCTGTCTCACCTGCTGCTCCCCTCAGCTGTGTATTTCAGTAGATCTGCCTGTTCTGCTCCCTGCTCTGACTGGTGAATACTCTCACACAAACTCCCCCCCCCCACCCCAATACACACCACACACCTCTGGCCTATCCCCCAGTTCTTGTATGAATAAATAAATAAAATAAATCTTTAAAAAAAAAACACTAACAGAATGAAAGAGGAAATGAGATGAATGTCTAGAATTAAACAATCCAATTAGTCTCACCATTCATTGTCCTACACTGAATTCACAGTACAAAGATATGATAATATCAAAGGATAAGATCTATGATTTGAGCAATAAAAACTTAAGATTATCATAAAAGAAAAGACCTAAAATTCTCGTTAATTCTGAAAACTTAAAAGTTTACAGAAAAAAATGACATTTATATTAGGTGAAGACAGAAATTGAGCTTAAGAAACTTACCACATATTACATTTCTATTGGACCCAATTTTAAAATGCAAACACCATCCAATTAGACATCCAGATAGATCTTTTAATTAACCTGTGTTTAATGAAACAACATCCTTATAAAAACATATTGCTTGAGTACTTCACTGGGTTATGCTAATAATTAATGCCTTTCAAAGACTCTCAGTTACACATATTTTTGTCCTGTGTACACTTTAATAAAATACAACTGTTTGCGTTTCTGTTAATTAAGACTGCCATCTCCTGTGACCGGGACTTCCTGTGCCTGAGCCCTGGCCAAATAGCTGGGAGAGTAGGAGATTTGCAGAGGTTAATGCATCACCTCCACCCCAGTGTGAGTTCTTTATACGAGAAAAACAGTCTGGGGGAGAAGGTAATGGAAAGAAGGCTAGGTCCTGAGGGCAGAGGAGGCAGGGCCATGCATGTTCAGCCCCTTGATACAAAAAAAAAATCAACTTCATCTGCATGAGATATAGGAAATGAATGAATGAGGAATAAAAATGGCTGGAGGATAAAGAAATGGATCATGATCTGACAGGATGAATTTTTCTCTTTAAACTTTTTTCTAGGAAAGATTGACAATGAGGAATTAAGGCTGATGGGTGCGCTGCAGGGAAGCAGAGACTTCCGCGCTCAGTGGGAGGTACTCTGTGTGTGATATGGTGATATATAAGAGTTCCCAGCTCCTGACTGACACAGGGCTTCTAAAACCCTCGTGAATTCCTAGATAAGCATAAGAGGAATGTCTTTTTCTTATTTCTTAAGGAGAAGATTCTGAGTGGGGAGCTGGTCACCAGAAAGACCAAGTCATTTTTCAGTCCTGCCCCCCAATTCTCTGGGAGCGGAGGTGAAGATAGAGTTGATAATTGATCCTGCCTATATAATGAAGCCTCAATAAAATCCCAATAGTTTGGAGTTTGGAGAGCTTCCAGGCTGGTCAACACGTGGAGATTCTGAGAGAAAGGCTCCTTAAAGAGGGCTGGAAGGAGAGGACATGGAAGCCCCTCGCCTTTTCTCCACGTCCTGGTCTTAAGCTCCTCCATCTGGCTGTTCCTGAGTAATATGCTTTGTGATAAACAGGTGATCTGGGCAGCAAAATGTTTCTCTGATTTGTGCTTCCCCAGCAATTAATCAAACCTGAGAGGGAGTGGTTGGAACTTCCCATTTATAGCTGGTGGGGCAGAAGCACAGGTAGCAACCTGGGCTGAAGACTGGCATCTGAAGTGACTGGTGGGGAAAAGTGGTCTTGTGAGACTGAGCCCTTACCCTAGGGGATCTGACGCTATCTGCAGGTAGAGAATTGTAAGACATTGGGTTGAATTGTAAGACATTGAGTTGATGTCAGAGAGTTGCTTGATGGTGTAAGGATTCCACAACACACATTGGAACTGGTACTAGAATCATCTTAGGTCCCCTATGAGGTCAGAGTGTTATACTGGACATTCATGGACAATGCTGCTGACTAATTGCTGCTTCTCTTACACACATTGTGACCCTGAAAAAAGACTGTCTCCTAAGATTACACCATGACATCTGTGCCACCATAGATATGGTGGAATAAAAATTAAAAGGGGGGATTGTAACAGGGTGGTCCCCAGGAAAGGGGGAGGTTCCAGGTTCCCTGCCCCACCCAAGGAAGGGTGGAGCTGAGCAGGAAGAGGAGAAGCTGCAGAAGAGACTGAGGAAGGAAGCAGCATGGAGCCAGGAGACCTGGAGGAGGCGCATGGAGCCTAGAGACACGTGAAGAAACTGCGCTTGTCTTTTGGTCGTGGACTAGGTGACACAGATGTGGGTGAGACCCGTGGGGAGGTGACAATGGCAGCTTTTATCTTGATGTTGATTTTGCTCTTTTCCTTCCGGGCTTGTCTGGTTGTTTGTGACCCTTTTCTGTGGGTCCCCACTGGAAGATGCTTTAGACTTGTAGCAGGCTTTGGGGCCTTGCTCTGGGCCAATCCCATTTGGATGGACTTTTACCCACGAGGGGACGGGTAACTTTGGGTGCTTCATTTAGAAACTAGACTCTTTGCCTTACCTGTATTGTTTCCTAGTTTTATTAAAGATCCTTCCCATTAGTCTCATGTGTTTTGTGTTGATGCGGCGGATGGCAGAACCCATGTAGAATAGGCAGGTTTGCAGGGTTTGGGCTGACCCTCTCCCTGTCCTATAACAAGAGGAGACACTCCTTGTGGACTCCTGGCAGGGGCAGGCTCGGGGGGAATGGGTTGACACATGTCAATTCAGAAGGAGCACTTTCCTGATGCTCAGTGAATTCTCTTTATTTTGTATACTAGTTCAGTGGGCTGGTCTAGCACACACTAGTTGCATGGAAATTTTTTTTTCTTTTTTTAAAGATTTATTTATTTATTTATACAAGCACTGGGTACAGTCAGAAGCGCGGGAGGGTGAGAGTATTTACCAGACACAGAGCAGGGAACAGAACAGGCAGACTGACAAGTACACTGCTGAGGAGAGCAGCGGGCGCGGCAGGAGAATTCTGTCGTGCCATATGGGACCCTCGCCGGCAGCCGGGGATCGAACTGGCGCTGCAGAGGCTGTGGGCAGCTTCTCAATCCAGTGCTCAACCGCTGCGCCACCAGGGGAGGCCCTGATGGAAATTTTTTGACACTTTATGGCGAGATATAGAAGCCCTCTGTGGGTTCTTCTAAAGACATAGGCACTTTCATTCAGCTCTTCTAAGTGCTCGGGCTCCACTCACTTTCCTTGCTGACTTCAATTCTTCCAGAAACTGTTTTAAAGCTGCTTCTTAGAACCTTTTTTAAAGGGTAAGATATGGGCCTCCCTGGTGGCACAAGGGGTTAAGTCTCAGCACTATCAACCTACCTACAGCACAAGTTCGATCCCCCACCAGGGAGCTAACTTACATGGCGCAGCAGACCTCTCCTGTCTCCCCCGCTGCTCCCCTCAGCAGTGTATTTCAGTAGATCTGCCTGTTCTGCTCCCCACTTTGTCTCTGGTGAATCCAGAACCCCCCGCACCTCTGCCTACACCCCAGCTTTTACATGCATAAATAAATAAAATAAACCTTAAAAAAAAAAAAAGTAAGATATTTTCCCTACCAAAATCCAACCAGATCTGTTAACTGCCAGTATTAATAAAACATTGACAAAATCAATTTTAAAATTCAGTGTTATGCAATGTCTCCCACATCCCTGCACATATGATCAGATACCCACAGCCATGCCAGTGCATCTTTTTTTTTTTTATAGAGGCATGTTTTATTTATTTATTTATTTGTTTGTTTGTTTGTTTTGTTTATACATGCACTGGGTACAGTCAGAAGCGCGGGAGGGTGAGAGAATTCACCAGAGCCAGAGCGGGGAGCAGAGCAGGCAGAAGGACCGAGGTACACTGCTGAGGGGAGCAGCGGGCGGCAGGAGAGGTCTGCGCACCATGTGGGACCCTCCTCCTGTGGCCGGGGAGCAGCTGGGGATCGAACCGGCGCCACAGAGGCCGCAGGCAGCTTCGCAACCCAGCGCTCAACCACTGCGCCACCGGGGAGGCCCCATGCCAGTGCATCTTAATTTCCTTTTTCATTTACTGGTCTCCACTACCTCAAGGCAGGGTGGGGGGGGGTCAGTCCCTTCCACCAACCTATCCCCAATTCCAATTGCACATGCACTATATAGTCCTCCCCCCACCCCCATACTACTTCCACCTCCAATGTCTGTACTGACTGCAGGATAAGATCCTTGGCCTCTACCCCACTTGGTGTGTCTATCTGAGCTAATCCTCACACAGTCTCCAGTGTAGCCTCTGGGGACAGTCCCTATTCCAGCACATCTCAGACCCTTTGCACATTGCTTGGTCTTCCCTCCTCCCCCCTGGCCATCTGCATCATATTGGCCTTTCAAAATCCAAATAAGGTCTTTAATTTGATGTAGTCCCAGCTGCTTATCTTTGCCTTCACTATCACTGCTTTGGGTGATGTGTCTGTAAAGATTTCTTTGATGTGCATATCACGTAGTGTTTTGCCTATATTTCCTTCTATGTATTTTATGGTTTCAGGTCTTATGTCTAGTTCTTTAATCCATTTTGAGTTGGTTTTTGTGCATGGTGTGAAGTAGTAGTCAAGTTTCATTCTTTTACCCAATTTTCCCAGCACCATTTACTGAACAAACTTTCTTTGCTCCAGTGCATATTCTTTGCTCCTTTGTCAAAGATTAGTTGACCATAAATCTGTGGATTTATTTCTGGATTTTCTATTCGGTTCCATTGGTCTGTGTGTCTGTTCTTATACCAATACCATGCAGTTTTGATGATTATGGCTTTGTAGTATAGTTTGAAGTCTGGGCGTGTGACGCCTCCATTCCCTTCTCTTTTTTTCAGGAGGGTTTTGGCTATTCGGGGTTTTTGGTGGCTCCATATGAATTTCATCAATATTTTTTCTATTTCTTTGAAGAACGACATTGAAATTTTAATTGGAATAGCACTGAATCTGTAAATTGCTTTTGGTAGGATGGCCATTTTGATAATGTTAATTCTTCTCATCCATGAGCAGGGGATGTCTTTCCATTTCTTTGGGTCTACTTCTATTTCTTTTAACAGTGTCTTATAGTTTTCTTTGTATAGGTCCTTTACTTCTTTTGTTAGGTTTATTCCCACAGCAAAAGAGACAATAACCAACACAAAGAGAAACACCAAAAACTGGGAGAAAATTTTTGCACACAACACTAATGATAAAGGACTGATCACAAAAATCTACAAAAAGCTGATGAGACTCAACAACAAAGAAAATAATCCAGTCAAAAAATGGGCAGAAGAGCTAAAAAGAAACTTCTCCAAAGAGGAAATGTAAATGGCCAACAGGCATATGAAAAATGTTCCACATCACTTGTAATCAGGGAAATGCAAATCAAAACTACAATGAGTTACCATCTTATACCAGTGAAAATGGCACATATTAAAAAAACTAGCAACAAATGTTGGCGAGGTTGTGGAGAAAAAGGAACTCTCCTGCACTGTGGATGGGAGTGCAAACTGGTCCAACCTCTATGGAAAGCTGTGTGGAGATTCCTCAACCCACTAAAGATAGAGCTTCCATATGATCCAGCAATTCCACTCCCAGGTATTTACCCAAAGGACACAGAAACAATTCCAAAGAGCACCTGCACCCCTATGTTTATAGCAGCACAATTTACAATAGCTAAGCTTTGGAAACAACCCAAATGCCCAAAAATAGATGACTGGATCAAGAAGATGTGGTACGTATACACCATGGAATATTACTCAGCATTCAAAAAAGATAAACTCATGCAATTTGCAGCAACATGGATGGCACTGGAAGGGATCATGCTCAGCGAAATAAGCCAGAAAGAAAAAGAAAAATACCGGATGGTCTCACTCATAGCAGGAATCTAGAAAACCTAAACAAGGGACCAGGAAAAAGAATAACTATAAGAAAGAAAAAATCAAAATCAACAAACAACTATAAACCAGAGACACACTATGGGGGGGCAGGGAAAGGAGGGATTGGGCTGAAAATAAGGGAGGTGCAACTGCATGGGGAATATAAAAATAAAAAAAATTAATAATAATAATAATAAAAATCCAAATAAGGGCTTCCCTGGTGACACAGGCAGTTGAGCACTGTGCTGTGAAGCTGTCCGCAGCCTCTGCAGTGCCAGTTCTATCCCCACCTGCCACGGAGCAACCCCCCCCCACACACACACACCCTCCAGCGGTGTATTTCAGTCAGTCTGCCTGTTGTGTTCCCAGCTCTGTCTCTGGTGAATCCTCTCACCATCCACCACATCTGGCCTAAACCCGGTTCTTGTATAAATAAATAATAAAATATTAAAAAAAAAAAATCCAAATGAGATCTCCTTTCCTCTATAGAGCTTTCCCCACATACCCTGTATTTTGCAGGACAATATCATTTCTTTGTACAGTCTGCTACCGCGCACAGGAAAGGAAATGAGCACATAAGACCCACTGGCATCACCTCACAGGGTCAGGATTTCTTTAGGAGGCCGGAGTCCACTTTTAGTGAGCACGTGATTAAGGTCCCTCTATCACATGTTCAGGTGAGACAGAGTCAAAGCACACAGGTGACCCCTGCCAGGCTCACTGGGTTGGGAGGCCCAGGTGAGCTTGCCTTGAGGCAGAGAACTAGATCCCGGGGCGGAGGCATCACACCTTAAGGCCGCAGTCCTACCTAGTCTGTCTAATGCCTCCAAAAAAATCTTTTTAGAATTACCTAAGACCCATGAAACCTAGCTACCTAGTTTTCTATCTCCTTCTTCAGGGCCTAACACAATAAACCTTAATTCTTGCCCCAGTGGGACAAAATGAACTTTTGACCTAGGTGTGATCAAGTTCTCCGCAAATGGATATTTGCCTGAGGCCTGATACCTACAGCCCTAGGAATACGATTTATCTAGGGCGTAATCTAATTAAGTAACATGCATTGAGCCCGTTAAATTCAATTATTTAAATGCATTATGTTCACAGCAGTTTTCTAAGTTGGTCATTATTATCTCCATTCCACAACAGAGGGCGCCTTTAAGGTCAAAAGGTTAGCTACCTTTCCTTGAGTCACTAGTTTTCCATGTTCATTTTGTTTTGTTTGAATTTAGGGGAAGAAGCCTCTTAACCATGAGGCCAGAGGAGAGAGACTCACATGTACGCAGCGGGTAGTCTTCACCACTTCCTTGGATCTGAGGGCCTCTCATTACCTGAAATATGAAAATGGCATAAGTTGAATTATTCATTTTCTATAACCTTTAATGAGAGGATTAACTGTCATGTGAAACAAAAGGAAATAGTGTGACCTTCACGCTGTCAGGATGTGATAATTAACTAAAACCTCAAGTCATTTTAAATGGACAAATGAAAGGATTTTGCTGATCTTGATGCAAACCCAGCTATCAGGTCACTAATTGAAGTCCCATAATAGAACAGTGACAAAGAGAAAATAAATATGTTCTAAAAATACGCTTTCTTAATTATGTTCACATGTACTCTTCAGGAAGATTCCAGAGCTCCTTGGACTGGTATCTAAAGGTTTTGAGTGTGGGTGGATATAGGGTGGTGGGGCTATGTGTAGCTTGCAGGGAAGGTAGGGGAGGGGAAACTGTGTACCTGGGGTGCAGGACAGGGGACAAGGGAAGGGGTTTGCTGGGGGAGAGTGAAGGGAGGCCTGGAGTAATTTGGTCTATTTGCAGAAGAGCATGGGGGAGGTAGAGGCTAACCAGAGACCTCTTAATCCAAACAACATCTACTGGTTTTTCATCACTCAGTTTACTGGTTGATCAGAGTTACTGTGGGAATGATTCCTGGAACCATCCCACTGAATAGCACATAAGCATGGCTTTTTCATCTAGATCTCCACTGTTAAAATGGCCAGAAATAACTGTGCATCACTCTTGTCACCTGTGACTTCATCCCCACCTCCGGCAGAGCAGGTGAGAACCACGTCCAGGCACTACAGAAATGCCCGTCTTTTCTCTCGCCTTGAATGAGTGCAGTGTAGTAGGTGAAAGGGATTCTCCTCACCACACTCTATTTCAGAGTAACACATTTTCAAAAGCCATGGAGCCTTGAAAGTCTCACACACACTGCATGATATATAAATATCTAACTTCCCAAAAGATGGCAAAATGAGTCACTATTAATAACTCAGAGTCATGGGGAATCAGGCAGACCAATTCCTCTGCCAAAAGTTCAGAATGTTTCCTCAGTGCTAGGATTTTTTTTAAAGCTGTGTTCTTGATTTACTTCAGCACATTTCCTATTTAGACGCTCAACTGAGTATGTGTCAAACTTTATCTGTGACCTTACTAGGACATACCAGAGAATACAGGATAGGAATGGAAGGCTTTTAAAGCTATTGGGACTTTAAAAATTATTCTTGTCTAGCAAACATTTTCCACTTCTCTCTACCCACAGCAAATTTCACTTCTGCCATATATGTAGAAATTCAAAAGGAAAAATGAAGAAACTCCCTCAGCTACTGAAAATGATAATAATGTATTAGTAACTATTTCTTGAACATTGACTATTGCCACAAGGTGCTTCTATTTATCACTGCTAAACCTTGCATCAACCCTACAAACAGGTGTTATTTTCATTTCAGAAACTAAGGCTCAGAAGTTTAGCAACTGCCCTGAGCTGATATGCAAGTGATTCTCAGGACTGGAATTCAAATTCAAGACCTTGAATCACGTGAAAGCACAATTAGTCAATCATTCACCAATAATGCCAATTTTATGGTTCAACCTACTATTAGAACCATCACCCCTGAAGGGAATTAGAATCCTTTCCTGACATCACAGAGAATTCTCACAGGCTGGCGGTGTGTTGGTTAGGAAATTGTACAATGCTGTACTAAGGTTAGTGGGTTGAGGGCATGGTAATATAGCCTATTATTTTTGCACTGATTATTATTTTTATTACCAGTAAAGACATGATGCAAAATTGCACCCCAAAATGGCAAAGCATTTAATCTACTTACATTCTCTGATAGATTTTATTTTAAAATCTCCATGTGAATATGCTCACTAGATTTTTCCAAGCAATGAAGTGATTTCTAGTATTTAAAAGCTAAAATATGTTTTGGTAGATGATACACTTTAATGAACAGTAAGCTATGAGTCTATAACAGATATATTAAAAAGTTAATTTGTCAAGAGAAATTAGCTCCTTGGGAATTACCTGGAAGCCAGTCACATCATTTAGATACAAATAATTGTCTGTGACAAATTACTTCTCTGAGTTCTTCTCTTGGAAAAAATGCACAATAAACCCAAATTTGAATTAATCCACTTTCCCCACTGATATAACAAGAATGTGAAATATTAAAGCACCTAATAATTACTATTACATTTAACACATAATAGCTTCTGAACCGTTGATTGTTAAATGTACAAAATTGGCAAGATTTAGTGTTCTAACTTTGGGTCAAATGAAAATAAATTCTAAAAAGTCTATGAGTCTTATAATGTGACTTCAGTTATAGGAAGGATTTCATTTACCAAAAGGGAAACAGAGGCATAAAAAGTGTCAGCACCATTCAACTTGTTGGTACACCCCTGTGACCAACATTCATGTCTCTTAACTCCCAGGCCAATGTCTCCGCCCAACCTCCAAAATCATAGTTTGGTTTCAAGCAGTATTTTGTTCCTTTCTATCTACAATTCTTTCCCTTAAAAGCCATCTGGAACAGGGGCCTCCCTGCTGGTGCAGGGGTTAAGTCCCAGCATTATCAAGCTATTGCCAGATACTGCGCCATGAGTTTGATCCCCAGCCAGGGAGCTAACCCACATGGCACAGCAGACCTCTCCTGTCTCACCCACTGCTTCCCTCAGCCGTGTATTTCAGTAGATCTGCCTGTTCTGTTCCCCACTGTTTCTGGTGAATCCTCTCACCCCTGCACCTCTGGTCTACACCACAGTTCTTAGATGCATAAATAAATAAAATAAATCTTTTAAAAAAATCTGGAACACAGGTTAAAAGATGTGCCCAACAAATTAATATATTAAAATGAACTCAATTTCCTAGGTGATTATATTTATGTTGCAATAAACTGACTCTCAAAATTTGTTGAACCAAGTCAACTCACCAGTTTATCACCACAATCTAAAATCTGGTCTTTCTCAGAGTCAGAAAATATTTCCTTTCTGTCCCACCCTTTCTGGACTTCCTGTTTACTTCCTATGTGGAAGATATTAGATTTGAGATATGAAAGGAATGAGCAAGACTCAAGTTTCTGACTCAATGTAATGAATCAGAATCTGGACAAACACAAAGTATATCTTTATCATAGTATTTGTAAACCAAATGAAGTGAATGAAAAGGAGAAATGATTTAAATAAAATAATTCCTAAACATTTTTTAGTAGAGTGACAAACAGAAGAAAAAGGATAACAAGTATATTGATTGATGAATGGGCAGCTCAGCTGGTTTCTACATTAACAATGACTCATTCTGTAAAAATTAGAATGTTTGGGAAAAAAAATCATACTATTGTAAAATAAAAGACAGGTACACAATATGTTAGCGAACTAAACATTTTCTAAACACAACACTCTTTTATTTGCATATATGATTTTTAGTGTTCTGAATATTATTCTTGCCTTTAATGATAAAGAAAATGGAAATAAAATATTAATAGCTGTCAGAAAGAGCAATCTTTTATGCATGGAAATAATTTTTAATATTCCATCATTGGCCTTAGATCAGATCTGTGAGAACAGTACCATTTCTAAGGAAATAGTTAATCACTACACAGTGTAACCCATTGAAGACATTGGGTTTAAGTACCTATGCGTTGCTGCGAAGGTGCTATTTGCCTGTTGTGTCTTCATGGAAAATCAGTTGTATGATTGGCATATAGTGGATGTGAAACTGATTGCTGGCTGATGTTGGAATGGAGTGGAGGTTGTACTGGTTCAGAAATTCCCTTTCAGTTGTCTATATAGCTTGGCTCCTTTAATCATGACTTTATAAATATAATTAAACCACCTCTAAGTCTCCCCGCCTCTCCCTGGGCAAAATAGAGGTTAATACTGCTTTCTTGTTTGCCTCATGATCTTTAAACAATTCCAGCAAGGTTCACAGAAGTTCAAGAGTACTTGGAAGTCTAGGCGATGTGACAAAAGGGAAAAGGGAGGTTCCTGGAAAGGTGATATCTTAATATCAGCCTGACGATCTCAATATATTCATGAAAGATGGCAAGAGAATATTTGTTCAAACTGTATACATGTCATGTATTCTATAGTTGCTAAACACTGTACCTAGGTTCTAAGTATGAAAGATGGTGGAGACATAACCCCTACTTTGAAGAGTTTTATGGGGTGTCTATGTGACTTGCATGAATGTGGAGTGTGAGGCACCAGGAGAAGGTTTGTGTGCAGTGTTAAGTAGCCCTTCTAGGCAGAGTAAGCTGTCAGCTATTGAGGTAGAACAGCTATGCGAATACTCCTAAAATATGTTCCAACCGATGACAAAGTAGGATGGTAAGTTGTTAGTCCTTAGCGTTGAATGATGCCTTCTCACTGCAGTGTTTTCTTAAGACAAAACTAGAAAAGTGAATAAACACATTTGGTGGTGTAAGAGTTTTTCAGATCACCTTTTTCCCTCACAATAAAAAGGGCCACCCCAAGGAACTGGGGGTCTCCGAGAAGGGAAAGCCCTGAGTCAGAGACTGTTGGTTGCTAGGAATCATCTCTCACTCAAATTAACTAAAATTAAAAAGAGAAAACCAGCAAACCCATGGCCCTTGAGAGCAGGAAACAAAGTCTGGTGGCCTTTCCAGCGACCTGAGCCAGGAGCTAAAGTCAGAGGCTGGGCGAGTCTGTCTTCTCTGTTCTCACACTCTGGTTCTTTCTTTCTCTCTCTCTCTTTTTTTTTTTTTAAATTTTATTCTTTCTGAGTCTTGCTTTTGAAAGCCTGTCTAATTTCTTTTCTCTATAGATGTTGGTTTCCTCTGATAATTTGCAATTTTGCCCTCAAGAAACATTGGCCTGCTTGACCTGGGCATGCCCTGGGGCTAACCTCAACCCTACTTGTCATGAGTTCTCAGCAGGCCTCCAAGCCCTGATTGTAGTTTTCATGATTCAGCTCCAATTCTTGAGAAATTGTGATTGTTGTTGCCCAGGAATCTATTTCTAATGTCTCTGGAATGGGGTGAGGTGGACATACAGTGGTCAGGACCACTTAGGTCTGTGTTTTACAACAGATGTGTGAACAGCAGGAATTCTCAGAGCTAGGAACTGGGGAGGTGGCACAAATGTCCCCAAACATGTCAAGTACTTTCCCAAACTGAATATTTTCTCCTCACAGTGTGGCACGGGGCAGCCTTCCTCAGAGGGGCAGGACTCAGCTGGTGAGACACAAAACTAAGCAGGAGCGTAGTTGGAACATAAGTAAGATTTTGGTTGCTGATTCTCCATCCTTTTTCTCTATCCAATATTAATAGATAGTAAACTATTTCTCTAATGGCACAGCCACTTGGGTTGACTGAGAGAGAACTAAAGAAGTAGAACAATGTAGTAAGAACCTACTCTGTATCCTGTGCTAAAAAAGTCTTATAGCCTCCAAAAGTTCATTTTAATTGCTCTTTGAGGCATGAGTTTGTTGGCTTTGTTTGAATACAATCGAGATTTCACCACTGAGAAATATCCAAAATACTCTTGGAATCTGTTTTACCTAAAGCATTCTAAAAGCAGAGTTTTAATAAATTTAGATACATAAACAATGATAACTTCTGGTTATAAAAACTAAATTCAGCCCAGTGCCTGGAAAGAAAAACTAAGCAGAAAGACTAGAATAAACAATATCAGCTTTGGCTTCCTTCCCCACTTATGTGTGGCTTCTATATGAGCTTCCAGTTGTGAGGAAATTCAGATATGTGTGTTGTTTTCACTTTTTAAAAGTTAGTGATAATGAGCTACAAAAATAAGGAAACAGTGATCATTTAAGAAGTAATGTAGGGCTTCTCTGGTGCCTAGGGGTTAAGTTTCAGCACTGTCACCCCTAATACCTGAGTTCAATCACCCGCCAGGGAGCTACTCACATGGCGCAGCAGATCTCTCTTGTTCACCTGCTGCTCCCCTCAGTTAAATTAAAGAAGTAATTTAACTGTTTTAGATGCATTTTCTACAGGAACATTTATCTTTATTGACATATGGGTTATCTTAGGTATTTTTAATTGATGCAGATAGTGAATTTTACAGGGCATCAAAGACTTGGAGTTCACCATAAGGGGTATAAATGTGGGCAAGCCCCTGGTCTCCAGTGATCCCTGCATCTTGTCTTTGGAAAGGTTAAGTACATGGATACTTGTAAATTACTACTAAAAGTACAAAACCGGAATTATTATGTTCTTTGTAAAATAAAATCTATGTAGAACTAAAATGCAAGGCAAGGAGAACAGAAAAATCAGGAGGGGATAAATAGTTTAAAAGGTCTAAGAATCTATACCATCTAATCTACCATCTAAAGGGATGGTAACAGTAATAATTTGTAGAATTCTGTAATAAATCCAGGTTGTGTATTGCAATATCTGAGATAACTACTATCAGATAATAAGCAGATAATGCAGATACAATCTGCAAGTTTTTAGAATAAAAATATTAAGTAATAAAAATTCTGAATAACCAAAAAGATGCCAAAAAAAGGAGGAAAAAGGGGACATAAAACAAAAAGGAAAGGAATATGAGTCTTATAGAAAGTGAAAAATAAGATGCTACCTAGAACACCAATTATGCGAGTGACTACACTGAATATAAGTGAACAAAATTTGAAGTTAAAGCCTATGATATCAGATTAGGAAAAAAAAACACTACATCTTCTAAATTTAATGATAAATAATGTAAAAGGAAAGGCCAATATAGCATGCAAACACTGACAATAATAAAATATCTGTGTAATTATACCAATCAGGCAACATGAACCTTTGAAAGAAATATTATTAGAGATAAAGAGAGATGTTTCATAATTATAAATGAGTCAATCCAGTAGGAAGATGCCATAATCCTAAATCTCTATGCACACAATACCATTGCATTAAAAAAAATAAACAAAAAATGGACAGAACAAGAAGGAAAGATATACAAATTATTACTCATGCTAGGACATATTAACATTTCTCTCTTTTAATAACTGGTAAAGCAAGCCAAAAATAAAATATCATTAAGGACATAGAAGATATTAGCAGCATATTTAACCAAACTGATGTAATGACATGCATATAAAACTCTACCTTCTAAAGATCAACTCATATTCATTTCAAGTGTATGTGAAACATTTATCAAAAACAATGTGTTGTAATGTAAAGTCTCGACAATTTCAAAATACTTAAATATTTCAGAATATCTTCTCTGACCATCATGGAATTAAGCTAGAGATCCAATAACAGAAAGGAAAAAACCCAAATTTAAAAATTGAATAATATATTCTAAATAATCCATGACCTAAAGGAAAAAAACAACAAATTAGAAAATATTCTAAACTGAATAATAAATACATATATATACACATATGTATTTCAAAACTATGAGAACTAAAATGGTGCTTAGAAAGAAATAGTCTTAAATGCATACATTAGAAAAAAAAGTTTAATATTCAACAATTTAAGTGTTGATGTTAAGAAGCTAGAAAAAGAGCAATAATCAAATCTTAGGAAATAAATGATATAGGTAAAAAGAGAAATCAAAATCAAACCTACACTAGAGAAAATCAACAAATAAAAAGTTGGTTCTTAGCGAAGATGAACAAAACTGATAAAACCCTAACAAAACTGGTTTTATAAAGGTAGAAAAAACACAAATAAGAAACAACAGCAATGTAAAAAGAATATATCACTTTAGATTGCACAATAAAATTATTCTGAAAACAACTTTATGCAGATCAGTTAGGATGATATGGACAAATTACTTTAAAAATACAATTTACCAAAGCTGACGGAGAGAAAATTTTATGAAAAGTTCAGTATGTATTAAAATTTGAATACATTATTTAAAAATCTTTCCCCCAAAAAATCCCATGCCCGGAGAGTTTATCAATGAAGTCTTCTAAATATTTAGAGAAACAACTATCTGATATAATCCTTCAAGAAAACAGAAACAAGCAAAAGTTCCCAGTTTCTTTAAAAAGTGGAAACAGCATAAAATTAATTTTATTTTTTTAAAGATTTATTTTTATTTATGCATACAAGAACTGGCATATCAGCCAGAAGTGGGGGTAAGGGGTAGAGGATTCACCAGAGGCAGAGTGGGGAGCAGAACAGGCAGATCTACTGGAATGCACTGCTGAGGGGAGCAGCAGGGGAGACAGGAGATGTCTGCTGTGCCATGTGCATGAGCTCCATGGCTGGGGATTGGATTCAGACTGCAGTGGCTGGCATTAGCTGGATAGAGCTAAGACTTTAACCCCTGTGCCACCAGGGAAGCCCTATCAGTTTATTTTCAATATACCTATCTATCGGTATGTCTTTTTGAGGTTCTGCAAAGTGCCCGTTTCTCAGAACTTATTTCTGGAAACTGGTTTTCCTCTCTAGATAGTTCTGGTAGCTTTCTGAATGTCTTTCTCATAAGAGTTTTGTGTTCTTTGTCCATCTGCCTCTTTTCCTAGTGATCATCATTCTGACTTATTGATGATCTGGTTCTGACTTTGCCTACTCTGTTGTACTGATGAAGGACAAGGGAGAACTTGTCTTCAGTTAATAGGCAGTTCTCTGTTGGACAGAATGATGATGCCATTCCATTTTTTATATAGCTTAAAATTTCAGTGAAGTCTCGTTCAAAAGGATAATGGTTCCAGGTCCAGTCAATCTGAATACGTGGCCATATTGGCAGACACACCACTTCTGCCAATGGTTATCATGCTACCATATCTTGATACTACTCAGCATCAAACTCATTAACTATTTTTTATTAACAGCTACCAAACATATTTATAAGTATAAATATGACTTCCCCAAATTTTCCTTCTTTTTTTATAATTTTTTAAAACTATTTATTTATACAAGAGCTGGGGTATAGATCAGAGGACTCACCAGAGACAGAGTGGGGAGCAGAACAGGCAGATGGACTGAAAGCACTGCTGAGGGGAGCAGCGGGCGAGAGAGGAGAGGTCTGCCATGCCATGTGGGTGTCTCCCTAGCTGGCCAGGAATCGAACCTGTGCTGCAGAGGCTGCAGACAGCTTCATAGCACTGTGCTCAACTAGCTGCACCACTGGGAAGGCCCTCCCCAAATTTTCTTATAGGCAGAAACCTCCCTTTGTTTCTTGCCATATATTTCTACCACAATGCAAGGGGCAAGTAACGGTGTCAAAACTGCTCTCTGGAGAGAGCAATTATTATTATTATCTTGCCTTTCCCTTTACTTCACCTCCCTATAGTTCTCACCAGTGTGCATTGAGATTGCCAATGTCAAGTTCTGATTCACCTGACTTTTGCTTTACATATATAAGTAGGTTTTTTACTTGTTTATTTATATTACAAAGCATTCTCTATGCATCAGATTAACTTTGGAACATCAAAAATATCAAGTTCCAGGCCTTCCAGGCTGGGTGATGTTGATGTTATCAAGATGGAGAGCTCATCAGCTAGCTTTTCCCCCAGGGACACCCCACAAGGAACAAACAAACAAATACATGAAAATAGAACCAAAATTCACAATACCTTCTTAACAAAGGGGGTTTAGAAAAGAGGAGTTTAGATGTCCAATTGTTTTAATAAATATAAAAGTGAAATATTCTACTTTGAGATAAACTGAACAACAGCCATTGTGGCGTGTTTTCTGTTTCTCTAAGAAACAGAAAATGTCAATACGCAGGCTCAGCCTCCAGCAATGTGTTCAGATTTGCACCTGACCTCCTCTACACAGCAACTTCCAAGGAAACCTCCCTTTGTTTCTTGCCATATATTTCTACCACAATGCAAGGGGCAAGTAACATCATGTCAAAACTGCTCTCTGGAGAGAGCAATTATTATTATTATCTTGCCTTTCCCTTTACTTCACCTCCCTATAGTTCTCACCAGTGTGCATTGAGATTGCCAATCTTCACTCCTAACTGAAGGTCTCCTCCCAGGATGTTCCCCACAACAGGCCTGCGTTGAGTCTTTTGGGGTTTTGAGATGCTCAGGCATGGAGGCTGGTGGCTCATTCCAGTCTGCCGCAGGTGAGAGGGTCCCAGGGGAGAGTAATGCAGGGCTGAACTGACAGCCAGGGATAGCCAGGCTGGGGGAGCCACACAATTAATATAAATATCGTGGTAAGATGCGTCTCCAACTCTGTTTACTTTGTACATAGACCTAGCTGTGGTTCCATTAGGTTCAACAAACATTTGTTAAATATCTGTGCTGTATCAGATCACATCCAAGGAAGGCACAAGGGCAGTAAGGATGAATAACACATGATAGGGAATCCAGGTAGTACTCTCTGCAGTTTTGTAATCCCCACTTGTCACATGTCTCATCTCAATCACCTAGGGGAATCAAACAAGGCATATACATGGTACTGCATTTCTGTTTTACAAATGGGGAAGCTGAGAATCTGAGAGACCAGACCACTTACCTAAGGCCTTATAGCAATAAATGGAAATTCTGATACGAGAACCCAATGATTTGATTCTCTATTCAATGCCCTATTTTACCACATCAGCCTTTTTTTTCCCCCAGTGTCATTTGGCATAATTAGAGGATGCTTCATCCCTTTGTATGTGGAAAGAAAGAGATACTACTTTCCCTGCTTTTAATTCTTCATTGTGAATGCTAAGGATAACATAAGCCATAGGGTTCATATTACTGTTAATGATTTTAAGAGAAAACTTGCATTCCTGATCATTCAAATGGTTTCTCCCAAGTTATATTTTTATATTTGCGTACAAATCATTTTGTTGAGTTAGATTCTTGGTCAACAAAAAAGGGGTAAGATCTAAAATTCTGTTTGCAATGGAATTTCTGAATGTCCAAAGTACATATTTTCTGTTGCTCATATTTTGGTTCGTGGTTGTAACCAATTTGAAATTGAGTTATATACTGTCTTATATCCTATAATTATTTCTAATAATACTACAAATTCCTAGAGGAGAGCAACCATATCATGGTTCTGGGAGTGTGGCCAGGACTAACAATATTTGCCAGATGGAATTTAAATTATGACTGACCCTTTTGCTCCCTAACGGGAAGTTTTAGAGCTAATGGTTAAGCATGAGATCAGAGTGAGAGAGATTGGGTGAGAGATCTGGTTCTACCACTGATCTGAAGCAAGTTACATAAACCAACTAAACCCCACTGCCTGAGCAGAAATTGAGGATGTTAATGATCAACTCTTAGGGTCGTTGTAAAAATTAAATAACAAGTCTGGTATATATACATGTTGGGGCATATTATCAAGTCCTTTTTCTTGGATCTTTCCCCAGGTCCTTCTGCCTTCCCTATATGAATGCAATGTTTCTTTTCACTATCAAAAACTGAAAGGTCAGGGTGCCAGAGCCAATTATCCATAGAACATTCACCATAGAGGGCTTTGTATTGAAAATAATTGAATAAGTATTTGTGATGATCTTGGCTGAATGATAGAGTCTATTATTTTCTGTCTCAGTTTTATCTTCTCTTATATCTTTTTTTTAAAGATTTATTTTTATTTATTTATACAAGCAGTGGGTACAGTCAGAAGCGCGGGAGGGTGAGAGAATTCACCAGAGCCAGAGCGGGGAGCAGAGCAGGCAGAAGGACCGAAGTACACTGCTGAGGGGAGCAGCGGGTGGCAGGAGAGGTCTGTGCGCCATGTGGGACCCTCCTCTGGTGGCTGGGGAGCAGCCGGGGATCGAACCGGTGCTGCAGAGGCTGCGGGCAGCTTCGCAACCCAGCGCTCAACTGCTGCGCCACCGGGGAGGCCCTCTTACATTGTTTTAATGTTGGCCAGTAAATAAAGAGAGCTTCAAAATATGCATTTCTTTGAAAAATCAGATATAACCTTTACAAAGGTAAGACTAATTAATTACTGCTATAGGAAATCATAGTTTAAAGGACATAAAACACGAGTCTGAATGTTTCAAATAGTTCTCCCAACTGGTTTTGTTAAATATTATCTAGAAGACAAAATTAGCCCCAATTTGCAAGATATAATAGCATTAGGGAATTCAATTAGATGATCCCTCAGGCTAATAAAGAGCAAAATGAAAATTAGAAGACCTACCATTTATGACCACAATCACAAGGAAGCCATAATGATAGGTACAGGGCTTTGACACATGGCATCTTATAATGAAAATCTTTACCTCCTTGTTCTATCCCCAAGGCTGAGAATTTCAGAGCATTTAGACAAAAAGTTCTGCTTATTTCTTTCATTACACAATTATAAAGGAAAATCATCTTTTACAACTTTCTCAGAGTCCTCACTACAATGGATTTATTCTTAGAGCAGAAATGTAATTGACCAGTACGATTATGAATGACTTTCTCTTATTCTTTATATATTTTTTCCTGTATCTTTAATTTTTCTACAATGAACACACTCTTTTAAGATTAGCAAAAAATGTTTTTAGTTGTTATTTATGTTTCTCACTGGAAAACAACTGGTGGGTTCTAACTGGAAAACGAGGGGCATGCCCCCTTCACAAAGGACTATCACATCTCAGGACTCACAACTGTTGGGATTTGATCCCAATCAAAACCACCAAGTCCCAAATGTGAAAATATAGACAACTGGCCAGCAAAATATACCTGAGTGACAGGTATGCCATACCTCTTTCTAACCAGGTATGTTTGGCTCTCATCGTACTGCTACAATTCTCACACTAAAGAATAGCACCTGGTACATAGTAGATGCTCACTGAATATTTGCCAGATAATGACTGTAATGCTAAGAGGGGAACAGCAGTTATTGTTCCTCAAATTAGAAGAAATCATAGTCATTCCTTTCCTAAGAAGAAACAAGATGGTTTGCTCTCTGAAACTATAGTCACCAAATTTTAAGTTAGCATTAACTATCATATTCATAATTGATTCTTGGGGTTTGTGGAAAGAGTAAAGCATTTTTACCCAAGACTAGAACTTAAATATCTTTAGTTCATAAAACTACTAGGTTTCTGAGCCTCCCTGGTGGCACAAGGGGTTAAGTCTCAGCACTGTGAAGCTATCAGCAGCCACTGCAGCAAAGTTCCATCCCCAGCCAGGGAGCTACCCACATGGCCCAGCAGACCTCTCCTGCCTTGCCTGCTGCTCCCCTCAGCAGTGTATTTCAGTCAGTCTGCCTGTTCTGCTCCGCACTCTGTCTCTGGTGAATTGTCTCTCCCTCCTACCCACTCACCTCTGACCTATACCACAGCTCTTGTATGCATAAATAAATAAAATAAATCTTAAAAAAAAAAAACTGCGGGCCTCCCCGGTGGCACAGCGGTTGAGCGCTGGGTTGCGAAGCTGCCCGCAGCCTCTGCAGCACTGGTTCGATCCCTGGCTACTCCCCGGCCACTGGAGGAGGGTCCCACATGGCGCACAGACATCTCTTGCCACCCACTGCTCCCCTTAGCAGTGTACTTCGGTCCTTCTGCCTGTTCTGCTCCCCGCTCTGGCTCTGGTGAATTCTCTCACCCTCCCGCACTTCTGATTGTACCCAGTGCTTGTATAAATAAATAATTAATTAATTAAAAAAAAAAAAACTGCTAGGTTTCTATAACCACGAGGTTTAATTATTTTATAATTGAAGACTTAGTAAATGGAACTTAGGGTGTCAAGGTTGACAATGATAGGGGGCAGAACCTCCCCTGGTGGTGCAGTGGTTGAGCGCTAGGTTGAGAAGCTGCCCGCAGCCTCTGCAGCGCTGGTTCGATCCCCGGCCGCAGGCGAGGGTCCCACATGGCGCAACAGACCTCTCCTGCTGCGCCCACTGCTCCCCTCAACAGTGTATTCCATCAGTCTGCCTGTTCTGTTCCCCGCTCTGGCTCTGGTGAATACTCTCACCCTCCCGCACTTCTGACTGTACCCAGTGCTTGTGCAAATGAATAGATAAATCTTAAAAAAAAAAAATAGGGGGCAGATACCCCACATTCTAAACTCAAATGCAGCTAAACCATCTAAGTAAGATTTTCAGAGGGATGATCTCAACTGGTTCTACAACCTGATCAACAAAAATCCCACCCGAAACTTGAAAACAGTATGTTAAGTGAAAAGCCAACCACAACAGGCCACATATTGTAAGATTCCATTTATATGAAATGTCTAGAAGAGGCAAATCCACAGTAACAGGAAGTAGATTAGTGGCTGTCAGGGTTTGGGGGGCAGCGGTAATGGGAGTTTAATGAGTAAAGGGAGCTTTTTGGGGTGATGAAATTATTCCAGAAGTAGGTAGTGGTGACAGTTGTACAACCGAGTACAATTTTCCCCATAATCCAAAAGAACATCTCCTATGAAACCTTTGTAAGCCAAAATGATGAAAAACAAAGAAACAATTACTATTAAGCAATATGGAAAAAATTTTGAGCCTTCCCAGACCCAAAAAATCATATCAAATGACACATGAAAACTCAAATAATATTAAGATATAAGTAAAAGCAGGAATGATATCATAAATACAAGAGCCGTGTAAAGCAATTCCTGGGAAGGAACTTGATGGAGCCACTCTCATATATCAGGTGTCTGCTGCCAGTATAACAGCTGCTACCAAAAAAAGAGTTCACCTTTATTTTCACTTTCGGTCCTAAAAACAAAAATCTTCAATTTTTTTTCAGTTATCAAAAAGGTACTAATGCAGGTCTTTCACAAAGGCAAAGTGGCATATGAAAGCTTTCAAAAAGTGGAGAGTACCTATATACTAAAATCACTGAATAGTACACAATTAAAGTGGTCAAATAGTGAGTTTTTCTCAACTAAATTAAAAAAAAAAAAAGGAGATCCAATTCAGCCTGCGTCCATGAATACAGGATCAAGTGGGTGAAGCGGGTGCGTACAGAGTTGCTCCATTATGGACTCACCCTGGGAAGGGTATGTGAGTCTCGCTGGATACCCTCCCCCCTTCTGTCTTCAGTTGCTAGAGAACAGTCACAAGCTGACAAACTCATCCCGAAGTTCAGAGAGACCATGGGATTGAGCCCATGTCTTCCTAGGCAATAGACAGTCTGGGGGAGTGGTCTGCTTCTACCACAAATCCCAGGCAATTTACAAAAGCCAACTGTTGCAGATCAAAAGCACAGCTGTCACAGGAGCTGAGTGCACTTCTGGGGTTGGGGGGGGGGTTGCAAAGGTGTGTTTTTCCTGCGGGCCTTGGCTCCAATCACACTGTAAAAACCCTGCCAAATATGTGCTTCCCTTCATGAGACTGTCACTTCTGGATAAACCCATTCTGTTTTTGTAATAATTGATTGCTTTTGTTTGAGGTTGAGAGGCTATCAAGTGCTAATTATTAGTAAAAATGACTCAGTCATGAAACTAGTGCTATAACAATTTCTCTAATTCCTTGACTCTTTGATTACAACCTGAGAAATTCTGGAGATCAAAGGACTGGAAAAAACCCTGAAATTTTTTCACCTACTCAAATTCTTGCTTTGAGGCAAGAGTTCCTTCCAAACCCAGTCAGGCACCACCTGCCCACACCCACCTCAGCAAACTAACTTCAGAATCACGGTCAAGTGTCAAAACTTCCCACTGTTCAATGGCATCATTATTGAACATTAAGAATACCAATAGGGGGCCTCCCTGGTGAAACAAGGGGTTAAGATGAAACCTATGAAGCTATGGGAGTTCGATCCCCGGCTGGCCAGGGAGCAACCCACATGGCGCAGCAGACTTCTCCTGACTCGCCCGCTGCTCCCCTCAGCAGTGTATTTGGGTCAATCTGATTGTTCCCCGCTCTGTCTCTAGCGAATCCTCTTACCCACCACACCTCTGGCATATACCCCAACTCTTGTATGCATAAATAAATACATTTAAAAAAAATGCCATGTGGCAAAGACCACAGTAATATCTGTCTGTCCTGTTTAAACTGAGAAGGCAACTCAACCATCCATCCTGGCAACACATTCTAGGGTAGAACCACCCTGTCAGAAATGTCTCTCTTCTCTTTAATCTAAATCCTTCAAATAGAGCCTCAAGGTAATTGTGTCCGTCCTGCTTACAAATTATTTGGAACACAGTTGTTTATCATCTGGATTATAGGATTATGTAATGTTGAAGGGTTATGGTAAGCAGTGAATAATGTGCATGCCACACAGAGCTTAGTCTCTGGCACATAATAATGGCCTAATACATATTTATTATTACCATCACTATATTTTCTAGGACTCTTCCAGTCACAAGAGGCAAACATGCCTCAAAATAATTTCAGTTAGAGAAAAAGGAGAGGGTGGAGAATGCAATTAAAAAGGAAGGAGAAGTGTGCCAAGATCTAGGGCACCATTGGATCCAGGGTTCAAATGATAGTCAATGTTATTTGAACATTCTGTTTCCCTTCTCTTCCCTTCCAACTTTCAGACAAGCTTTTTGACATGTAGAGACCAGGGGCCTCCCTGGTGGCCTAGAGGTTAAATCTCAGCACTATAACCACTAGTTCGATTCCCCACATAGGCGCAGCACACCTCTCCGGTCTTGCCCACTGCTCCCCTTAGCAATGTATTTCAGAAGATCTGTCTGTTCTGCTCCCCACTCTGTCTCTGTGCCCACTTTGTGGGCCTGCGCCTTTGGCCCAATCCCAGTTCTACACAAATTAAAAAAAAAAAAAAAAGATTTAAAAAGTAGAGAGCAGAATGACAAGCTGCAGACTTAGGCAGGGTAAACCATACCTTAAGCAGCTAAAACAGACTCCCCACTCATCAGCTCACCCCTGAAAAAATGCACTGAATAGCAAGCAAACGACAAACATGAGACTAGGAGCTAAGAACCCAGCAGTGACCAAGACAAACATTTCTGTCCTTGTGCAATTATCTCCCAGTGGAAGGTAGAAGAAGAAGGAATGATGGAAAGAAAACAGTTACCCTCCACAAAAATAAAGTCACTCCTTATGTCGTTATCAAGGTCAGACTATATAGCATTTTCTTCTCCAAGCTAAGTAAGCCCATCCTTTCACAACTCCGTGTCCTTAGAGAGATGTGTGCAAGTCCCCAAATCAGGTCTTCCCCTGATCACCTTGACTGGATTTCGAGCATATTTAGCTGATACCACATAATCTTTGCATGTTTCTAAGATGTGAGGAATGCAGTCATGAAACATTTCCTGTGTTCTTGGGAGAAAATTCAACTTTTCATGAAACTAATCTGAATCAAGTTCCTCTCACCAGAAGAATCTTGATTTCCCAGTGCCACGGCACACAGAGGCTGACTCACTGCACAATGCACACAATCGCATTTAAATTTCACACTGGACGAACAGATTTGTGCTACTCTATAAATCCATTCACCAACAACGAGGCAGGGTCCAGCTCTCACCGAAATTCAAGGTTGCTCCTTGGTGAGTGGGGTGTAGGGGGAGTGGGAGGAGTAGCAGGAAGGGGATTGGTTGCTGTTGTTCTTGTTTGTATTTTTTAAGTGACATTACAAGTTCAGGGCCTTGCCCCTCCCCCAAACCCCCCCTCCCCAACACCATATTGTTTTCTACTTGGCCAGCTTGTCCACCTCCCTGTTCTTTTGCTTGGAATATTATCTCTCTTGTGAGGGCAACGATTAATTTCTTTTAATCCGAGATAATGTCCGAAAGGGCCATTCAGCTCATTCAAATCTTATCACTAAAACTGATGTCCAATTTAAACAAAACGGGATTTTTAATAGAAGAGTTTATCAACCCCACACCCTTCACCTCATTTTGCCTCTGCTTTGTCCACCCGGGTTTGCAGCTTCCCTTGCCCGCTGGGCCAAGCCAGCACCTCCCTGCCTCCTAGGAAAAGGGAGGCCCTGCGGGCAGACCCCCCTGAGATCAGTCCTTGTCCCGCGCAACCGCGAGCACGTTTGCAGATCCGGGGGGAGGGAAAGTCTCGATGTGGGAGTTTTTTGTCTCTTGATACCCTTATCTTTACCTTCCAGCAGGAAGGCCGGTTCCAAGCTTTCTTTCCTGTGTGCCTTGGCAAAACGGGCATCATCCCTGATGCCGCTTCCAGCATTAGCAAAGGGACAGAACTTTCCCCGGGAGGTGCGGAGTGTCCCCGCTGCGCCTTCCCTGGTCTTCCTCGGCGCCGAGAGCCCAGTCTCACCACAGGGAACTTGTCTTCCAGCCCTCCTGCCGCCTCCTCCCCAAAACGTGGGCGGGGAGCGAAGGTTGCTTCTATGTTTATTTTGTAAACCTTTCAATTCAAGGGCGCTCACCACCGTGGAGGCCCCTTGGCCCTCGACCAAACAAAGCTGTAAGAGGTCCGGGGCTGCGGAGCAGGGTGGGAGAGACGCGACCTGCGCGGTGGCGACCTAGTGCGCCTTTCAGGGGTGCTGGGCGTGTCCACTTCCACCTCCTCCCCAAACCTTACCCCCCCCCCGGGCGCGGGGCTGTAAGCCGCAGGCAATTAGCGGCAGTGAGTGGGCTCCTGTTCTCTCCTCTGGGGGGGCCCCAGCGCAGTCCCCAGGGCGGACCCTCACTTGCTCACGCACCCGCACCCCGGAGTCGGGGGAGGGCGGGCGCGAGATCGCGGGAGGCGGCGCCGGGGCGGCGGGGTGCGAGTAGGGGGGCGCCTGCGGCCTCTGGGATTGGCTGCTCCACCGCCCCCCACCCTGCGCCGCGCGCCCCCAGCCGGTAGCCCAGAGCGCTCGGCCCGCCGCCTCGGGCGGGTTCCCGCGGGAGGGAGGACGCGCAGGGGCGGGACCGGCTGCGCGCCCCGCACCCGACCCCGGGCGCACCGGGATAAAACCCCGGCCGCGGGGCGCGGGAACCCCGGGTCCTTCAGCCTCCCAAGCGCGAGGAGGTGCGGCCCGGGCCGACCAGCTGCCGGCGCCCCCAGGCCCGCAGACCTGGCTGGGGGAGCGGGGCGCACAGCGCGCGGGCGCGACACTGCCGGAGCGCCGGGGCGGTACCTGCAGCCCAGCGATGAGAACCCGGGAGAAGCCACCCGAGCCGGTGGAGACGTCTGCGGCCGTGCTGGTTGCTGCTGCCACGGTTGCTTGAAACTCCCCAAAGTTGAGAGCCGGAGAGAGGCTGCCGCCCGCTGGGAGCCGGAGGGAAAGGAACTGGGAAGATGTAAGAACGACAGACGGAGACAGACGGACGCACAGACCTTCAGAAGACACCAGGGTCGGCGGCCGATCCCCAGAATCCGTGAGGCTTCCTAGTTCTGTGAGTTGCTTTCTGGACCGGAGGCTTGTTAAGTATTTCCGTGTACTTGTTGATAGATTTGGTTTGTGTATTTTTGTGCCTATTGGGAGGAGTTAAAAAAGAAGAGGCCGCAGCATGCAACTTAAGAATCTTTCTGAGTTTCTTTTTGAGTTTTTGAGTAGAGGTGGCTGTAGTGCTAGCCTGTGATAAGTGTGTAAGCAGGCTAACTGGTCATATAGCAGTGAACAGTGAAAAGGACACATAGGCGCCCCGGTGTGAAATAAAACCTCCATTTCAAAAGTTACTGGAAAGAAAGCAAGATACAGCTCTTAAGGGTTAACCGGTCATAGTTAACTTTGCTTTCTCTCCCCCTCCCCTTTCAATGTTGATTGTTTACCAGGTTTCCCGGTGGGTGGCTGAGCTGGTGGAGAGTCTTAGAGGCGACCATAATGTCTTTCCATTTGCATACGCTGCCCACCCTGCCTGGAGTTGTCAGACCTGGCTGCAGGGAGCTGCTGTGTTTGTTGGTGATCACGGTGACTGTGAGCCAAAGTGCCTCCGGGCTGTGCCCCACCGCTTGCATCTGTGCCACTGACATCGTGAGCTGCACCAACAAAAACCTGTCCAAGGTGCCAGGAAACCTGTTCAAACTGATTAAGAGACTGGACCTGAGTTATAACAGAATCGGGCTGCTGGATTCTCAGTGGGTTCCGGTATCATTTGTAAAGCTTAACACCCTCATCATCCGTCATAACAACATCACCAGCATTTCCGCAGGCAGTTTTTCCACAACTCCAAATTTGAAGTGTCTTGACTTATCATCCAATAAGCTGAAGACTGTGAAAAGTGCGGTGTTCCAAGAGCTGAAGGTTCTGGAAGTGCTCCTCCTTTACAACAATCACATTTCCTATCTTGATCCTTCAGCATTTGGAGGGCTTTCCCAACTGCAAAAACTCTACTTAAGTGGAAACTTTCTCACACAGTTTCCCATGGATTTGTATGTTGGAAGGTTCAAGCTGGCAGAACTGATGTTTCTAGATGTTTCTTACAATCGGATCCCTTCCCTGCCATTGCATCATATAAATATAGTGCCAGGCAAACAGCTGAGAGGCATCTACCTCCATGGAAACCCATTTGTCTGTGACTGTTCCCTTTACTCCTTGCTGATCTTTTGGTATCGCAGGCACTTTAGCTCAGTGATGGATTTTAAGGATGATTACACCTGTCACCTGTGGTCTGACTCTAGGCACTCCCGTCAGGTACCTCTGCTCCACGACAGCTTTATGAATTGCTCTGACAGTATCATCAATGGTTCCTTCCGTGCACTTGGCTTTATTCATGAGGCTCAAGTAGGGGAAAGGCTGATAGTCCACTGTGACAGCAAGACTGGTAATGCAAACACCAACTTCATGTGGGTCAGTCCAGACAACAAACTGCTAGAGCCAAATAAAGACATAGAAAACTTTCATGTGTTTCAAAATGGAAGTCTGCTTATAGACAATCCTCGTTTTGAGGATGCTGGAGTGTATTCCTGCATTGCCATGAATAGGCAGCGCCTGTTAAATGAAACTGTGGATATCACAATAAATGTGAGCAATTTCACTGTAAACAGATCCCATGCCCATGAGGCATTCAACACAGCTTTTACCACTCTTGCAGCCTGCGTGGCCAGTATAATTTTGGTACTTTTGTACCTCTATCTGACACCGTGTCCCTGCAAGTGTAAAACCAAAAGACAAAAAAATATGCTAAACCAAAGCAGTGCCCATTCATCTGCTCTCAATTCCGGCCCCAAGAGTGACACCTGCACTGATGAAAGGAAGGCAGGCGCTGGGAAGAGAGTGGTGTTTCTCGAGCCCCTGAAGGATGCTGCAGCAGGGCAGAATGGCAAGGTCAGACTCTTTCCCAGCGAGCCGGTTCTTGCTGAGGGCATCCTAAAGTCCACGCGGGTGAAATCTGACTCAGATTCAGTCAACTCAGTGTTTTCAGACACCCCCTTCGTGGCATCCGCTTAATTTTGTGCCTGTGTGTGTATGATGTATTAATTCAATCTCTCTATGTTTATGTGTAGTCTGCAAAATAAACAGCAGGACAGACATTGTGTTTTGGTTTTGGAAATACAACCAAATGGTCTCTTTAAATGGTTGATAAGGAAATGTGTTGAAACATGTTGGTTCTGGGGGGTTCCAGAGAGAGATGGGTTTGTTTTCCAAAGTTTAAATTGTAGTATTTTATTCTTTAGCAACACTGATCCTTTCAAAACTGGCCTGGAGGTGATATGCCTGCCATTCTCCATTTATTTCGGATTCTTGAAAGAAAAAATAAATTTCATGTATTAGCATTCTTTAAAAAGAGACTTTACTTAGACCAAAGTTGTGTTATGTTACAGATAAACATTAATGTCTTATTTCTTTTTGAAAGATGTTGAAGGATCAAGCAGCAATTGTTTATAAAGCACAAAGTAAAGTTAGATTTGGAAATTGTTCAGCAAATGTCATCATTTCACACCAGAGTGAACAGACTGCGCTGATAAAATGTACTGGATAATGCCACCTCCCGTATGGTGTTAAATAAATACTGCAATAAAGGTATATTTGTTTGGCTGTCTTCACTATGTATATTTCCTATCCTTGTACAAAAGATCTTATGGGGAGTTTAAAGTCGTCATTTTTTGTTGCCATAAATATGTAGGTGTCAATACCAAAATGTCTGGGCTTCTTAAACTTTGGTTCTAGCAGACTAATACTTGTTTCATATGTTTGTGTGTATGTAAATCTTAAATTACATGAACTATGAAATAGATCCTATTGTATCGTACTTTGGACAATGGAATCAATGTAAATATATGTATTGTGTGACTTGATGTTCTGTTTGGCTATTTAAAAACATAAATCTAAGATGTTTTATGTGATTGTTTTCCTTTATGTAATGCACTTGCTAAGCAAGTATCTCTCCAAAGTTCTTGGAGTTGCAATGCACAGTTTATCATTTTTTAGAAGTAGAAAAGTTCTAAAGTGTTCTACACCATTTACACCTTCTACATCACATTTTACTTTGACATAATTATGTACTTCAAACAGGTTTGGAAGATACTCAAACTGATTTTGCAACATAGGAGAGCCCAGCAGACTTGACTTGTACCTGCTGTGGGTAACTGAGTGCCCTGTCTGGACTGGGGCTTCCTTAGCTGTTAAAATGGAGGCTTTAGACTAGCTGATGTTTAAGGTTCACGTTCACACTGGAGGTGATCATTTCCTGGTAGTTTTTGCTCCATCACAGACTTTTTCTGGCTTCCTGAAACCATGTCGCCTCGTGACAGGATTAGGAAGGGAAGAGGATAGACGCTCCTTGCCCTGCATAGCTCAAAGGGACATTTTGGATCATCAAGCCTAACTCCTTCCCTTTCTCAGGGAGACATGAAGCCAAGTTGCGGTTGTCTCTGGCCACATCAGGAAGTAGTGACAGGGACAGAAGTCACTTCAGTTTCAGGATTCCTCCAATAGAAATAATAAAGCCAAAAGATTGGTAACTTATAACAGGGTGAGAGTGAGAAGGAGCCAAATGATGAGACATAAGAGTGGTCGGAAAAAGGCAAAGGAGCTTTAGGGATGTATTGTCACTGGGGCTAAAAGAAGTATTTTTAAAACTTGCAGTGGGCAATAGCGGTAAATAAAAGAGAAGTAGATGAGGACAGGAGACCTAGCACTGACTTTGGCAATGGTGATTTCGGGGAAACAGTGGCCACTTGGTGAGAGTTCAGTGGGTGCCAAGCCAGGCTTCAGAGGCAGACACTGGTCACTAGGAGGTTGAGGAATGAGTGAGTGGCCAGGATGGATCCCTGGAAAATAGATACAGAACCAGAGCTCAGTGGGGTTGAAAATTCCTTATTGCATGGTGTGAAAAAATTAGTATCTTTGCTCTTTAAAAAAAAAAAAAAGATTTGTTTATGCATGCAAGAGCTGGGGTGTAGGCAGAGGTGTGGGGCATGAGAGGGTTCACCAGAGATAGTGGGGAGCAGAACAGGCAGATCTACTGAAATACACTGCCGAGGGGAGCAGCAGGGGAGACAGAGAGGTCTTGCTGTGCCATGAGGGTTAGCTCCCTGGCTGGGGATCAAACTCAGGCTGCAGTGGCTACAGATAACTTCATAGTGCTGAGACTTTACCCCTTGCACATTTGCCTTTCCCTTTCAAACACAAACCTCACCCATTAGACAAGTTCTTTTAAATCCAGAGGCGTTATAGGCAAGCACTTTGTTCCAGTTACTGCCATTTAAGTGACTGGGAACAGTCTTATGATTTCATCTCTCCATATTTGGAGAAACTTAGGCTCAGAGATTCTATGATTTATGCAGTCATGTAGGTCGGAAATGTGATTGCACTTAGCAGGCAAACATATGACAGGCCCCACTAGAAACCTGGAATTTGTAGAGTCTGACAGTGGCTGGTTCTAAGGCGTCTTGTGTAAAGGACAGTTTGAGCTGAGATCAAAACTAACATCAAAACAACAATAAAAATTCTGATTCTTGGAAAGCAAAGCTGCCTTTTGAACAGAAATAGGAAGTCATGGTGATGAAAATGTGTGGGAATGAATCAAAGTCTTGATGTGGACTTTTAAGTTCTTAGGTATTATATTTGGGGGCGGGAGGTGCCTCAGGAAACTAATCACATGTGCTTTAAATATAATTTGTCCTTTTGAAAACTTATATAACTTCTCTTTCAAGTAATCATCTGGATTTATGTAACTGGGTAATTCTTTCAAACTACTTAGTACTTTTCATTACACAGTTTTGAGGGAGGTGACTACTCATTGGACAATCAAGCCAAGACATAAACGTGACATTTTCCTGGGTTTAATGTATTGTTTTTACTATATTTAGAATGTAATATGGTTTATGATATATATACTCTATAGCTGATCATGAGTTAAATTTCTTAAATGGCCTTTATTTATCATCTGAAAGAATGGCCTAAAATATTTTCTTATTTATAGTGAAGTGCTGCATTCATTCTCACTGTCTGGCATAGAGAGATTAAGACATTAATCTCGTTTATTTTTAGCTTTCATTGCTTGAATTATTTACCCAGATTTTTTTTTCCAAATAGACATTTTTCTAAAATGTTAATCATTAAGGGACATAGGTGAAATTTATGGGAGTGGAAACATAAAAGAGACAAGAAGACACATTGTTGGTCCAGAATCTAAAAAGACTTATTGGATCATCCTGTCAAAACAGGACACAGCACAAACACTTTCCAGCATTGACAACTTGCCCTCTGCCATAGCTACTGCCTGATGAGTGCCACTTTCTGGTCATCTGGTCTACCAAATGATCGCGTAATAACTCAAAACCAGGGTTAGGGATAGAATCACAAGAAAAGTTAAATGAATAAGGATTTCTAGTAGTTACCCTCTACAAAGTTCCCAACCAGAAATTCTGATTCAGGAAGTTTGAGATAAATCCTGTACAAGTATTTTCAAAAAAATTTCCCATTAAATTCTTATTCTTCTATTCTAATTAACACATCCTGAAACAGGACCATAGTAAATTTTGTGTTTGGTGCTTTGCCAAATACATTGTTGTTACTTGATAATAGATTTATAAAAAGAATACTTTTAATGCTCTCAAAAAATTCTTTATATTTTGGAAAACTAAAGAGTTTGGTTGTGTCTGAGTCTACATGAACTCTTGAGTAAACTTGACTGATTTATAACTTATGTTTTTCTAACTTATGAAATGTAGAGTAATTATTTTCACATGACTAACATTTGGTTCTTTCATTTTATAAACTCTGGTTTATAATGAGCTTTAGAACTTTCAAGTTTAATTAGATCATAGTAAAGTGAGCATGTACCAAGGATGTTTGAGGGTAGATTTCTTCTATGGAGAACCAAACTCCATTGTTTTATCAATGTATTCGAATAATAATTTTTGAAGCGAGCGCACACTAAGATTCTTTTCATGTTTTTCTTATCCTTCTCTGGCCAAGAGTTAGTCCCCAAAACCCTATTTTATATTTATCATAGTCTGAAAGTTAGCCTGGAAAGATGATTAGTTTGCCCTTACTGTTATTATATTGGATGATAACATTGCAAGTTCTTACTCAATTTTGTTGCTAGGCTCTTGGACACCCACGACTTTGAAGGAAACTATGTCCAATTTTCACAGCGGCTAGTTGGTATAGATAAGAGTTAAGTTCCTATCACATATTTCTGGCCATGAAAACATCACCAAACTTCTAAAATATCCAAAGTATTTCTAATATTAAAAAAAATTGTACTCATTCATTGAGTCATTCATTTTCCTACCTGCTTCTTCAGGTTCAGGGCTCCCAGAGGACAGGAAAGCACCATCCAGCTCAGGGGGAAAGGTGGGGCAAACCTCAGACAGGATGCCTTTTGTCACAGGTGCCTCACTCACATCTAGGCAATTTAAATATGCAATGAAGCTAACATGCACATCCCCCGGATGTGGGAGGAAACCCATGCAGACATGGAGAGAACATGTGTGCTCACGCTATACATAGCGGCCCTTGCCAGGAATCAATTTTTTTCTCATTGTTATAATGTCACAACAGCACTGAACAACATATTTGAGGATGTCCTGTATACCAAAAGTAGAACTGAAAACTGTAACGACTTCCTAAATAATTTAGAGGACAATTTATGGGACCATTGTTGCTGTGGAGAAATTTCAGGGAGGGGAAGCCTTTCACATTGAGACCCAGAGTGAAGAGCAGGGAACAGACCCTTCCTAAAATGTAAAATCTGATACGTAGGCTATTTATGTTGGTTTTAAATGTATTAAGCACCTACTAAGTGCCAGGGACGTTAACAGAATTAGTGTTTGTTTTTTATCATTTCTCAACACAATCACCTGAAAAAAGGGAAGTCTTACCCCCAGTTACAGATTGGAAAAAGAGACTCAACTCAAAGTTTATTTCTTTAGTTTGACTCAGTTAATAAGTTGTTATTACCATGAAAATCATTTAAAAAATATCTTTGCACAGTACTCTTACAGGTGTTCTGCCAGTAGAATGACTTTGTAAAACTTGGGTTTGTAAGTTTACTTTTTATAAATGTAGAATGTAAATGAATTAATGCTCACAAAAAATATGAGAGAAGAGAAAGGCCAGGGGATCATATCATCCAAGCATAATAAAGGTAGCAATTATTTTTTTCTTATAAAAATATTGTGTCACAAGTAGCAAAATTGAAAACCCTCCTATACCAGTTTAGAAGGGAAGCCCTCTTCCAGTCAACTGGCTCCTTTTAGTCTCTTTACAAGCCACACATGAAATTGCTTAATATGCAAAACAAATATCTATTTTATCACTTAGAACATTTTCTTTATTTTTTTTAAGATTTATTTATTTATTTATACAAGCACTGGGTACGGTCAGAAGTGCGAGAGGGTGAGGGAATTCACCAGAGCCAGAGTGGGGAGCAGAACAGGCAGACCAACGAAGTACACTGCTGAGGGGAGCAGCTGGCGTGGCAGGAGAGGCCTGTCGAGCCATGTGGGACCCTTGCCTGCGGCTGGGTGTTGAACCGGCCCGCCGGCAGTTTCACAGCCCAGCACTCAACTGCTGCGCCACCAGGGGAGGCCCCATTTAGAACATTTTCAGGAAATATAAATGAATAAATGACTAAATTCAATTTTTAAATTGGAAATAAGCTAAATTTACAGAGTTAATAATTCTATTGGAAAAAAAGTATTAGATCCTTTATTTTCAGTTAGTAGAAAAGTGATAAGGACAGTTCAGACCCCATGGGAGATCTTTTCCACTAATTTAAAATTAGATTATTCAAAATAAGCTGAAAATTATTTCATGAGAGGCTCATTAGTTTACCTGATAAAACTTCTAAATTAGGTAATATGTCAGCAGAATATAAATATAATAGTCTCAGATAATTTTTAGTGTATGTACCATCTAGTGTCATAGTCAAGTACCATAAGATCAAAGTCAAGTCCTTGGTGATGATTGGCCAGCAGTGACCATGAGAAGATTCTTGATCATCGTGAGATGTGGACACCATAAATGAATTTTGACTCTCCCTTTAAAGGAAATTACAGTATAACTGAAAGATGAGGCAAACTTAATTCAAGAGTAAGAGTTGATTTGTCTATTAGTGACTATAATGACAAATAGGAGATGAGAAAAAGAAGATAATTGTCAGAGACCTTCCCTTAACCAACTGGGGTAATGGGACCTGAACTTGAACACTGGATAAACATCCTTGGTGGATACCCTGAATGTTATGTTAGGTGGAACCCTTACCTTCAGGAAGTGATACTGTAGGGAGGTGGTGCGGGCTAGTTAGCAATGCTCTGAAATGAATATCAGGGATTCTATTTAAAAATCTGCTACTTTATTATCCTTTATTAAAAAAAACAGAAGAGGAAGAGACCTTAAAGTTTCACATAAGGTTCATTTCATATTTCCTCTTCTACAATCAAAGCCTGAAACCTCATTTCACCACAGCGAGGATGAAACTTTCTAAATGTGTCCTAGTCACAAATGATGAGCAACAACAAATAGAACATTTTTATATGTATACTCCCAGTTCAGGGCTTTGTATATTTTGTCTCACTCCTCTGAGAAGGTTATTTCTATGTCCATTTTACAGATGGGAGAATGGAGGCTTAGGAGTTCAAGTGATTTGCCCAAAGATCACATAGTAAAAATGTCGGGATGTAAATCCAGGCTCATCTGAATTGATCAGGACCAAGTCTCTTAATGCTTATATTATAAAACACTCCATAAGAGGATTTTGCTCAACACATTTCCTTTTCCTTCCTGTTTCCTTTCATCTGACTTCAGGCTACCTTTCCTTCAGCAGTCTGGACTGCCTTTCCTTAGTGGTCTGCACTACCTTTCCTTCAGTGGTCTGGTTCAACCCATGCTCTACTCCTGCAGTGATCCCCTAATCCTGGCAGCTCACTGTTGGTCCTTTTAGTCAATGTTGGCTTTTATTGTTCTATCTCTCTTTCAGGTCACCGCTTTTCTGACCACATCCTCAGCTACTAGAGAGTTCTCGCTCTCTATCCAGCACATAGTATGCTTTTGCATATCCTAGGTTTTCAGCCATTCATTCATTCATTCAACACAGTATTGATTGAATACCTAATACATGCCAGTTCCTGAGCTTGGACCAGAAACCCATGATTTTCAATCTACTCCCAATGTTCGAAGAGAGGCAAAAATTACTTTATCACCAGGCAAGCATACTGATAAAGAAATATCCAGGGACCTCCCTGGTGGTACAAGGGGTTAAGATGCAACACTATGAAGCTATCCAGAGCCACTGCAGCATGAGTTCAATCTCCAGCCAGGGAGGTGACCCACATGGCGCAGCAGACCTCTCCTGTCTCGCCCACTGCCCCCCTCAGCAGTGTATTTCAGTCAGTCTGCCTATTCTGTTCCCCACTCTGTCTCTGGTGAATCCTCTCACCCCTCCCTACATCTCTGGCCTGTACCCCAGTTCTTGTATGCATAAATAAATAAATCTTTTTTAAAAATACCCAAAGAACGATTCCTGAAGAAATAACACTGGAGTGCAAGCTATAAGGGGGTCTCTATGTTTAGTGGTCAAGCTAGTTTTGTGCAGCTGGATATGGAGATCTGTTGGAAAGTGAGACCACAAATATATCCTCACTCTCTGGGGATTCAAATAAAGTGGCTGTGAGAGGTGATGGAGGATAGGGTATCAGAGGAACCATCATTTTATGGGGCCCTTCGGCAGCATCATCACCAGGTCCTTGGCATGGGGTCCAGTGTGAGATCTCATTTCGCATCCCACTTTGCACTGAAATGTGGCTGCAGGGTAGTCCTGTTTCATAGCTCTTTAAGGAGGAAACATACGGACTTGGTTCATGTAAATACAACCTATTTCACTAGCCTGAAAAGAGTTAGAAATGTTAGCTTCTCTGGTGTAACAATGTGGGTCTAACACAGTAATGATGAAATAATTCTACTTAATTCAGTTATCACTCTTTAGACCAAGAAATGTCTTAGAGAGAATGTTTATCCAAGCCTCGCTGTAATGTAATTTACAATGTTAGACCAGATATTGATTTGACTAAGCTGGTTTTATAAGAGTGAATGACTTGGGTGGGACAAGACAGAGAGATGTGATTTTCAAGGGGAAAAATAACAACACATCAGATTGACCTGCAGAATTAAATTACAGTGATTCAGGCATTTGTGTGTGTTTTTGCCCCAACTCTGCCTGGTTAAATGCATCTCCAAAGCATTAATGCTAGAGTGATTCCTTCTAGAAGCCTAGACTTAGAGATCTATTGCAGGTATTTTTTAAAAATCTATTTTTTAAACTGTATTCCGTTTTCCAAAGAAATACTCCTTCCTTGAGGTGGAAACATAATGAATGGCCTATAATATGAAAGCCTGAAAGAAGTTGTTTATTTTTTTTTTGTTTTCATTTTTTTAATATTCATATTAAAATATATCCTTAGGAAAACTTTAGCTCTCAACCTGACCTATTTCAAAATCAGTGGAAAACAGCAAACATTTCCCCTAAGCAACCATTTATATTAGGTTTGAGTTTTTCCTGAAACCAAGAGAAAACGTGATTTTTGGTCCTGGGCCAAGTTTGTCAGGAGTTATTTGTGTTAAAAAATCTTCTCAGGCCTCCCGTGGTGGCGCAGGCAGTTGAGCACAGCGCTGTGAAGCTGTCCGCAGCCTCTGCAGCGCCGGTTCGATGCCAGCCGGCCGGCAAGGTTCCCATATGGCGCAGCAGACCTCTCCTGTCTCGCCCGCTGCTCCCCTCAGCAGTGTATTTTGTCAGTCTGCCTGTTCTGTTCCCTGCTCTGTCTCTGGTGAAACCTTTCACCCTCCCATGCATCTGGTCTGTACCCCGGTTCTTGTATAAATAAGTAAATAAATCTTTAAAAAAATCTTCTCCATGCAAGAATTTAATGAAAAATCATACCATTAATAATTATATATAATTTATAGTAAGAACTTTTTTTTTCATTTTTTATTATAAATTTTATTTTTATATTCCCCATACAATTGCAACCCCCTTATTTTGACCCCAATTCCTCTCCTCCCTGCCCCCCACCCCCCATAGAGTGTCTCTGGTTCATAGTTGTTTGTTGATTTTGATTTTTACTTTCTTATAGTTATTCTTTTTCCTGGTCCCTTATTTAAGTTTTCTAGATTCCTGCTATGAGTGAGACCATCCGGTATTTTTATAGTAAGAACTTTTTAAAGAACCTTAATTAGCTATATAGTATGCAGCAATTTGAACGACAAATATTATTACTATCACTTTTTTTTTTAAAGATTTATTTATTTGTTTGTTTGTTTGTTTATATAAGAGCCAGGGTACAGGCCAGATTCACGGGAGGGTGAGAGGATTCACCAGAGACAGAGCAGAGAACAGAACAGGCAGACTGACTGAAATACACTGCTGAGGGGAGCAGCGGGTGAGACAGAAAGGTCTGCTGCACCATATGAGTCCCTCACTGGCCGGTCAGGATTGAACCGGCACTGCAGAGGCCGCGGACAGCTTCACAGCACTGCGCTCAACCACCTGCGCCACCAGGAGAGGTCCTACTATCACTTCTTTTCCTTGTTTAATTGGTCAACATTGCGCATCTTAGGAATTTGGCAAAGTTTTGAAAATGAAATCAGATACATGCTGGGGCCTTCCTGGTAGCCTCAGCACTATCACCTTTATGGCTTGAGTTTGATCCTGGCCTGGGCGCAGCAGACCTCTCCTCTCTTGCCCACTGTTCCCCTTAGCAACACACTTCAGTAAATCTGCCTGCTCTGCTCCCCACTCTGTGGCTGGGGAATCCTCTCACCCTTCGTGCCTCTGGCCTACAGCTTAGTTCTACGCAATAAATAAATAAATATTTTTTAAAAAATCATATGCAGGCTGGTAGAGGGTCGAAGATTGTCCTGAAGAAGATATTTCTGCTGCTGATGGTGAGGTGGCTGATCAACTCCCCTGCTATTTGTCAAGCAGGTGTTCTCTCACTTAGTTTAAGTTCTGCACCTTGGGGGAGCCAGTGCTGGGGACACACATCCATATGTCTCTTGAACTTAGGACTAGTTGCTGGGATTCTTGTGAGGCAGTGAAGCTGCTTCCCACAGGGTCTGAAGATTTAGCTTCTGTGGACACAGAAGCATTTGTGGGAAGTTTTTCCTAACTGCGTCTCCATCTACTCTACTTATTTCTGGACAGTGCTTGGCATGAGTTTATTATTTGCTGTCAAACCCCTTAAAGATATGCAGCTATAGAAACCTGCCCTCCAGCTGCACCCGGGCACTCTCCCTTAATAGTGCTATTGGCCCCTGGTGACTTCCAGGAACTGAGCACTTTACTGTCTATGGGCTTTTCCATGCAACACATTTATATTTGAGCTAGATGCTTTTTGAATTGTTGCATAAATGTGGTTCTTCCCACAATCTTTCTTCCAATTGCTCAGGTCCAAAACTTGGTGTCATCTCTGACACCTACCTTATCTTACATCCCATATCACTTCTCTGGGAAAATACCCTTTGCTCTACGTTCAAGACATGTCGGAGTCTGACATCTCCTCCCCACCTCCACCCCAGGTCTGTGCAAGCCACAGGCATCCCTCCCTGGATCCTCGCAGTAGCCTGCTGGGATTCTCTGCTTCTACCTTAGTCCTGGAGGGTTCGCAAGAGGTTAAGTCTCAGACTATGAAGCTATTGGCAGCCACTGCAGCATAAGTTCCATCCCCAGCCAGGGAGCACAGCAGACCTCTCTGTCTCCCCCGCTGCTCTCCATAGCAGTGTATTTCAGTAGATACGCCTGTTCTGCTCCCCACTCTGTCTCTGGTGAATCCTCTCACCCACCCCCCTCTCACCCCACTCCCACCTCTGGCCTAGTTCCTCAGTTCTTGTATGCATAAATAAATAAAATTAAAACAAGAAAGCTATGGTCACCTTGACCCTTCTGAAGCTGAAGCCCCCTCTGTCTTTCCTCTGCTCAAAACCTAAAGACTCAATGTCTCTCAACCCCTGACAACTCTCTGGAGGCATATGGAGAGATTTTAATAATATTCCCAGGCTGGGCTCCATCCCTGGAGATTTTGATTTGGTTTTTAACAGGTGATGCTAAAGTGTAGCCAGACTTATGTTCTTAGGTCGGGGAGCCCCTCCTGTCTCTGGCCCCACTTGCTAGCTCTTGGTCCCACCCTCATCCTGCTCAGCACACAGCCTCTGGGTACCCCAGGTACCTCCTAATGCTGGTGCTTTTGCCTTCTCTTCTTGAAATTTTCTCCCTAATTACTTGCCCAACTTTGCCTTCTTCAGATTTTATTTACTGAAATACAGTCTTGTTGAGGCCTCTACCCCAGGTTATTTAAACCCCACTGTGCCTGGAGCCCATCCTTCCTCTCCCCTTTTGCTGATTTATTTTTGTCTATTATTCTCACCACCATCTGAAATCCTGCACATTTTGCTAGCTACAGAAGTTCCACAAGGAAGAATTTTTATATTTTATTTGCTGTTGTGTTCCCAGTGCTGAGAAAAGAATCTGGTCCAACAGATATTTATCCAGTGAATAAACACTCAGGAAGGAATGGGGAGCCTGCCCATTGTGGGGAGCTCCTAGGCCAGGGCAGGCCACCAGGGCACAAGCTGTTGATAACATGATTGGCTTCCAGGTGGCACATTTTCTACTTTGTCCTACAGTTTGTGTGCTCTTCACCTCCCAAAAGAGCACAGGAAGAGTTTTGCCATATTTAGTGATAAGTAAACTGTCTAAATACATCTAAGTACTCATTTTGTACATTCTTCCCACTTGTTTAAGGCCCCTCATTTGGGGTTTATGAAAAGATACCGTGCTGAGTATGCAAAAAGCAGGGGAGCAACATCTGTGCTCTGGGATCATCTGCTAATGGAGTATTGCCAATTAGCATGGGCAAGAGCCTGAAAAGGATCAGTCTGGGCTAAAGAGGTATCAGGCAGGAGGCCTGACACAAATTTAATAAGCTGTCTCCTACCTCTGGAGCAGGTATTTTCGGAACCATTCTGTCAAGAGGAATCCTGACTGTGTTCATGGATAAACAACAGATGCTGTGTTTATTTAGTGACATCCAAAAGCAGGCAGATGACCTCAGTGGGGACTGTGTGGCCTGACAGGCCAATTAATTTTTCTTGTCTATACAGACAGACTCTGGCAAACTCTGCGGCATTTATTGAATTAGTTTTTGGGGTGGAGAGTAAGTTGCATTACCACAGAGAAAGCCAGGCAAAAGAAGAAACCTAGAGCCAGTAGTGTGTGTCACGTGTGGGTCAGCCACCCAGAATATCCACCTTCTTCAAGTGACAGGCAAGTATGGGTTCGTGGATGTGGTGTGCCTTGTAAACTGTGAAATGCAAGAGGTAATGATTATTGAGGATGTCAGCAGGGCCAGTTTCAGTGGCTTGTTGGGTCCAGAACACACCAGTATGTCCCTGGGGACACACTGGGGGGTGAGTCATGGAGCAGGTTTGCAAAGCAAGACTCTGCTGCTCAGTGAGCAGCCGTCTTGCTATTTATTAGCAGTAATAAACAAGCATGACTGATTATGTGACAATGGCAGGAGGAACAGGGCACACGGGAGACAAAGGGTAATCAGCTTCATGGGGAACAGGAGGGGACATTTTGGCCATGTATACAGGGAGGACTTCCCATGCAGGTACTTGGTGTAATTTCTGGGCTACTCCCAGACCCCTCAGACCATGGCCACACAATCAGTGAACTGTTACCTAGGCATCCCCACCTATCTTGTGTTGCAGGCCATTGTCAAGGCAGTCATGCAGAGTGCCTTATGCTATTCTTTCACATTCACACAGGTGCATAAAGAGGCCATACACACACAGGTGCAGAGCCCCCAAATGGTAGAGAGGCCACAGTGGCTCATAGATGGGTCACTGCTGCTAAGTGGCCATCTCTCCTCCATCCTTGTTTTCCAGAACAGCTTCTGTTCCTTTCCTCCATCTAGAAGACCCTATTCCATTCCATTGGGAATCCATGCAATACTAGCCTGGAAAGAACAGGGGTCAGTGCACTGCTTTCAGTAGATGAGTCCTCTTTCCATGTTATGTTCTCTATTGTTAAAACATTTTTTTTCATGCCAGCTACTGTTTTAAGTGTCTTCCCCGAGCTAGTATGTGTAATCCTTACAATAGTCCTGAGTTAGGAATTATGTGCAAGACTCCTGACCTATAAACAAGCAAGCACAGAGAGATCTGGAAACTTGCCCAAGGAAACACAGCTGGCAAATGTCAGACCTAGAATTCACACATGTTGTTTCATTTAATTTAGACAACACACTGAAGTAAATACTGCCATTCCATTTTACATAGGGAAAATTGAAAGAAATTAATCACTCATCTAAGGTCATGTGGCTATTAAGTAGGAAATTAAGATCAAAACCCAAGTTTGTCTGGTTTTGAAGCCCTTCACTATGTTTTATTTTTTTTTTATTTTTTTATTTTTTTAAGATTTATTTATTTATTTATACAAGCACTGGGTATAGTCAGAAGCGCGGGAGGGTGAGAGAATTCACCAGAGCCAGAGCGGGGAGCAGAGCAGGCAGAAGGACAGAAGTACACTGCTGAGGGGAGCAGCGGGCGGCAGGAGAGGTCTGCGCGCCATGTGGAACCCTCGCCAGTGGCCGGGGATTGAACCGGCGCTGCAGAGTCTGTGGGCAGCTTCACAGCCCAGCGCTCAACCGCTGCGCCACCAGGGGAGGCCCCCTTCACTATGTTTTAATTGGCTTCTTGGGTAGAGCCCACTATTTTTGACTGTTAGCATTCTAAATTTGGTATGACCATAACTTTTGCTGGAAGCAGGCATTTTGATAATTACTCTTAAGTGAAGACCTATAATTTTTAGTTACATTTAAAAAGAAGATAGCCAAAACACTAACAAGGATGTAAAACAATGCTACTTCAATTAAAAAAATACATCTGGTAAAAAAAATAATAGCCACTACATCAAAATCTGAGAAGCAACACTTGAGAACCACAAAGAGTGAATGGACTAGGCCCTAAGCCTGTGGCCTGTGTGCTTGGCACAGTGCCAGTTCTTGCTTCCATAATTGCAGAAGTGTGCCATCCCTTTGAGGTAGAAATAAAGACCCACTTTCAGAGGGGAAAATTGCCTGAGGTTACATCATTTAACTGAAGGGAGATGTGACCTCCACATCCTTTGACTCCAAAGCCTGGACTTCACCCATAGCCCTCTACCCATGTTACAGGGCAGGGAAAGGGGCACCCCAGAGCCCCCAAACCTGCCTGCTCTAAATAGTTTCTGCTATCCACCACATCAAGACAAAATACATAGACCTTTACTGAAAAGAAACTTTAATACAATTAGTGTACAATACAGAAAAGACAACGAATATAATTTTCAAATCAAACACCCAAAGTTACCCATCCCCTCAGGGGTAAAAGTCCACACAAATGGGACTGGCCCAGAGCAGGGCCCAAAAGCCAGCCACAAGTCTAAAGCACCTTATGGCAGGGACCCATGGATTTGGTCAGAAACAGTCAGACAAGTCTGGGAGGAAAAGAGCAAAATAAAAAATCAAGATAAAAGCTGCCATTGTTAACACCCCATGGTCTCTCACCCACATCTGTTTCAACCAGTCCACAACCAAAGGGCAAGCGCAGTTTCTTCATATGTCTCTCTGCTCCATGTGCCTCCCTCAGGCTTCCTTCTTGCTCTCCATCCTGCTTCCTCCCTTCTTCAGGCTCCTGCTTTCACCCCTGCTCAGTTCCACCCTTCCTTGGGTGGGACAGGAAACCTGGAATCTCCCCTTTTTCCTGGGCACCTCCCTGTTACATCCAGTGGCCAGTGTAAAGGCCTGAGATGTACCACAGCTGCCTGACAGATTAGCCACACCACCTCCACCCTCATCCCTTATGATGGAAGCATTAAGAATGCTTGTCATTACATTGGGAACTTGTCAGTGTGAACTCAAGGGTCGAATCCCACCCTAAGCTTGTGTGGATCAATATTCCACAGAAGGGGACCTCCCTGGTGGCGCAGGGGTTAAGTCTCAGTGCTATGAAGTTATCACCAGCCAATGCAGCACGAGTTTGATCCGCAGCCAGGGAGCTACCCACATGGTGCAGCAGACATCTCTTGTCTTGCTCACTACTCCCCTCAGCAGTATATTTCAGTAAATCTGCCTGTTCTGTTCCCCACTCTGTCTCTGGTGGATCTTCTCATCACCACCATCCCCTCTAGCCTCGCTAGACCCCAATTCTTGTATGGATAAATAAATAAAATAAATCTTTAAAAAAAAAAGCTCAGTTTAAGAACTGTTATTTTTTGTGGCACTGAGACAAAGAATAAGATAAACACTGGGTAGATTTCCTCTGGCCTGTGACCCCCGACCATGAGCCCCTGACCAAAGTGACCCCCGACCAAGTCCAGATACCAGAGGAGAAAAACATCTGCTGACCAAAGAGAAATATAAGGAGAAAAACAACAGCTGGAAATGAAGCAACAGATTCAGCAGTGCCTGACACAGCAGGAAGCCCACCTAGAAAGAATACTTAAAGTGGCCTAGGAAAACACCTTGTGAGTGATGGAGGAAAGAACAGAAAACCTGAAGGAGGCATCACAAGACTAAAACCTGACTCACATAGGAGGTGGGGTCAGGGGGGGTTAACATCACCATTAACCCAGCTATAGAAATCAAGATCCTTAGGCTCCAGTGCCTTATCACAAGGCATAAGGCCCAAGCAGGTATCAGACCTGTAGGGAGTATCCAGAGCACAGACCTGAGGGTAAAGATATAGAGATTGGGCCCATCCTGGAATCTCTGGTCCCTTTCCTGGAATCTCCAGTCCGGATTCTCATTGTTATCCAAAATCAGCAGCAAACAGGTCACTCTACAAAAGAGTGAGGCCCTCCCAAAGAGAAAAAGACTGTATCAGTGCAGTCTCGGCACCGGCACAGGGTAGCACTTCATCTGCCCACCTGTGACTGCAGGGCAGCAGCCTCCTGCTTACCCATGACCAGTACTATGCCAGGGATTCTCCTCATATTGACCACCCTCAGCAGAGGCAGATCTTCTCAAGGCCACCTGCCTGCAACCATTCAGGCCTCTCTCAGCAAACCTATCCCTTTGGGGCAGCTCTTCCTGTCCACTTGTGTCTATGCAAGTCTTTTTTTTTTAAGATTTATTTATTTATGCATATAAGAACTGGGGTACAGGCCAGAGGTGTGTGTGTGGGGGGGGGGGGTGAGAGGAGTCACCAGAGACAGAGTGGGGAACAGAAAAAGCGGATTGACTGAAATACACTGCTTAGGGGAGCAACAGGTGAGACAGGAAAGGTCTGCTGTGCCATGTGGGTAGCTCCCTGGCCAGGGATTGAACTCATGCTACAGTGGCTGTGAATAACTTCAAGGTGCTCCTTGTGCCACCAGGGAGGCCCATGCAAGTGTCTTTTACTGTTTTATCCCTTTCCTAATAAACCTGCTCTTTAAATCTGTCTTGAGGAGAAATCTGTCTCGTGAAGAAACCCGCCTAGGAAATTCACCATGTGTCACTGAAAGGGAAGCTCTGGTGAAACCTTTCCCAGAGTGAACCCAAGGACCCCGCACTCCAAACTCAAAAAAACCCCATCATGGGTATCTCACTCAAGACTCCTTCCCTTGATGGAGCTGTGTTCTACTCTTTCTCTTTAATAAATTCCCGACTTTTCTACATCACTCTAAATTCTTGTTTTTCCTTAAGGACTCCCGTGGCAGCTTCTCCATCCCTAGAAATTCGACCTTCCAAGAACTGGCTCAGACAGGTTTGTGAAACTTCAGCACACCAGATAAGTCTTTCTCTGAAGCATTTCAATTTGATAACCAAGTTTTTACACAGTAGAGCATTGTGTTAAATTATTACTTTCTCTGGAGACAAAAAATTTTTGTAGTGTATTTTTTGTCTTTTAAAATCATGGTACTCTTTTTCCCTATTATTATTGATTAAACTATTTTTTGAGAATATGATTATCTTAAAACAGCCTTTGCTAAAAAATTAATAAATTTAGGGCCTCTCCCAGTGGCGCAGCGGTTGAGCACTGGGCTGCGAAGCTGCAAGCATCCTCTGCAGCACCGGTTTGATCCCCGGCTGCCGGGTGAGGGTCCCACATGGTGCGCAGACCTCTCCTGCCACCCGCTGCTCCCCTCAGCAATGTATTTCATCAGTCTGCCTGTTCTGCTCCCGCTCTGGCTCTGGTGAATCCTCTCACCCTCCCATGCTTCTGACTGTACCCAGTGCATGTATAAATAAATAAATAAATCTTAAAAAAAAAAACTTAAAAAAAAAAGCAAAAATAAATTCTTTAAAAAAATTAATAAATTTAGAGATCTAATTGGTTGCATTAAGCAGTTGGTTTTATTTTTTTTAAAGATTTATTTATTTATGCATACAAGAGCTGGGGTACAGACCAGAGATGTGGGGATGAGAGGATTCACCAGAGACAGAGTAGGGAACAGAACAGACAGATCCACCAAAATACACTGCTGAGGGGAGCAGTGGGTAAGTCAAGAGAGGTCTGTTGCACCATATGGGTTGCTCCCTGGCCAAGTGGGGATCAAACTCATGCTGCAGAGGCTATGGATTGCTTGGGATGGAACTCGTGCTGCAGAGGCTGTGGATTGCTTCATAGTGCGGTGCTTAACCCCTTGTGCCACCAGGGAGGCCCTAAACAGTTGGTTTTATTGAACAATCCATGAATTAGACATCTAGCAAGTACAAAGGATTTGCACAAAAGTTTTTAATAGTCAGAAAGAGGATGGAATAGGTTATTAGAAATAGAAAAAGAGGGCCTCCCTGGTGGCACAAGGGATTAAGCACCACGCTATGAAGCAATCCGCAGCCTCTGCAGCACGAGTTTGATCCCTGGCCGACTGGGGAGCAACCCACATGGCACAGCAGACCTCTCCTGACTCGCCCGCTGCTCCCCTCAGTAGTGTATTTCAGTCAATTCATCTGTTCTGTTCCCCACTCTGTCTCTGGTGAATCCTCTCACCTCCTGCACCTCTGGCCTGTACCCCAGCTCTTGTATGCATAAATAAATAAGTCTTTAAAAAAAAGAAATAGAAAAAGAAAGATTATTTCAGGAAAAGCCAACTAACCTCCAAAGAAGGCAGGGGGGATCTTATCATGCAGACAAGTTCACCAAGCTGACCAGGAAGCTCCAGATTGCTAGATTGAAGGCACACGTTGGAAGAGGTGGGAACTGCAATTAGTTTAAGTATTAATAGTCTCTATCCCCTTACCACTTGAATGATTCCATTTTACATTTTGAAATCAAGTATTTAAATAAGTACTAACTCTGGTGTATTTTTCCAGTTGGTTTACTTTCTACAAATTTTTCCTAGGTGAGCCTATAGTCCAATTATTTTCACCTAAGGATATTCATATTATAGTTCTTAAAATATGCCCCCTCAACTTTTTCCCTCCCGACATTTTTCCTGGCTTCTTTCCTGCCATTGCTGTGACATTGAACCTGTCACCTAATAGTAATTTAAAAAATAATCCTATTTATGTCCCACTTAAGTTTCCTAAACTATGTTAGTGAGAAATAGGGAAATTAGATTCAGCACTCAATTTTGTCTTGCATAAAATGTTAAACGGTACATTCAAACTTCTCATTAAATTGGATCCAGGCAATTTTTCCAGGACTCACTTCTACTATTCTTCTATCCAAACAATGCATTCCAATCTGGCCACTCGGGGTCCTTAAAGAGTCAGCTGGAGATTTCCCTCTAGTATGTTTCACTGCTCGATAGTCTATTTATCCTAAAAGATATAGGAAAAATCCCATTTCTATGAAGCCGTCTTTGACCTCATTCATTTATTCAAATGTTAAAGCAACAATTTCTGAACATCCACTAGCTCTGGGTTAAAAGACCCTTTTGAAGGAGGAAAGAGTTATTAATTCTATTTGCATCTGAAAAAAAGATCCTTTTGGCAATATTGTGATGGGGGGGTGGGGAGTGGTGGTGGGGGTGGGGGGTGGGGGGGTGGGGAAACCAAGAATAGAAACAAGGAAATCAAAAAGGAGTCCTTTAAATGGCCCAACAATAAGAGGTGGGCAGAATTTTAGAGATTAAAGAGAAACAATTCCTTAGGACCTAATTGATTGAGATTAGACAAATCACTTCAGGCTCAGGTAGAGTAATAATAAAGATATGCACAAAGCATTATAGTAGAACAAAGAAGATGGGGGTGCTGCTGAGTGTCCAGAAAAGATTTCCAGAGAAAAGCCTTTAAGAAAGAGTTTGCAAGGCAAAATGGAGGGTAGGGTAGGAATGGGATTCCAATTCTGCTAGAGGGAGTAACACAGGTAAAGCCTGAGAGAATAGAGCAAATATGGACCATTGCAAGAACTGCAGCCAAAGGTAGGTAGAAGAAGGAGCCTATGGAGGGATACCTGGAAAGCTAGGCAGAAGTCAGATTTTGAAGGACTCTGTGTGACACCTGAAGGCATTTCAACCTTATTCTGAAGATAATGAGGTCAGTCTGAACAAATTTTAACAGTTTGAGTGACAAGAACAGATCTGTATGTAAAGGGTAGCAGAAACTGCCACTGCAAAAATGCTCCTTTGTCATAAGGATTGTTTTGAGCAGAAGGGAATCAAGAAGAAGACAGCAAATAAGCTGTCTTCTTTACCCTAACATGCCTAAAAGCAAAACATAAACTTGTAAAAGTGTCTCTCCCTCCTTTTCTACCAAGAAGGAGAGAAGTTAATCACCAGATATAGCTCCAGACCCTTTCAGCCCAAGGATGACACAAGAGAAATCTACATAACAAATATTGTGCTCAAGTCTGAACCAGGAACAATGAACTGCTCCCTGCCTTAGACTGTCACTGTACCTTAGGGTCATGATAACGGTTGCCTAGAGCTCAGCAAAATATTTCTGTTCCCTACAAGGATGCTGAAGACAGTGCCTGATGAAAACCCTTGTATCAGTTTAAATTGATAATGCATAAGAGGGCAGCTATTCCAGAAATGCATGAATTATCTTGTCATCGACTGCCCCAAGAATGCCTGGTCCCCTCCCAGACCTCAGAAGAAACTCTCCCCTTGTCCCCCTTTTTCCTCCTGCAGGCCCCAGCATTCCCTTCTTCCCTACATGCCTTCCTGCCCTTGCCACTTAAAGAGACAGTTCTTTAAATACTGACTGCTATCTTCCCATGGGGTGCCACACGTTAATAAAGGGCTTTCTTTGTGGAAACAATCTTGTGGTTCAGAATTCAGCCCCAGTTAGGTAGGTAACAACTTCACTAATTAGCTCTTATCTTCCCTTAGGTATCCCACATATTTTCTTTCTCACAATTTGCTGCCCCTTTTCCTTTGTCTTGTTACTTATGTAAAATCTATTACTTTTTTCTATTAAAACATTCTAACCATCTTTTGAGTTACTCATCAGAGTGCTCTGGTATATACATGTGATGCACATGTTTCTGTATTTCTACTTGTTTTTCTCTTGTCAGTCTGCTTTTGCAGACCTCAGCCAATGGCCCTAAGATGGGTAAAAGGAAAACAATTTTTCCTCCCCTACATAATTCATAAAGAGATTTCTAACTGCAGTATGGAGGGAGCGGTAGCATAGTTAGCGTGCTGTAAGAGCAATCCAACTGTGGAATCATAAAAGCCTGAATTTACATTAGGTAATAGAAATGGAAAAGGAGATATATTTGCATGATTTTTACATATTAGGATCCACGAGGTCAGTGCCATAATTAGATGGAAGAAGACAGAAGAGAGTGTAAATGCTTCCTTCCCTATTTATGGTTTAGGTGGGGCACTAGAAGAAGGTGTCATTCCCTAGATGGGAAATACATTTGAGGGGGAAGAAAATGAGTTTTGTCTTGGACATGATGAGTTTGAGAAGCATGGAGGGCATCAAAGGAATGTCTAATACAAAGATGGATCAAAAGTCTGGAACTCAGAAGAGAGACTCAGAGATCTAAATCTTGGCAAGCAGTAAGCATTTAGCTAATAGTTTAAGCCATGGGGAAGATAGAAAAAATCAGAGAATATGTTGCAAGAGAAGATGATGAAACAGTGGAAACAGCAATATGTAAGCTGTTGAAAAAGTAGGAACCAGGAAAAGAGGAGCCAAAGTGGGGAATGGCCAAGGCAGTGGATAGTATAACTGCAACCAAGTGAGGAAAAGAAAGTGGTGTCCAGCCAGCCAAGTACTTTAGAGATCAAGGGAGAGAAATGCTGACTGAATTTAGAAACAGGTGACCTTGGCACAAGGTAAGTGAAAGAAGACATAAGGCAGTGCGTTGAGGAAAGCATGAGAAATCAGGGAGGGCAGGGCCTCCCGGTTGAGAGCAGGGCTAGGAAGCTGTCCGCAGCCTCTGTAGCGTGGGTTCAATTCCTGGCCAGCCAGGGAGATAACCACATGGCGAGGCAGACCTCTCCTGTCTCGCCCACTGCTCCCCTCAGCAGTGTATTTCGTCAGTCTGCCTGTTCTGTTCCCCACTCTGTCTCTGGTAAATCTTCTCACCCTCCTGTGCCTTTAGCCTGTACCCCAGCTCTTGTATAAATAAATAAAATCTTAAAAAAAAAAAAAGAAATCAGGGAGTACAGACATCTTTTTCAAGAAGTTTGGATGTGAGGAAAGGAAAACAAAAGATAGAGTTTGAACTATGTAGGAGGAAAGCAGAATCAAGAGAGGGTTGTTAAAATTTGGATGGCTTGGGCATGTGAAAATTCTGGGTGGAAAAGCCTGTAGATGAAAGAAGGAAGATCTAGCCAGGACAGGGCATCAAGAAAGAAGGGAGGGAGGCCTCCCTGGTGGCACAAGGTGTTAAGACACAGTACCATGAAGCTATCCACAGCCTCTGTAGCACAGGTTCTATTCCTGGCCAGGGAGGTGACCCACATCGCACAGCAGACCTCTCCTGTCTCGCCCACTGCTCCCCTCGCAGTGTATTTCAGTCAATCTGCCTGTTCTGTTCCCCGCTCTGTCACTGGTGAATCCTCTCACTCCCCACACCTCTAGCCTATACCCCAGTTCTTGTATGCATAAATAAATAAATCTTTTAAAAAAGAAAGAAAGAAGGGAGAGAGGGAGGAAGATGGGAGATACATTTCTACTACCTGTGATTTTCACTTTATGTGCTACTTTTAGAACCAATCCTTTGCTTACAGCTATTTAGTCTGTCATGTATTTTCAGGTAAACATACTGGTTAACATTAAATATGGCTTACTATGATTTTGAGTTCTTAAAATTACTATGAAACATCACCTTTTTTCATAGTTCTAACGATTACTATGAAACATCACCTTCTGTGATACCTGGTTTCAGGAAAATCTCAGGTTCTAGGGAGTATTTAATATTCCTCTGACTGCTAAAAATATATAATTGATTATATACACACACACAGAGCTTTACAATTTGTCACACTAAACTCTTTACTGTTGTGATCTAGGCACTGTAGAATGTGAATTCTCCACTGAGTCATGCATCTTTTTTAAAATATTTTATTTTATATAATTCTTACATCATTTTTCATTTTTGCACAATGTATGCACAATAGCTATGCTATGGAAACAACCCAAATGCCCAAAAACAGATGACTGGGTCATAAAGATGTGGTACATATACACAATGGAATATTACCCAGCAATCAAAAAAGATAAACACTTGCACTTTGCAGCAACATGGATGGAGCTAGACGGGATCAAGTGAAATAAGGCAGAAAGAAAAAGCAAAATACCGGATGGCCTCACTCATAGCAGGAATTCAGAAAACCTAAATAAGGGACCACGAAAAAGACTAATTAATACAAAGTAAAAATCAAAACCAACAAGCAACTATAAACCAGAGACACACTGGGGTTGGGGGATGGGGAGAAGAAGGATTAGGGTCAAAATAAGGGGCGGTACAATCGTATGGGGAATATAACCTAAATGAGTCACGCATCTTTAAGCACTTAGACTGCTAATATAAAAATCCAGCAGGAAAGGACCCTAGAATGCTACAGAAACCCTCAGCAACACCCATGTCTATCGTCACCCTTTTCACCCCGCTCTCCATAAATACTATTTGGCCAAAAACGTGTTAGGAACAAGAATGGGAAAGTTTTGGATGAAGGCTAACGGCTGAGTCTCCTGAGATCTGCTCAGTGCCTGAACACGGTGGTGAATTACCAAAATAGGTGAATTCTTCCAGTCATGTGTTCTCCCACCTCATTCCTTTACTTGTTGCCCTGAATCTCATATAGGAGACAAGTGGGCAAATAGACACCACTGCTAACTTCTTTATCGCTGTTAGTCGCGTATGGAGCTGGTGGCGTGAGCGGACACAACCACTAGAGGGCGACAGCACGCTGTAGTGCTCTCAACCTGCTGGCCGGCTGTAGACGGAAAGGAAGCCCTTGTTCAATCTCTCAACTAGTCCAAAGCTCATTGAAAGTATTGTTCGTTTTTTTTTTTTTTAAGATTTATTTATTTATGAATACAAGAACTGGCGTATAGGCCAGAGGTGTGGGGGTGAGAGGATTCACCAGAGCCAGAGCGGGGAGCAAAGCAGGCAGACTGATGAAGTACAATGCTGAGGGGAGCAGTGGGAGCGGCAGGAGAGGCCTGCGTGCCATGTGGGACCCTTGCCGGCGGCCGGGGATCCAACTAGTGCTGCCGAAGCTGCAGGCAGCATTGCAGCCCATTGCTCAACCGCTGCACCATCAGGGAGGCTCATCTTTATATTTTTAATGGATTGAAATAACTTATACATTATTAGCCATATTTATTCTTTTTTAAAAAATTTATTTATGCATACAAGAACTGGGGTACAGGCTAGAGGTGTGGGGGTGAGAGGATTCACCAGAGATAGAGTGGGGAGCAGAGCAGGCAGACTGACTGAAAACACTGCGGAGGGGAGCCACAGGTGAGTCAGGAGAGTTCTGCTGCGTCCCTGGCCAGGTAGCGAACTCGTGCTGCAGTGACTGCGAATAGCTTCATAGTGCTGTGTCTTAACCCCTTGTGCCACCAGGGAGGCCTGAAAGTATTGTTCTTAATGATCTATAAGATTTCCCCAGATTTAACCTTGCCTTTACTTACGTAAGGGGGCTGAGAAAACGGGGAAGGAAAAGCTCTGGCTTGGGCAGCATTAAGGGCTCACACAGCTCCTCTTCTACCCCCCAATTGCAGAAAATTTTTATTTCTTCATTCCCTTAGGTTAATCAGCTTTGAGAGCGCCATCAGTGGATCAGTGGTCTACTGTAGTAGAACTATTAATTTGTACCTTTGCCCTCAATGTTTTAATTCTCTTTCCTGTGACTTATCTCATGAAAAAAAAAAACAATGATTCCTTTGTAACAGGCCCTGTTCTTTGTTTCTTTGTGTGAAGTAGGTATGGTGATTAACTGCACTTTTGATATGAAGAAACTGAAGCATAGAAAGGTGAGGCAATTTTTGTCCAGCTCGTAAACTTGTCCAGCTCGTAAGTGGCAAAGCCAATTGCTCAGAATGTGTACCAATGAACTATATTACCCTTTAGAAATGAAGACATTTTCGCAAATCTCATCATTGCAACTGAATTACTGGGGTATATGGCATTTAATTCTGCACATGGCTTTCTATGGAAACCTTATTTTCAAATCACCAAAAGGATTCCTAGTAATTGGCATTATGTAAGTAACAAAATCTGATATGCTATACAGATACTCTAATAACTTAGGTACTCTAACTGCAGCTAAGGGAAGCAGAGCTTTCCACAAAGCAGAAATTGTGTAGTCAAATTTAAGGGAATCATGACAGCTCTCAGAAATGATCACAGGCTTGAGAATTTGAAAGGGGGCCCTGAAGATTCCCTAACTCGGCCTGTGAGCAGGATTTGTCCAAGGCTCCACTAGCAGAGCTAGAATTTGAGGCCCCATCTGATGTGTTAAGTCCCAAGAGCAGAGCTCTTTATAACAAATTCTCTCCCTTTACAATAAATTTCTATCTCCTCTTGGCCCAATTCTGGGCCTTCGGTCAGAAAGAGAGAAATAATCAAGCCACATCTCTCAATGTGAACTTAGCAAGATAGACAAAAGAACTCCCCAAAGTCCCCACCTTTTTATCAGGGGTGAGTTCCTTAGTTCCTTTTGCCAGTGATCAGATAAAAAGTTTCAGACATGTGTCAAGAATGGCAGCAGGGCTGAGATTTTGCCCTACCTGCAAGATAACAAATCCACTTGCTGCAGTCTCATGGATGCTGGTAGGTGGTGAGTCAGAGACCAGGGACCGTCTTATTCACAGCAGCAGTAGTAGCCAGTATACTAGCCTCATTGCACCTCAACACAAAAGAAGATGACACCTACACATGCAGGTGACTGTGTTACTAGAGAGAAACTTTAACCTGCCTCTTCTACAATGGGCAGGAAGCACACCTGTTCACTGCTCCAAAGAGAGACGTTTCATTTATCACACTGAACAGCAGACACACCTGTCCTTTGCTGCATGGGCAACACTATTGCTCTCTCCAAGGTTGTTCTCTATACAAACATCCTTGCAAAGATAGTCCTTTACAATAGTCAGTCAGTGCCTCTGTGTGTAAGATTTGCAGTTGTTGAATGACTGTCTAGCAGACTTGAGATCCATGGTCAATTATGTCCCACCATTATCAATCTATGAAAACTGACCATATTTAAGACACTGAATATGGTGTTATTTTTAAAGTGATGAAGGTAACTGAATAACTTGAATAATCAGACGTCAATTAATCTTTTTTCAATAAGCCTTGCAGCAAGAAAGCTGAGTTTTAACTCACTCCAGCAAAAATAAGTCAATACTAATGATAACTTTCTGATATATTTTTTAAATAATGGGAATACATTTCTAAACATTTCATTTTGCCAAAGAAATAAAGGATGCTTTTTAAAAAAGATTTATTCATTTATTTACGCATAGAACTGGGGTATAGGCAAAGGTGGGGGAGTAGAGAATTCACAGTAGACAGAGTTGGGAGCAGAACTGGCGGATCTACTGAAATACACTGCTGAGGGGAGCAGCGGGCAAGACAGGAGAGGTCTGCTGAGACATATGTGGGTCAGCTCCCTGAGTGGGGATCTAACTCAGGCCATAGTGGTGACAGTACTGAGACTTAACCCCTAGGATGCCAGGGAGGCCCCTAAATGCTTTGTTTTAACACATGAGTGTGTGAAATAGCTTTCTTGTTTGGGATGTGAAATGGAAAAGGGGCCAGGGGTAAGCAGATCTCTTGGCAGCAGCACAGAAAGCTGCACTTTCATGTACATGTGCCATCGGGGTGCTGTTTCCATGCTGTCTTACCCTCTCCTCCCACAACTAGAAATGCAAAGGCCAGGCTTCAGAACTACCTTCATGAAATATTGGTGTATTTCTATTACATTACCCTGTCTTATTGTTAGCTGGCCTGCTTCTTGCCCTTGAGAATGTATTTCCAAAATCTTGAAGAATTACCCTCCTTGTTGCTAATTCAGTTGACTTTGTGCCCTTCATCTGGGCATATGTAATATATATATATATATATATTACATCATTATTCATTTTTGTAGTTTTCTTTCTCCTCTCAGGTGTAGTCCCCATAAAATTCCTACTACCAGGTGACCTGGTGAACCATCACCATAGTCCCTTGTGCTCTTCCCTCCCTTGTTTTGATCCCTCCCCATCTCCTGCTGAATGTCTCTGATTCATAGTTTGTCTGCAAGTTTTGTCTTGTTTATTTCCTGATCCTTCGTATGGTTCCCCTATGTTCCTCCCGCAAGTGAAAACATCCGATAGTTCTCTTTTTCTTTCTGGCTTATTTCACTGAGCATAATCCCTTCCAGCACCATCCATGTTGCTGCAAATGGCATGAGTTTATCTTTTTTGATTGCTGAGTAATGCATGCAGGCATTCTAACAGTATTCCACAGCTCAAGAACATCACAGGGAAGGTAGAAGGGAGCCAGGTGTCTCCATTCTCCAGCATCCCAAGTGGACACCCATCTCTATCTCCTTCAGTGCCTCCCTGATTAGAAGTTCTTGTAATTAGAAGTTTCAATGTTCCTCTGCTTATGCGGGTTTTGGTGATGGGTATAGTGTGATGTCATACATCGAAAGGGTGTGAACCTGTACCCCTAAATCATATACAGTGTTGTAAGCCAATGTTAAAAGATAATACAATTTAAAAAAATGTTCCTCTGTTCTGTAAGTTTCTAATTTGCATTGTCCTAAGTCTACTTTCAACTCTACTTCCTTTCCTAGAAGGATTTATCATATAATCCAAGAAAAATGTTTCCAGAGAATTATGATGAGCAAGAGGCAATAATCTAGGAAGTTAGTATAACTATAGAAAATATATATCTCTAAATATTTTATTAAGTATCGGAATGTAGCTATATAGCAACTCCTCAAGCATTGATTAAGATTAAATCATGTCAATAAATTACTCATTAAATAAATTGGGCCTCCCTGGTGGCGCAAGGGGTTAAGCACCGCACTATGAAGCAATCCGCAGCCTCTGCAGCATGAGTTCGATCCCTGGCTGGCTGGGGAGCAACCCACATGGCGCAGCAGACCTCTCCTGCCTCACCCACTGCTCCCCTCAGCAGTGCTTTCGGTCTGTCTGCCTGTTCTGTTCCCCACTCTGTCTCTGGTGAATCCTCTCATCCCCCACAACTCTGACCTGTGCCCCAGCTCTTGTATGCATAAATAAATAAATCTTTAAAAATCAATCAATCAATCAATCATTTGTCATTCAAAGGATTTGAGGACAACTTTAGTGAAATGCTTATTGGTAATAATTCATTTTCTATTAAACATCTAACAAAGTTATTAAAGGTAGTTTCAGTTGAAACTCAACATTAAATGTCAAGTGAGCATTTTTTAAATGTGTCATGGAGGCATTGTCATTCTTATTCTCTTTTATACATTAAACTGTCTAGCAATCTTGATAGATGATCTGAAAATAATTGTCCTCCTCAGAAGTGACCATCAAAAGCTGTTAACATTATTTCTTTCTTGACCTTTAACTTCCATCTACTTTTTCCAACTATGTAATTTTTAACAATTGTACCTCATATATACCTCATTTCTTCAGACCAGGACAATATACCAAGAAATTCAAATGTCATTTAACAAAGCTATTTTTTTCTTTTTTACTTCATAAGTACATGAGGTTTGTTTTGTTTTGTTTTCATTTGCTTGTTTGCTTGCTTTGTTTGTATTTCAGGCAATTGTAATGAAATAAATAGTATCCCCTAAAAATCCATGTCAATCAGAACCTAAGAATGTGACCGTTTGGAAAATTTGTGCATGTAATTGGTTAAGGATGTCATGATGAAATCCTCCTGTATTTAGGCTGGGTCCTGACCCTATGACTGGTGTCCTGATGAGATGAGCTGACGACAAAGGGAGGCACACAGGGAGGGCATGTGAAAATGAGGCAGGGACTGGAGATACCATCTATAAGCAAAAGAATGCCAAGCATTGCCAGTGATCACCAGAAGCTAGCGCAGAACTTGGAATGATTCTTCCTTTAAAGCTTCCAGAAGGAACCAATCTTGTGACACCCTGATTTCAAACTTTTAACCATCGTAACCATGACAGAATGAATTTCTGTTATTTTAAACCACCAAGGTTGTAGTAGTCTTAGGAAAGGAAGACAACATAACAACAAGTTAAAACTGAAAAAGTCAAAGTGTTTATCATTAAGTGATATAAGACAAGATGCATTGAGAGAAGTAGAAGATGGGCTGGAAGATTTTAACAGATCTCATAGTATTGCCTTAATTAAAAGTCTTCATAAATAGCCTGTGAAGACAAAGGTACTGCTTGGGTTGTTCTGATATTCTCAGTCGCACTAGTCACATTGTGTTGATGTGACTTGTCTTTTCCAAGGTCCCTTACTTTCTCTCAGGTGAGGCATGTTTCAAGGAGAGGGACAGGCCTGTGGTAAGTCACATACAGTGCTCAGCAGATAGCATGATGATATGTCCAGGTTTGCCTGGCACATTCCTTGTCTTCACCTGTTTCCTGGAATAATTATTAATGTTGTCCTTTTTTATTTTGAGAACTGTTCCATTTTGATGCAGAGCTACATGGACAGAGCTACATTCTATCATTAGATGCTTATTTAATATATGGATCTTGAAATTACAAAGATTATAAATGCATACGATGCTGACAAAATGGTAGAGCTAATTTTTTTTTTTTACATTTACAGTACTGTATTTATTGATAGTGTAAGTTGATGTCATCTGTTTATGAGACAATCTGAGAGTGGAACCGTGCATCTCAAACTCTTGTTCAAGGGTCAACTGTAATATTGTGTTTGATGTTGAGCATCTTCTCATGTGCTGCCTGTCAATTCACAGTGTTTTCTCTAGTTAAATGCCCAGGTCTTTTGCTGATTTTTAAATTGTGTTGTCTATCTTATTGTTGAGTTGTTAGAGCCCTTTATATATTGTAAATGCAGAGCCTTTGTTGGATAGATGCTTTCAAAAAATTTTTTTCCCAGTCTGTGGCTTGTCTCTTCATCCTCTTAACAGTTTCTTTTGAAGAGTAAGGGTTTTAATTTTTGACTTACTCCAACTTAGATCTTTTATGTAGAGCTAATTTTTCTCTATCTTTATTAGCTTTTATTGTAAAATTCATATAGGTAATTAACACATTCAAAATGACTCTATTAAAATAAGTGACATAATGGCTTTCAGCTACTCCAAGTCCTTTCATGCCTTCCCATCTCACTTACGTCTGTTTCTAAGCTGATAAACTTAGAAATTCAACTTGCTGTTGAATTTGCAGAATATAACTAAAGCAGTATATCAGAATTCAGAGATTTAAAGATATCTGTAACACAAGTACAAGACAATATATAACATAAAGACTAAAACTCAATTAGCTAGAACAAAACCCCAACTAATTCCAAAGACAGTAAAATAAAGAAAAGAATAATAGTAAATTAATAAAATTAGAGGCCTATAGTGATCAACATAAATGTGGTTATTTTGCATACAATGCTTGCATTTTGAGCAAGAAAGGAGACAAAGGGCATAAGTAAATAATATTTAGGCATAAAGAGTAAGCTCCAGTGAGGATTTTTTATGAGAAAAAAAATTTTTCAGTTATGACAATAATTTTGTCAACAGAGGAAATTATTGTTTTTAAGAAAATATAAATAGCACATGATTGAAGAAAGATTTTTTTTGTTGTTGAGTTAACATTGGTTATCAACACTGTGTGTGATTTCAGAGTGGTCACATCTACCTCCTCAGATGCTTGTCCTCACACCACACCCACCACCCAGGCCCCCACAGCCCTCCACCATCGTCCGTCCATTAAGCCCCCTTCTCACTGTGCTTCTCCCATCCCCATCTGTAGCCACAGTCAAATTTCTAGTGTTTGCTATTGGTTTGGTTTTATGTGATCCCTGCAAAAAACCTAGTGTCTATTAATGATAGATTGGTAGTCAAAGCTTTCCTTCTCCAAAAGCATCAGGTCTAGAAGGTTTTATTAAGTGAATTGTACCAAACTGTGAAGAAATAGATAAACTCTATTTTATGTAAACTATTATAGAAAAAGAGGCCTATTTAGTTAACTTACTTGATATATTGAGTACAATTTTGATAACAAGATAATTAAAGATAAAAATTGCAGAACAGTTGTAATTATAAATATTATAAAAATATTTGCAAATCAATTCTAGCAACATGCAAACACACACAAAAAAATTCAACATTAGAAGCCTATGATTATAATTTACAATATTAACATTGTTAAGAGATAAAGCACAAGCTAATCTTTATAGATGATAAAATGAAAATCAATGGTCATTTTTTAGTCTTTTATTTATTTATTTATTTTTATTTTTTAAGGATTTATTTATTTATACAAGAACCGGGGTACAGACCAGAGGCATGGGAGGGTGAGAGGATTCACCAGAGACAGAGCCGGGAGCAGAACAAGCAGAGGAACAGAAAGCACTGCTGAGGGGAGCAGCGGGCGAGACAGGAGAGGTCTGCCACACCATGTAGGTTGCTCCCTGGCTGGCTGGGAATTGAACCACTCTGCAGAGGCTGCGGACAGCTTCACATCTCTGCGCTCAACCTGCTGTGCCAGTGGGAAGGCCCTCATTTTTCAGTTTTAAGAAAAACCTTAGCACATTATAACAAATGTTAAAGAACAAGTTCTATCAAATATTTAAAAAATGATAACTAAAATTTTACAAAAACTTAGATTCTAGAAAAAGAAGAAATGCCCCCAACTTATTTTATGAAGTTAGCATAATTTTGAAACCAAACCTAAACAAGGACAGTGAAGGGCAGCAGACTATGCCAGCCCAAAATATGTCACTTTGAATCAAGGATTATTTTGAGCTAAAGACACTGGAAAACCAGTCCATAGAAGATGCTCTGCTCTTCCTTTCTCCTGAAGTAGCAGAAGATAAAAACTCCCAACATGAAAGCCTCTCCCTGCATCAACAGGAAAAAATATGCTCATCACCAGTGATGAGGAGTCAAGGACAGAGAAATCTGCACAAACAGAACTTATTAAAATAACTCTCATTTTCCTTTGTGTTCTAGTTACTTTTCCATAACGGCTATTCTTTGTTCAACCTCCAACATGAATATTTAGGCCTTGTACTCTTTTTGTAGTCTTCATTTTCTTATGGATAGTCCTACATCCATATAAATATCTGTTTATTATTAATATTGATTGATTAATAATATTAATCCTGTTAATCTCTTACATCAGTTTAATTCTCAGACTCAGTCAGAGACCATACATAGGTAGAGATAAAGTACTGTCTCTTCTATAAATATATGAAAGGAAATTTAGTCTAATATCATTCATGAATATAGGTATAAAAACCCCAAACAGGGCCTCCCTGGTGGCACAGGGGTTAAAGTCTCTGCACCATCAAGCTAGCCGCCAGCCACTGAGGCCTGAGTTGAACAGCAGACCTTTCCTGTCTCACCTGTAGCTCCCCTCAGCTACAGGTGTATTTTAGTAGATCCACCTGCTCTTTTTTTTTAAGATATATTTATTTATGCATATAAGAACTGGGGTACAGGCCAAAGGTATGGGGGGTGAAAGGATCCACCAGAGACAGAGTGGGGAACAGAACAGGCAGACTGACTGAAATGCACTGCTGAGGGGAGCAGCAGGCAAGACAGCAGAGGTCTGTTGTGCCGTGTGGGTCATCTCCCTGGTCTGGGATTGAACTCCTGCTGCAGTGGCTGCCGCCGAATGCCTCATTGTGCTGCGCCTTAACCCCTTGCGCCACCAGGGAGGCCGCAGAGCTGCCTGTTCTGCTCCCCACTCTGTCTCTGGTGAATTCTCTCTTCCCCCACACCACTGGCCTACACCCCAGTTCTTGTATGCATAAATAAATAAAATAAACCTTTTTAAAAATCCCAAACAAAATCTTATGAAAGCAAATTCCATAAGGAATAAAAAATTAGATAACTTACGATGAAGTTAGAGTTACCACAAGAAAAAAAAACTAATTTAGAAAACAAATTCTATTATTCACCTTATATGTAATCAAGATTTTACACTTGCCTTAAAGGAAGCCTGAATTTTGACCTTGGCTTCATTGAAATAATTTCTAATGTTTTGGAATGTCATGCCAGATTGGAATGTCTTTGTTTGCTTGGGAGTTTTAGGTCACTGACTAGTCTAACAACATGATTTAGGGTACAGGCTGGTCACACCAGAATGAATAGGAATTTTGGGTCATGCTACGGTCACCAGAGACCAGAGACAGAAATTAACCCTGTGGGCAATCAGTCCTGTTAACACAACGGATCCCCAGGAAAATCTCCAGACGTCAGGGTCAGGGAAACTTCCCTTGTTGAAAATACTTTGTGTATATTGTCACACAGTGAAACTGGGAAAGTAATGCATTCATGACTCCAGAGGATGAGGACAACAGAAACTCTGTGTTTGGTATTTTTCCTGTTCTCTGCCATCTGTGCTTCTCTACTTGACTGATTTTATCTGTACCTTTTCTCTTGACTGATTTTAACTTGTATCTTTTCCCTGTAGTAAAGGATAACCTTGAGCATCACAGCTTCCATGAGAACTTCTAGTGTATTATCAAAGCACGTTCAGGGAATACTTTGAATTTACAATTGGTGTCAGAAGTGAATGTTGTCTTATGTGTACTTTACCTCCTCAAACTATACAGTTGGCTAAATTCCTCACACTCCATTAACATATTAAAAGAGAAAGAGGATAAAAATTATTTAACTATATGCAGAGAATTATATAAAATTCAATAGTTATTCTTGGTTTCAAAAAACTTTAACAAACTAGTAATAGAAGAAAAATTCCTTAGCCAGATGAGTTGTACCTAAAAAAAAAACCTGTCAGTTATGTTATTATGATGGGAATCAAAATACATACATCCCCAAATATATTCTCTGGTTCAAGATTATTTTGAGCCAACATGAAACATCTTCTCCCCAACCCTTATTTGCCTACGAGTTGATAGTGCCACTGGTAGATAGAGGGGGATCTTTTTGCTCAACAGGAAGAGACTCATTATTACCAGAGAGGGGGAGTCCTTCAAAATGATCTGTATAAACAAATCTTATGAAAATAACCTTTATCTTCCATTCATTTCCCCCATATATTTCCTGTCATATTCCCACAATTTATTACCCTAGCGGCCCAACCCCCTTTTATTTGTCTAGTCACGTCTCCACAACTCATTATTTTGTTAAAATGATAGATGAGTCCCTGAATATAACAGCTCCTTTGAACTTTTGTTTCTTTTCTGTGAAGCTCCTGTGCACATAAGATTATTCACGTCAATATAAATTATATGATTTTTCTCCAGTTAATCTGTCTTTTATCAGTTTAATTTTCAAACCCTCAGTAACTGAATTTTAGAGGGTGGAAGATAAGTTCCCTCTCCTAATATTTAATGATAAGATTTGAAAAGATTAGTATCGATATAAAATGCAAAAATGTTCATTATTACTACATCTATTTAATATTATACAAGATATTCTTGGTGGTGTAGCAATACCAGAAAAAGAGATAAAAGGAATTAGAACTTGAGAAGAATCAAAATGAACTCTCATAATTTAAATGTGTTATAAATGTTAACTTAGAAAATTCAAGAGTTTAATAATACCTTTTTAGGATACAGATTTTGAGGAGAGTCTGGCATTGTTGATTACCAAACCAACATTAAAAAGTTAAATTTTTATACATCAGTAATAATCAGTTTAAAATGTAGTTTTATTTTATTTTTATTTTTTTTTAAAGATTGATTTATTTATGCATACAAGAACTGAGGTGCAGGCCACAGGTGTGGAGGGTGAGAGGATTCACCAGAGACAGAGTAGGGAACAGAACAGGCAGATTGACTAAAATGCACTGCTAAGGGGAGCAGCGGATGAGACAGAAGAGGTCTGCTGCACCATGTGGGTAGCTCCCTGGCCATCTGGGGATGGAACTCATGCTGCAGAGGCTGTGGATAGCATCACAGTGCTGTCCTAAACCTGTTGCACCACCGGGGAGGCCCTAAAATGTAATTTTAAAAAGGGTATCAAGTAAAAAGTTCATCTATGCATAAAAGTATGGACTATACAAATGTTTGTATTTTTCAAAACTTAACAAATAGTACTCTTAGATCTGTCTATTTAATGTATACAAAATTTTACCACAAAAAAAGTGTAAGCAAAAAGTGTAAGCAAATATTTATACTATTTTAATTGCAGCAAAAAAAAATAATATCTAGGATAAACAATCCAGGGTAAGATGTGTAGTAAGTCTTATATGGTAAGACATAATAAAGCTTTATTAAGAGACATTAAATAAAACTTAAATAAATGCAGAGCTTGTACCACATTCATGGACAGACAAGTTCAATATTGTGATAACAATTCTCACAAATTGATCAGTACTTATAAAATATCAAAAATGCAAGCTAAATTTAAAATGTATATGGAAAGCAAAGGCCAGGAATAATCAAGACATTTCTGAAGAAGACACAGTATTTTATTATCAAATGTTAAGATTTATTATAAAACTATATTAGTTAAAATCTTGTGTTTTACACAATGAAATAATGACACAGAGATCGATCAACTAAACAGGCCAGAATGCCCAGTAATAGCAGACCTCTATCTATCTACCTACATATCATCTATTGATCATCTATCAACCTATCTACCTTTCATCTTCCTATCATCTATGTATCTATCATCTTTATCTCTCTCTCGACCTATCTACCTATCTCTATCTCTAGCTGAACACAGTGTTCCAAAGAGGATGAGGGAGAAAGAATGGGGAAAATAGTTGAAAGAGAGAAATATTGATATCTATATGCATTTGACCACGTCCAAAATTATTTTCCTTAATATTTAAGGAAGAGAGGACCATAAAGTGTGGCCCAAGTCGCAGTTCAGTTTTCACACCAAGGAAGAGAACCAAGTAGGTAATTTGTGGGGCTCAACATGAAATGAAACTGCAGAACTTCTTGTGCAAAAATTAAAAATTTCAAGACAGAGACCCCAGACATTAAAACAAGTGCCAGGTCCTTCTAAACTCGGGGTGCCACGTGACTGCACCTGCCACATGTCCACGAAGACAGTCCTGCCAAGGAATAGCCTATGGGTCTCTCAGCACAGACAGCAAAGACTGATTAATGGACACTATGAATCATTTGTATGTTGCTGTTAACTTTGTGGGTGTCAACTAATGTGGAAAAAAAGTGCTAGCATGTCAGGGTTTTCACTTAAAACAACATTCTGGAATTCTGCAAAGAATTCTGTACATTTGTTGCAGCTATGTTAACTCAAACATTATTGTAACTGAATATCCCATTTAAAGTTTACGTTCAAAGACCGTTATACATAGCCTACTTCTGAGCACTTGGGAGAGTGCCTTAAATTTCCTTCCATTACTCTAATAAATGTTCTATTACTTGGCATTTTCCTGTGGCATTCATTTTTAAAACTTGAAAGATTAATAGAACATTTCACCAAAGCAAGGTTGATTTCTCATAGGTTGCTTTATTTTTTATTGTAAAATGAAGTGAATAAATCAGTGTCTAAGTTTATAGAGGTTATAACATATTAATGTGAGTAATTGATAATATATACCAATTGATATTTTAGAGTGGAGTCTAGTTGAATCAACTGCAAAATTAGTCTTTATAAATTAAAAAACATCTGATCTACTTTAAAGAAGATAGTTTGAAATACATAAATACGTTGTAGCTGCTTCCACTACATAACTTTGATTCTCCCAAAGACTGACTGGTTATGTAACAGTGTGGTCCACAGGAAAGGGGGAGGTTCCAGGTTCCCTGCCCCACCCAAATGGAGGGTGGAGCTGAGCAGGAAGAGAAGAAGCTGCAGAGGAAACTGAGGTAGGAAGGAAGCAGGATGGAGAGCCAGGAGGAGACCTGGAGGAGGCACATGGAATGGAGAGACATGTGAAGAAACTGCGCTTGCCTTTTGGTCGTGGACTGGGTGACACAGATGTGGGTGAGACCCATGGGGAGGTGACAATGGCAGCTTTTATCTTGATGTTGATTTTGCTCTTTTCCTTCCGGGCTTGTCTGGTTGTTTCTGACCCTTTTCTGTGGGTCCCCACTGGAAGATGCTTTAGACTTATGGCAGGCTTTCGGGCCTTGCTCTGGGCCAATCCCATTTGGATGGAGTTTTACCCACGAGGGGATGGGTAACTTTGGGTGCTTGATTTAGAAACTATATTCTTTGCCTTTCTTGTACTGTTTCCTAGTTGTATTAAAGTTCCTTTCCATTAAAGTCTCATGTTTTGTGTTGATGCGGCGGATGGCAGAACCCATTTAGAATAGGCAGGTTTGCAGGGTTTGGGCTGCCCCTCTCACTGCCCTGTAACAGTTACCTATCTATTATTAAAATAATCAAAATACTCCCACTTCATTAATAGAACCTATATATAATGTTATCATTGAAGCTGAAATATTTGTAGGGGTGTTATAATTCATTATGCTCAAAATAATGTTTCTGGGGTCATTTTGGTTAAAATCTACTATCGAATAAAATTTTCAAGTGGAATATTTAATTGCAAATGAAGAATTCAGATGACTTTCAGAGAAATGAATAAACCAATGGTTATAATTGCTTTCTTCTTATACAATTACTCTTAAAATGCTGCAGAAGATTTCATCATTGATTTCAGGTCAAATATTTTTGCGAGTATTTCTCACTGGAAACCTTCTACTTGAAGTCACAGCAAATGTTTTAAGTTAAAAGAGGCAATCTGCATTTGCTATTATTAGGTGGCCACCATTGTGAGTGATTTTATTTGACAGCATCATAACCAATTGCCTGAAAATGTGAGCCAATATCTGTCCCTTCAAGAACAATTAAATTTGCAATTTACATTTTCCCCACTTCCTTTTCCTCCAGCTAACAAACCAACTGCAGATCTTGTTCCTTCTCAAATGGCTCTTCTGATGTGAAAAGAAACAGCCTCAAGCTACCTTTAGGGGGATGACACTTAGTCAACAACAGGATTCCCCACAGAGGGCAGACTTGGTGTGTGGGAATAGGTTTAATAAAAATCCAAAGATCTACCAAAAGTTGATAAATTTTTAATGACAGGAGCTGGTCCCAGGAATTCCAGTTAAAATAAAAATGAAGCTTTATAGAATATCACTCACATTCTTTTACCTGATAGGTCGAATACTCTCCATCCACTCCCTGCTTGCTTCTGAGCCACAGGGCCTACACTTCTATATGGCTTGTTTGTCTTCTGCTTCTCAGTGTTTGTGGAACTTTAATGTCATGGAAGAACTTATTGGCCACTTGAATAGCTTCTTTTGTGGTTTGCTCTTATTCATTTTTGTCTTTGGATTATTTATTTTTTTTCATATTATTTTTCAGAAGTTATATATTTAAGATAATTTTTAACTGTTCTTTGTGTTGTTAATATTTTCTTCTTTTCTGAGCTTCCCTTTTCTCAAAGCTGTATTTTTGAGAACAGAAGTTATTCATATTGTTAGGGGGAAAAGGATGTCCTAAAGCTAATTCCATACAGGCTTTGTAGAGTCCACCCCCACCCCAGGCCAAAGCCAAAGACACTGGGAACTCCAAATCCCATCCCCACCAAAGGGAAGGTAGCTGGGACCTGAGGGTGGGGTTAAGCAGCCAGGTTGATATAAAAGGCAGACACATGGGCTTTGGGGGATCCCCATTTTGGCTCTCCGCCAGCTCACAGCGTCTGGCCAGCTCTGAGAGTGACTTTGGGTTTCCAGGTCGTCGGATAGGGTAGGACGCATTAAAGACTTTATTTCCCTATTTTCTCCCTGAGTTGTACATTTTCCTTATTTCCTTTTCCCTTGTAAATGAACCTTTTATTAACCTTTTGTGTGTGCCTGTAGTGGAGTATTAATAAGTCCCTTTTAAGCGCGAGGGTGAGGACCCACAGCCAGGAACCCGTTCAATATCGGGGCTGCTCTATAACAATTTCAGTGTAAGCAAATATGTTACTTGAGCTTTAGTTACTCCTCTATGGTTAAAATTTTTGATGTCTTATTTTTAAAGTTGTAGATGCAAACTAAAATGGAACCTTTTACGTCAAGGGCAAATGGAGACAGTCAACATGTGCACATGAAAGAAAATTAACCTAACCGATTAAGATCTGCAGTTGCACCAGCCAGTCTCCAAATGCCAAATCTTCATGGTTTCTCTGGACTTCAATGTTCCCCTGACTCAGCTCCATATAAGAAAGAAGGTCAATTAGCCAAAAAATCCAAATAACTTTTATATTTGTCCCATAAAACCCCTCAATCTGAGAGCAACTCTGAACTCTTTGTTCCCATAGCCTTTTGTTTCCTGGTACGTAAGCTAGAAAGTGCAGAACCTGTTTTGAGTGAAACAGATTCCATCTTGTCTCTAACCTGCCATGTTGAGATTCTGGTTGAAAATCAAACAATCTGACTCAACTTTTAAGGGTAACTGCAACAGGGTGGTCCCCAGGAAAGGGGAGGTTCCCTGCCCCACCCAAGGAGGGTGGAGCTGAGCAGCAAGAGGAGAAGCTGGAGAAGAGACTGAGGAAGGAAGCAAGATGGAGCCAGGAGACCTGGAGGAGGCGCATGGAGCCTAGAGACATGTGAAGAAACTGCGCTTGTCTTTTGGTCGTGGACTGGGTGACACAGATGTGGGTGAGACCCGTGGGGAGGTGACAATGGCAGCTTTTATCTGGATGTTGATTTTGCTCTTTTCCTTCCGGGCTTGTCCGGTTGTTTGTGACCCTTTGCTGTGGGTCCCCACTGGAAGATGCTTTAGACTTGTGGCAGGCTTTGGGGCCTTGCTCTGGGCCGACCCCATATGGATGGAGTTTTACCCACGAGGGGATGGGTAACTGTGGGTGCTTCATTTAGAAACTAGACTCTTTGCCTCACCTGTATTGTTTCCTAGTTTTTATTAAAGTCCCTTCCCATTAAAGTGTCATATGTTTTGTGTTGATGCGGCGGATGGCAGAACCCATTTAGAATAGGCAGGTTTGCGGGGTTTGGGCTGCCCCTCTCCCTGTCCTATAACAGATTTGGCGTCCAACGTGATTTAGGACAGAGCCATCCGTGGTTAGTCAGCCCCATGGGAAATTGGGCTTCCCTATGGCACTGGCTACCATAAGCGCAAATGTGATTTTTGGTTTCTCCGGTGTGTTTGTTTCATATGTCGATTTCTGTTGAAAAACTGGCTTGGGCTTTGTGAAGATTCTGTGTGTTTGTGTGTAATTTGTTTGTAGTGACTTGCTAAGAGATTTTGATTTTGTGGAAATTGTTCTGTGCCAGTTTTACTCAAAAGATTAGGCAGTACATTGGACCATGTGGCCAGATCAAAGATGGCGTCTGAGGCCACTTGGAACTTTTTTTTTCTTTCTTTTTGTAATCTCTGCTGTCTCATTAGCATTTCTAAAGGCAATAATGGTTCTTCAGTGGTATGTTGCTTTGTCTTTGACTACTTCCTGCCCTGTGTCTGACCGGTTTTGCAAGCCAACTGTGGAGAGGTGGTGTTTTAATTAGCAAATGTATGCCTGGGTGTTAAGGAAAGAGTAGCCTTAAGCAGTAACTGGTAATCGCTGGTATCCTTGATGGATTCTTGGAGATAACTTGAATTTTTGCAAAGTCTGGATCAGAAAAATTAACAAGATTTTGTCTGAGTCTGAAAGGATTTGCTGCTGTGAATTTTGTCTACACAATTTGTTTTGGGCATGTTTGCCATTTTGAATACTGGATTTGTTCAATTGCTGGTGTAAGACAAGATTCTAAGTTTCTGCTTCCTACTGAGGAAGGTCTGTTATGGAAAGCACTCTTTAGGGTGCATCATGTAACTGTACCAGGTTTTCATACCTGTGTTGTTGTTGTCCCTCCCTAGTGTGGGGGAGGTGTAATCTGTGCTTAGATATTTAATCTGCTCTTTCAGCTTCTGTTCCAGAGTGGCTAACAGAAGTAAGGAGATGACTCCTTTTAATTGAAAGTTAATTACTGATATTTTGATTTTGCTTTTTCAGGTTCTATTCCAGGAAACCCAAGGAGTGCCTGCTTGGTGGCTAACAAGAGATGACTCCTTTTGCTTAAAGGTTTACTTTTGCTCTTTCAGCTGCTGTACAGAATACCCCAGGATTGACTTCTAACAAAAAGTCTTCAACACTGAAACCCCTAAGGTGATAAACAAGGTCATGTAACTCCTGTGATTAATAAAACTTTTCCTTCCTATTTCCAAAGTCTTAGGTTTGCAGGATGACAACTGGAAATTTTTCTGCCAGCAACACTCCACATTTTTTTTGGACTTTGACATTTTTTTTTTTCTGAGCCTATGGAGTAAAACTGCAGTTACATAACATATTCCACGTGGCATAACTAAAAAAAAAACTGTCTTTGTCTACATGTTGTCTGTCTGTATGTCCTTGTGTCTAACTGTCTTGACCTCCAGTGATCGACAAATTGGTATACATGGTGCCCATAGACGTTAAAAAAAAAAAAAAAGAGTCTCCAGTTATGAGAAAAACAAAAAGTTATGGTTTGATTGTCAACATTGTGCTACTAAACTAAGCCTGTGCCTTCATAGAGATTGAATATTGTTGTTTCTGCTAATTTTCTGATATTTATGGCAAAGCTTCCCAGAAATCTAAATTCAAGTACAAATTTGGTAGCCTGTCATTTTACTGATGCAAGGAAATTTTGTGGAACCTCAGTAGAGCTCCTGAGACACTCCACAAAGTTTCTCCCTTTCCTCCTGGAAAGGCATTAGATGAATTTTTTCTGTTTGGCTTTTACCTAATGAAGTAAAACTGGAAGGGAAGCATTGTCACTTGGGAAAATGGTAAAACTTTGGTGTATACAGAATGTTAACAGTGGTTTTCTAAAATGTGTATTTAAAAAAAAAACAACCTCTTAGTATCTGGTATTTAAATTGTCACTGGTGATTGTCACCTTGTAATATTGTATAATTCAATTGTTTCATGTCTACAGAAATTGTATCTGGCAATATAGGGAAAAAAGGTCTCAACAGATTCCTATTGATGGAACTGTTGAGAGAAAAAAACTTTCCTACAAAGGACTGAATAGACCTGGAAATACACCTGACATTTACTAAGTTTTCTCTGACATAATACTGGTAATTTTTTTATACATTTTGTCCTGAATCCACGAAGTTTTTGTTTTGTTTTGTTTTGTTTTGAGTAACCAGGATCTGCAGAAAGGTTGTAATTTTTTTTTCCAGCAAAACTAACTTGTCACATTTCTCTCCCCTTGATATCAACACAGCATACAAATAGTGGTAGTAATTTTTGCTACTTATCTTAGAGTCTGTTTTTGCATAACTTCCATAGGGATTTTGTCTGTTTTAAAAAAAAAAATTGGACGTGAGTTTGATTGTGTGGCTTTGTGTGGAGTTCTTCCAAAAGTTGAAAAAGAGCTGAACCAAGAAGAGGAGAACCTGTTTGCCTTGTTTGTAGGGTTCCAGAGACCTCCAAAGAAGGTGAGGAAGCTTGCCTCCATTGGCAGGACTGGACAACCCGGCCAACGAAAATGCCCTGGTACCCTCGAGAAGAGGAAAGCCCAGGTGGAGTCTGATGAGACCAACTTTATACCTGAAGCCTACATCGACTGCATGCCACCGGTTCGCTCTGATCCTGTGTGGAGTATTTCAACAAAGCCAGCTAAAAATTGCTGTTAGTTATTTTCTGCCCTGTGATTTTATGCAAAAATAGGAAAAATGGTTTAAAAGTAGATTTAGTTTGCAAACTTTTGCTTTGCTGTTAAAAGTTTGGGATCAAGGTTGAGAAAATTGTGGTTTTTTACATCAGTTGAACCATTTTAACATTTTTTCCTGTGATTTTGATATATTTGCTATCTTGTTTTAGCCAATGCTCCAAATTTTTTCTTTTGGCTTGGATAATGGACTATTTTTAAGTAATGAAACTGTCATACTGGACATTCATGGACAATGCTGCTGACTAATTGTTGCTTCTCTTACACACATTGGAACCCTAAAAAAGACTGTCTCCTAAGACTACACCCTAACATTTGTGCCACCATAGATATGGTGGAATAAAAATTAAAAGGGGGGATTGCAACAGGGTGGTCCCCAGGAAAGGGGGAGGTTCCCTGCCCCACCCAAGGGAGGGTGGAGCTGAGCAGCAAGAGGAGAAGCTGGAGAAGAGACTGAGGAAGGAAGCAAGATGGAGCCAGGAGACCTGGAGGAGGCGCATGGAGCCTAGAGACATGTGAAGAAACTGCGCTTGTCTTTTGGTCGTGGACTGGGTGACACAGATGTGGGTGAGACCCGTGGGGAGGTGACAATGGCAGCTTTTATCTGGATGTTGATTTTGCTCTTTTCCTTCCGGGCTTGTCCGGTTGTTTGTGACCCTTTGCTGTGGGTCCCCACTGGAAGATGCTTTAGACTTGTGGCAGGCTTTGGGGCCTTGCTCTGGGCCGACCCCATATGGATGGAGTTTTACCCACGAGGGGATGGGTAACTGTGGGTGCTTCATTTAGAAACTAGACTCTTTGCCTCACCTGTATTGTTTCCTAGTTTTTATTAAAGTCCCTTCCCATTAAAGTGTCATATGTTTTGTGTTGATGCGGCGGATGGCAGAACCCATTTAGAATAGGCAGGTTTGCGGGGTTTGGGCTGCCCCTCTCCCTGTCCTATAACATAACTACGACAAACCAGAAATCAGCTACTGGTCATGACAGCAGATACATACGTGGCAGAGGTCCCTCTTGATACCGGAACTGTCAGGCCTAGTCTCCCAGCCAGGAACAGATCCCAGGCTGCAGGGGCAATGCTGAGCCCCAGCCGCTAGACCCCCACGGGTTGGTGTCTCACGAAGCCCCAGCAGGAACTTTGCAGATGCTCAGGCAAGCAAGCAAGAAGAGGCAGGTTTGTTTAGAGAAAGAAAAGTTTATTGAGGAGAAAAAGAACAGAAATAAAGTGGGACTCCCAGGCCAGGGAACCAGGCCTGGGAGGGGCAAGGAAGCCAAAGTGGAGTCATGTCCCAGGGAATATATACCTTCTTTCCCTGATTATTCTAAAGCTCCACCAGTCTCTTTGTGATTGGTTAGTTCTCAGCTGTCTCACTTAATTTGCTACTGAGTGGGGGATCTTCACATTCCTTATCTAACAGGTCTGTCTTTCCCCATTTGTTATGCTTATCCCTTTATCTTTATGGCCCAGTCCTCTGGGTGAGCATCTCTACACTTTATCTTTATCACCTGAAAAAAACCAGGACCATTGTTAACATTGTCTGTGGTCCTGGGATGTTTGTTTTTCCTAGTGGAATTGGTTACATTCCTTTGGTTGTCCTTATCTCTGAAACCTCCCTAAATTCTTCAGAGGTCCCCTCCTGCACTGTCCCTAAAACTGCCTAATTTCTAGCTTGCCCTGTGTCTCACTCTGAAGACTGTTGACCACAGGTTGGAGACAGACAAATGAGCTAGGGAACTAATCCAAAAGTGGCACCACAAACATCCTAACTGTTTCCCTGGCTGACCTTTTACCCTCTTCCTACCCTGTTGGCACACACCTCAGCACTGCCCCTTGGTGGTGGTGAATCATGATTACTATTGGTGAATCTATGCTTTTATCTGATTATATAATAATCTGATTATTTCTTGGTCCACAAAAGCCTTGCAATAAACTCATTTTCATTTTGTGTACAGAGTTTGGTTTTGGCAAAATTTTTTCCTACTCTGAAATCATGAAGATATTCTCCTATCACATTTTCTTGAAGATTTTCATTTTTTTTCCTTTCATAATTATGTTCATAAATAAATCTGGAATCAACAATGTGTTTATGGTGTAAGAAAGGAGTCAAGTTTCCTCTTCTTTCCATATGGATATTTAATAGGGATTAAATTTCCCAATATTATTTATTGAAGATACCCTCCTTTCCCCCGCTGCTCTGTAATACCACTTTTCCCATAAATCAAATGCCTACGGGTGGCTGTCTGTGTTTCTATTTTAGTTGTCAAGATATTGTGCCCTTAACTTCTGCCAGTGTCTTAACAATTGTACCTTCACAGTATTGAAGGTACCTTGTACCTTTGTACAATTCACAGTATTGAATTGTACCTTCACAGTATTTGTAACAGGGTGGTCCCCAGGAAAGGGGGAGGTTCCAGCTTCCCTGCCCCACCCAAGGAAGGGTGGAGCTGAGCAGGGAGAGAAGAAGCTGCAGAAGAGACTGAGGAAGGAAGCAGGATGGAGCCAGGAGACCTGGAAGAGGCGCATGGAGCCTAGAGACATGTGAAGAAACTGCACTTGTCTTTTGGTCGTGGACTAGGTAACACAGATGTGGGTGAGACCCGTGGGGAGGTGACAATGGCAGCTTTTATCTTGATGTTGATTCTGCTCTTTTCCTTCCGGGCTTGTCCGGTTGTTTGTGACCCTTTTCTGTGGGTCCCCACTGGAAGATGCTTTAGACTTGTGGCAGGCCTTGGGGCCTTGTTCTGGGCCAATCCCATTTGGATGGACTTTTACCCACGAGGGGACGGGTAACTTTGGGTGCTTCATTTAGAAACTAGACTCTTTGCCTTACCTGTATTGTTTCCTAGTTTTATTAAAGTTCCTTTTCATTAAAGTCTCCTATGTTTTGTGTTGATGCGGCGGATGGCAGAACCCATTTAGAATAGGCAGGTTTGCGGGGCTTGGGCTGCCCCTCTCCCTGTCCTATAACATATTGATTCTTCTAATCAATAAATATGATATTTTCCATTTTATTTGTCTTAATGTTTCATCATTTTTTGCATTGAGGTCTTGTATGTCCTTTGCTAGATTTATTCTTCGATATTTGATATTTTGAATTTATTACAAATACTATCTTTTTATCTGAGTTTTTGTTACTAGTATTAATATACAGAAATTGAAATCGATTTTAAAAAATTGTACTGGTAGTTTTGCTAAACTCAATAACTATTTTAATTTAACTGTAGGATCTTTCAATTTTTCCACTTACATAACCATATCATCTGTGACTAATGATGTTTTACTTCTTCATTTTCAATTTTCACACAATTTATTTATTTTTCTTTTCACACTGCACTGGTCAGAAACTTCAGATCCCTCAGTGGTGTATCTGGAATAAAAGTGGCCTTAAAATCCTTGTCTTGTTACAGATTTCACAAAAAAAAATTTCGACATTTTTTTTCCATAAAGTGTGACATTGATCAAAGCTTGTTTTGTAAATATTGTTTTTAGGTTAAGAAAGCTCCCTAGTCCAAGTTTGCTAGGAGTGCTTGCTTTTTAAAGTCATGAATGAATATTGAATTTTATGCAACTATCGAGATAACTGAATTTTCCCTTTTGTTTTGTTAATGGAGTGATCAATTTTAAGACCAAAATTCAAAATTGCAATTGTGAAATAAAGTTGATATAGTCATGAAATATCCTTTTTTATATAGTTATGAAATGGCCTTTTTCTTCTTCTTCTTCTTTTTTTTTACATATTACTAGATTCTACCTGCACAATTAGAATATAAGCTTCATGAAGAAGGCAGGGGTGTTGTTGCATTTCTCATTGCTATATTCTCTTTTTTTTTAATAATAAATTTTATATTTATATTCCCCATACAATTGCGACCTCCCCATTCTGACCCCAATCCCTCCCCTCCCGCCCCCCACCCCCAAAAAGTGTCTCTGGTTCATAGTTTTTTGTTGATTCTGATTTTCACTTTCTTATAGTTATTCATTTTCCTGGTCCCTTATTTAAGTTTTCTAGATTCCTGCTATGAGTGAGACCATCTGGTATTTTTCTTTTTCTTTCTGGCTTATTTCGCTGAGCATGATCCCTTCCAGCGCCATCCATGTTGCTGCAAATTGCATGTGTTTATCTTTTTTGAATGCTGAGTAATATTCCATGGTGTATATGTACCACATCTTCTTGATCCAGTCATCTATTTTTGGGCATTTGGGCTGTTTCCAAAGCTTAGCTATTGTAAACAGTACTGCTATGAACATAGGGGTGCAGGTGCTCTTTGGAATTGATGTTTCTGTGTCCTTTGGGTAAATACTAGGAGTGGAATTGCTGGATCATATGGAAGCTCTATGTTTAGTAGGTCCAGAAATCTCCACACAGCTCTCCATAGTGGTTGGACCAGTTTACACTCCCACCAATAGTGCAGAAGAGTTCCTTTTTCTCCACACCCACGCCAACATTTGTTGTTGCTAGTTTTTTAATATGTGCCATTCTCACTGGTGTAAGATGGTATCTCATGGTAGTTTTGATTTGCATTTCCCTGATTACAAGTGATGTTGAACATTTTTTCATATGCCTGTTGGCCATTTGCATTTCCTCTTCAGAGAAGTTTCTTTTTAGCTCTTCTGCCCATTTTTTGACTGGATTATTTTCTTTGTTGTTGTTGAGTCTCATCAGCTCTTTGCAGATTTTTGTGATCAGTCCTTTATCATTAGTGTTGTGTGCAAAAATGTTCTCCCAGTTGGTGGGGTTTCTCTTTGTTTTGTTATTGTCTCTTTTGCTGTGCAGAAGCTCTTTAATTTTTTTTTTTTTTTAAAGATTTACTTATTTGTTTTATACAAGCACTGGGTACAGTCAGAAGTGCGGGGGGCGAGAGAATTCACCAGAGCCAGAGTGGGGAGCAGAACAGGCAGAGTGATTAAATACACTGCTGAGGGGAGCAGCGGGCGGCAGGAGAGGTCTGCACGCCATGTGGGACCCTCGCCCGCGGCCGGGGATCGAACCGGTGCTGCAGAGGCTGCGGGCAGCTTCACAGCCCGGCGCTCAACCGCTGAGCCACCAGGGGAGGCCCCAGAAGCTCTTTAATTTGATGTAGTCCCAGCTGTTGATCTTTGCCTTCACTATCACTGCTTTGGGTGATGTGTCTGTAAAGATGTCTTTGATGTGCAAATCCCGTAGTGTTTCGCCTATATTTCCTTCTATATATTTTATGGTTTCAGGTCTTATGTCTAGTTCTTAAATCCATTTTGAGTTGATTTTTGTGTATGGTGTGAGGTAGTGGTCAAGCTTCATTCTTCTGCATGTAGCGACCCAGTTTTCCCAGCACCATTTATTGAACAAGATTTCTTTGCTCCAATGCATAGTCTTTGCTCCTTTGTCAAAGATTAGTTGTCCATAAATCTGTGGGTTTATTTCTGGATTTTCTATTCGATTCCATTGGTCTGCATGTCTGTTCTTGTTCCAATACCATGCAGTTTTGATGATTATGGCTTTGTAGTATAGTTTGAAGTCTGGGAGTGTGATGCCTCCATTCCCTTCTTTTTTTTTTTCAGGAGAGCTTTGGCTATTCGGGGTTTTTTTGTGATTCCATATGAATTTCATCAATAATTGTTCTATTTCTTTGAAGAATGACATTGAATTTTGATTGGAATAGCATTGAATCTGTATATTGCTTTTGGTAGGATGGCCATTTTAATAATGTTTATTCTCCCAATCCATGAGCAGGGGATGTCTTTCCATTTCTTTGTTCTTCTTCTATTTCTTTTAACAGTGTTTTATAGTTTTCTTTGTATAAGTCCTTTACCTCTTTTGTTAGATTTATTCCCAAATATTTGATTTTTTTTGTTTCAATAATAAAAGGGATGGTTTTTTTGATTTCTTCTTCTTCAGATTTATTGTTTGTGTATAGGAAGGCTACTGACTTTTGCGTGTTGATTTTGTATCCTGCCACTTTACTGAACTGATTGATGAGTTGAATTAGTTTTTCTGTGGAGTTTTTGGGGTTCTCTATGTATATTATCATATCATCTGCAAATAGTGATAGTTCGACTTCTTCTTTTCCTATTTGGATTCCTTGTATGTCTTTCTCTTGTCTTATTGCTCTGGCTAGGACTTCCAGTATTATATTGAAAAGCAGTGGTGAGAGTGGACATCCTTGTCTTGTTCCAGATCTTAATGGAATTGCTTTCAGCTTTTCACCATTGAGAATGATACTGGCTGTTGGCTTGTCATAGATGGCCTTTATGATGTTGAGGTATGTTCCTTGTATCCCATGAATTTCAAGGGCTTTTATCATGAATGGGTGTTTCACTTTGTTGAAAGCTTTCTCAGCATCTATTGATATTATCATATGGTTTTTATATTTCTTTTTGTTGATGTGTTGGATAACGTTGATTGATTTTCGGATGTTAAACCATCCTTGTGTCCCTGGAATGAATCCTACTTGGTCGTGGTGAATTATCTTATGGATACATTGTTGGATTCTGATAGCTAAAATTTTATTGAGGATTTTTGCATCAGTGTTCATTAGGGAGATTGGCCTGTAATTTTCCTTTTTTGTGTTGTCCTTGTTCGGTTTTGGTATTAGCGTAATGTTGGCTTCATAGAACGTGTTTGGTATTGTCCCTTCCTTCTCAATTTTTTGGAAGAGTTTGTGAAGGATAGGCACTAATTTGTCTCTGAATGTTTGGTAGAATTCATTTGTAAATCCATCAGGTCCTGGGCTTTTGTTTTTGGGGAGGTTTTTGATTACCATTTCAATTTCGCTGCTTGTAATTGGTCTGTTTAGGTGTTCTATTTCTTCTTTATCTAGCTTTGGGTGATTGTAGAGTTGTAGGAATTTGTCCATCTCCTCTAGATTGTTGAATATTCTCTTTTTTTTATGTGTGTTTTTTTTTAAAGATTTATTTATTTATTTATTTATTTATTTATTTATACAAGCACTGGGTACAGTCAGAAGTGCAGGAGGGTGAGAGAATTCACCAGAGCCGGGAGCAGAGCAGGCAAAGGACCGAAGTACACTGCTGAGGGGAGCAGCGGGTGGCAGGAGAGGTCTGCGCGCCATGTGGGACCCTCGCCTGATGGCTGGGGATCGAACTCGCGCTGCAGAGGCTGCGGACAGCTTTGTAACCCAGCGCTCAATCGCTGCGCCACTGGGGAGGCCCATCAGCTATATTCTCTTATCTGCCTTGCTGAATGAAAAAATTAAATCATTCAAGATTATGACATCTTCTACTCTATTTATAAATAGAGAATCCTAATTCATGACTTACCTGGGGTAGGATTGTTACTTCTGACTACATGGGGCCACATGTCCCCAGAATTGCTCTACATTCATCTACTTTTAAAAGAAAGCATATACCCAACCACTTAGGATCTTCCTCCTCTTCTCTTTTTATCTCACCAGGTGTCTTTGCTTGCTTACATACCCTGTCATCCTTCTTATGGGTTGGGATTCCTTACATGCTGTCTAGGGGTTAGAAATGAGTCACTTGCACACTGGCTTCCAACACAGTTCACATAACTGGCCTGAGGCCAAGGGACATCAATCTTTGCATGACCCTGAAGATAATACCTAGAATCCCATATTCGGAGAACTCTAAACTGTTTTGTGAACTTCACCTTTGAAAGTGGCCACTGAGTAGACTGAGACATATGTCTTACATCAGGAATCAAGAAGAACCAAAACCAAAGTGTGCTGTCAGCTAATACATAGGTACTTACCTATTTTCCTTCCCATAAAGCATAAGAAATATTTTCAAATTCACTTCCCCAACATTTTAAAGTTAATGAGAAAAAAATCTCATTTTTAAATGCTCAGTGTACCATAAAGTTAACAAGCTATTTGGAGCAAAAATGGCATGGGCTTTATGAGTTTCTTTACTGGTGGCATTGTGATTCTAATTGTAAAAAACAAACCCCTTGACCTTAAGTTGACTTTGAAGTTTATTGAGCTCTTCATAACTTGACATCTGCCCACTCCTCCATTTTTCCTTGAACTTTTGTTTCCAGTGGATTGTTCTTCAAAACACCAGGTTTTCCTAACTTTACATGTACATCAACAGACACACACACACACACACACACACACACACACTGTACTCTATTTAGAATGTTCTTTCCCATCAGCTTCATTGTCTGGCTAACTTCAACCATCAGAGGGTCTAAATATCATTTCTTCCTGGAAGCATACCTAGACAAACTTCCAAGCTTCATTCTCTCTCTATCTCTCCCTCTCTCTCTCTTTCTCTCTTTTTTTCTTTCTTTTGTTGGCTAGTCTTCCCCAGAGATCATAAAATCATAGGGAGAGATCATGCTATGTTGCTTACAGTTTAATTTCCAGGCACTGGAGTAGTACCTAGCATATCTCAGGGTTGAATGAATGAACAATTAAAATCTTCAATTATCTTATATTCCTGAGTCATTAGTGCTAACTATGAACCTTTCCAGACTTAGAGGGAGTAGTGCGGGTTAGTATCTATAGTCTGAAATCTAATTTTCCCCTGGTCAGGGATGGTGATTTACTACTAAGAGCTACAGTCAGTGCCTAAAGAGGGGCACTCTCTGGGTTTGATTCCCTACTCCACCACTTACGAGGCATGTGGCCTTGTGCCTAATGAATGCCATGCTCTTATCTGACAGTAAGGGTATCATTGGCATTTCTGGGATCCCCAGAAAGCTAGAGAAGAGGTTGCCCCTGCAGAAATATTCCATTCTCTTGTAAAGAGGTAGTGTGGACGCCAGAAAAGCAGATGTTTCAGTCTTCTAGAAATAAAGTTGAAGCTACTGAGTTCCAAGGAGAAGGGTTAAATCTATTTAGAGAGACATGGTAAGTCTTCTTTAAATTTATAGCTTGAGGGCCTCCCTGGTGGCTCAAGGGGTTAAGACGCAACCTATGAAGCTGTCTGCAGCCAGTGCAGAATGAGTTCAATCCCCTGGCTGGCCAGGGAGCTACCCACATGGCACAGCAGACCTCTTCTGGCTTGCCCACTGCTCCCCTCAGCAGTATATTTCAGTTGATCTGCCTGTTCTATTTCCTGCTCTGTCTCTGGTGAATTCTCTCACCACCACCCCCACACCACTGGCCTGTACCCCAGTTCTTGTATGAATAAATCCTTAAAAATAAAATAAAATAAAATAAATTTACAGCTTAAACATGAAAGACCACATTAAACAGGGGAAGTTCCAAAAACATGAAGTTTCTTGTTCATCATCTGACTCCAGAGAACCATTCTGAAAGTGATAACCATAGGTATCCCGGCTCTCCCTGCCAGACTAGAGTGAATGTGGGTTGCCCGAGTGTGACAGGAACAATGTGGAGCACTAGTGCCTCCTCTGCAGCAGACTGGAGACTCATGTCTACCCTAAGCCCCTTCCAGTTCCAATGGGAATAAACTCGTGACACTGCTCTCACGAATGAGATGGAGGGCATTACTGAGCTGAAGCCTCAGGAAAATCTTTCTGTATTCCTGATAAAAAGAGACAAAAATGGGCCAGCATACCTCACTTTGTTTTTTGCGCTCCCCCCTTCTCCCTGCCTAGAACATGGACAGATGTGACATCTGGAGATGTAGCAGCCATTTTGCAATAAGCATGAAGGCAAAGGGTGTGGAGGGAAAGGCTGGCATTGGGGAGCTGCCCCCACACCAGTCCTGGGCCGCCCGACTCTGCCCTTGTCAGAGACAAACACACTTGCTGTTCAGATGAGTGTTAACTGGGTTTTCTTTAGCTTTGAATGTGTAACAGGGTAGTCCCCAGGGAAAGGGGAGGTTCCAGGTTCCCTGCCCCACCCAGGGAAGGGTGAAGCTGAGCAGGGAGGAGAAGAAGCTGGGAGGAGCCTGAGTGATGGAAAAGAAGAAGGAGACCTGGGGAGGCCCAGGGTGCAGAGAGACATGAAGAAGCCATGCTTGCTTCTCAGCCTTGGACCTGTAACAGGGACTTGGGGGACATGGAAGGAGACACTTGATACAGACATGGGTGAGAGACCTGTGGGAAGGTTAACAATTGCAGCCTTAATCTCAATTTTAAAATCTTAATCTTAAAATCTTAATTTTCATTTTGCTCTTTTCCTTCCAGACTTGTCTGGTCCCTTTGTTACAGGGCAGGGAGAGGAGCAGCCCAAACCCCGCAAACCTGCCTGTTCTAAATGGGTTCTGCCATCTGCCGCATTAACACAAAACATGAGACGTTAATGGAAAGGAATTTTAATACAACTAGGGAACAATACAGGAAAGGCAAAGAATATAGTTTCTAAATCAAGCACCCAAAGTTACCCATCCCCTCGTGGGTAAAACTCCATCCAAATGGGATTGGCCCAGAGCAAGGCCCGAAAGCCTGCCATAAGTCTAAAGCATCTTCCAGTGGGGACCCACAGAAAAGGGTCAGAAACAACCAGACAAGCCCAGAAGGAAAAGAGCAAAATCAACATCAAGGTAAAAGCTGCCATTGTCACCTCCCCATGGGTCTCACCCACATCTGTGTCACCCAGTCCACGACCAAAAGGCAAGCGCAGTTTCTTCACATGTCTCTCCATTCCATGTGCCTCCTCCAGGTCTCCTCCTGGCTCTCCATCCTGCTTCCTTCCTACCTCAGTCTCCTCTGCAGCTTCTTCTCTTCCTGCTCAGCTCCACCCTCCATTTGGGTGGGGCAGGGAACCTGGAACCTCCCCCTTTCCTGGGGACCATTCTGTTACACCTTCTGCCCCTTTTCTATGGATCCCACCAGGAGGTACCTCAGACTTGTGGCAGCTTTCAGGCCTCAGTGGTCGTGCTTTGGGCCAACCATATTTGCTGGGCTTTTACCCATGAAGGAATAGATGACTTTGGGTACTTCATTTGGAAACTATATTCTTTGTCTTTTTTTTTTCCTTCTCTTTATTGCACACTAATTGTATTAAAGTTTCTTCCCATTAAATGTCTTACCCACTAGGCTCTGTTTTGTCTTGATGCATCGGATGGCAGATCCTATTTAGAGATGTCAGATTTGGGGTTCCTGGAGTGCCCCTCACCCTGCCTGGTAATAAATGGGCTCCTGACTAATAAACACAGCTTGCAACTCAGCATGTGAACCTCAACTGCAGTATTTAGCACAGCATCTTATAATCACTAGTTTTCTTTCTCTTCTTACTAGACCTGAATTCCTTCAGGGTACAGATCTGGGCTATTTATTTCTCTATCTGCAGCATATAGTAGATGTTTGGTGAGTCAATCTATTTCATTTGATACACTGTGATTAGTGAATTTGTAAACCAGGAACTTGTACTGTTATAGGACAGGGAGAGGGGCAGCCCAAACCCCACAAACCTGCCTATTCTAAATGGGTTCTGCCATCCACCGCATCAACACAAAACATATGACACTTTAATGGGAAGGAACTTTAATAAAATTAGGAAACAATACAGGTAAGGCAAAGAGTCTAGTTTCTAAATGAAGCACCCAAAGTTACCCATCCCCTCGTGGGTAAAAGTCCATCCATATGGGATCGGCCCAGAACAAGGCCCCAAAGCCTGCCACAAGTCTAAAGCATCTTCCAGTGGGGACCCACAGAAAAGGGTCAGAAACAACCGGACAAGCCCGGAAGGAAAAAAGCAAAATCAACATCAGGATAAAAGCTGCCATGGTCACCTCCCCACGGGTCTCACCCACATCTGTGTCACCCAGTCCACAACCAAAAGACAAGCGCAGTTTCTTCACGTGCCTCTAGGCTCCATGCGCCTCCTCCAGGTCTCCAGGCTCCATCCTGCTTCCTTCCTCAGTCTCTTCTGCAGCTTCCCCTCTCCCTGCTCAGCTCCACCCTCCCTTGGGTGGGGCAGGGAATCTCCCCCTTTCCTGGGGACCACCCTGTTACAATCCCCCCTTTTAATTTTTATTCCACCATATCTATGGTGGCACAGATCTCATGGTGTAATCTTAGGAGACAGTCTTTTTTTAGGGTTACAATGTGTGTAAGAGAAGCAATAATTAGTTAGCAGCATTGTCCATGAATGTTTAGTATGACAGTTTCATTACTTAAAAATAGTTCATTATCCAAGCCAAAAGAAAAAAAATTTGGAGCATTGGCTAAAACAAGATAGCAAATATATCAAAATCACAGGGAAAAAATGTTAAAATGGTTCAACTTATGCAAAAACGAATTCTCTCAACCTTGATCCCAAATTTTTAACAGCATAGCAAAAGTTTGCAAACTAAATCTACTTTTAAACCATTTTTCCTATTTTTGCATAAAATCACAGGGCAGAAAATAACTAACAGCAATTTTTAGCTGGCTTTGTTGAAATACTCCATACAGGATCAGAGCGAACCGGTGGCATCCAGTCGATGTATGCTTCAGGTATAAAGTTGGTCTCATCAGACTCCACCTGGGCTTTCCTCTTCTCGAGGGTACCAGGGCATTTTCGTTGGCCGGGGTTGTCCAGTCCTGCCAATGGAGGCAAGCTTCCTCACCTTCTTTGGAGGTCTCTGGAACCCTACAAACAAGGCAAACAGGTTCTCCTCTTCTTGGTTCAGCTCTTTTTCAACTTTCTGGAAGAACTCCACACAAAGCCACACAATCAAACTCACATCCAATTTTTTTTGTTTAAACAGACAAAATCCCTATGGAAGTTATGCAAAAACAGACTCTGAGATAAGTAGCAAAAATTACTACCACTATTTGTATGCTGTGTTGGTATCAAGGGGAGAGAAAATGTGACAAGTTAGCTTTGCTGGAAAAAAATTGCAACCTTGATGCAGATCCTGGTTACTCAAAACAAAACAAAACAAAACTTTGTGGATTCAGGACAAAATGCAAAAAAAAATTACCAGTATTATGTCAAAGAAAACTTGTAAATGTCAGGTGTATTTACAGGTCTATTCAGTCCTTTGTAGGAAAGTTTTTTGCTCTCAACAGTTCCATCAATAGGAATCTGTTGAGACATTTTCTCCCTATATTGCCAGATACAATTTCTGTAGATATGAAACAATTGAATTATACAATAGTACAAGGTGACAATCACCAATGACAATTTACATACATACCAGATACTGAGGTTGTTTTTTTTTTATACACATTTTAGAAAACCACTGTTAACATTTTGTACATACCAAAGTTTTACCATTTTCCTAAGTGACAATGCTTCCCTTCCAGTTTTACTTCATTAGGTAAAAGCCAAACAGAACAAATTCATCTAATGCCTTTCCAGGAGGAAAGGGAGAAACTTCGTGGAGTGTCTCAGGAGATCTACTGAGGTTCCACAAAATTTCCTTGCATCAGTCAAATGACAGGCTACCAAATTTGTACTTGAATTTAGATTTCTGGGAAGCTTTGCCATAAATATCAGAAAATTAACAGAAACTACTGCTATGGAAAGATATTCCCAGGTTTCTGGCCCAACCAGGAGAAGAGTAATGATTCTTTAACAAGACCAAAGGCATCTAGAGAGAAATGAAGACTTGAGAGCCATCAAATGAACTTCTGTGGTTTCATTTATTTCTGCAAGCACTATGACAAAACAAACATTAATAGAAAGATCTAGAGATTTTTTCCAGATTAATAAAAACATAAAGCTTTCTCAGACACAGAATTAACCTTAATGGGAGGAGTGATAGGAACAAAATGGAGAAAAGGGAAAAATGACTTTTCTCCCTTTATTAATGTGGCTGCTCCCCCCTGAAATGAACCCTTTTTGTTCTTTGCCAGAAAACTCTAGTCATTTGTACTTTAAAGAATCGGGAGAGTGATTAAGAAACATCTGCAGCTGACCTTATCTTCTCCACTCAGGGCACGTTCAGCCCTCAGCCAGCTGGCTCCCAACACAGACTGTTTGCAAAGGCCACTTACCAGGGCTCTGTCATCCTGCATCAGGCTTCTTTGCCTGAGGCCCCTTCCAGCCCCTGAGCCAACACACTCAGAGCCTTCCTGTCGATTGCATTTCTGTTGCCCACTTCTCTGTGGAGTTTCTATTTTAAAATGCTTGTGTAATACCTCTAGGTCTGCTGGGGTCTTTTGACTGTAGGTTTTAATCAGATAAACTAGCATTCCTGTTTCATGCCTTGTTTAAAATCTAATATCCTTTCCAAGATTTCTTTTTAATTTCCTGGAGATTCACAACTGGCCTCATGGACGACTCTGGTTCCTACTTCCTACTGCTGAGGAATTGGTACTTTCACTCTATATTTGTGCTAATGCCTGATCTCTAACACAACTGGGGGACTCAGGACCAGTACTGTGCTCTTATTTCTGTTTTGACCAAGTAAACTAACTTAAAACACTGAATATGACTTGTTCTTTCTAAGTAACACGTAAATCTTTTCTAGTGAATATATATTAAGCATCTATTTTATGCCTGGTGCTGTCCTGCCAGTCATATTTTAAAGACCCATTAAAGTTAACAATGGGGAAATAATCATCAACAGTTCTTCACAGTCCCTCTAGAGCCACAGTCAGGCTCTAACAGGGTGGTCCCCAGGAAAGGGGGAGGTTCCCTGCCCCACCCAAGGGAGGGTGGAGCTGAGCAGGAAGAGGAGAAGCTGCAGAAGAGACTGAGGAAGGAAGGAAGCAGCATGGAGCCAGGAGACCTGGAGGAGGCGCATGGAGCCTAGAGACACGTGAAGAAACTGCGCTTGTCTTTTGGTCGTGGACTAGGTGACACAGATGTGGGTGAGACCCGTGGGGGGTGACAATGGCAGCTTTTATCTTGATGTTGATTTTGCTCTTTTCCTTCCGGGCTTGTCCGGTTGTTTCTGACCCTTTTCTGTGGGTCCCCACTGGAAGATGCTTTAGACTTGTAGCAGGCTTTGGGGCCTTGTTCTGGGCCGATCCCATATGGATGGACTTTTACCCACAAGGGGACGGGTAACTTTGGGTGCTTCATTTAGAAACTAGACTCTTTGCCTTACCTGTATTGTTTCCTAGTTTTATTAAAGATCCTTCCCATTAGTCTCATGTGTTTTGTGTTGATGCGGCAGATGGCAGAACCCATTTAGAATAGGCAGGTTTGTGGGGTTTGGGCTGCCCCTCTCCCTGTCCTATAACAAGGCCAATGGTACTCTGAGTGAGGGGTGCAACCACAGGGATAGAGATCTGTGGGAGCCAGGGATGCTGTGTGCACTGTGCAGGCAAATGATTTTTTGCATTTTTGCAAAGGATTCTGTGTGGCGTTGGTCTTGTTTTTTATGTTGAACCACTTAGTTGTGTTGCATTCATATTCTATTCACTGTTCTTTACACACCGAATAACTTTACTATAAAAATATGCTTGGAAGCTCTAATAATCAAGTCATTACTGGAAAACAAACTATATGTACATTAGTACTTGCAAAACTTGCTCATTATTATAATATGTATGCTTCCAGAAAGAAAAAATGTGACTGTGCTAAAGGAAGAGCTATTGATTCTCTTCAAGAATTAAGTAAACACGAGGTAGATCTTTTGCTTTTGCATGATTTTTTCCGTAGTTTTTACTCAAGAGCAAATTCCTAGATTTTTGTCATTTGCTTCTCGCAAATATATATAACTGTGTATGTGCTGGTTACTGCTTTAGAAACACACTCTGGATTTAATGTGGGTTTTAGCACTCTCTAGTGGCTTCTTGAATATGAAATACTAAAATGTATTGTTAAAACTGAATAAGAAAAAAAAATCTCCAAATATACTCTTTAAATTTGTTATAGATCAGCTCTTGGAAGCTTTAAAAACAAATGTTAGGAAATGTGTGGCAAGTCATATTGATCCTTTCTATTTTTCCAAAAAGTGTCTCTGGTTCATAGTTTTTTGTTGATTTTGATTTTCACTTTCTTATATTCATTTTCCTGGTCCCTTATTTAAGTTTTCTAGATTCCTGATATGAGTGAGACCATCCGGTATTTTTCTTTTTCTTTTTGGCTTATTTCGCGGAGCATGATCCCTTCCAGCGCCATCCATGTTGCTGCAAATTGCATGTGTTTATCTTTTTTGAATGCTGAGTAATATTCCATGGTATATATGTACCACATCTTCTTGATCCAGTCATCTATTTTTGGGCATTTGGGTTGTTTCCAAAGCTTAGCTATTGTAAACAGTGCTGCTATAAACATAGGGGTGCAGGTGCTCTTTGGAATTGATGTTTCTGTGTCCTTTGGGTAAATACCTAGGAGTGGAATTGCTGGATCATATGGAAGCTCTATGTTTAGTAGGTCCAGAAATCTCCACACAGCTCTCCATAGTGGTTGGACCAGTTTGCACTCCCACCAACAGTGCAGAAGAGTTCCTTTTTCTCCACACCCTCGCCAACATTTGTTGTTGCTAGTTTTTTTAATATGTGCCATTCTCACTGGTGTGAGATGGTATCTCATGGTAGTTTTGATTTGCATTTCCCTGATGACAAGTGATGTTGAACATTTTTTCATATGTCTGTTGGCCATTTGCATTTCCTCTTCAGAGAAGTTTCTTTTTAGCTCTTCTGCCCATTTTTTGACTGGGTTATTTTCTTTGTTGTTGCTGAGTCTCATCAGCTCTTTGCAGATTTTTGTGATCAGTCCTTTATCATTAGTGTTGGGTGCAAAAATGTTCTCCCAGTTGGTGGGGTTTCTCTTTGTTTTTGTTATTGTCTCTTTTGCTGTGCAGAAGCTCTTTAATTTGATGTAGTCCCAGCTGTTGATCTTTGCCTTCACTATCACTGCTTTGGGTGATGTGTCTGTAAAGATGTCTTTGATGTGCAAATCCCGTAGTGTTTCGCCTATATTTCCTTCTATGTATTTTATGGTTTCAGGTCTTATGTCTAGTTCTTTAATCCATTTTGAGTTGATTTTTTGTGTAGGGTGTGAGGTAGTGGTCAAGCTTCATTCTTTTGCATGTAGCGACCCAGTTTTCCCAGCACCATTTATTGAACAAACTTTCTTTGCTCCAATGCATAGTCTTTGCTCCTTTGTCAAAGATTAGTTGACCATAAATCTGTGGGTTTATTTCTGGATTTTCTATTCGATTCCATTGGTCTGTATGTCTGTTCTTGTTCCAATACCATGCAGTTTTGATGATTATGGCTTTGTAGTATAGTTTGAAGTCTGGGAGTGTGATGCCTCCATTTCCTTCTTTTTTTTTCAGGAGAGCTTTGGCTATTCGGGGTTTTTGGTGATTCCATATGAATTTCATCAATAATTGTTCTATTTCTTTGAAGAATGCCATTGAGATTTTGATTGGAATAGCATTGAATCTGTATATTGCTTTTGGTAGGATGGCCATTTTAATAATGTTTATTCTTCCAATCCATGAGCAGGGGATGTCTTTCCATTTCTTTGTGTCTTATTCTATTTCTTTTAACAGTGTTTTATAGTTTTCTTTGTATAGGCCCTTTACCTCTTTTGTTAGATTTATTCCCAAATATTTGATTTTTTTGTTTCAATAATAAAAGGGATGGTTTTTTTGATTTCTTCTTCTTCAGATTTATTGTTTGTGTATAGGAAGGCTACTGACTTTTGCGTGTTGATTTTGTATCCTGCCACTTTACTGAATTGATTGATGAGTTGAATTGGTTTTTCTGTGGAGATTTTGGGGTTCTCTATGTATATTATCATATCATCTGCAAATAGTGATAGTTTGACTTCTTCTTTTCCTATTTGGATTCCTTGGATGTCTTTCTCTTGTCTTATTGCTCTGGCTAGGACTTCCAGTATTATATTGAAAAGCAGTGGTGAGAGTGGACATCCTTGTCTTGTTCCAGATCTTAATGGAATTGCTTTCAGCTTTTCACCATTGAGAATGATACTGGCTGTTGGCTTGTCATAGATGGCCTTTATGATGTTGAGGTATGTTCCTTGTATCCCAAGAACTTCAAGGGCTTTTATCATGAATGGGTGTTGCACTTTGTCGAAAGCTTTCTCAGCATCTATTGATATTATCGTATGGTTTTTATATTTCTTTTTGTTGATGTGTTGGATAACGTTGATTGATTTTCGGATGTTAAACCATCCTTGTGCCCCTGGAATGAATCCAACTTGGTCGTGGTGAATTATCTTATGGATACATTGTTGGATTCTGATAGCTAAAATTTTATTGAGGATTTTTGCATCAGTGTTCATTAGGGAGATTGGCCTATAGTTTTCCTTTTTTGTGTTGTCCTTATTCGGTTTTGGTATTAGTGTAATATTGGCTTCATAGAACGTGTTTGGTATTGTCCCTTCCTTCTCAATTTTTTGGAAGAGTTTGTGAAGGATAGGCACTAATTCGTCTCTGAATGTTTGGTAGAATTCATTTGTAAATCCATCAGGTCCTGGGCTTTTGTTTTTGGGGAGGTTTTTGATTACCATTTCAATTTTGCTGCTTGTAATTGGTCTGTTTAGGTGTTCTATTTCTTCTTTATCTAGCTTTGGGTGATTGTAGAGTTGTAGGAATTTGTCCATCTCCTCTAGATTGTTGAACTTGTTTCCATATAACTGTTCATAGTAGTTACTGATTATTCTTTTGATTTCTGCTGTGTCCGTTGTGATTTCTCCTCTTTCATTTATGATCCTGTGTATTTGTGCTTTCTCCCTTTTTTCCTTTGTGAGCCTGGCTAGGGGTTTGTCTATTTTATTGATTTTTTCAAAGAACCAGCTCTTGGTTTCATTGATCTTTTGGATTGTTTTTTTTAGTTTCAATTTCATTTATTTCTGCTTTGGTTTTTATTATTTCTTTTCTTCTACTGGTTTTGGGTTTTTTTTGTTGTTCTTTTTCTAGATCTTTGAGCTTCGAGATTAGGTTGTTTCTTTGAGTTCTTTCTTGTTTTTTGATGTGAGCTTCTATTGCTATATATTTTCCTCTTATTACTGCTTTTGCTGCATCCCATACATTTAGGATATTGGTGTCCTCCTTGTCATTCAATTCAAAGAATTTTTTAATTTCTTCTTTGATCTCCTCGTTAGTCCAGTGGTCTTCCAGTAGTGTGGTTTTTAATCTCCATGAGGTAGGATAGTTCCTTGCCTTCTTTTTATGATTTATTTCTAGTTTGATGCCTTCGTGGTCAGAAAAGATGGTTGGTATGATTTCAATCTTGGTGTATCTGTTGATGTTTGTCTTGTGTCTCAGTATGTGATCGATCCTGGAGAATGATCCGTGTGCGCTTGAGAAAAATGTGTACTCCGTTTTTTTGGGGTTTAGTGTTCTATAGATGTCTGTTAAGCCCAAATGCTCTAGGTCCTTATTTAGAGCTTTAGTTTCTTTACTTATTTTTTGTCTTGTTGATCTATCCATTGTTGATAGTGGTGTGTTGAAGTCTCCCACTACGTATGTGTTTTCTCTGATGTCTGTTTTCAGAGAGGACAACAGTTGTCTGATATATTTTGGTGCTCTTTCGTTTGGTGAGTATATGTTAATGAGTGTTATTTCTTCTTGAAGTATTGTCCCCTTAATCATAATGTAGTGACCATTGGGGTCTCTTTTTATTTTTTTGAGTTTGAAGTCTGTTTTATCTGATATAAGTATAGCTGTTCCTGCTTTCTTTTTTGGCCCATTTGCTTGTAGGATTGTTTTCCATCCTTTGACTTTGAGCCTATTTTTATCTTTTGTAGCTAAATGTGTTTCCTGGAGACAGCAAAAGGTTGGGTTTTGTTTCTTAATCCAGGCTGCAACTCTGTGTCTTTTTATTGAAGAGTTTAGTCCATTTACATTTAGAGTTAATATTGATATGTTAGCATCTGTATTTGCCATTATGTTTGTCTTTCCTTTGATTTTATTTATTTATTCTTTTAATAACATTTTTTTTTTCTGGTCTTCTTTCGTTGTTATTCATCCCTCTGAGGTTCTGGCTTTAGGATTCCTTGTAGTATTTTTTGGAGTGGGGGCTTAGTCGTAATGAAATTCCGGAGTTTCTCTTTGTCTGGGAAGGTCCATATTCTTTCTTCATGGAGGAAAGAGAGCTTTGCGGGATAGAGTATTCTTGGTTGGCATCTGTTTTCTTGAAGTCTGTTGACTATGTCCCTCCACTCTCTCCTTGCCCGTAGTGTTTCTTCAGAGAAGTCTGATGTCAGACTGATTGGTTTTCCTTTGAATGTTATCTGTGTCTTCCCTCTGTCAGCTTCATTATTTTTTCCTTGTCCTGGATTCTTGGGAGCTTTACTATTATGTGTCTTGCTGTGTTTTTCCTTTCGTCATGGAAGTTTGGTGTTCTTCTTGCTTCTTGTATATCAATTTTCAGCTCCTTCTTCGCATTTGGGAAGTTCTCTTCAATTATCTCCTGGAATATTTTCTCTGTTCCTACATCTCTCTCCTCTCCTTCTGGAATTCCTATAACTCTTATATTTCCTTTCCTCATGGAGTCAGATAGTTCCCGAAGTCTTTCTTCATTCTTTTTCCTTCGTACTTCTCTTTCCTTTTCTGTTTTGGTTCTTTTTATTTCTGTGTTTTCAAGAGTACTTATTCGTTCTTCCATTTCATCTATTCTGCTTTCATTGCTTTTCCCAGAGTTCTTTAGTTCCTCCATTAATTCTTTGATCTCCTGCATTTCTTTTATTTCCCTCTTTAAGGACTCTATTTCCTTCTTCTGATCTATCACTTTTTTAATCATGGCAATTTTAAATTCTCTTTCTGGAAGGCTCAGAAGTTCTTCCAAGTTGCTGTCATTGCAATCTGGGGAGTGGTTTTCTTTTTGTGGTGTGCTTCTTTCCTGAGGAGTTGTTAGGTTGCGTGTGGTTCTTCTACTCCCTACTGTCTGTTTTCTAATTTGTCGTATGCGTTGGGACACTGTGTTGCTCGGACTGACTGGCATCTTGGGTGAACTTCTCCGCTCCCCTCTGGCTCTTCCAGGAGCCATCTCTGTCTTCTGGGGGAGCTTTCTGCTGGTTTTAGGCAGTTTTTACTGAAGCAATGTCCCTGTTCTAAAATGGCGAAGCGGGATGCAGTCCTGCACCTCCGGTTTCAGGCACACTCTTCTGCGCCCCCGGTCTGCCCCGGACGTGGGTGCCTGCTCCCTCTGTGGGCTCAGACTGCTGGTCGGAAGGGGCCTGGCATGGGGTGGGCTAAATTCCCGGCTGGCCACTGGGTCCTCCAGAAGCCTTCTGCCCTTTTCAAGCAGTCTTAAGAAATTTCCTGTTCTATGGGGTGTTAGTGACTTTTTTTTTTCCTGGTCGCTAGGTGGCGCCAGAGATCTCTCCTATTGTCCTTGGAGGGCTGTTTTTCGCCCCCCCCCCACCCCGTGGGACAGGGAACAGAGCGGGAATGGTAGGGTAAACCTCAACAGCTTTGGGGTGCTGTGTCTGCCTTGTACCCCACCGTCGTGGGGAACCCACGCCCCTAATTTCGTGCCCTGGGTCTCAGTTCAAAGCCCTCAGGTCCAGGACGCAGGCTGGAGTCACCCGTTTATCTTCCGTGTCCCAGTTCTCTCTGGGACCTGCCGCTTTTCCTCCCTATTAACTTTTTTTAATGGGAGATCTTACTCACAGCGTCTCCTCGCCACCATGTTGTTCCACCCTCTCCACAATCTGACTTTTTTAAAAAAGATTTATTTTTATTTATATAAGAACTGGGATGTAGGGCCTCCCCGGTGGCGCAGCGGTTGAGCGCTGGGTTGCGAAGCTGCCCGCGGCCTCTGCAGCGCGGGTTCGATCCCTGGCTGCTCCCCGGCCACCAGAGGAGGGTCCCACATGGCGCGCAGACCTCTCCTGCCGCCTGCTGCTCCCCTCAGCAGTGTGCTTTGGTCTTTCTGCCTGCTCTGCTCCCCGCTCTGGCTCTGGTGAATTCTCTCACCCTCCCGTGCTTCTGACTGTACCCAGTGCTTGTATAAACAAAACAAACAAACAAACAAATAAATAAATAAAACATGCCTCTATTTAAAAAAAAAAAAGAACTGGGATGTAGGCTGGAGTTGCAGGTCGGGGTGGGGAGGAGAGGTTTCACCAGTGACAGAGTGGAGAGCAGAACAGGCAGATCTGCTTAAATACACTGCTGAGGTGAGCAGAGAATGAGACTGGAAAGGTCTGCTGCACCATGTGGGTAGCTCCCTGGCTGGGGGTCAAACTTATGCTGCAGTGGCTGGTGATAGCTTGGTGCTGAGACTTAACCCCTTGCACTACCAGGGAGGTCCCCAATCTGATATATGTTCTTCACTCTTTCTTACAAGATGTAAATGAACCACAGGGTAAAGACATAGATTTTCACTGTCTAATTTTCTTAAATCCATATTTTACCCTTTGTTTCAACCCTACAAAGAGCAATAGCAATAAGAGTAATAAATCACTTTCCAGCAACACAGACCCACCAAATAGTGGCTTAACTAAATGAAAGTTTGTCTCACTTAAGAATCCATCTAAAGCATCCTGGGATGATGATAGCTATTTAACAACACTGTTAGAGACAAAGGCTCCTTCTCTATTTCCTCCCATGCCATCCTCAGAAAACTGTTTTTTAATGACTGTCATTTCTTGGTCACATATGTTCACTGTGCCTCTAGGCACTACTCCTACATTCCAGGCAGAAAATCAGAAAGAGACAAAAGGCTATATGTGTCACATTTATTCATGTTAACCAGGAAAAGTTTTTGCTGGAGGCCCACTCAAAAACTTTCATTTATATCTTGACCAACACCTGTCACATGATCACTCCCAGACAAAGGACAGTGATTTTGCCAACAGAGTTAGGCCAACCATGATGCATCCTGGGCACTGAGGTAGGGTTCTCCTCTCTCTGAGAGCTAGAGCTCTCAGCTGCCACCTGAGAGCATTAAAATTATATTGGCTGGGATAAGAAGAGAGGGTGTGGATACAGGGAGGATAGCAAATGGCATCTCTCACAATTCCTTCTGTTATTAGTCTAAACATATTCAAGTTTTTAACAAACTCAATGTTTTTCATTGCTTGGTTTAAATGTTTAAAATACCATGAATTATATACACTCTTTCACACTGGTTGCTTAGTATTGTGCCTACTTAACCTGCAGGTTGAAACTATGCACTAAATGTAGATCCTTTTTGCAGGGTTTATGTGATCACAATATTAAAATTTGTTCTTGAAAGTTCAGCCATTGTCCTTTGGTGCAGTGATATATTTACAGCTTTTAACTGTGAGCATTTAAATAAAAAAAATCAATAACATATCACCTTGACTTTACAGACAGTTGAAAGAAGATACTGATAAGTGCTATATCATAAATTTTTCTGAATGAAAAGGCTAGTGCTGGTCATTTTGAGGAAGTCAGAAAAAAATATTCTTCTGTGATGCTGGCTGTACCTTTTTAAAAGTCTGATGTGGTGTTCACCTACCTGAAATTTAAGTATCATGTGGGAGCCTTGCTTCGACAATAATGGCAGGTCAAGCATAATGTCACCCCGAGCATATACCAGTCCGTGTCAACTCCTCTTTTTTTTAAAAAAAAGATTTATTTTTTTTTTTATGCATGAAAGAATTGGGATGTAAGCCAGAGGTGCAGGGGGCCAGAGGATTCACCAGAGACAGAGTGGGGAGCTGTACAGGCATATCTACTTAAATACACTGCTGAGGGGAGCAGTGGGCAAGATGGGAGAGGTCTGCTGTGCCATATGGATTAGCTCCCTGGCTGGGGATGGAACTCAGGCCTCAGTGGCTGGCAATAGCGCTGAGACTTTAACCCCTATGCCACCAGGGAGGCCCCACGTCAACTCCATTTTATGCTCCTCTGTCCTATTTTTTTTTTTATGGCAACAAGAAGAAAGCATGACTGTTCTGCCCTTTACTGGATTTTGTTGAGACGTTTTATAACAATGTTATAAAATACTTACAGTCATGTTTATGAGCACAAGACTTAGAATCAGATTCATGCAGGTTGTGTTCAGATGTGGCCCTTCACCAAGAATGTGACTTTGAGCAAATTACTTAATATCTCAGTTTCTCCATTTGTAAAATGATACTTTGTCATATCCTTGTGAGGATTAGACAAAGTAAGTAAAACACTGAGATATATTAAGAACTTAGGAAATGGAAATTATTATTATTGATTTTATTTCCTGTGTCTGATTCAAAGAAAGTTTTAATGTGATTGCATTTATGATAACTTATTCCTTTAAAAACCAATTAAAATAATATATGCTTTATTTAAATAGCTAACCAACATGCAATATCTAATTCTTATGTTTACACCTGTATATGATTGGAGAAAATGGCTTTGCCTTTTTGTCCTTTTATCTTCAATAGCAAAACCACTCATACTTTCATAACTTACCTATGAAAAAGTATGTAGCAATTAAAGGAATTTCTTCTATCACTTTGAGATGGTAGGGAAATAAGGCCTCTAAAAGTATTTCTATAACTAAAAGACAAAAGACTATTATTGTTATCTCTCAATCTTTATTTAATATTCAGTGAGAATATAGCAATATAAAAGATCCTGTGGTTATAGTTCTCAGAGGATGAATTAAAATGATGCACTTGCCACAACTCACACTGATCCCTGTAGTGACAGTAATTACTTTCAATTCAGCAACCAGAAAGCTTAAAAATATGTGTTTTTAAAATATTCAAAGTAGAGAGCTATAGGACCCTAAAGTATACGAATAACAAGAGTGAAATTAAAGTTAATTTAAGTCTAGGATTAACTTTATTTTATTCCATCATGGTTCTTGGAATAGTACCAATGTGCCTATGGTTTGTGTATCATGGCACAATAAATAAACCAATATATCCAGTTGTTCTGAAACCTCTTTTCAGTTGTTCTGAAACCTTCATTTCAGAAGGCTTTTTTTTTTTGAAACAAGAATTTACACATATCCTGTGAAATTTTGGATGACTCAAAATTTTGCTATTGGCTATTTTATGTAACAGACTTCTCTCTTATAACAAAGAATCTCATTGGACTTTCCATATATCATTTTAATCATCTTCTTCCGTAAATAGAAAATATCATATGAACCGCTAGATGGCACACTAACAGCAGTGATCCTCAAGCATCGGGAGGACAAAATAACATTTCTGAAATATGAGTTGAAACAGGTTATATGGATATAGTTTATGTTATTGGTTGAAGGCACATATTAAAAATAGAGTATGTGTATTTTTATACTATCGATTTCCTTTCCCCATTGACTTCTGTTATAAAATCAAAGATGTGCTGCTCAGGATGATGAAAGTTGATGTGGGATATGTAAGGAACGTAGGAAAGCAACGTCTTCTACACTGACTTATTGAAAGGAAAACTCTATGTTAGCATTTTAATAAAGGTTTTGATCATCAAATTTGAATGTATGGTTAAGATTAACTTCATGTTTGACAATATCATACAAGTCTAGACAATGACATGACATTTCATTTTAAATGCACTGAGTCTCCTTGAAGTGGTTCCTCAGACTCACTGGATGTTGATGGGCTTGAGAGATAAATAGTCTGGGCCGAGAGGAAGGAGGGGCCCAAACACAGCAGAGGCAGTAATTAAAGCAGAACCACAAATGAACAAATGCAGCAGCAGATTCCGCCAGTCCGTAGAAGTAGGTGAAACCATGGGACATAGATTGGCATGGGTACTTGGAAGGCACTTGAGAATTCTGTGAAGAGTCCATAGTGATGCAACATTTCTTTATTTTTTCTATTATAATGGTATGTCTGAATGAAAACATTCATTATATAATGAAGCAAACATTTCCCTGACGTGACAATATTTAATTTCAACATTGTCTATCAAGTAACTCTTCTTCCAAGTCTGATTTACAGCTGTCTCTCAAAATAAAATTCATAACTCACAATGATATGCCTGCCACTCTTTGGCTCTCTGCCATTTTCTAACTATTTTCATCTGTCACAAAACTCCAATTCATATTCTAGCCAGGGAAGCCTGCTCAAAGAATTGCTTCATCTGGCTGCCCAAGTGCTTCACTTGCATGCAGATAGGGATATAGGATTAGGTATTTTCAGTGGAATATGAACAGAAATGTGTGTCACTTCTTGGCTAAGATGATTAAGAAGAAAGTAGTAGTGCCTTCTCTCTCTGCCCAGAGGAAGTTAAACCGGATGACGCTGGAAGTCAGCTGTGAGTGGTGCTGGAGGTACCACAGCTTAGAGTTTGATGGTGCAGAGCAGAATCTCCCTCCACTTCTACACCCTACCCTGTCTTCCACTCTTGCCACCTAACCAAGAATATATCGCACTAAGTCATTGAGTTTTTTTTTGCAAGTGCTATTTAAATATAATTTTAAATAAACATTTTATCAAGTGAGACTTGTCCTTAAATGCCTTTATTTGCAGACATACCACTGCCTTATCCTCTTAGGTACAGACAAGAGAAGGCCTTGTCCTTGACCCCTACCTCTGCCTTGCCCCTTGCTTTCATCAGAAGGCCCAGCTGGAGGAGACAACAGTCTTTCCTTGGGGCCATAGGAATGGGGCCACCCTCCCTGCCATCATATTTTAGGTACTCATGATCTTAGAACTCTTAGCCTAAATAGATCCATCTTCCTAGGGATGGCACGTGGGTGAGAGTGTGACTGAGTTTGGATATGCATGCTGGGGTATCCATGTGCCTGTGCCCCAGGCCTCTCATGATACTGATACAGGACAGCAAGGGGCACTAACACTGGCCAAGGACACTGCCCAAATAATTTACTGGTCACTGTCTGAGTTCTTCATCCGCGTGTGCAATTGCAAGACTACTCAGGTTCAGAGAACAATAATAGGATTTACTTAAAAAACCAGAGAAAAATAAAGAGTTACTGAGGCCAAAAATGACCACTTACCCCACCCAAAGCAGTGTCCAGTGTTTTAAAGTCCTAAACACAAACACTCCCAAGATGGCGTCTTCCCACCATTGCTGACCTGGAGCACGTGGCTGCCGGACTATAGGCCAGGATCCCACCCATGCCGACAGCAGAAGACACAACAGGAGATGCTCCTTGGAGCTGCTGAGATGTGCCAATACAGCACCAGACATGCAACACTCAAAACAGCAGCTGTAGTAGCTGAATGACTTGACAAACGGCCATACTCCCGCAGCTCAGGGAGGTGCCTGGCTCCAGGTCTTTGCCTTCCCTGCCAGGCTGTAACAGCAGTGAAACTGGGAACAGTTTCAGTCACTCAGCTACTTGCAAAGCCTCTGAACTTTTCTTCTCTGAGGCTGACTGCTGGAAGCCTCTCCACATCCTTCAGAGGCCCGCAACAGCCTTCTGGAAATTGGCTTGGTGGGGGAAATCGCTAATCCAGAATCGCTGAAGATCTGATAATACAAAAAAATAAAAAAATAAACAGTTGTAGACTGGGGGCTGTTTTCATCTGCTTGGGCAGCCCCAACTTAATAGCACAGACTGGGATCCTCAGACAACAGATTCATTTCTCACAGTGCAGGAGACAGGGAATTCCAGGTGCTGGTCCCCTTCGTTTTTGTGGGAACTCTCTTCCTGACTTGCAGAAGCCCACCTTCCTGATTTATCCTCAAATGCGAGAGAGTGTGTTTGTTGATAGCAGGGGTCAGCTACTGAGTCAATTGAACATTGGAGATTTTATTTACCCAGAAAATGAGAAATCACGCAGAAGTTGTCAAATCATCATTGTGGTAGGTAAGAAGGTACTATTTTGTACCACATTTCTGCATTATTTTGTAAAACTTTCTCATAATCTTAAAACTGATAAAGATTATTATTTTATATATTAAAATTATGCAAATCATGGCATATAATTGATGAGTTATTTTCAGGTAATTGTATTATAACTGAAAGGAATAAAGTAGGCTGCCAAGTTCACCATTTGTTCATAATAATTTTCATTAAATTGATCACTAGGCATATGCTGGGGTTTTACACATTATATCATTAATCTTCACAATAACACTGTAACAGTCTCCATTCCACAGATGAAAAAATTGAAGCTTGGAGAGTTTAGGTACAAACTTAGTACAAGACAGTCATATTTCAAAATCAGGTTTGGATGTTGCAATTAGAATTAATGGATCAAAAAATACTATAGCTGAATTGAAAAATGCAATAGGGGGCCTTAAAAATAGACAAATGAGGGCCTCCCCGGTGGCGCAGCAGTTGAGCGCTGGGTTGCGAAGCTACCCGGGGCCTCCGCGGCGCCGGTTCGATCCCCGGCTGCTCCCCGGCCACCGGAGGAGGGTCCCACGTGGCGCGCAGACCTCTCCTGCCGCCCGCTGCTCCCCTCAGCAGTGTACTTCGGTCCTTCTGCCTGCTCTGCTCCCCGCTCTGGCTCTGGTGAATTCTCTCACCCTCCCGCGCTTCTGACTGTACCCAGTGCTTGTATAAATAAATAAAATAAAATAAATCTTTAAAAAAAAGTAGACAAATGAAAAAGTAATGGAGAGGATTCTTGAGTTCCAGAGCATAATGTTGGAGTGCACACACATAGAACTACAAAGAGAAAAAAGAATTAAACAAATGAAAATAGTGCAAGAGTTCTTTTGGATAACCTAAAGAAAAATATCATCTATCTGGTGGTGATCACAGAAAGAGGACAGAAAGAAATTCATAGAAACTGTAATTAGGAAATAATTGCTGAAAACTATCTCCACCAGTGAAATGAACCTGACAACCTTATCCAAGAGGCCCCAAAAGTTCCCAGATGGAGATAGTTTTCAGCAATTATTTCCTAACGAATTCTAGCTGTAGCTATAACATCATCAGAGTTTCTCAGTCTTCTGCTTCTGTTTCATGTCACCATTTTTTTTTTTTTAATTCAGTAAGTATTCTTATAACTGTTACCTGGAACAGGTATATTCAGGTGTATTCCACAGTTCTGCTAGATGATGGAGACTTCTCTCAGGGTTATTTATTTATTTATTTATTTTTGCTGCAGCATTTGTTATATTTCCTGCTTTTCATTTTCAGTTTTTGTAGGTTGTATAAAACCTTCAGCCTGCTGCCTCTGCACCTGTTCGGGTAACTGGAGAACTGGTACCAACAAATGGGCAAAAAGTAGAAAGGAACTAGGGAACCAAATGGTCATCTCCAGTGAGCATTAAGTATTCAAGTTTTCTGCTGTATTTTCTCCATGATATAAATGACATTTTTCTTTAGGTTATCCCAAAGAACCCTTGCACTATTTTCATTTACTTTATTCTTTTTTTCTCTTTGTAACTGTTCTATTTTTGTGTTCTCCAACACTATGTTCTGGAACTCATGAATTCTTCCCATTACTTGATTTTGTCTGCTGTTGAGCCCCTGTAGGATATTGCTCAGACTTCTGTGCCTTTGGCCTCTGTGGCTATAACTTGGGGCATTGAGTACAGGAGGCGCTCAGGAACATGGGCTCGGGGTACGCTTGCTTGATTGTGGACACCTGGAGTGTGGTGTGGGCATGCATGAGTGGGCACATCTGAGCCTGGACACTGAGGCTGTAAGGGCAGCAGAGAATGGCTATGAGAGAATGAACAATGGCTATGAGACGAAGAGACCATGAAAGGACACCAGAGAGTAAAGATCCGCCTGCGGGCTGGAGGGCTTGGTTGCTGCTAGCCTCCTGGCCTCCCAACCCCCCATTTGCTCCATGCTACCTACCTGCCACTACAGGCCCTCTATTGCATTTTTAAATTCAATTGTATTTTTTAGATCCATTAATTCTAACTGTAACATCCAAACCTGATTTTGAAATCTGACTGTCTTGTACTAAGTGGCAGGGGTCCATAGTGATCCCCTATGCTAGGCCAACTCTTTGGCCTACTTGTTTTTCTAGTCTCAGGCCAGCCTCAACTGCTAGGCTATATTTGAGGACTAGATGCAGTGCTGGGTACACACTGTAGCTGAACCAAGGCCAAAATACAAATTATTCTCTGTTCCTAGTACAGAGACTTACCTTGAAGTACTTGCTTCTATTTTTAAAAATCCATGTACTTAACCTCTGGTTAGTGAAAGCATTCAGTTGATATCTCAGTTTTGGCTCGAGGTGGGGGTAGGGTGACAGGTCTTTAGAATATCACTGCAGCAGGCCACTTATAAGCAGCCTCGTCTATGAGGAGACACAGGTGAGCTGACCTGGATCTGCCTGCAGGTTCAGGCTTTAGCAAATCTATATGGGAAGCCTCAGGTTCAAGCTAGGAATCATAGCTCTGCACCCTTGCTCCTGTAATTCTTCTACAGTGCACCCTCTGTTCTGGATGCAAACTATGCCCCCCTTATCCATCACAGTGCCAGATGTGAGTATGTGTTCCAGAGTCAAAATCTGTAGGGGGAATGGGACCTACACTGAACAGTCATCCCTCCATCTTATGAGTTGTACTGCTCCAGTGTCACTACAAACTCAGTTCAATTAATGGAGTCTTCCATTTATGCTTTAGGGGTTACTGATTTTTTTCTGCTGCAATTTAGTTGTGAATGCAAGACGCAAACTGGACATCTTCACTCTGCCACCATCCTACAAGACCTCCCTTAATTCTTAAAGATGCATATGAATTTTTCTTGGACTAATATTTGTAATTAATGAATATTTCAGACATAACAAAGAAGAAATGAAAATGCATTTCCCTTTATAAAATTGGAGCTCTCAATGTCTACCTTTAAGGGTTTAGAGAAAAATGTGTTGTGACACAACAGAGAAGCAATACAACATTCATTTTCTTTTCTAGTCATTTGTTTTTCCTGAGTAGCTCACATAGCCTCATGACCTTTGGCCTCCCATGGTCAAGCTTTCCTTTAACATATCCATTAATTTACTTCAAACTATGTGAAGTCCAGGTTATGTGGTTTCCCTACCAAGTATTTCCGAGAGCCCTCAATGAATACTTAGATGTCTTATCAAGATGTTTCCTTTGTGGGAAGTTGAAATAAGGGTCAGGAAAAAAAAAAGACATAATACTTGCAGGCAAACTACAGATCTGAGGCATAGAGCAGGGGAGTGGGAGGGAAATGGATCAAAATAAGGGAGGGAAGTGCACAAAGGACTATGGTGAGGGTTCACAGGTGACGTGGTGTTGGGAGATTTATGGGGACTACACAAGCAGAGAAATTAAATACTGTACAAAAATAAACAAAAATGCAAGAAAAAAAGACATTTTCATGTCTTTTGTTTGTCTTTTCACCATCTATTTTCCCTATATTGCTGTTCCCTTCTCATACAATGGTTCGTCCAGCCAGTAACAGCTTTTCCCTTACAACACCAACCCATGCCTGTGTTGGGACATCTACTGTGTTTCACCAAAACACAGCTAAATTAGGTTGAGTTTATAAGAAAACTCTATTGAAGTCTTGAAGATTACCGCATGACTATAATGTGCTTATAGACATAGATCTCTGCCCTTTTCTCTTCCTGGCTGTCGTGTAGAAAGAGCACTCACTTGTTCAGAAGCAATCCCACCTCCACGGTAACATGTGCCTGTGCACGCCTCCCTCACCCACTGCTTAGACAAAACACTCAACCAGTGAGGCCTGGGTTATTCTATGGAAGAAAATCAACTAGTGGTACGTCTAAACCAATCCTTTTACTTCCTCCTTTTAATCTTTCATTTGGTAAAAAGTGAAGATAAAATGTGATCCCTATGTCCCTCCTGGCACGACCTAGGACTCCATGAAGTACTAGATTCGATGAAAATTAGAAAAAGGTGGTCTTTCTTAGGAAAACCAGCAGCTCACCAACTGTTGAGAAGCAGCAGCCTGATTTCTTCACCCTTAGCCAGATACTCTGGTTTAGAGCCCATTCTGCATGCTGGTCATGGCAGCTCTAACTCCTCTAAGGTTTAGTTCTGCCCAAAACACCCAGGTACATCACTCAGAAAGCAGTTTACCACATCATTCAGGAACATCTCCAGTAGTGTTGCTTTACTGGCACTAGGTTTCCCATGGTACTTTCCTCCAAAACAATGGACATCCTTACAGATCTATGATCTAGCAGGCTCACAACAATAGATTTTTCCTGAACAATATGAAGTTATATTTCAGGATATATTCCACCTCTCACCCTATAACACAACAAGTACTAATCACTATCAAAATGTAGATTCCAATACCAACAAGATCTTTTTGTTAGGATGGACTTTATTATTTTAAAGATTATTTATGCATACAAGAAAGGGGTACACAGGCTAGAGGTGTGTGTGGGGGGATGCGGTGAGAGGATTCACCAGAGACAAAGTGGGGAACAGAACAGGCAGACTGACTGCAATACACTGCTGAGGGGAGCAGCAGGAGAGTCAGAAGAGGTCTGCTGTGCCATGTGGGTAGCTCCCTGGCCAGGGATTGAACTTGAGCTGCAGTGGCTACAGATAGCTTCACAAGGGGTTAAGCTGTGCTTGTGCCACCAGGAAGGCCCAGTATGGACTTTTATGGCCTACTATAGTCTATAAAAAGTCCTTAGTTTTTTTTCTCTGCTATGATTCTTGCTCCAGTCCTCAAAAATACAGCTTAGTTTATTATAACAGAGATGAATGAATGAGTGAATGAATAAAGTCAAAGAAGTCTTTTTGCCAACACGTTAGTATTTATATATGTTAATGTCTTAATTTGCCTGTTGTGAAAAACAAAGCCTTTCTAAAAATGTATTTTTCATACACAGGAATATAGTGCATATGATTGTAAACTTACTGCCATTCTCTGTGACTGTATATACTCTTAACTGAAATTTTACAGGTTATATGTAAGTTTCCAAAGAAACCCCAATAATATACAGGAATTGTCGCCTCATGGGGTGGCAGTATTATAAGTGGCACAGGATGGAGGAAAGACAACTCAAAGTCCAAGTTGAGAGAGAGAGAGAGAGACCTAGAGGGGCTCACACCTCAGGAAGTGCAGCCCCTCTACAAGGGCAGTCTCATATTTATTGAGGATCAGGCTCAGTGAGGTGGGCAAGTCTGTGGAGGAATGTACATGATGGGGGTGTGTATTGGTAGGCATAATAGTCTGTATGTGGTGGGGATGTGCATGAGGGATGCATAATTGTCTGGCACAAGCTAGGGGGGTAGTGAATAGGACCTGTTGCCTGGGGGGCTCCATTGTTCCTGCTGATCAAATCATCCTATCTCCAGTTCCTGTTCTCACATAACTTTCTGTCAAGGTAATATAGATGGTTTTGCTAATCTGGCCAGAAAGTCTGCCTGTTGTTTTCAGCAGATACTGGTTTCCTAGTATGTTCCTCATACTAAGACTTTTGCCCTGGTGAGAGGCTCCCTGCCTGATTCTACATTTTAGCTTGACCAGCAGGAACTCTGGGCACCAAGTCAATATGCTGAGAACAAGGTGGGGTTGGGGAATCCACAAGGAATTATCCCTGCTGAATAATATTCAGAGTGTTGGTCCCTGTAAAGGTCTACAGAATGTCAAGTCCAGAAGCCTATGAAGTCTATGAAGATCTGGTGAAGCCCACAGAAGTCAACTGCTTCAAATGTCTCTCTCTTCAGAGGCTGGGAGCAGAATCCTTTTTTGAAGGCAGTCTGATGAATACTTCCTCTCAGAAGGCTGGCTGCTGACTTACTTGAAGGTGGTCCAGTGAATCATTCTTCTGTCTTTCTGAGGCTGGCTGCACACGCACCCAAGCTGTTTCTCGCTTTGCCTTATATGCTCCACTCTAAATTTTTATTTATTTATTTATTTATTTATTTATTTATTTATTTACTGCATAGAAGTACTAGGGTATAGGCCAGAGTTGGGGGGGGTGGTGAGAGGATTCACCAGAGGTAGATTGGGGAGCAGTGCAGGGAATTTACTGCAGAGGGGAGCAGCAGAAGAGACAGAAGATGTCTGCTACTCCATATGTGGGTTAGCTCCCTGGCTCCCTGGGGATCAGACTCAGGCCAGAGAGTTGACAGTGCTGAAACTTAACCCCTAGGCCACCAGGGAGGCCCCACTCTATAAGGTTCATTGGGCTGTTTCCAATCCTAAACATCTAACTGGACTGTTAAGCACCAATCAGCTCATTTTTTAAATTCAAATAATTAACTAATGAACTGGGCTTGAACCTGATTGGCCCATTTAGCTTGCACCAGGTTAGAGCATTTAGCTCTACCTGACTGGTCTATTTATCAATCCTAGAGCCAGATACAAAAGGGGGACAAGTCCAGCCTGGCCTGCAATCAGGTCAGGGCAGGCTCATTTACCTGTTGACTTCAGGGAGTCATGGCCAGAGCCAGCCTCACTGGGAGTAGTGGAGGGGGAATGTCAACAGTTGGTGAGCCAAGGTTGGTGAGCCTCAGCCCCTAAAAGCTGCCTTACCCCATGGCACCCAGAGGCCACAGGAATCCGGTTAAAAAAACCACCTTGGTTTTGGAAGATAACTGTCAATGAATAAAGGCAGGGAAAAAAAGTTTGCCTAAAAGAGCATTAAGTCAGTTTTGGGGGGCAGCAGTGGAATATGGATCTCAGCTGCTGCTATAGAACAGGTACCACTTTGCCTTGTGCTCATCCATACTATCACAATGGGAAAAGTTGTAAGTTAAGAACTGCAGGTTCCAAAGACCTTAGAACACCCTGAGTGGGGACAGAGGAAACGTGACAAATCATTCCAGGATGATTCCAATACACAAGGGAGCAAGGGGTGGGGTATTAAGATACCATAGGTTCTCTTAGATTAAGGATTGTCATCAATTAAAATTTATGTCTAAGATTTGGGTTACATAAAGAACCACACATACATGCAGGTAAGTTCTCACCTCTGGACTTTGCTTTTTATAAACCATCATAAAATGATTGTAGCATAGTTACATTTAATTAATTAGGAAAACTGATCAATTCAGAGCAGGAATTTCTCAACTCTGTGGCAATAACCAAAACCCCCTCGATTTTTATGCTTTGTTCTAAGAGGAAAATGAGTGGCTCAAAATTCTACCATTGTGAAATTATACTTTGCCAGTTGCCCATGGTCATATGGCAGTCTCAAGAGCTTTGTAGAATCTCACAGGTGGTAGCTGGGCTTGTGCTGGTGAAGCAGGAAGTTTCCCAAGTCTGCTACTTGGGGGAGTCTGCTCCTTTGATGCTGCTGCTTGCTGGAGCAGAGAAGTTGCTGGGTGTACTACATTGTTTGTTCACAGCGGTAGCCAGGGCTACCTTGACCCCCTTCCCGAACAATAAAGAATGCTTATGCTATGATGGATGGGATAGCAAGTTTCCTCATACAAACTATAAAACTTTACCATTCCTGCAATTTGGGGCTCAGCCTTTCGGGAGAGATCCCGCTGAGCCTGTTGGTGTGACAAGGAAATCTCTCTGCACCTCTCTGAGTGCCGTCTGATTTCTCTGGTAAATTGCCGTTACACTGGAGCCACACTTCACATGCATATTGTATTCCCACAGTGGGCACTTGACTGGGCCATGTCCCTCACCCAAAGTAGAAACTCCTAAATCAGGACATCCCCTGGGCTACAGCAGTGGGAGCTCTTCAAAGATCATCTCAATGGCCACTGACGCTTTCCTGTTTGACTGCCAGGAGAAGCTAAGTCCACCCAAGGGTAAAAGCCAAATGAGACAGCTCTCTGATTTTTTGCTGGCAGGTCCCAAGTAATGTTTCAATCATTTACAAAGCCAGCAGGGCTCTCATATTTAGACTAGGTCATGGCATGTCCTAAGTACATGATACTTCAAGGCAAATGCCTGTATGAGAAAAGTCAAAGCCAAAAGCTAAAAATCATATTTGATCCAGAGTTTGTCAGGCAGCTCAATGTAGCATGAAACCAGGTCACAATGCAGCAGAGGGAAGTCACTCCTTATAATGATCCTCTGAATTCTTCTATTGTGAGTTTTGATAGAACCAAATTTTAAAACCCAAGTTTTTGTTATGCACAGGTTGAGCCTGAGTTGTTGAATCTTCTACCCAACATGAAACACTAACATATGTTAAATGACTTCCCTAAGCTTCCCTAAGCGTCTGGTGTCAGGCGCTTCCTTCTTCATGTTTTCAGAGCAGCTGATACAGACTAGCTGCTTGCACAGAGTCCACAGTGCCGGGGAATTATCCACTGTGTAGCAATTGGATGGGGTACGACTCCAATCCTATGAAAAGCAGCACCCTTGTGCTAGTCTTCACCAGCAAGAAGTGTCTGGCACTAAGAAAGTATTGGTTAAATGAATGTTGTCACCTCAACAGAAATACTTAATACACATAATTTCTCCTAGCATTTCTGCTTGCAAGAATTCAAGAGAATTGAATTCTCTTACTTCCAGAGAATTGGTGGAAACTCTTGAAGTAATTGTCACCTAATTATCAAAGAGTAATACCAATCAGAAAGAATCTTTTTTTTTTTTTTAAGATTTATTTATTTATTTATACATGCACTGGGTACAGTCAGAAGCGCGGGAGGGTGAGAGAATTCACCAGAGCCAGAGCGGGAAACAGAATAGGCAGACTGATGAAGTACAGCTGAGGGGAGTAGCCGGTGTGGGAGGAGAGGTCTGCGCTCCATGTGGGACCCTCGCAGGCAGCTGGGGATTGAACCGGAGCTACAGAGGTTGCGGGCAGCTTCGCAGCCCAGCGCTCAACTGCTGCGCCACCAGGGAGGCCCAGAAAGAATCTTTTTACTGAAATAAAAATTAGGGACTCTATAAAAGCATAGTCTCAAATAAGAGAGAGTGAAAACTGAATAAATGTAAGACTGGCATGTTTCTTCTCCAGAAAGAATCTTTTTACTGAAATAAAAATTAGGGACTCTATAAAAGCAGTCTCAAATAAGAGAGAATGAAAACTGAATAAAGCTAAGAATGGCATGTTTCTTCTCTGGAAATAAATCCAGATTTGTGATTAGTACCAACTAGGATGAATGCAAGCCCGTCAGCATTGCTTATCACGACATTTCATGAAAGCCTGGACATGTTTTGGACAACTCCTTTAAAACCAAAGGGCAAGCCAGGGGGCAGCAAAGGAATCTTGCCTTAAGTGCAGCTTTCATAAGACAAACACTCAGAGGCAGCTCTGAATCAGAGCTCCCTGATAGGTTACATTTCTCATACAAATGCTAAGAGAATTCCTGGTATGTTGGATCAAGAAAACTGTGACCTGGTTTAGGAAGAACTTCATGATGGGTGAGCAGGAGACACGACAGTGCAGATGTGCCATTGGAGGCACAAAGGTCATGCATTACCACCCTCACCCAGTTCAGAAAATGTGGTTCCTATTCATTTCTCTTTTTATGTCAAAAAACTTTTATGTCAAAATTTATGTCACGTTTTTATATACTTTTTTAAATGAAGTTGTATTGATTTACCATTGTTTACTATACTATATAAATTTCAGGAATACAACTTCACCCCTATATGCGTATAATCTCCATCACATTGACCACCAAAATTCTAGTGTTATTCCTGTCAGATTGTCCCCCGCACCTATTCCTCTTACCCTCCACCATATTTTTCAGTCTATGATTTATTTATTTTTGTTTTTGTGATTTGTTAGGTGCTTTGGTTATTGATAGCACATATGAGAGAAACCATCTAGTCATTTTCTTTCAGCTTGTGACTCAATTTTCTTTGCATAATCCCCTTAAGTTCCATCCATGTTGTCACAAAAGACAAGTTTTCATTTTTTTAAACAAAGGAGTAGTGTTCCATTAAATATATGCATCACAATTTCTTTATCCAGTTGTCTGTTAATGGGAAGCTAGATCCCTCCCATAACTTGGCTATTGTGAATCATGCTGCTATGAACATAGGGATGCATATATTTTCAGAGCAGTGTTTTCTTATCTTTGAATAAATATTTAGGATGGTATTTCTAGGTAAGATGGTATTTCTATTTTTAGTTTGCTTATTTTTTAGTTGAGGTAACATTGGTTTGATTTACAACATTGTATATTCAATTCTTAGATTTTTTAAAAAAGATTTATCTATTTTTGCATACAAGAGCTGGGGTACAGACCAGAGATGCGGTGTGGGGGGGGCGGTGAGAGGATTTACCAGAGAGAGTGGAAAACAGAACAGGAAGACTGACTTACATACACTGCTGAGGGGAGCAACAGGAGATTCAGGAGGGGTCTGCTATGCCATGTGGGTTTCTCTCTGGCCAGCCATGGATCAAACTCGTTCTGCAGAGGCTGTGGATTGTTTCATAGTGTGGTGCTTTACCCCTTGCACCACCAGGGAGGCCCTCAATTCTTAGATTTTTTTTTTTTAAAGATCTATTTATTTATTTATTTATACAAGCACTGGGTACAGTCAGAAGCGCGGGAGGGTGTGGGAATTCACCAGAGCCAGAGCGGGGAGCAGAGCAGGCAGAAGGACCAAAGCACACTGCTGAGGGGAGCAGCGGGAGGCAGGAGAGGTCTGCGCGCCATGTGGGACCCTCCTCCGGCGGCCGGGAGCAGCCGGGGATTGAACCGACGCTGCAGAGGCTGCGGGCAGCTTCGCAACCCAGTGCTCAACCGCTGCGCCACCGGGGAGGCCCAGATTTTTTTTTTAAAGAACTGGGGTACAGGCCAGATTCTCAGGAGTGTGAGAGGACTCACCAGAGACAGAGCGGGGAACAGAACAGGCAGACTGACGAAATACACTGCTGAGGGGAGCAGCGGGCGCGACAGGAGAGGTCTGCCACATCATGTGGGATCCTTGCCAGCCGGCCGGCTGGGATTGAACCAGCATTACCAAGGCTGTGGACAGCTTCACAGCGCTGTGCTCAACCACCTGCGCCACCAGGGAAGGCCCCTCAATTCTTAGATTTTTAAAAGACATCTGCATACCTTTTCTATAGACGATCTTATTCATTTCAACCTTGAAGAATGCAGAGATGAATTCATATTGAATACCCAGATACAAGTCTTTGTCAAAAACAACCCCTGCAAGTCCCATAGAGAAATGACTTAGACTAAGAACAATAAACTGTCACAGTACAGATTCTATTAAATATGCCCTTGCCAGGTTTGGCTCAGAATAACCTCCACAGGAAATTTCACTGAGGACCTATGGCCAATTGCTGAAAGCCAAATGCTGCTTATTGGACTGATTTGTTGATTGTGTAGCCACTGACTTGTATATGGCAAAGGGGAAGTTGCTCATTGGCAGTCAGGGGAAACAATAAGAGGAAAACCTGCAAGACAAAGCATGTGGTAGAACTTGTTCAAACTCTTTTTCCAGAACTTGGAACGCACAAGTACCTCAAAAGGCACCAGGAAGTCACTCTGACTTGTCCTTCATGTCCTACAGAGGAATTGTTTGTAATCTTTGACCCCACATGACCTATCCATGTATAACACTGGAGCATATTTCAATGGTTTCAGAGCCTTGGCTCATTTATATGGGTATATGGGAGAAGAAAAGTTGAAATCCTCAAACTAAAAGCAGGATGCAGACAAGGTCATTTTCAACTTTGAAATAAATGACATAAATATCTGATCATATGAGTAGAAGGAATATACTTTTCCAGTTGCTGCACATAAATCATAATTTTACTATAGCCTCATGTCATATTAACTGTCTTTTGAATTCTTTCATCACACTGCAATGCTTTACTGAAAACATGGGATTAGTTCTCCACCAGACACTACTGCCTGATAGCAAATTCTGTCTCTAGGATGGCACTCTCTTGACAGCTCTAACCAGCTGCTAACAGGGTACACTTAAGAGATAACAGAGAGTAAAGATGATAGTTGTTTGTTCTAACTGCTTGTGAGAATGAGGCAAATTATCTACCAACTTAAGTTACATCAAAAGAAAGAATACTGAAAATAAGTCCAACACACAAACAAAATTTTTAAGTCTCATGAGAACAATTTAATTCAGAATTTTTGTAAGACCCATCAACGAACAAATAGACAATGAATTAACACGTGTTCTATCAATAATTTCTTAAACTATGTCTGAACTACTTATAGTTTGGAGTGCAGGTAACCTCTTTTCCTTTCATTTCATGCATACCCTATCAAAAGCAGACAACAGGCATCAACAGTTAATACCAAAGCCATTTTTGAGGACAAATCCTAGCAGATTCATGAATTTGGCATATAGGAGCAAGTCTACAGAGGAAACCAAAGACTCCATTTCACATTTTCCCTAAAGTTCAAAGCAAACTACACACTGTTTCTAGCAGCTTCTTTTTTTGAAAGGTCTGGTTTGACTCATTTGGGAGCCAATCTTAACAAAAGGGCTTGGATCGCTCAGGATTCAAGCTCCCTAAGTTCTCAAAGCTGCAAATACAAATGAGAAAAACATGTGCCCTTAGAATCCATGTAGATGAAAGACAATCTTATTTTTCTTTCCTTTTTTATCTTGTTTCCTGAAGACAAATGCCTCTTTTAACTATATTTTAAACCTATACAGACCTGACTATATCAAATGGAGGTTTTATCTGTGAATTATATCAAGAGTATAACAACCACCTACATTGTTATTAGAATATAACTGAATTTAATTCTTTAGGTGTTTTAGCTTTGTTGACTTCCCAAATGATTTGGAGAAAACAAACCTTTTCATAAAAAAAAAAAATGAGTATGACAGGAAAAGGAAATAAAGGAAGTTACTGGAGGGTCTTCAGTACATTTTCCAAGCTGTGGAAGCTACCAGGTATTCACTGAGGAAGTGAACTCCGTGGTGCTGTTATCTTCCATCTTCTTCCCACTGCTCCCAGGTAAGCCCTAATCACCTCTTGCTAGACTATGTGAGGGTACCTAATTGGCCCCACTGTATCCTTTTTTATCCTTCTTTAATCTATCCCATATTAATCATTTAGCCAAGAAACATATACTCTACAATACTAGGGATATTTTTTGCAAACCTTTCAAGTAGTATCAGAGATCTTTAGAAAGGAAAGACTTTTAAAATACCCATTAAAGTGACTTTTTTTTTTTTAAAGATTTATTTATTTATTTATACAAGAACTGTGGTACAGGCCAGATGTGCGGGAAGGTGAGAGGATTCACCAGAGACAGAGTGGGGAACATAACGGGCAGACTGACTGAAGACACTGCTGAGGGGAGCAGTGGGCGAGACAGGAGAGGTCTGCTGCGCCATGTGGGCCCCTCACCGGCTAGCTGTGATGGAACGGGCACTGCAGAGGGTGTGGACAGCTCAACCGCCTGCGCCACCAGGGGAGGCCCTGAAGTGACTTTTAAACAGAATGATCTAAAGGGGGTGATCTGTCTACAAAATTCATTCCCACTGAGTGTATGTGTAAGAATGTATATTTGTGTGTGTGTATCCCCCCAATATGAAAACCTATTAGTTTGTGTTCCTCTCTGAAGTAAACAAAAAATGCTTTTAATTTTTTAGATGTCTATTCCAACAAGAGATTGTGATACACAGAGCAAAAGCTATAGTCCTTATCTGCTGACTTCTCAGATTTGAGATTAAATATCACTGTATCCTTCCCTTTATATTATTTGGGTATAAGTACCATCATTTCTTTAGTCATTTAGTCTAAATGTAATTTCAAAGTATCTAACAAGCTCTTCCTTCCCAGGATTTCTGGTGTTTTCAAATTTTATTTTATTTATATTCTTATGCCCTCTGGCAGTTTTGAGGATCTTTTTCAAATATGTGTATTTATATAGCTATGCACATTGTTTTGAAAAGTTCTTAAGGTATTCTAGTGTGAATTTTACTTTTCCACTTAAAGCTGAGTTTTTAAAAACATTCTATGTGAGGGCCTCCCCTGGTGGCACAGGCGGTTGAGGGCAGTGCTGTGAAGCTGTCCACAAATTCTGCGGCATGGCTTCAATCCTGGCCAGAGGGGAGAATCCCACATGGCGCAGCAGACCTATCTTGTCTCGCTTGCTGCTCCCCTCAGCAGTGTATTTCAGTCAGTCTGCCTGTTCTGCTCCCTGCTCTGTCTCTGGTGAATCCTCTCACCACCCCCGCAGTTCTGGCCTATACACCAGTTCTTGTATGCATGAATAAATATATCTTTAAAAAAATTAATAAAAAATAAAAATAAAAACATTCTATGTGAATAACTGGCAGTTTTAAGAATTTGTTTTAATCTTAAGAGGGCTCATCAATTAAGATGCGTATAAACCTTAGAGAAAGATATCATTTACAGTACAAAATCACACATTACCTTATAGTATTTTGTTGGGAAATAAATACTATCTGCTTAGGATCGAACAAAGGGCTCATGGTCTAGAGAAGAAATGAATTTGAATGCAATCTCTATCCTTTTCATTGTTCTCCCAGAAGATGCACTTCAGATTGCAGTGCCTGTATTCGTCTTCTCGTCTTAAGCTATGTGGAATGGCTCTGTGAACCCTGAAGCACTCTGTTAGTCCTTCCCTGACCAGGAGGAGGGATGACTTTGTGCACTGGAGTTTCTTCTTTTTTTTTTTTAAGATTTTTTTTTTAATTTATGCATACAAGAACTGGGGCACAGGCCAGAGGTACAGGGGAAAGGGGTGAGAGGATTCACCAGAGACAGAGTGGGGAGCAGAACAGGCAGATTGACTGAAATACACTGCTGAGGGGAGCAGAGGGTGAATCATGAAAGGTCTGCTGCATCATGTGGGCAGCTCCCTGACTGGGCATCTAACTCCTTGCTACAGAAGCTGCGGATAGCTTCACAATGCTGTGCCTAACCCCTTGTGCCACCAGGGAGGCCCCAGTGGAGTTTATTCTTGATGGTAAAAAGTTGAGGCAAATTTTTCTATCCCTTCTATTTTTGGCCCTGCAGAGATGGGAGTCTCCTCTTGGACTTACTCTACAAGTATTTATTACCACATTACTTAATACTTCCAGTATTAAAGAGTATTAGCAACATTAATATTACACGCATAATTACTAATTATTGAAGCTAATTAGTGAATCTGAAAAGTTTTTGGCATAAATATGCAAACTTTTTAAAAGCTGCTATTGGTAACGAATGTGTGAAAAAATTACCAATAGTTTTCAATAAAATTGGTCTTTAAGTCAAGTGCCTCTTAAACAGAAGAAAGATAACTAATAATGATTACCCTTAAATTGTGATTAAAATCTACTGGCTGAACAAAATCCCTACAGAAAATAAAATCCTTTTTCCCTGGCTTCATAATTAAGTCTATATATTGTTCAAACTGCAGACTCTCCCAAAGGCCTATTGGTTTTATCATGAAAAAATTAAATTCTGGTAATAGAATTTCTTGTGACAACTTATACCACCCTAATGTAATTTGTGATTTCTTATATTTTAAAAGTCATTAATTGTTCTATTTGTGTATCACTAAATGCAGTTTTAATATATAGTACCAATGAAATTATTTTCTTTAAAAGTCCACTGACACATTTCTTGCTCACGTGTTATTTTCATCTCTATTTCTTCAGTCAGGAGATGTATTATCTGGGCACATTTTGTCATTACCAATTTAAATTCCTTATTATCACCCTGCCTGATTGTTTGAATTTCATTAACAGTTGACTCAGGTGAATACTTATCCTCATTGAAATCTAGATGGGACTGACCTGTTCTATAACATAGTCTTCTCAGTAGCTAAATGGACAAAAGTTAATGATTGATAGAGATAGGGTAAGGCTCTGAACTTTGAAATCAGAATGTGATTCAGATAACATGCACATTAAGCCCTCTTTATTTTAAAAATAAGCCATTGCCTTAAATAAATATATTGCTCTTTTAAGTCATATGTATTATTGAGGTGACATTAATATAAGTTACCAAGTGGTATGAAATTTATGTTAACTTCACATTTGAAAATTTGACAGTAATTTGAACATTTAATATGTTGAAACATTTTCTGGTCACATGCAAAAAGTTAAATTTGGATAACAAATCAAATGAAATCAAGGCAATTCACAAAGATTCCTGTCACAATTTTTTCTAGAGAAAAAGTGTACTTCCTAGTTGAATTTCTTAGCTCCTCAAGATGAATTTCGTGTGACAGACATGGAATTAGATTAATTAAGAAAGTGTGAGGGTTAGGTTAGAAATCTTGAGTTTGATGAGTTCTTTGAAATAAAGCATTCTATAATGAAAGAGTCTACTTATTATACACACACAAAAGCTTCCATGAAAAAATGCTATGATCATTTATTCCTACACATCACCAGAGCACTGGATTAGTCATTGGGTTAACTTTATTTTTCTGATTAGGTAGTTTTACCCCTTCTTCTGTTGTAGGATGGAGCTATCATCCTTGCTGGGAGTTGGGCACCACAAAGCCTTACTGAAGAAGAATGACTACCAAATGAAGAACTCCCTGAGGAAATTAACATGGTATCAATGGCATCTGTACTGAGCCTGTTTGAGAGGCAATGGAACAGGTATAGGCAAGAGATGGGCAGGTATTGCCTGCAGAGGGCTAGCTGGTTATGCAAACTGGCCCTCAAGAGGAAACTTTCTCTCAGGGAGTGAATCTGCCACATTACAGGAATGACCAGGGTTATTAAACTTATCAGTAACCTGGGGTTCATTGAACTTACAGATGCGATAAGTTATTTGAATTTACTGCATTATGAAGATCATGAGGTAGAAACACAGAATACATGCCTATTAGATTTTAAAGAGAATGTAATTGTCAGGGAAATGTCACATTCAATTTAGTCTGACCAATGCAAAATACATGAGACATTTACATTAGGGAAAAAATCAACAGAATAAGGGGAGTTAGATATGTGAACAGGATGTATAACAAGCCTCAACTGTGACAGCCTCCATATCTGTCATAGTAAGTTCACACAGGCCAAGTGGACTGAACAGATCCACTTCTTGTCTTTGATTGGATATGTATTACTCAGAATGACTATGATTTTAATATAAATTTTATGGGGAATATAACCAAGATGAAAATGCATACATTGTGAAAAAATGAAAGATGATGTAAAAATATATAAAATAAAAAACTAAATTAAAAAAATATGACTTTATATCCCTCTTTACTCCAAATAATGAGACCTTTATCTTAGTTTAATTCTAGATGAACAACTTACTTTCCTTATTTCTGTATTAAGCCCATTCCTCTATCTCCCTTCACCATCTGCAAGATTTATAACCAAAAGATAGACCAATTCTGCTACATAACTGTAGTGAAATATGTCTGTGATGCTCACGCAGTCAAAAGGCACAACTAACATATCAATAGCACCAAACCCCAAAGAGACTGGAATGACCACAGACCAAAGTTCTGGAAGCATATATTCTTGATCTAAGACTAATGGCCACTATTGTTATGGCTGATACTGAGGAAATCCTCCTGGGATTTGAAGTCTTGAAAATAATTTCTCCCTCAATCCACAGTGAAAACTTCCATCAAATACTGAGTCAACTGCTGGCATTTATCATATTAATCAATCACAGAAGATTTTTCCCTGCCTCACTTAGTGCCTCCCTTATGTTTTTTTTTTTTTAATTGACTAAACATTTCATATTTTCTTACATTGTTGTTCATTTTTGTACAACATTTGGTTTCTCCCCTCAGGTGTAGCCGCCATAAATTTCCCACCATCACATCACCTGTCCCTTCCCTAATACTCTTCCCTGTGTTGACCTCCCCCGCCCACTGTATGCCTCAGATCTATAGTTCACCAGCAAGTTTTGTCATTTTCATTTTGAAAGACTGAAAGATAGACTAAAAGATTGATAGAGAAAAAGATAGAGGGCCTCCCTGGTGGCACAGGCGGTTGGGCACAGCACTGTGAAGCTGTCCGCAGCCTCTTCAGCGTGGGTTCGATCCCGGCCAGCTGGCGAGAATCCTGCATGGCAAAGCAGACCTCTTCTGTCTCACTCACTACTCCCCACCAGCAGCGTATTTCATCAGTCTGCCTGTTCTGTTCCCCACTCTGTCTCCGGTGAATCCTCTCACCCTCATGCGCATCTGGCCTGTACCCTGGTTCTTGTATAAAAATAAATAAATCTTTTTTAAAAAAAAGAGAGAGATAGAAAGGTCGATAGATTCAAAAATAGGTAGGTAGGTAGGTATATAGACAGATAGATACTACAAGTGTACGAATGAAAGACAGAAACAACAACTTGTGAAAAAGCAAAGATAGTACAATTATGTGAAAGAAAAAATTTTAAACTGTCAAACAAATGGCAATTTCCTCACTTTTATACAGAACGGTATTACAGAAATAAAAGTTGTTTGATTTGTATCATTTGACAATTATTTTTTTTTTAATTAATTTGCACTTTTAATGAGGAATCATGTTGTTAGGTTCCAAACCACTTAAGAGAAATAAAGGCAGCCCAGACATTTGTCTGACACACACAGCCCAGTGTTCTTCTCTTCTTGGACATAAACTCCAATATCAACATCAGATAGGGCTCTGTGAATCTGTTATGAATATCATGTGCCACCACCAAAGTACCAAACATTGATTTCTCTTTTCTGAAATGAGAGATTGCTATTTCTTTACCAATTACTTTATTAATTAATGATAGAGGCACCAAATCATAAAATTAGCCTACTCTTGGGCCTCCCTGGTGGCTCAGGTGTTTGAACACCGCACTATGAAGCTGTCTGCAGCCTCTGCAGCGCGGGTTCAATCCCAGCCGGCTGGCAAGAATCCCACATGGCGCAGCAGACCTCTCCTGTCTCGCCTGCTGCTCCCCTCAGCAGTGTATTTCATCAGTCTGCCTGTTCTGTTCCCGGCTCTGTCTCTGGTGATTCCTCTCACCCTCCCGCACATCTGGCCTATACCCCGGTTCTTGTATAAAAATAAATTTAAAAATCGTAAAAAAAAAATTAGCCTACTCTCTGATACTGATCAATCCAGGGCAGTGTCCACTGTCAGATTCTCTCTAAAATTATCAAACACCAACCCCTATAATAGGTTCTGTCTGACATCCTGTTACTGAGGTACCCCATATTTCTCCATGGTGTATAGTCTCCCTGTCCACAATGATTACTAAATCCCAAGTGTCTGGATGAAACACAGTGATAATATGTAGGGTTGCAAGGTCTGATGCTATAGAAGCTTCATTCTAATCTTAAGGAGAATGGTTATCTTGAAATTTCTGTTCTTTCCCTCCCCCATATTCTAATTGACCTAGAATCCATGATAGCAGCAAAACTCACCCATACAATGTCAGGAAGCTTTGGAATTTCAAAGCAAATAAATGAACTTCTGGGTGGAATATATTTTCATTTTTTAAAAAAGATTTATTTATTCATGCATACAAGAGCCGGGGTATAGGCCAGATGCAGGGGAGGGTAAGAGGATTCACCAGAGACAGCGCAGGTTGCAGAACAGGCAGACTGAAATACACTGCTGAGGGGAGCAGCAGGAGAGACAGGTGAGGTCTGCTGCACCATGTGGGATTCTCGCCGGCCAGCTGGGATCAAACCCACACTGCAAAGGCTGTGGACAGCTTCACAGCACTGTGCTCAACCGCCTGCACCACCAGGGGAGGCCCTGGAATATATTTTCAAATATCATAGTAGACAAACAAAACATAATACCTAAACTCTAATTTTGCCCCTTGTAATAGGTAAATTGGGTTTGGTTGCTGAGTACCAGGAGGAAAGACAATGGAGAAAGTGATATGATACTGGATTATAAAATCTTTGGAAAAGTTCTCTCTGGGAGTCAGACTCACTGCAGGCTGTTTCCTTACATCCATGTTATTGATGATAACATGTCATCAATAAATTCTAAAGATTATTCAAGCTAAATAAACTTTCACACTTTTTAATTCACCATGGTTCAAAAAGAGCTGTCAATACTGTGAGGATGAAATATCAGTAATTATTTTCAAAAAGTTCTCTAAAAATGTGGCTTAGGAGAGGAAACCTCACTGAGCATTTGATCTCTTGATAAATACAAAATTAGAATACTTCCTAATCAAAAAATGAGATAGGAATCACCAGGCTAAAATTAAGACTAAATGAAAGTAAAGGTCAGGTGTAGAGTGTGGTCTCATGCTTGGCCCAATGTGCTCATTAAAGTTCTGGGTTTTGAGGAGAAAGGACAAACACTGATCACAAAACAGGTTTGTTCCCAAAGCAAAAGTAGCTTATGTTTCCACATATATTTATTATATGAATATTTATATAAGAACCACTTAATGTAGGTCATTTAAGAAAAGTATTTACCAGGTAATCTTGATTGCCAATCTGGTCCATCATATATATTGAAGGAATCTCATTTATAGTATCAAGATCCCTCTGTCATAAAGTCTTTAATCACTGCCTTCATTTTATTTCCTGATGTGGGATAAGAAACAGAAGTGCAGTTAGGGATGTTGGGATAACCATTAGGAAAACTGGTAGAGGTGATCTCAGTAGAACTCATTGGAATGAAATGAAATCCTTGGAGCAAAAAGAAAAAAAACTTGATCAACACAATCATCAACTAGCAGACTTACTTTTCGAATTCAATTTTAATGTCCACAACTAGGTCACTGAAACCTAAACTATAGCATTATTAGGTGACTTTAAGTTCTTTGACTTCAACTAATAATCTATAACAGTAATTCTCCCATACCTTGTAATCAATGCAGGTTTTTTGTTCCTATGTAATATATAATTTACTTAATATTCACAATCACGAGAAACAGATGTTATCATTTTCAATGTAGAAATGAATAAACTAACACTTGACATTCAACATATGTATCCTAAGACCTTTAGGACTTCCCTAAATTGACAAATCCCACAGTCATGTTTCATTCCTCCCACAAATGCAATAAAAGATAACGTTAATGTCATGACTTGAAAGTAGAAAACAAGGCAAGCAAACTTGATAAGTAGACCTGGATCTTGGTTACCTAGATCCCTGAACAGATGACAAGCTCTGGCGATTCCACTTCACAGCACATATAGCTCAACACACAGACCTTCATAAGATGTGGAAATGTGAATCACTAGAAGATAGCAGAAACCGGGACACTGAGAGCCAAGAGGTCACTAGAAAAGAGTGACAAATTCAGTAACATTAGGGGTTTCCTCCAAAGGCTCTAGGTATTACCCAACGTAAAGCTGAGACATCCAAAAAATGATTTACTTAATCAATGATCTCATCATCTTAGTTGCACTATGCAATGCTACAGCAAAGAAAAAAGAAAAACACACACAATCCAAAACAAGTAAAATATATGGAAAGAATGGCCATGAATAAACTTAAAATAGCTGTGAGGATTCCCATGCATATCTTTAAAGAAAACACAGGAGACACACTACAGGATTTCTAACACAAGGATGTAGTTGAGGACTCAACTCCTACAGCAAGGGAAACAGAAGCAAAAATAAACAAGTGGCAGTACATGTAAAAAGATTTTGTACTTTGGGCCTCCCTGGTGGCACAAGGGGTTAAGCACCACACTATGAAGCAATCCGTAGGCTCTGCAGCACGTGTTCGATGCCAGGCAGCCAGGGAGCAACTCACATGGCGCAGCAGACCTCTCCTGACTCGCCGGCTGCTGCACTCAGCAGTGTCCTTTGGTCAATCTGCCTGTTCTGTTCCCCACTCTGTCTCTGGTGAATCCTCTCATTCCCCGCATCTCTGGCCTATACCCCAGCTTTTGTATGCATAAATAAATCAATCTTTTTTTTAAAAAGATTTTGTACCTCAAGAGAAACTGTCACAAATACAAAAAGGTAACTTACAGAATGGGAAAAAATATTTACATGTCATATATCTAACAAGGAGCTAATCTCCAAAATTTACAAAGTCCCTATACAATCCAACAACAAAAAAACACAAATAACCCAATCAAAAAATGTGCAATGTACCCAAGATAAGACATTCTGTCCACCAACATACCCATGACAAATTGTTAGCACTTATTATTATAAGGGAAATGCAAATTAAAAACCACATTCAGATACATGACATGAGAGTGGCCCATATAAAAAAGAATGGAATGGACAAATTTTGTTGAGGTTGCAGTGAAAAAGGAACTCTCATCCATTGTTTGGAATGTAAATTAGCCCAGGCCCTTGGATAAGTGCTATGGAGATTTCTTAAAATAGAATGGAAATTCCATATGATTTTGTATCCTGCCACTTCACTGTATTCATCTATTATGTCTATTAGTGTTCTGGTAGAATCTCCTGGACTCTCTCAGTATATTAGCATGTCATCTGCAAATAATGAGTTTCACCTCTCCTTTTCCAATTTAGATTCCTTTTATGTCCTTTTCTTCCCCAAAAGCTTCAGCTAGGATTATACTATGTTGAATAATAGCAGTGATAGTGGATATCCTTGTCTTGTTCCAGATCTAAGTGGGAATTCTTTCAAGTTTTTACTGTTGCTTATGATGTTGGCTATGGGTTTGTCATCGATGGTTTTTATAATGTTTGGGCAAGTCCCATTTGTTCCCATTTTATTCAGTGTTTTTATCATACGTGGATGTGGGGTCTTGTTGGACGCTTTTTCAGTGTCTGTTGAGATGATCTTGTAGTTTCTGCCTTCCTTGTGGTTGATCTGGTGAATGACACTGATTGTACATGTTGAACCAGCCTTGCATCCCTGGGACGAAGCCTACTATTGTGGTGAATAATTCTCTTGATACATTGCTGTATTCAGTTTGTCGGGACTTTGTTAAGGATTTTTGCATCTATGTTCATCAGAGATAGTGATCTGTAATCTTTTCTTGTGGTGTCTTTATTGTTTTTGGGATCATGCTGACCTCATAGAATGTGCTGACGAGTTTTCGTCCCTCTTCAATTATTTTTTTTTGGAAGAGCTTGAGTAGATTAGGTGTTAGATAGGTGTTCAAAATCAACCTTCAAGATTTATAGAGAATAGATTTCTTATTACTTTTCAATTTCAGCACTTGTGATTGGACTGTTTAAGCTGCATATTTTATCCTGATTGACACTTGGGAGGTTACATGAGTCTAAAAATTTGTCCATTTCTTTTAGATTTTCCAGTGTGTTTGCATAGATTTTGTAGCAGGTTCTTATGACCCTATTAATTTCCGCAGTATTTGTTGTATTCTGTCTCATTCATTTCTTTTTTTTTTTTATTATTTTTTTTTTTATTTAAAGATTTTTATTTATTTATTTATACAAGCACTGGGTACAGTCAGAAGCGCGGGAGGGTGAGAGAATTCACCAGAGCCAGAGCGGGGAGCAGAGCAGGCAGAAGGAATGAAGTACACTGCTGAGGGGAGCAGCGGGCGGCAGGAGAGGTCTGTGCGCCATGTGGGACCCTCCTCTGGTGGCTGGGGAGCAGCTGGGGATCGAACCGGCGCCGCAGAGGCCGCAGGCAGCTTCGCAACCCAGCGCTCAACCGCTGCGCCACCGGGGAGGCCCTGTCTCATTCATTTCTGATTCTATTTATTGGGTTTTCTCCATAAGCTTAGTTAACAGCTTGTCAATGTCATTAAATTTTTCTTTATTTTTTAAAAAGATTTATTTATTTGTTTATACAAGCACTGGTTACAGTCAGAAGCAAGGGAGGGTGAGAGGATTCACCAGAGCCAGAGCAGGGAACAGACAGGCAGACTGATGAAATACACTGCTGAGGGGAGCAGCTGGCAGCAGGAGAGGTCTGCGCGCCATGTGGGATCCTCGCCTGGCGGCAGGGGTTCGAACAGGCGCTGCAGAGGCTGCGGGCAACTTCGCAGCCCAGCGCTCAACCGCTATGCCACTAGGGGAGGCCCAATTTCATTATTTTTTCAATGAACCAAATAATCCAGCAATACCTCTATTAGGTAGTTATATGAATAATATGAAAGTTCTAATATGAAAATATTTATTTATATCTATGTTCATAGCAGCACTATCCACAATTGTCAAGTCATGGAACCCATACAAGTGCTTTTCAACAGATGAATGCATAAAGAAGCTGTGCAATATATATATGTATTGGAATGCAAATTATATATACACACACATATATATGTATATATTCACTGAATATTACACATCTGTGAAAAAAGATGAAATAGTGACTTTTGGGACAAAATGAATGGGCTTTGAGGTGATTATGTTAAATGAAATATCAAGGAATGCAAGACAGATTTCAGTAGTTTATATTCATCTGTGGAATATAAATAACAGAAAAAAAAAATACACAGGCAGACTCTAGCAGGAATAAGTCTTGAGCAGTGACCAGTAAAGAATGTGATAGTTACCAGAGGGAATGGGGGAGGGAGGGATGGGCAGGGAGTAAGGTAGATAGGGTATGGGCATGGGTGGCTTGGTGGAGGGTGGGTGGAACATGTACACATATGAAACAACAAAATGTAACAAAAATTAAAATAAAAATTTAAATAAGTGATAAAAAAGAATGCCTTGAAATATCTCAATTAAATACATAAATTATGCTTAAAGGGTTTATATGAAGAACAACAGAAACTTCATGATATGAGACGATCTGTGTCATGATAAAAAAAAGATAAAGCAACATTCAAAATACATAAATGACTATGCAAGAAAAGGTTAACAGTGTTGATCTCTAGGTGGTAGCGTTATGAATGCCTTATATTTTCTTCCTTTTGCTAAGTTAGCAAGCATGCTGTGCTTTTGTAATGGCAACATTGCTTTGAAGGAAGTTTTCTGATACTGCCATCATTTCATCCAATACGGTTATTAAACTAGAGAAATAAAGATCCATTAATATGTTGGTCATTATTTCTATCTGCACAACCCCTCCTGCTCCTCCAGGAGGTACACAGAATGTGAGGTACATTGTATTCTACTTACTAACAAGCATACCACTGCTTGATTGTGAAGATACCATCATGGTAATATCTGACTTGATTTTCTTGATTTTTTTTTTTTTAGCACTGGCCTAGGCTTATACTTTTTATCAACACCTTTTTATCAACACTTCAACCTTTCAGTATTTTCCAGATACACAAGCTGGGCAGGGGAAGGTGGAGAAAGTCTGATAAATGGCAGAGTTGAGTGTGACAGAGAAGAACTACTATCTCTGCTTAGCTCATAACACACACTAATAAAATTTTACAGGTTATTAGAAGTCAGGCCAGAGAAATATTTCATGTGAAAAGAATTCCTTTGTGCTCAAATTGTTGGCATTTGTCCAACAAATAGAGGAATACTCATTAGAAAATGGTCAGAAAACACCCTGTTCATTTCATGTACTTATAAAATGCTAGAATTTTGCTGTCTAAATTGAAAAAAACTGACTTGTCTCTATATTCTAAGTTACTGGTCTAATTGAAAATTCATATCATTTATCCAGAAGTTGATGATGACTACCAGTTCTCATGAGCTGTGGATCGTCCATACAGCAAATGCAACCCCACCCACCTCATCATCCTCCCAGGTCAGCTAAGTCACAGGACATGGGGCAATGTCTTTTCTGAAGCTCCCAGTGTGGTTGGCTGTGATCTTTTACATGCACCTTCAGAAACATGCTAGAAACCCTGAAAGTTATCTGATATAATGTAACACGTAAACCTTGCCTTTCATTTCCCACATAAATGCACACTCTAGAAAAGAAACCTCAGTGGACCATCTATCCTGAACTTCTTCCACATCACCTTGATCTGAATGCAAAGCAGTGCTACCTGGACACTGACTTTTCAGATGAACTCCTTTCCAACCTGGGAGATCCCAATCCACAACCTTAGGCCTCATCCCACCCTCACTGCTCCCTCAGGAATAAGGGGTCAGGACCATGGGAGGATCCATCTCTATAAAGGTTCCCAGAGTGCATTTCCTCACAGGCCCCCACCAACATCTAGGCACTGTACAGCACTACCTGCTGTGCCTTGTGACTATCCCCACCCTGCTGTCCCCCCTCTGCTAATCACTCCTCTGCTTTCAGAGTCAAGGGTGGTATTGGTCAATATTCAACTCTTCATATGTCCAGTTTTCAAAACCCATGAGCACCGATGGTTCTTACTAAACAAACATCTCCTCCTTCATATGAAATCCTTTTTTTACATCCTAAAGATGGATGTAAAAATTGGTGCCTAGGATGTAAAACTAGGCTGCATAAATAATCATTGTAAGCACTTTAATTTAGAAGGTAATATGCTTCCCCATCTATCGAAGTCCATTTTTCTAAGCACTTCGGTCAAAGCCTTGCCATCCTTCATTCTCGTGGGACTCATTTCACCCTCCCAGGGGACAGGTGAGAGACAGCCTCCCTTCTCCAAATGAGAAAACTGCAACTGATAGAAGACTCATCCCATCTCACATAGGATGGGAAGGATAGTTTCAGCTTTATGACTTCAGAGGCCAGTGCTTCCTCCCGTTTCTCCTGACTGTCTGCCTCAAAGCCCTAAGTCAGAGAAGGAAAACTAATTTCACATTTTAGGATACCTTGATTTTCTGTTAAAGATTTGTGTTAAAAGGGATTTGAAGATTTCCTTGGGTGAAGTCAGAGAGGGCTACCCAAACTGACCATTGAGTATTCATTCAAATATTTCTGAGCATTTCTTAATATGCCAGTCACCCTTCCCTTGAAAGGCAGCACCTCCAGGGGGTACTGAATGCCACAGACCTGCCATTTCTGAGTCCAGCTGCCATCTACAAATGTAACGATGGACTTGAAGGAACTGCAAATGCCCTGCTCTTTCTCCACATCATCCCACCTCCCTCATCGTCACTGGCTCTCTGGAATTTACCAGACCCGGGCACCATTCCAGGCTGCCTGCCATGCTGAAGCCATCAAGGTGGTGAATAGGCTCTGTTCTTCTCTCCATTTCTAAAACACACGTTTTTGCATATTCGAACTTTCTAATAACGGAAGAACCTTACAATAGAGACTTGCCAGGTTGCTGTAGAGCTGGACTGATAGATTTCTTCCAGAGATCATTTCTAACACCTTCTGCCATTCATTGGGGGCACTATTGATGTCATACTAAAATCCTGCCCTGGAGGCGACTGACTACACTGTGATGGGCAGTTTATACTTTGGACCTGCCTGATCATGACTCTGTGATCCAGACTCCCAAGCTGGGTTTGGTCCCTCCCTAAGCCAGTGCCAGGTTGAGGCACTGGTGGTGCAGGCCTGGTCTAGGCTGAAGGGACAGATCTGCAATCTCAGCTTTTTATGTAATCTCACCACCTTGGGTGTTTCGTTCTCTTTCTTGCTGCCATATAACAAAATGAAGAATTTCATAACCTGTTTTTGGTTTCAGATTTGTAAGTATATGATACAAATTCATGCAAATGTTGAGTTGTAATGTAGCTCGAAGTCTTACTCATCATTAATTGATGAATTACTTCAGTACTACGTACTATTTAATACCATACTTAATATTTAGTCTCCACTTCATCCCTAGATTAAAGCAACTGACACCGTATAATTAATAAGAATACATCTAGTACAAATTCCTTCAACTTTTCTATAGTTTACCTGGATTTTTTCTTCATTGCTTTCCTAGGAAGGGAACTATTCCTCCTTTTTATCAAATCTAATCCTTCACTGGTTGCATTCTTAGGAAACTCATTCCACATATTTAACACATTTCTTGACTCATCACTCTTCTTTTTTCTTCTGCCCCTAAGCACAGTTAATCCTACTGCATGAAAATAAACCCCAAGATAAATGGAACGTGTCTTAACACAATAAAAGCCATTTATGACAAACTCACAGCTAGTATTCTCAATGGTGAAAAACTGAAAGCCTTTCTACTAAGATCTGGTACAAGACAAGGATGTCTAGTCTCCCCACTACCATTTAACTTGTATTAGAAGTCCTAGCTAGGGCCTCCCTGGTGGCGCAAGGGGTTAAGCACCGCACTATGAAGCAGTCTGCAGTCTCTGCAGCATGAGTTTGATCCACAGCTGGCCAGGGAGCAACCCACATGGTGCAGCAGACCTCTCCTGACTCACCCGCTGCTGCCTTCAGCAGTGTACTTTGGTCAATCTGCCTGTTCTGTTCCCTACTCTATCTCTGGTGAATCTTCTCACCCCCCATGTCTCTGGCCTCTACCCCAGCTCTTGTATGCATAAATAAATAAAATCTTTTTTAAAAGAAATGAAGATACCATTAAAAAAAAAAAAGAAGTCTAAGTTGAGTAATTATGAAAGAGAAGCTATAAAAGGAATCCAAATTGAGGGCCTCCCCAGTGGTGCAGCGGTTGATAGCTGGGTTGCAAGGCTGCAGTGCTGGTTGGATTCGTGGCCGCCCGGCGAGGGTCCCACATGGTGCGTAGACTTCTCCTGTTGCTCGCTGCTCCCCTTAGCAGTGTACTTCATCAGTCTGCCTGTTCTGCTCCCTGCTCTGGTGAATTCTCTCACCCTCCCGTGCTTCTGACTGTACCCAGTGCTTGTATAAATAAACAAACAAACAAACAAATAAATAAATAAATCTTTAAAAATAAATAAATAAAAGGAATGCAAATTGGGAAAGAAGAAGTAATGCCATCATTATTTGCAGATGATACGGAGATATACATGGAGAATCCCAAAGACTCCATGGAGAAACTAAAACAATAAACCAGTGATTCAAAGTGGCAGAATACAAAATCAACACAAAAAATCAGCTTCCTTCCTATACACAAATAATGAACTAGAAGAAGAAATCAAGAAAGCCATTCTATTTATAATCTCACCAAAAAATAAATACTTTGGAAGAAACCTAACAAAGGAGGTAAAGGACCTATACAAGGAAAACTATAAAACATTGTTAAGAGAAATAAAGGAAGACACACAAAAAATGTAAAGCTATTCCTTGTGTAAAGATAGGAAGAATCAGCATTAAAATAATGGCCATCCTACCCAAAGCAATTTACAGATGCAATGCATCTCAATAAAAGCCCCAATGTCTTTCTTCAAAGAAATAGAATCAGAATTACTGAAATTTATATGGAAACACAAAAACCCCAAACTGCCAAAGATCTCCTGACTAAAAAGGGGTGGGGGGAGGAGACATCATACTTCTGGACTTCAAATTATACTATAAAGTCACAATAATTGGAACTGCATGGTACTAGAACAAAAAGAGACCTACAGGCCAGTGAAATAGAATTGAGAGGCCAGAAATAAAAGCTCACATTTATGGGCAACCAATCTATGACAAAGGAGTAAAATATGTACACTGCAACAAGGAAAGGCTCTTGAATAAATGGTGTTGGGAAAACTGGACTCCCACATGCAAAAGAATAAAATTAGAAAATTTTCTCACACCATACATGAAAATAACTCAGAACAGATAAAACACCTCAAGCCACAAAATACATAGAAGAAAACATAGGCTAAACACCCATGACATAAACTTCAGAAACTTTGTGGACTCATCTCCAGCATCAAGGAAAACAAAGGAGAAAATAAACAAACGGGACCACATCAAATGAAAAAGCTTTCGTACAGGGAAAGAGACAGTAACTAAAACAAAGAAACCCTTCACTGAATGGGAGAAAATATTTGTACATCATACATCTGACACGGGACAGATATTGAAGATCTACAAACACTTCATAAAACTCAACAAAACAAACAACAGAAAATAGGCAGAAGAACTGCACAGGCAATTCTGCAAAGATGACACGCAGATGGCCAGCAGGCAAATGAAAAAATGTTCATCATCACTTATCATCAGGGAAATAGAAATCTAAACCACATGAAGTGCCACCTCACACCTGTGAGAATGGCCCATATAAGAAACAAAACAAAACAATACCAGAAACAACAAATGCTGGTGAGGCTGATAGTGCAAATGTAGGTCCTGTCCCTATGGAAAGAATTGTGGAGATTCTCAAAAGACTGAAAGTGGGTCTAGCATATGACCCAGAGATTCTGTTCCTACTTATGTACCCAAAGAACACAAAAACACTAATTGAAAAGGATACCTGCACCCCTGTGTTTATAGCAGCACTGTTTACAATAGCCAAGATATGGAAACAACCTAATGCCCCAGAACAGATAAGTAGATCAAGAAGAGATGATTTGTACACACACACACACACACACACACACACACACACACACACACACACACAATGGATCCCACTCAGTGATCAAAAAAAGATAAACTCATGACATTTGTGTCAACCTGGATGGAACTTGAAGGGATTATCCTAAGTGAAGTAAGTCAGAATGAGAAAGATAAATACCAGATGGTCTCACTTGTAGGTGGAATATAGAGAAACCAAAGGATCAGAGGAAAAACAAATACAACTGACCCTTAAAAACTGACCATAGGGCCTCCCCGGTGGCGCAGTGGTTGAGCACTGGGTTGTGAGGCTGCCCGCAACCTCTGCAGGGTGGGTTCGATCCCCGGCCGCCAGGCGAGGGTCCCACATGGTGTGCAGACCTCTCCTGCCTCCCGCTGCTCCCCTCAGCAGTGTACTTCGGTCCTTCTGCCTGTTCTGCTCCCTGCTCTGGCTCTGGTGAATTCTCTCACCCTCCCACGCTTCTGACTGTACCCGGTGCTTGTATAAATAAATAAATCTTAAAAAAAAAAACAAAAAAACTGACCATAGATCTAAGCATCCAGGAGGGTGAAGAGAGGGGAGGTGGGGAAAAATGGGAGGCAAGCACAATGGACTACGGTGGAGGACTACGGGTGCTTTGATGGTAGGGAAAGTATGGTGAACACACCTGAGGGGACAAATCCTATATTGTGAAAAATCAAAACAAACAAGGATGCAATGATACATTGCAAATAAACCCCCAAACAGCCTACTTCTCTGGATCCTCTGTCCTGACCCAAAAGCCACTGTCCCATCTTCCCCATTTGCTTCTCTACTGTACTGTCTTATTTTCAACAATTGCTGCTCCATCCTTCCAAATCGGTCAAAAAAAAAAAAAAAAAAAAACACAAAGATAATCCCATAAACTTCTTTTAAAGCCCAAATTTTCCATTCATTAGAAATCCTTTGGCTCTCCCACTTGTCACCTCCTATACTAGTACCAACATGGTCAAAGCCACCAGGCTTCCTTGGGTTATTGCAGTTGCTTGGCTACCAGTTCTTGGCCTTCTCCAGCCTATTTTCCAAACAACAGTCAAGTGATCATTTTAAAACATGGCAAAGGATGTACTTCTGCTCAAAGCACACCACTGGCTCAACATTTACTGTGAAATCCAAAGTCCTTCTTAAATCCTATAATGTGGTCAGTGCAAGCATAACCACCTGTTCCTGCCTCATAGCTCTGATCCTGATGTTCCTTCACATACCATATCATGTTTTTAGCATTAGTGGTTCAGTGGTGGAATTCTCATCTGGCAAAGGTTTTCCTGCCTCAAACATTCTATTCCTTCTGCCAGGGATGTTCCTCCTTCATCTTAGTCAAGGCTTAGTTCAATTATCATATTTATGTGTTCTGTCCTCACCATATCTCTATTACTGCACACCTCAGTTTGCTACCACTTTCTTGTTACCTCCTCCTACTATTACAGGGATTTTATTTGTATTATCCCCACTCTCCACCCTCCAACATGCCCCACAAAAAGAAAAGCATTTTGTTTCTTCTGTTCACAGCTGTATTTCTAGAACCTAAAATAGTGCCAGACATATCTTAAGGTCTCAGTAGATTTTTGACTATTTATAAAGAAGAAATACCAAGTCTTCAACAGTCACTGAATACTTTATCAATATAGCTTCCAATTATACAGTTCTATTGAGAATTGTAACAATGTAATCCCAGAGAAAGGCGAGGTTCCAGGTTGCCTGTCCCACACTAAGGAAGGGTAGAGCTGGGCAGGCAGGAGAAGCTAGAAAAGACTGGGAGAAGGATGAAAGAGGGGTATGAGGAAAAAAACTGGAGGAGATACATGGAACTGAGAGACATGTGAAGACATGCTTACTTCTTGGCCTTGAACCTGTACCATGGACTGGGGGGAGATGGAAGGAGACACTTGAAAGAGATAAGAGACATGGGTGAGAGATCATTGGGGAGGCTGACAATGGCAGCTTTTATCTTGACTTGTATTTTGCTTTTGCTATTTTTCTTTCAGACTTGCCTGGCCCCTTCTGTTCCTTTCCTATGGTTCCCACCAGAAGGTGCCTCAGACTTGTGGCAGGCTTTTGGGCCTCAGTGGTCCTACTTTGGGCCAACCCTGTTTGGCTGGACACAAGGGGATGGGTAACTTTGGGTGTTTAACTTGAAACATGTTTCTAGAACACTCCTTGCCTCTATTCTGACCATCTTTGAATCTCGCCAAGTATACCATTTCCATGGCATTTTCCCTTCCAGTGATGGGAGGGAAACTTGAGTGGCCCTTCTGCACTTGACTTCAAGCTGGGGTGTTTAGAGTACCCTGGGAGGGGCCTTGGTGAGGGAGACAGCTCATCTGTGAACAGAAAGGTTTGAGAAGGAACCTCCAGGTTTGAGAAGGAAAAGGAAATGACCAGGGCTGGCGCTGCCTGCATACATCTCCTATCTTGTAATTTAGATAATATTATTTTACATGATCAGTCTTGGAAGTTGCTATTAAAATCAATATGAGTGAAAAAGTATATGTATACTTACATATATAAACTTTATAAGTTAGGAAATAAATAACAAAAATCAACTTGTTATTTCAACTTTGCCAACATATATTTATGTTTTAAATATAAATATATATTATGTTTTGCATTTATAATTTTTCATAGATGTTTTTGAACATTCTATGATGGAAAATTAGAGTAAAAAATTTGGGATGGAGATATCACAAGGCCAGAAACTGGAGGTGGGAGTGAGGAGGGCTAGAAATAACTAACATAGTAGTTAAATCAGCTAAAGGAATGAAAAATCCTAAGGCACAGACTGCTATAGAAAACATCTCCAGGTTACATGGACAGTTTGTTCAATAAATGGTGCTGGAAAACTGGCTACCACATACGAAAAATGAAACTAGACCACTACCTCTCACTGTGCATAAAAATCAACCAAAATGGATAAAAGAACTGGACATAAGACCTGAAACCATAAGATACATAGAAAAAAATATAGGTAAAACACTACAAGATGTAGATCGCAATAAAATCTTTAAAGACGCATCACTGAAAGCAAAGAAAGTCAAGGAAAAGATAAACACCTGGGATTACATCAAACTGAAAAGTTTCTGCACAGCAAAAGAGACATTAACCAAAACAGAGAGACACCCCACAGTTTGGGAAAAAATCTTTGCACTCCAGTCAACTGATAAGGGACTGATCACAAAGATATACAAAGAACTCACATGACTCAACTACAAAAAAACAATCCAGTCAAGAAATGGGCAGAAGATTTTTTTTTTTTTTTTTTTTTTTTAATAGAGGCATGTTTTATTTATTTGTTTGTTTGTTTTGTCTATACATGCACTGGGTACAGCCAGAAGCGCGGGAGGGTGAGAGAATCCACCAGAGCCAGAGCGGGGAGCAGAGCAGGCAGAAAGACCGAAGCACACTGCTGAGGGGAGCAGCGGGCGGCAGGAGAGGTCTGCGCGCCATGCGGGACCCTCCTCCATTGGCCGGGGAGCAGCCGGGGATCGAACCGGCTCCGCAGAGGTCGCCGGCAGCTTCGCAACCCAGCGCTCAACCGCTGCGCCACCGGGGAGGCCCTGGGCAGAAGATTTTAAAAGACATTTCTCCAAAGAGGAAATGCAAATGGCCAACAGGCATATGAAAAAATGTTCAACATCCCTTATAATCAGGGAAATTCAAATTAAAACCACACTGAGATACTACCTTACACCAGTAAGAATGGCACATATCAAAAAAAATAAGCAACAACAAATGTTGGCGAGGATGTGGGGAAAAAGGAACTCTCCTACATTGCTGGTAGGAGTGCAAACTGGTCCAACCACTGTGGAAAGCTGTGTGGAGTTTCCTCAGTCTACTAGAAATGGAGCTACCATATGACCTGGCAATTCTACTCCTAGGGATCTACCCAAAGGACACAAAAACATTGATTCAAAAGACCACCTGTACCCCTACATTTATTGCAGCACTATTTACAATAGGTAAAACCTGGAAACAACTCAAATGCCCAAAAATAGATGACTGGATAAAGATGTGGCATATATACACAATGGAATATTATTCAGCTATCAAAAAAGATAAACTCCTGCATTCGCAGCAACATGGATGGAACTAGAAGGAACTATGCTCAGTGAAATAAGCCAGAAGGAAAAAGAAAAATATCGGATGGTTTCACTTACAGCAGGAATAGATGGGACTGAAATAAGACATCAGTGTAAAAAAATAATAACAGTACAAAACACAACAAAGCAAAAATGGACAATATAAATCAGAGACATACTGTTGGGGAGGAGGAGGGAGAGGGATGAGAGGGAGGGAGGGAGGAGCACAGGGGACTAAGGTGATGGTGCATGGGTGCATTGGTAAAGGAAACTTTATGGGAACTAGGCCTGAGGGGGTGGGGGGAAGAAAATATTGTTTAAAAATGAACAATGATGTAAAAAATTAAAAAAAAATAAATAAAAATAAAAACATAAACAAGCAAATAAACAAATAACTGCAAACTATTGCGTTGAAATTATATGTTTGAAACTTTGAAATATGAAAAATGTAATGTCCTTTCACTTTGTGGTGATGGTTTGTGGATTATTACATAAAATTACATTTGTAAAATATTTGACAATAAACAAAATGCATTCATTTAAGAAAAAATGCAAAAAAAAAAAAAAGGAAGGAAAATATCTCCAGGTTTAGACCAAAGGTGGGGATATAGAGAATCCAGGTTTTTACGAATTAACCTAATGATTCTAAAAGTGATTAATTTATAAATAGATAAAAATTCAACAAAGTAAGTAACCCCTCCCCAAAAGAAGAAAACCATATAAGAACAATTTGTGGACTGGTTAAAGACAACTTTCCTCCCAAGACTGCCCGCCTGTGACGATGCATGTCACTTTCCCTTTTTCTTCTCTCCTCCTTTTCCTAATAAAACTGTCTTTTGAAAATGTAACCTTCGCCTGTCTGTGTCTTCATCTGTCTGTGCAGACTTCTTCATCTCCTGGGTAAATTTTCTGTGTGCCACTAAAAGGGGAACTCCGCAGAAACTTTTGAGGTAACCCATGGACCCTGCTCACCAAACCCCAGATCTCATGAAAATGACATCATTCTCTTTAAAATCTTAAAAATTATACACATAGAATCATCAAATACCAGGCACAGAGTCTCACAAAGCAAATACAGATCTCCAGAGCTCTTTCCAACTGTGCAGTCTATCAAGATTTCTCTGATTAAGAGTTTTCAAAGGTTAAAAAATCTCATGCTAGGGCCTCCCTGGTGGCGCAGCGGTTGAGTGCTGGGTTGCGAAGCTGCCCGCAGCCTCTGCAGCGCCGGCTCGATCCCCAGCTGCTCCCCGGCCACGGGAGGAGGGTCCCGCATGGCGAGCAGACCTCTCCTGCCGCCCGCTGCTCCCCTCAGCAGTGTACTTCGGTCCTTCTGCCTGCTCTGCTCCCCGCTCTGGCTCTGGTGAATTCTCTCACCCTCCCGCGCTTCTGACTGTACTCAGTACTTGTATAAATAAATAAAAATAAATCTTTAAAAAAAAAAAAATCTCATGCTAGCAGAATGTTTAGATACTAAAGCAGAGTGTTACTCTTGGTTAATATTTTTAATATTTCTCATGTAGAATATATTATTTTTCCCACCAAAATAGCACTATATTTGAATAAAGTGCTGTTGAGTTTAAAAGTACTTGTGAAATACTTTAGAACAAAACTATTACTGTAGAAATACTTGTAATAAAATTAATTTTAAACTTTAATGAAGAATCGGGGGTACTAATTCCTTGATTCTCTCTCTCAGGGATAAGAAAAGCGATCCACAATTCCAGCAGCTCACTTTTTGTATTTTAGGCCATGGGAAAGGCCTGCATCAGAGTGGAATTTAACTTACTTCTCAGTAAGATTCTAGTAATATCCTTAGGGGAATATAGGATAAAGTTCACTTAAGAACAGCATTTTCCTCACAAATTTCAGAAGGTTCTACAAAGACTAATAGCTACTCATTTCTGTTTCTGGAGAATTTAATGAACCACCTCTTGATAGAATTTCCCAAATGGCTTATCCCAGAGGATTTTTCCTCCTTGGAGTACACTATCTCTGCCTTCATAGCATTTCAAGCTTCTGCAGTTCTTGGAAATAAGCCTCCACTAAGAAATGGAGCGGGATTTCTAGGCTGCAAAGCAGAGAAATATAGAAAGTGAATGTGCAGCTAAGGCAAACAAATCTCCAATATATACGAACATGTGGCTGTGGTTCTCTGTCCCTCTCTGGCCTCCTGGCCCTGGCTTTTTCATTCCCTTGTGGATATGCAAGTCCTGGGGCTCAGGGTTGGGCAGGTGTCTCAAGGGGCCCCTGCAGTGGAGACCCTAGGGGGGCTTCCCTGGTGGTTCCAGCTGAAGTGAGAGGGCCACCAGCTGCCTGCCTTGTCCTCCTCCCAGGGGCACCCAGCATTGTTCCTGGAGACCAGGTCAGAGCTGCTACATTTGATTCTTTTCTTGAATTTCTTGGAATCACTTTTCCATACCAGCCAGTATGGCAAGGTTTTCCTGCAGCAGTTTGCTGTCTGGAACCAGCTCTAAGTCTCCTTCATAAGCTGTTGGGGACACATAGTTTTCCTGTGGGGACAGAGAAGAATTGCATGCTATCCATCCAAATGAGCTTATTTTACCTCCCTTTCCCCAACTATGATGTGAAGGTAATAAAAGATACCTACTCATATCCTAAAGTTAAAGGGGTTTTTATACATTTAAATCATTTGTAACAGGACTGACACCTAGTAAGCTTTTAATTCCTGTTAGTTATATTATTTGGTGTAGCTTCCTAAAATAATGCCTTAAAGAGATGTCTTCTTACTCTACCCTTTAAACATTTTTTTTTTCTGAGCTAAAGAGCACAGTTAAAAATGGTTACAAAAATCAGTTAAACCTTAAAATCATTCTGCTGAGTGAAAAAAGCTGGTTTCCACAGGCTACATATGCTAGGATTCCATATATATGCAATGCATAAAAGGGGCACATTTACAGCAGCAAGCAGACAGTGGTCATCTAGGCTGTGAGTGAGAAGATAACAAAAACTGGACCATGGAGATTTTCTAAAATTGGATTCTGGTGATGATTGCACAACTTGGTAAATATACTAAACTCACTGAATTAAATTACACACTTACAAAGCTTTTTAAAGGAATATTTGCATTTTTGCTTAGGTCTTCTTATAACAGGACTTCTACCAAGATGGATAAAATCTGCTATTTGTAGGCAGTTAAAATTCAGCAATAAACTGTTAAGCATAGCACATAGACCATGTTCAAACATTCCTTGGGGAGAGATTGATTTTAATATATTAAAACTTGTTGCTCAAGAATATAGTGTATCTCTCCAATTACTAGTTCTTTTTTATATCTATTTCTTTCTTTAATAATTCTTCATTCATTCCCAAGGTATTTAACTGGGGAGGGACACCCCATTAGCTTACCTTGATCGTTTTATTTGTAAATATGACAATTGTCATATCTGTAACAGTCACAGAAATATGGAAGCACACACTTACCAATGTACTTAGGCATTATCCAAGTTTCCTCCAGGTTTAAGAATGTGTTCGTGTTAACATTAACAGGTGAAAATTGGATAGTGATTGTCATAGAGTGAAAGCTAGATAGTGAGTATCAGTATGAGTGGGAGGTCACAATTCCATCTTGAGAGGCTAGCAAGGTGTTGTCAAGCTATCTGAATTTAAAGCATTTGGATGAGATCTGAGTGCAATTTGATTCCTCAAGGCATTTGAGTTCGAAAGGTGAGGAGACCTGCAGACTTTCTGAATATCTGTTCGTGTCATATTACTGAAATTAATATTTTACTAAATATGTTAACTCTTTTGGACTTGAAGTAAAATGTGCATTAAATATGTTAACTCTTTTGGACTTAAAGTATTCTGCCTTAGGCACTTATTTTAAGAATTTCATCCACTGTTTACATAAAATTAGTAATGTTAAAAGTTTCAGGGAATATATAAGGAGCTAAAATTGGACTCTGAGAATTCACAAACATGCTAATAAACATGTGGATCAAATATGTCTATGTGAAGCAAATATATCTATGATGCACAGATAGAGAACATGGATGAAAGAATATTTGGAAATAAAAGGTAAAACACCAGGTTCAAATGTAATTAATGTAGAGTCGTACTATATGAAATTCATCGTACATATTTCAGTCGTACATATTTCAGCTGACTATAGTGTTGAAATTTATAACTGATAGTAAAAAATGTTGAGTATATGTAATACATTATTAGTATTATAAGTATTAAGATGAATAGCATACAGATAACTATTAAGGTAATAGTGTATTAGCAGGTATTATAAATGACACTCGTCATAATCATAGTGCTTGGTCAATAGGTCGTAGTCTGTACTTTACACACCACTTGTCATATAGAAGGTAGGGAATGACTGCAGTTATTATAAGAAAGGCCAGACCACAAGTTCAGTTAACTAACTTGTACTCCCTTAATCCTTTGTTAATCATACTGGAATATTGCACAAATAATGCTTGTCAGACCTTGGTGGTAACTTTACTGAAACAGAGGTATTCAATATCAGGTTGTATCACCTTGCATAAATCGAAATAGTTGTTCATCAGCTGATGTACAAAATTTCATCCTGCTTGTGAATAAGTGATTTGAGGTTTTTAAGCCTGAACTGGGCATAGAAAAGATTTAAGTGTGTAAATGACAATGTTTGAAATGTAAATATAAACTTTGAATATAACATTGGCAATCACCTAGATTGAATTGAGTGCAGACAGGCCTGATGGCAGCATAAAACTGGGAAAACCAAATGAGAAAAATTGCTTAGTTATTGTAATAGGAGCTAGTGAGAAGGAGGAGACACAGTGATTTCTAATGGAATTGAGTTTGAAGTTAGTGATACCACAGATTCTCCTAGGTACACAGGAGATTAAATTTGAGTACAAATTATAAAACCTACTGAGATATATTGAATTTGAGGATTTTGTGTGGCAGTCATACCGCAAACTATTATTTGTTTATCTTAATTTTGTTTGTCATTTGCTAAAATTTACTCAATCTATAGAGAAGCCAAAAAAAAAAAAGAAAGGAAAGAAAAAACGGGAGTGGTGGGGAGGCATGGAAACACCTACTAAGTGAGCACTTGTAGTAAATACAAACTGTTTGGACCTGTTGTTCCTCTCCAATCTAAAGCCTATCTCCTAGTTTGCTTCTGCAGATAATATTCGACACAATGAATTTTTTTTATTTTTGGTAATCACACTGTTTTCTAGATAGACTAACACTAACAACACATCATTATCACAGCAAACCTTTGAGGTTAAGGAGGGTTTCAATCTTTAGGGGAAATTTAGTCTTCATTTCGAGAACTTGGAAGATGTTGAGCTGTTTTTAAAACTAACAGGAACAAATTAGTCTCTTTGGCTATACCGGGAAATTTAACTCTTATAGGACAGACTGAGACAGGGCAAGCTAGGGTTATTAGGCAGTTTTAGGGACAGTGCAGGAGGGGACCTCTGAAGAATTTAGGGAGGCTTCAGAGATAAGGACAACCAAGGGAAAGTAACCCATTCCACTAGGAAAAACAAACATCTCAGGACCAAGGACAACTTTGTTAATGCTAGTCCTGGTTTCCTTCAGGTGGTAAAGGGAGGTAGAGATTGGAGAAATGGAGAGTGGTTTAATTTATGGACACATTAGAAGGGCAGCTGTTTAACTTCAATGCAGGGATGCCCATCCAGAGGACTGGGCCATAAATTTAAAGATGCAACAAATGGGGAAAAAGAAAGCTGTTAGATAAGGAATGTGAAGATCCCCTACTCAGTAGCAAATTAAGTGAGACAGCCGAGAACTAACCAATCACAGAGAGACTGGTGGAGCTTTAGAATAATCAGGGAAAGAAGGTATATATTCCCTGAGACATGACTTCACTCTGGCTTCCTTGCCCCTCCCAGGCCTGGTTCCCTGGCCTGGGAGTCCCACTTTATTTCTGTTCTTTTTCTCCTCAATAAACTTTTTCTAAACAAACCTGCCCTGCCTCTTCTCGCTTGCTTGCCTGAGCGTCTGCAAAGTTCCTGCTGGGGCTTCGTGAGACACCAACCCGTGGGGGGTCTAGTGGCTGGGGCTCAGCACTGCCCTGCAGCCTGGAATCCGTTCCTGGCTGGGAGACTAGGCCTGACAATTCTGGTATCAAGACGTTATCCTAAAAGCAGACCACAGAGGAAAGCAGGGAGCAGGTGTAAAATTTAATAGCCAGTCTTCAATGAAGCAAGAGTTCTTAGCCTAAGACCCACAAAAAGGGAAGAGTTCTTGTTGTCTTTGTGGCTAAGAAGCACTTTGGATGTATATTAACTTACTTAGTTTTCATAACAATCATATAAGATGTTCTCCTGCCATTTTACAGATGTGGAAACAGAAGACATGGGGATGATCTAATGTGCTCAAGTTCACATGCCATTGTAAGTGGCTGAACCAGAACTTTAATTCCAGAAATACTGGCTCCAGTGTCTATGATCTTATCCACTGCTCAATGCTACTTCTTAAATACGCGAAGAAAATAGAAACTTGCAAGTCAAGTTGATATAAAGTCTTTGGATTAATTCTGATGTGGAAGTCTGGAAACGAAATTGCATCAGCAGAAATTAACTGCCCTAATTACACAGGATAATTTAAACTTATTGAAATTTCATATTTACTAATCATTAATTCTCTAGATAAAATGATGTGCCTTGTTCCTTTGAAAATTTAGTGTTGTGGTTAACCTTTCAGCTATGAGACTTTGGTTAAATCACGTAAGTGTCATTTGAACCAATTTTCTTTCCTATTAAAACAGATAAGAAATGGTATTACCTTACAGCTTGTACGGATTAAATAAGATAAGACAAACAAAGGGCTTCCTGTATAAGCATTACTCGTTATTATGCCTTTATAAAAAATAAGAAAATTAATTTCAATGTCTGATTGAAAAATTGGCAACAGATGGGTTTGTTCTCCAGCAGCTCCCAATTAACTTCTCCTTCCGAAGTCTCTACTACTTCATACTATAAAGTGTTAGGAAAAAATGAGTTTACTCAAAAACACTCTGCAGGGAAGGGAGAGAATTAAAACAGGGAAGGGAAGAACACAAGGGACTAGGGTGACAGTGCACGTGTGAATTGGTGTGGGAATTTTACCGGGACTACACCTGAGGAGAAAGCATGCATTTACAAAGAGGAAGAATGATACAAAATATATATTAAAATATACGTGTATAATAATGAGTTTAGTATGTTCTTTCCCAACAAATCTTTGAGTGTACTTTCTTACTATCTGGAACACAGGAAAAACTACGAGCTAATAACTTAAAATGTTACCTGTCTGCAAAAGATAAATTTAAATGTTCCTGACGGGAGACTACAAAGAGCAGCAGACAGAAAACCTATGCGGAACTTGGCGTGACGGTATCAGAATTGCCAGTGAAAATGCCTGCGTTCCGGGCTCGCATTAGTGACGAGAGTGACGAGTGCGTTCTGCGGTCTCCAGGTCGCTGGCGGGGGCAGCTCTCCCTTCCAGGAGGGGCTGTCTGCCAGACAGCCGGTCACACCTAGCGGCCCGTCACCTCAACACCGCCCAGCCCTGCCTCGACTACCTGGGCCACTCCACGCACACAGAAATACCGCGAGAACGCCGCGTGGTCCCGCCCTCGCCCCGCCTCCATTCTGGCGTATCTCCGCGGTGGGCGGCTCCGCTTTTTCTCGCGATATTTCCGGGGAAACGGGAACTCGGGAGGCCCGGGTTTCTGTGAAACATGGCGGTTGGCTGGGACCATAACACAAGGTAAAACACCGAAACCCCGTCGGGCGCTGACCCCGGTTGTCCCGGGGCTGTCCAGGGCGCGGTTGTGGTCGAAAGGGTTGAGAGTCCTCCCCGGCTGCGGCCCCGGGCCTCGTTGCCCGGCTCGGGAGCTGCTCCCCTCCCCGGGGGCGTCCCCGTTAGGACCCTCGGCTGCGCGGCGCCCGAAGCCCCCTCGCCCGGCCCGTTGGGCGCGATTCGCGGGAGAGCGGGCGCTGCCCGGACAGTGCCTGCCCCTGCCCCGGCCGCTCCGGGCTCGGCGCCCCCGGCCGCGGCGGGGTCCCGCCTGGGGAAGACCAGCCCAGCCCCCGGGGGTCCGGTCCTCCCCCCGCCCCTCTGGCCCCTACTGAAAGAGATGCCACCTTTTTTTGGCTGCACGCTGTTCTAGCTTTTTAGGAAAGACCGAGGTCTTGGCCTCTCCTCGAAGGAGAGTTTCGCACGCCTCTTGGGAACATGAGAAAGGGGCAGGGCAGGACGCGATGCTGTAGGGCGGACAGGTGCGAGTGTCACTCCTTTTCTTAAACCCTCGAAGGTTCCGAAACCCTGAGAGGGTGCAGGTCAGCTCGTGGTAGAGAGTGAGCTGGGCTGTCCTTAGTCTGTAGCGTCCATAGGTTGTGGTTTGGGAACACACGTTGAAGCAACTTTGAGCTTTTGGATTTAGTGCCCTCGAGACTTAAACACAAAGTTATATAATATCTGTCAAAATGTTGCAAGACCGGCTTTCCAAGGCGATTGAAGATGCGGTGAAAAACTGTATTTTTTCATGCGTTTGAAATTGTACTTAAGTATTTAAGGTTGTTGCCTAGCCCGATACTTTGAACTCCAGTTTACAACCATCGTAAAGAAATGAGTCAGGCCCGTTCACTTAATTTGTTGATGGATCTCTCTAAATCGATACAGTTGTTCTGTCTTAGAAGAAAAGCATGGAAAAACTTCATTGTGGCCGGGGTCGGGGGAGGATTTGTTTCTTTCGGATAATAATCTTTATTTAGGATACAAGAGGTTTGTAATGACTTCAGGTACAAATCATAAAGTATATCAAACTTGAAAGATCTCTGTAAGGAAATCAGTCCTAGTCTCTGACAACAGCAGAGAATTGTGAAGAACCAGACATTTATTTTCTTAGAGGTGGTTGGTGATTTAAATGGAAAAGTAGTGAAACTTATTTTTAATAAAAGTTACTTCCAGGCAGCCCCTACCTGCTACAAATTCTGTTTAACAGCTTTTTGATATGTATTCTGATTCTGTCTCATTGTCATAATGAGTAAAATCAACCTCTTTATGCCTTAGTTTGTTTCCTTATCTACAAAATGGGAATAATAATCATACCTAAATTATAAAGTGGTTGGTGATTATTAAATCAATTAAAGCATGCAAAACATTTAGCAACAGTTAACATTCATGAAGAGATCGCCCTTGTAGTTTTTTAAGTTTTGTTTTCTAACTTTTGTGGTTACTTACAAACTGTTGCCTTGGCATGTCAGTCCAACTACAGACTGAAAAAGATACTTCAGTTTTTTTCTGATGCCCAAATTGACCTCCATTCTTGTCTTTAAACTATCTTCCAGTTGCTCACTTTCTTAAACTGTTACCCTATGAACTACTAAAGTACAAATCCCTCCCTTTCTACCATGTAGTCTTACTACAGTCTAGGTTAGTTCTACTCCCTAGTCAACCCATTCCTGCTGTCTGATACATTCATTCTCTTGTAAATATATTTCTCATGTCTCTCACCTTTTCCTCACACATGCTCACAAGTCTTCTTCCATTTTCTTCATTTATTGTTTCCTGTAGTCAAGCCATTCTTTGTCCTTGTTTCACATTGCCAAGAAGCACTTCCAGACTCTGTCTTGTCACTCTGGAGTCTCATCCATTTATACACAAAGCACATATATTGTGTATAACTGTGTTGTCGTCAGAAAAACTTAGGTTGCTATGTAGGCCCTTACTTACTATTTACAAATTTGTAAAGAACCCCAATTTCTAGGAATTCTCTACTATAATTTTATTTTAAAAGGAGGGAAGGGGGAATAATGGTTACTTCACAGTTTTTTAATAGAGATAAAAATGAGTCACTTAAAAAATGTCTACTTCTAATTCTCAGAAGAAATGCAAAGATTTGTTTGTTGCATGTTTGAGATTTATATGAAAGTAGTGGAGGAAATGGGAGTGTATCTGAGGTTAGTTAATGTTGTAAGTAGGCTGAGACTACAGATGAATGGGATAAAAGACTGGAGTGGTGGCTGCAGAACAGTATGGAAAAACCTTGTAGCAGTGGGAAGCAGAAATAAATATATTCTTTTCAAAGAGGGGCTTAGTAACCTCTCAATAAAAGTGACCAAAATGGAAGAACTGTAAGCAACATGGTAAGGAATAGGTCAGGTGTGCATGAAATATATTTACAGTAGAACGAATGTCTTCAAAAGCAAGGAAAATGGGTTGACCAGATGACAAGGGTGGCAGACCTGAGCTACAGTGCAGGAAGGCTCTGGAGGAGTGGAAGGGCAGGGTTTTGTACTTTAGTACTTCAGAGAGTGACAGTTTAAGAAAATGAGCAATTTGAAGATAGAGTTTACGGATACATTAGGCACACAGAAGGAAGATCAATTCTGGGGTCACTACCTAGATAGTAACCCAAGTTTTCTGATCTCAGAACATTGATCATATTTCACTTCCAAGTAAATCTTTTTACATTGTTCATTTGAATTATGTAGGGCAAGCAGTTTTTCAAATGAAATGTTTAATAAGTCTTGATTATGATTGTTTATAAAGTGAAATCGTCAGACTAGTTTCAACAGAAACTATCTTTTCTGTTGTATTCTTATCCAGTGTGATCAGGTAACTGAAATTTACAAATTATCTTTTGACTTTTCATTTCTGAGGTTCAGAGATGGCATGGATGATACTAGTCTCCTTTGTCATTCTAATCATTGATTTGTATTAGTTTCATAGGACTGCTGTAACAAACTGCTGTACACTGGATATCTTAAAACAATGGATATTAATTCACTCAGCATTCTGGAGGTTAGCAGTCAAATCAGGTGTTGGCAACCCCTTCCTGGTACCTCTGGGCAGTCCTTGGAGCATCTTGGTTTGTAGATGAGCTGATGTCACACATCCCTGTCTCTGCTTTCAGATGGCATTCTCCCCTGTGTGTCTTCTCATGAACTTTCAAAAACACTGGTCACTGAATTTTGGGGAGCTTGATCACGTTTTAACTAATTTTATTTTCAGAGACCCAGGTATTTCCAGATAAGGTGAGCTCACAGATATCAGGGGTTAGGATTTCAATGTATCGTTTTGGGGAACATAGTTCAACCCTAAACATGGCTCTATGCAGTAACCAATTAAGCAGTTCTCTTGTTGCCGGTGTATATTAAAAATAGAAGTTAATTCCTAAAACATGGGTAGCAGCAGTTAAATTGTCTCCATTTTTGTTGGAGAAGTAATTAAACTTAATTAAGTAGACTGTAAAATAAAGGCATGTGTTCTTAATTTGGGGGAATTGATAATCGCAATATAGTGAAAGGAATACATTGATGACATTCTAAGATTGAGTGTTAATAATGCCTGTCCCAGCATGAAATGTAATTTATTATATTTTATGTGGTTTTCCAAAGCAGTGTACAAGTCTTGACTGTTACCATGGCTCTCTGGAATTTTTTTGGCTGTTTTGCTTTTTAATGTGTAGAATAGTTTAGGAGAGAAATGGAAGAAAACAGATATGATACTGGAGATTGTCAACGTATGAAAAGCTGCACCAGCCATTGGGCAAAGGAATCTAGTGTACTGGCTCCTAAATTTTTGAATCTCCTCAATTAGTACAAGAAAAAAGAGAACAAACAAAATGGGAAAGGGCTGGGATTTGAGGACAGAAAAGTGAATCATAAATTTTACTCAAGAAGGATATTCCAAGACAAAAATAAAGAAAAAGGTCTCTGTCATCTACTTTTATTATTTCAGAAAATTACGGGCATTTTGACACCCATAAAGAAAGGCAGTAATGTGAGAAAAAGGGCAGATTTTTGTAATTTCAGTAACATTAACATTGCATTATAATATCATATAACTTAGCTGTGCATGATTAAAGAGCTGAACATGCGTGTACCACATTAAATTCACTTCTGAAAGTCCAATTCTGTTCTTCACCATATGACCCCTTTTACCTAGCGTAGCCACTCCCCTGCTTTTCCTTTTGGTAACTACTGATTGGTCTTATAGTCTAAAAGTTTATTTTTGTTTGATTTAGTTCGCTGGCTCTTTGGTAGCTCTGTATACCATATGAGTAGAAGGCACAGTGTTTACCTTTCTCTGTCTAACATTTCACTAAGCATAATGTCCTCTAGGTCCATGCTTGTTAGAAATAACAGGATTTTATCTTTTTATACACTACTATTCCATTGTGTATATATACATCTTTATTTAGTCATCTGTTAGTGGTCACTTAGGTTGGCTATTACATATTATGCAGCAGTAAACGGGGGAATATATATCTTTTTGAATTAGAGTTTTCATATTTCTGGTAACTACCCAGAAGTAGGGTAACTGGGTCATATGGATTTTATGCTAGTGATTTCTATTTTTTTTTAAGATTTATTTATTTATACATACAAGAGCTGGGGTACAGGCCAGAGATGCAGGGGGTAAGAAAATTCATCAGAGACAGAGTGGGGAACCGAACAGGCAAATTGACCAAAGTACACTGCTGAGGGGAGCAGCGGGCGAGGCAGGAGAGGTCTGCTGCGCCATGTGGGTTGCTCCTTGGCTGACCAGGGATCGAACTCGTGCTGCAGAGGCTGTGGACTGCTTCATAGTGCAGTGCTTAACCCCTTGCACCACCGGGGAGGCCCCTGTTTGTAATGTCTTGAGCAATTGCCATACTGCTTTCCAAAATAGGCGCAGTTTACATCCCCAGCAACAGTGTACACTTTTTCCTCTTCTTTTACATCCTCTCCCGTACTTGTTTCTTGTCTTTTGCATAAAAGCCATTCTCACACATGTGAGGGAAAGCTTGTCATTTTGAGTTGTAGTTCACTAATAGAGATGATGGGCAACTTTCACGTGATTGTTCATCTATGCCTTTTTGGGAGAAGTGTGTTTTCAGAGCCTCTGCCCAGTTTTTAATAAGGTCTTTTATTTTCAGTTGTTGAATTTTATGAAATTTTAAAATATATTTTGGATAGTAACCCCTTGTCAGATGTATGGTGTGCATAGGTCTTGTATTCAGTAGGATGTCTTTTCATTTTAGTGATAGTTTATGCATAAGCTTCTGAGTTCGATGTAATTCCATTTGTTAATTTTACTTTTGCTTCCTGTGTCTTTGGAATTAGTTCTCAAACACATCTCTAAGGCTCGTGTCAAGGAATGTATTACCTGTGTTTGTAGTTCTATGTGTTTTAAATCCATGTCTTTAATCCATTTGAATATGTTTTATGTATGTGTTAGAGCATGGTCTCATTTCATTCTTGCAAGTGGCTGTCCAGGTTTCCCAACACCACTTACTGAAGAGACTTCCCTTGTTCCATTGTGTACTCTGCCTCCATTGTCATAAATTAGTTGTCCAAAAATGTGTGGGGTTTATTTTGTTCCCCTGGCCCATGTGTTTTGATTATTAATCATTTTGTTGTATAGTTTGAAGTTGGAGAAGGTGATATCTTTTTCTTTTTGCTCAAAATTGTTTTTGCTATTTGGGGTTTTTGTAGTTCCCCTGAACTTTATTTTTTTTTTTCTATTTCTGTGAAGAATGTTGTTGGATTTTTAATAGAGATTACATTGAATTTGTATATTGCTTTAGGGAATATAATGTTTTAATGATGTTAATTATTCAAGTCCATGAGCACAGAAAGTCTTTCCATATCTCTGTTCTCTTCTTTTTCTTCCAACAATGTCTTACACCTTTAAGTATAGAGGTCTTTTACTTTGGTTAAATTTAATCCATTTTGATGCTATAATAAATGGGATGGTTTCCTAATTTTTCTATCCGGTGCTTCATTGTTTCTGTGTATAGGAATACAACAGATTTTCGTATACTGATTTTGTGACTGACACTACGTGCACTCATGTATTGTATCTAATAGATTTTTATTGGCGTATTTGGGATTTTTTTTGCTTATATTAACATGTCGTGCAAATAGTGATATATTTTCTTCTTCCTATTCAGTTTGGATGTCTTTTATATCCTTTTTCTTGTCTAATTGCAAAAGCTAGAGCTTCCAGCACTGCTGTATAATAGTGGTGAAAGTAGACATACTTGTACCTGATCTTAGAGGAACGCTTTCAGGAAAAGGGAAGAGATGACTATGAAGTCATCGAGTGTGATGTTCATTATAAGATTGTCATATGACATGTATTAAATTGAGGTATGTTCCTTCTGTTCCCATTTTTTGTAGGCTTTTATTCATAAAAGGATACTATATTTTGTCATGCTTTTTCTGCACTGTTGAAATGAACATTTTGTTGATGTGTTGTATGATGTTTATTGATTGGTATATGTTGAATCATTCTTGCATACCTGGAGTAAATCCCACTTGATCTTGATGTATGACTTAATGTATTGTTGAATTTCATTAGCTAATATTTCACTGAGGATTTTTGTAGCTGTATTCATTACAGGTACTGTTCTGTAATTTTGTGGGGTTTTTTGTGATGTGCTTTGTCTCGTTTTAGTATTGTTAATATTTGCTTCATAAAGTGTGAATGAATGCTGCAGGACAAGTGGTGCAGGGTCATGAGTTCTAAAGGATGGTCATAGAAGGTGGAAGAAAAGAATATTGAATGAAGCAGTTGCTGAAGTCATTAAGGAAAATATAACTGTATCTGGATGTTAGTGGAGATTAGCAGCAAATACTGATGAGAGTCCATGTGCCTTGTAGAATGGAACCGAGCTGCTTGGATTGAATCCAGTCTTTTTTTTTTTTTTTAAGATTTATTTATTTATTTATACAATCACTGCGTACAGTCAGAAGCACAGGAGGGTGAGAGAATTCACCAGAGCCAGAGTGGGGAACAGAACAGGCAGATGTACCGAAATACACTGCTGAGGGGAGTAGTGGGCACGGCAGGAGAGGTCTGTTGCGCCATGTGGGACCCTCGCCGGTGGAAGGGGATTGAACCGGTGCTGCAGAGCCTGCAGGCAGCTTCGCAGCCCAGCACTCAACCGCTGCACCACCAGGGGAGGCCCTGAATCCAGTCTTGACAGCCTGCTGTGTGACCCCGCAAAGGATTGATTGACTACCCTGTGCCTTAGCTTCCTTTGTGAGAGTAGAAATAGTATCTACTTCATAGTCATTCAGCAAATTGAATGGGTAAATACATAAAGTGTTTAAATGATATATAGTACACAGCATGAAAATGAGCTGTAATTCTGTGTGTATATGTGTTAACTCTGATGAGAAGAGGATAGATTTGAAAAGGGAAGAGGTGATTGAGAACTCATGATAAAACATGCTACTCATTTACCCTTTGAGGCTCAAAACTGTAAGGAGGATTGGAAGGAATTGCCAAAAGCAGAACATCAAGTTTCAAAAAAAGAGCAGATAAAGAGATGGCTTATAGAAAAACTGGAAGTTAGTGGATAACTTGGCCACATCAGAACAGTAACTCTCAGAGTAGAGTAGCAAGTATTAGGGATGGAATGAGTTTTTGCAATTATGTTAGCGCTGACCTTATTGGAGTGGGACAGTAAGAGGGGGTAGCCAGGTGGTGAGGTGCTCCATTCTAGAATAATCATTATGGCAAACAGGAATGGAAGGAATGGTCTGGGAGGTGGCCAAGTGACATGGTATTCCTAGACTTCCCCCCCCCCCCAAAGATTTATTTATTTATTTATACATACATACAAGCACCAGGTACAGTCAGAAGCACGGGAGGGTGAGAGAATTCACCAGAGCCAGAGCAGGGAGCAGAATAGGCAGAAGGACCGAAGTACACTGCTGAGGGGAGCAGCGGGCAGCAGGAGAGGTCTGCGCGCCATGTGGGACCCTCGCCTGGCGGCCGGGGATTGAACCCGCCCTGCAGAGGCCGAGGGCAGCCTCACAACCCAGTGCTCAACCACTGCGCCACCGGGGAGGCCGGGTACTCCTAGACTTTTAAGAGAGCAGTGCTGAATGGGCCGTATGCATTGTTAAATGACTTACAAACCCAACTCACTACTTAGAATATCTTTATACTTACATGAACTCTAAAAGAATGTTCTTATAAAAATATAGAAAGTATAGAAAATAAAATTCATTCTTCTCATTTGCTCAGTAATGCCCTACATATGGGGTGCCAACCACTGTCGCAGACACTAGAGATACTCTTGTGACAAGAGAGAAAAGTTCTTTTCTTGAGAATCTTAAATTTTTGTATCTTTATCTAAGACAGTTTGTTTTGATTGGAATGCTTTTGCTGCCCTTCTTCCTCAGCTGAAGTTTCCCACCTTTCTCCTTTCCTTCCATAAATATAGAGAAAAACTTGTTTTCAAGGGCTTTATAAATTGTATTGGGATACAGTTTAAACTCTTTAAAGATAGCAGCAAACTCTTTGGCAATTTTAAGAGAAAAGTTGTTTGATCATTTTTATGTATTAGAAAGATTACTAGTTGAGGTGTGGAGAGTTAATCGGAAGATTGAACCTGGAGGTGGTTAAAGGAATGCATAGTTGATTGTGGCAGTGAGGCCAGGATCCTGGTAAGTAAGGACAAAGGTCCTCAGTGCGCCTGGAAAAGAGAAGGCAGATTTGAGAGAAATTTTGGACAAGCTTTATCTAAGGTTGTGACCTGCATTTCTGACTTGTGCTTCCTGGTACATGGTGTCATCATCAGAATGCGGTGCAGAAGGAAAAACAGGTTTGGTGGGGTATTGAGTCCTGGGAATGCACCAGTGAAAATCTAACAGAAGGAGTGAAGATGTACGTGTCTGCAGAGATTTGTGCTGGGAGTAAAGATTTGATAAAAACTAAAGGGATGGGAAATCACTTGGGGAAAGTGGCGGTTGGGAGGAGGACCTGAAGGAAATACAAGGTTTTAGTAGTATCAGGTGAGAGACTGTTTCAAAAAGAGGAAGGAAGTAATAAACTTCATTTTCTCAGAAGCAAATTGAGGTAAGGAGTAAGGAAACTACAAAGTGTCCATTGGACTGAATACTAACCAACTAACTTGTTAGTCAGCTCATTGAGAATAGACTTAGTTAAGAGGTGAGCCTTGGTGAGGGATTAGTCATGTGAATGAAGGGGGCTACGCTTCCTTTAGGTGTGGCAGTCAATGATGTATCTATAGTTAGAATTGAACTTGAGCTTAGAGGAGAGTTTGTTTTAAAGATAAGAGGCTTGAACATATCTAATATTTAACTCCAATAGGAAAGAATGAGTAGAAGTTGGAAAATTGAAGAAGGATCAATCTGCAGTTACCACTAAGCAGGTACAGAAAATGAATTTCTCTACTTTGTGTGAGTTCAACAAATGTAGGGAGCATGACTTAGATGTAACAAACTTGCAGGAGCTTAATTTCCATGTAAGAATGTCATGTTATGACTTTCATGGGGATCAGAAACTGTCATCTGTTGGTCTACATGCTTTTCTTTCTTTTTTTTTGAGAATAACCATATGCCTAAGAAGCAAAATTGTAATTGAATATAAACTTGTGAGCATGGAATCAGGTAGGGACTTAGTTGGATCCTTTGAATGGCAAATGAAATCAACCTATTGATGTCTGCAGTTGCCCTTTAGGGCATAGCTCCTGGGCTTGTCAGCACTGCCCCAGGTCAGACTTCTGTTACAGCCAATTTTGATTTCTCTCATTCTTCTCTCTATGCAAATGTTTTTTCTGTGTCCCACCCAATGGGTTTCAGATAAGTCTTTCTACTTTTTTCTAGGGACATTCTTTTTCTTTTAGCAACTTCTGCAATCATTTGATTTATTATGCTGTTATTTGTTGATTTTATTAGTGCAGCTGATTTCTGGTGATGCATTGTAGTGTCAGTCTTATAAAAATTATAGTATTATTTGAGAATACAGTTATCATTTGTATAGCTTTGCAACATGTTTAAATGTAGCCATCAGTCAATTTAAAAATATTTCTTTCATAAAAATAGATGATTTGAAAAGTCCAAAGTTTTGTGACGAGAACAGTTAACTTATTCCCGTGATCTCCTTTTAATATTTTTGTGTATAGACTTTGGATTTGTTTCTTGTATATCTTTCCCATAAAACTGACCCACACATCTCCAGGTCTTTTTTCCCTAATGTATCATAAGCATTTTCTTGTGTCATTAAATATTTTTTAAGATTTTCAGTGCTAATACAGCTTCAGAGCTTTTAATTCATCATAATTTGTATATTGAATAGTAGGGATTTATTTCTAACTCAACTATTTAAAAATAACAATGAGAAATAGTTTTATAATTAATTTTTGTGTACAACCCTCATTGTTGCCATGGGATATATTACTAAAAGAGGAATTTATTTAATTCCGTAGGCAATGGCAAATATTTATTTTTTTGTTAGCAGTGTGTAACCATACCTGTTTTAGTTAATTGCCATCTATTAATGGGAATGTACTATTTTTTATATATTTGCTAATTTAATAGGAGAAAACTTAATTTATATATTTAAACATTACACATTGATTGGAGTTTACCTTTTTTTTTTTTTGCTATTTAATGTCTTTATGTAAATTGTGGTGTGGATAAGTGTTCAGTTTCCTTTCTCAAGGAAGAATAGGAATGTTGAGTTGTTCCAAGGACTTGTTACTTATCTAAAATTAAAAGAAACCTTTGTTCAATCTTTTTGAAGATTCATTTATTGACCATTAATTCCTTAGCATGACTATATGAAGGAAGAGGAAGTTTTTTCTGAAGATGAGGCGATTGAATCGGAAAAAAACCTTAAATTTGGTGAAAGAGTTGGATGCCTTTCCAAAGGTTCCTGACAGCTATGTGGAAACCTCAGCCAGTGGGGGTACAGGTGGGTATCATGATGTTCACATGGACACTTCTCTAGGTGCAGCTTCTGACAGATTCCATCAACAGTAGTGGTTGAGAAGAACTCAGCAATGCCATGTGCAGTAACCTTGTAACTGGCCTGTCCTCATGTGAGAAGTTCACCTGTTTCTGCTCTCTGGGGCATCTGACCCTGCATTTAGCAGTGCTTATTAAAACATTACTGAACAACTTAATCCAATTTCACTGCTTTGGTGCTCTTCAGTTATGTATAATTATATCAACAAGATTATCATTTCTAAATAGAATTGACCTTGGAAGAAGTTATTTAATGACGTTAAGACTGCCTTAGTCCTAGTTTGGTTAAAATCAGTCAATTCAGACATTATAACTCTTACATTTCCTTTTAGTAAAGAGAGGCAGCATGGGTTAGTAGTTACAAGCTTAGACTTTGGAACCAGACAGTCAGAATTAAAATCTCATCTCTACCCCTTCCCAATTACTTGAATATGAGGAAGCTAATCTTCTTTTCTTCTGGGAAATGGAAATAATAGTATTATTTACCAAATAGGGTTGCTGAAACATTAGATAAGTTAATATTTATACAATGCTTATTAGAAAACTACTTGATCCAGATAGATGTATTACTATTATTTCTTTCTCCATGAAGAGCTAATTAAATAGTGTATTTACAAAAGATTGACTTTTCATTTGGTAAAATATGTAAGTTGCTTCCTATTTCTAATCTCATGATTAAGTTTTGTTAATGAAAATTATTTGCTCTTGGTACACATCCATTTTAATGTGTTTTTTTTTTTTTTTTGATCATAGTATATGATCATTCTTTCCTTTTTGTCCCATCTTTCATTTGCTTCTATAAATGAAATGATATAAATGGGCTGGATATTACAAAGGACATGCAAGTTTATTAGAGATTTGGAGAGGTGGTTTGAGTTTCTAGCACACATGGTGGCCTTTTAGACTTAAAGACTAAGACTGGTTTTGTTTTTTGTTTATTAAAGTGCGCTATAGGCGTGGATACATTTTTAATTTTGAGGAGACTATTATCAAGTTTGTGTTGTAAAGCTTATGTTTACTTTCTTCATTTATACTGTGTGACATTATGTATAAGAAAATGTGTGCCTTGTAAATTTGTACCTTGTAAAATTTTGGCAAATCTCTTGAAAGATTCCCTTAAAATTAAGGGAATAAAATGCTTTCTCATAGTGCATATGTTGGTGTGATGTCTGTGTTCATTAGATATTCATTTTTGAGCTGTTTTAGGAAAAAACATTTTAAGAAAAAAAATCTTCATTCAAATGTAATCATATTAGGGCATTCTTTGCTAATTTTAATGTCACTTAAAATAGTTTCTGGTTTTGTACTTTTGGATTGATTTAATTTTTTTTTTCTTTATTCATTTTCTCAGTTTCTCTAATAGCATTTACCACTATGGCTTTATTAACCATAATGGAATTTTCAGTATATCAAGATACGTGGATGAAGTATGAATATGAAGTAGACAAAGACTTTTCTAGGTAACTATTTTTTTCTTCTTGAAAGACTTATACATCAAAATTGTTTTTAAGAAACATTTTTTTTTAAAATTTAAACTATTGTATTTGATTAATGTTTTAAAGAAATGTTCCTGAAAGATTTTCATTAATTGCTTGCATTGGTTTGGAACATTTTAGAATCTTTTATGTACTGGCTCAATTCTAAAAGAGAATGTCTCTGATTCAATGTAAACTTGTTTAAAAAGTTTAGAACATATTTTTCCTTAAATGGTGGAAATTGTTTAATATTTTGAAACTGCTCTTTATAGATTTTCTAATATCTTGTAGAGCTGAGCAATGTTTTCTAAAGGAACACTGCATGTACTTGACTTTTATAGAATATATCTAATCTAATTTTTTTTAGATTATTTATGCATACAATAACTGGGGTACAAGCCATAGTTGCAGAGACAGAGCAGGGAGCAGAGCAGGCAGACTGATGAAATACACTGCTGAGGGGAGCAGCGAGCGAGACAGGAGAGGTCTGCTGTGCTATGTGGGTCTCTTCCTGGCCAGCTGGAGACTGGGCATCGAACTCGTGCTGCAGAGGCCACAGACAGCTTCACATTGCTGTGCTTAACCCCTTGCTCCACCTGGGAGGCCCTCTAATCCAAATTTTAATGTAAATATATCAAAAATATAATAACTTCATAAGGAAATAAAAAATATTTTACCTACATTTATTTGTATTGTTGATTTTTCATTGACCAAAGATAATTGGTTTATATTATTAGCATCACATTACAAAGGGAGACCATCTCCTTTCTCAGTTCCAACCATAGGGTTTCCATTTTATAGCTATAGGACTTTAGGAAGTTAGTAACTCTATATCTGCATGTGCTTCAGTTTCCTTTTCTGTAAAGTGGGGCTGATAGTACTTTTCCCATGGATTTTATGAGAAATTAGTCAACATTTGTAAACTTGCTGCGTAATCTTGGCAAGTCACGTAACTTGTTTCTTTGGGGCCTCAGTTTCTTCATCTATAGTGAGTATTTTTCTTACACCATTTGTTTTTAGTGCCAGTAAAACAGTTTTTATGTTTTCCAAATGCAGTCTTCCCTGGTTCACCATGTAATGGGGATATTTACTTGGCCTCAACGTTTGATTCTTATAGCATCTCCTATAAGGGAGGGTTATTTGGAGGACAGTTTGAGCTGTATGCAACTGTAAGATTCAATGAAGCTCTCAAAATAAGTAATTCTTGGTGGAACCATATGAAAATGATCCGAGTGAAAAAAAATTTTTTTTTTTAAAGATTATTTTTTTATTTATTTATACAAGCACTAGGTATAGTCAGAAGCGCGGGAGGATGAGAGAATTCACCAGAGCCAGAGCGGGGAGCAGAGCAGGCAGAGGGACCGAAGTACACTGCTGAGGGGAGCAGCGGGCGGCAGGAGAGGTCTGCGCGCCATGCGGGGACCCCCCTCTGGTGGCCGGGGAGCAGCTGGGGATCGAACCAGTGCTGCAGAGGCTGCGGGCAGCTTCACAACCCAGCCAGCGCTCAACCGCTGCGCCACCAGGGAGGCCCTCAGAGTGAAAAAATTTTCATTGAAAACACAGGACAGGACTGATTTTGATTGTACTCATTCTGTTATTCATGGTGGTTACTTAATTCTGGCATTTGAAAATTGATTTGATTTTAACTGATCATTTGAATATGAAGCATTGGTTGAGCCTTTTAAAAAGGCCATGCAAAAATAAGCATTAGATGTTTCTTTCTGGCAATTTGGTTGCCCTTTTCCTGGTTCACACAGACTATAATACTCCGCTTCAATGCTTTTTTTTTTTATTTTAAAGATTTATTTATTTATGCGAACAAAGGACTGGGGTACAGGCCAGAGATGTGGGGGTGTGAGAGGATTCACCAGAGACAGAATGGGGAACAGAACAGTCAGATTGACTGAAATACACTGCTGAGGGGAGCAGCAGGCGAGTCAGGAGAGGTCTGCTACGCCATGTGGGTAGCTCCCTGGCTATTCCGGGGATCAAATTCATGCTTCAGTAGCTGCGGACAGCTTCATAGATTGTCTTTAACCCCTTGCGCCATCAGGGAGGCCCAATGCTTATGTTTTCTTAAGCCAGGTGTTTACATTGCCCCGAGCTGAATATCTGTGACACTGCACAACTGTGAAACTTTACTTAAAGGACTGTGGTAAGGAATAAGGAAGGTCATATTAGCAGGGCATCCAACATTTACTTGATAGAAGACTTGCAACTCCAAACTTCTGATTTTCAAAGTTTTACATTATTTTTTTTAAAGATTTATTGTATTTATTTATGCGTACAAGAGCTGGGATGTAGGCCAGGAGTGGGAGGGAGGAGGTAGGAGCGGATTCACCAGAGACAGCATGGGAAGCAGAACAGGCAGATTGACTGAAATACACTGCTGAGGGGAAGCAGCCTGCAGACAGGAGATCTGCTGCGCCATGTGGGTTAGCTCCCTGGCTGGGGAGACTGCAACTGCTGCTGCTGATAGCTTTATAGTGCTGAGATTTAACCCCTTGCACTGGCAGGGAGGCCCCAAGTTTTACATTCTTAAAAGAATACTCTGCTCTGTATACAGTTTATATAAAGATTAAGACTTTTTTCTGAGTTGTTCAGAGTTAGTATAGTCCTTTCATTGTTGAATTAAAGGATATTGAATTTAAAGGATATTGTTGAATTAAAGTCAGAAAGGCTTTTGGAATAATTCAAACTAGAATTTTTACTTTTTAATTTTTTAAAAAAGATTATTTATGCATACAAGAGCTGGAATACAGGCCAGAGAAGCAGGGGGAGGTGAGAGGATTCACCAGAGGCAGAGTGGGGAACAGAACAGGCAGACTGACTGAAATACACTGCTGAGGGGAGCAGCGGGCGAGACAGGAGAGGTCTGCTGCACCATGTGGGTTGCTCCCTGGCCGGCCCGGGATTGAACTCCTGCTGCAGAGGCCGCGGATTGCTTCATAGTGCGGTGCTTAACCCCTTGCACTACCAGGGAGGACCTAGAATTTTTACTTTTAAAGTGCTTTTGTTTTGGCCATAAGAAATGTTTTCCAAGTGCACTGGCATATATTTTTTTAAATCAGGTTTTTCCTAGACCAGTGAATTTGCAGCTTTTGTGTTTATTGATTAATTTATAGTTACTAATGTTTGCCTTTTGTCTTTTAGTAAGTTGAGAATCAACATAGATATCACTGTTGCCATGAAGTGTCAGTGTAAGTATCCTTTCATTTTGATGACCACGTGTGGCTTATGGTCCAAACACTTGGCTGTAAAAATAAGTATATGGGTTATGTTGTAACTTATTTTACTTTTTTAAAAATTTTTTTTGTGTTAATAATGCAATTTGTTTTCCCACTCAGTGAATATTCTGTAAATTTTTTCTCCATCAGTGCAATTAATAGAAGATAATCAGAGGAAAGTTTTGTCAATTAATTGTGGTTTATCTTTCTTGTTTGGAGTACCAGTTTTATAACCAAATTCCAAAGGCAAATCCTGTTTCACTGTTTGTTTACTATCCTTTACTTTTACCCTCTATTTTGAAATATTAAAGAAATATTTATAAATAAAATGCAGATCCAAGTCTCTTAAGTTGATAGTGATGAATTACCCTTTGCAGTTTTCACTGACATCATTTGATTATCCCAGTGGCAGTACAGAGGTATTAATACTCCAGGAAGATAATACTTGAATCAGGATTGCTTTCAAAAACAACTGTGCTTTTGCATGAAAGGTATTAGTAATTACTTAAAAATCACTACTTAAAAAGTAGCAACCAAGAGGTCAGTACTTAGACAAGATTTTCTAAAGTTTGAAATCATTTTACCCAACAAAGGAGATAGTTTCTGAGAGATTTATCTCAGAACTGCTTTAAGTCAGTTTTCCTTTCTCATTTATTTTTCCTTATATCAGTGGTCTTAAGAGAAAAAGAAATACTTTAAACTATGAGGTACTGTTACCATTAAATATAGCGTATTTTGCTTCATTTTAGATTTTTAAGTAGCATTGAAATTTTTGTCTTTCTAAAAGTAAACTTTTCCTGTATTTTTTTTTTAAAGGCATCAATAGCTTTGTCTGAAGATTTCTTTTAGTTCTTATCCATTAATATTTTGTTTAGTAGCCATTTTGTACATGTCTATAGGTTCTTGCCAGTTTTTGCAGACTTCTTCAGGGGCTTACAAGTGGGCTTCTAAGTCATAATTTTTACTGAGCAAGAAGTGAAAAAGCATTATTAATTTTTGGAATAATCTCCACTAAGCCATTTAATGCTACGGGTTTAACTGTTAAATAAATAAGCTGCATAGGAAAGTGATTCCACTTATTTGAGTTTCCTGTTAGTTATTTTAATTGGTCAGCTTATATCAGATATAGTTTGGCTTTGAATATAGAATGTAAAACTTATAATTTCTTTTATACAGATGTTGGAGCAGATGTACTGGATTTAGCAGAAACAATGGTTGCATCTGCAGATGGTCTAGTTTATGAGCCAGTAAGTTTGATTCACCTGCTTTTTTAATAGTATGCGATATGGTATTCTCTTGAGGACAGAATACATGTGTGCTTTCAGTTTGATGAGCTAGTGTTTATATACATTTTTTTTATTTCAAAGTATTCCATGTTCTTTGTTAAAATTTAGGAGAAAAAAAGAAAAGTTATATCTAATACCAAAGCATTGAGATAACCTTTGTTAGCATATTGGATAAGCCTCTAAAGTCTGTTTCATACCTCTTTTTAATATTTGTTAATGCTTCCTAGTTTCCTCTTCTTCACTTGATCTTAGCCATAGGCTGAGAAGCAATTCCTAGTTTCCTTTTCTTACACTTGCTAGAGTGATGAAATTTTCTTACTAGCTAATGATTTGGAAATTCTATGTCTGTTTGCATTCTACTTTTACCAAATTCAAGTCTTTAAAAAGATTTGAGCTGCATTTCTCTTATCCTTAAAAATGAAGTAGCAGCAAAGAGAAATTTTATTTGCATTTACTTCTTTCCCTTTCCTTCCCATCTCCATTTCCTAAAGCTAGTGAGATTCTGAAATTTCTAGCTGTTTTCCTGCACAAATTATAACATAATTGAATTATCAAAAAACACCATTACATTATGGGGGCAAGTTATAACAAGTCACAGTCAGAACTAATTCTACGGAACCTTTTGAGAAGAAAGCATGGACTTGCAGTTACTTTGAATTGCTCATCTATTGGCCTTGTAGGACTCTCCTTTGCCCAGACATTCTTATTTTTTTCATTTACCATTACCATTGTGAACCCTTTAAGGAAAATTGCAAAGTGAATGCCAGAGGTGATGGGGAGGATTAAAAGTAACTAAATGAGGAAGGAAACAGGAGAAAGCCTTTTGATCAGTTTTGATTGCTGAATTATTTATAGGTCAAGCAGAAAAATGTACATTATGTCTTTGGATACCACACACTTTTTAAATACAAGTTTTTAGAGAAAAAGTGGCTTTGTTATTGTCACTCTGAACCTCTATAATTCCTGTGGGCCACTCACAACAATTGGTTTCATGGTGATTTTTTTTTTCTTTAAAGATTTATTTATTTTTATATAAGACCAGGATACAGGCCAGATGTGCGGGAGGGTGAGAGGATTCACCAGAGACAGAGCGGGGAACAGAACAGGCAGACTGATGAAATACACTGCTGAGGGGAGCAGTGGGCAAGACAGGAGAAGTCTGCTTTGCCATGTGGAATTCCTCCAGCCGGCCGGGATCGAACCTGCGCTGCAGAGGCTGTGGACAGCTTCACAGTGCGGCGCTCAACCACCTGCGCCACCAGGGAGGCCCTCATGGTGATTTTTTATGAGGTTTGGTACCTTACAAGTTAAGGTATGACATCATAGCACATTAAGCTATTAATTGATTATTAGTAGACACTTTAGTTTTTTTTTTTTTTAAGATTGATTTATTTGTGCATACAAGAGCTGGGATACAGTCCAGAGGTACAGGGGGTGAGATTCACCAGAAACAGAGTGGGGAACAGAACAGGCAGATTGACCAAAGTACACTACTGAGGGAAGCAGCGTGTAAGTCAGGAAAGGTCTCCTGCGCCATGTGGGTTGCTCCCTGGGGGCGCCGGATTGAACTTGTGCTGCAGAGGCTGCAGGCAGCTTCATAGGTTGCATCATAACCCCTTGCGCCACAAGGGAGGCCCCAACACTTTAATTTTTGAATTACATTTCATACTATTTTCAGAATAGCTATTCAGCTCTCAGTGTGTTTTATTGCTTTTATTGTCCAAGCCAAGTATCAGCTAGGATAGTACTAATGTGGGTGCTCCTTCTACATGGTCTCTGACACTTGACTGCACTGCTGCCAGTGTTTTGAGGCTAGAGAGACCACCTAGTAGCAAGTGCCCGGTTACTTTGTGTCACTTGTTACTTCTGTTGTTCTGAATTGGAGAAACCTTTTACTTGCTGCCTCTGTGAACTTTTTTAATAGTATGTTGTCCTTATTGTCAGTTTAGTCTCTCTTGTTTACTGACTTGCATAAATTCTTGAAAATTTCCAACATGTGTATGCTAACTTAAAATGATTTAAAATAATGATCATAGATAGTATCCTAGCTTTTATTTTCATGTTTCTTTGGACATTGTGAGAATTTGCTTATAAGGAGGCTTATAATCATCTTGACCTTAATCTAAAGTTTCTGTAGCATTCTCTGCATATTCTGAGTGTCACTCCTACTCTTTTCTTCATATTATTAAGGTCCTAATTTTTGGATTTTTTTATTTTTGGATGTTTTGTTTCTCAAGCTGAGAAGCATTAACTTTATTTTTTCTTTATGGTTCTGAAAATAATAGCATAATGCCTTGTAGGTGCTGTGAATTGTTAGATTATTTCATTATGACAAGATAATTAATGTTTCATTGTAAGCAATTTCTGCCAATTGTTTGAGGATTAGGAAAATTATATTTTATTGTCAGAAAGGAGAAAGAATGGAGGTATCACACTTCCAGACCTCGAGCTGTATTATAAAGCCACAATAATTAAAACAGCCTTGTACTGGGATGGAAACAGACTTACAGAGCAGTGGAACATAATTGAGAACCCAGAAATAAACTCACATCTATGGATAGTTAATCTGCTACAAAGGAAACAAAAGTATATGCTGGAACAAGGATAGCATCTTTAATAAATGGTGTTGGGAAAATGACATTTGCATGCAAGAGAATGAAACTAGATCACAACATCACCACCATACATCAAGGACAACATAACTTGGATCAAAGACTTGGGTGTAAACCCTGAAGCCATAAAATACAGAGAAGAAAACATAGTCAAAATATTTCATGAGGTAAGCTTTAGTGATGCCTTGAGGGATTTGTCCCCAACAGCAAGGAAAATGAAGAGAACATAAATAGCTGGAGCTACATCAAACTAAAAGCCTCTATATAGCAGAAGAAACTATAAAGTGAAAAGACCCTCTATCGAAGGAAGAAAATATTTGCATACCATACATCTGACAAAGGAGTGATATTAAAGATATGCAAAGAACTCATAAAACACTGCAAAACAAAACAAATAACGTCATCAAAAAATGGGCAAAATATCTAAACAGACAACTCTCCAGAGGAGACACTAGAATGGCCAATAGGTACATGAAAAAAACTCACAATCACTTATTAGAGAGATGAAAATCAAGACCACAATGAGTCTCACACCTGTGAGAATGGCCCATATCGAAAATACTAGAAACAAATGCTGGTGAAGATGCAAAGCAAAGGGAACCCTCCTACTCTGCTGGTGGAAATGTAAACTGGTCCAGCACCTAAGGAAAACACTGTGGAAGTATTTCAAAACATTAATCATGGATCCACCATAAAACCAGTAATTCTACTCCTAGGCATCTCTCCAAAAAAATTTAAAAACACAAATTTTTTTTTTTTTAAAGATTATTTATACAAGCACTGGGTACAGTCAGAAGCGCAGGAGGGTGAGAGAATTCACCAGAGCCAGAGTGGGGAACAGAACACGTAGACTGATAAAATACACTGCTGAGGGGAGCAGCGGGCGCGGCAGGAGAGGTCTGTGCGCCATGTGGGACCCTCGCCGGCAGCCGGGAGTCATACTGGCGCTGCAGAGGCTGTGGGCAGCTTTGCAGCCCAGTGCTCAATTGCTGTGCCACCAGGGGAGGCCCAAAAACATGAATTTGAAAGAAAACTTGCACACCCATGTTTATCATAGCATTATTTACTATAGCTAAACTATGGAAACAACCTAAGTGCCCCAGAACAGATGAGTGGTTCAGGAGCTATGGTATATATACACAATGGAATACTTACTACTCAGCAATTAAAAAAGATAAACTCATGCCATCTGTGGCAGTATGGAGAGAACTTGAAAGATATTGCTAAGTGAAATAAGTCAGAAGGAGAAAGATAAATACTGGATGGTGTCATTAATATGTAGCATATAAAGCAACTAAATTAATAGATAAAAATAAGCTGAAAAACTTCCCACTGAGGTGGATAGAGTGTGGGAGGGGAAAGAACTAGGAGGGAGGCAGAATGGTCTGTGGTAGTGAAGTATGGGTGAGTGGATTAGTGCACTGTGTTGGTAATACCCAATGGGGATATGCAAATGTTACCTCAGTTAAATGTCAATTGATGAATTACTTAAAAGGAAAAAAAGAAATCTATCAGATAATTGAAAGTTGAATCTTAGCCAGAATGTTAGGAACTTAAAAATATTTTATTGTAAACATTTCATCAGTAATTTAAATGTTTAACTTTGTATCTGTTAGGTGTTCATTCCCTGGTCTAATTTATATTACAGTAGGAATTATTAATGTAAAGTCATTTAAGGTAATTTTTGTTTTTAAATTCTTACTCAGTGTTTTAATATGCACTGTGAATCTTAAAAACTTAACCATATTAATTTGACTGCTTTCCCAATCATAATCACACAGTATGCTGTGATGGTTACATTTTGCTATTTATTTCATTACCATTTCTTTAAAGAACAAGAATTTGAAAAATGGAAAGTGACAGAGCTGGGTTTATAGACTGACTCATCCTAGCTGTGATTTTGGAAAAAAAAAAAAAAAAAAAAAACAGAACAAAAAAAAAAAACCCTTAGCTTTGTGAAATCCTTCCTCATATGCAAAAAGGAAAAAATAAATGCAGAAGGTTGTTAAGTTAGATAAGGAAGTAAGGAACAGAGTATGTAGCAAAAACTAGGGGGCTCACGAGTCCCTTTATACCTTTGCTAGTGCTACACTGGGCATGCTGGGAAAGCCAAAGCGAGAGTCAGACCATCCCTACTCCCATGGCTTCATTTGCAAGGTAGCTAGAGTGCAGTTGCAAGAAGCCTCATTTGTTTGTCATGGTGTGTTTTACAGATGTTAGAATTCCTTGTGTGCATGATTTGAAAATGCTGTGAACACTTTGGTGGGAGGAGTAATCCAAGTAGTTTAATCTGATTCATCACAGACATGGGGTCAGTGTAACCTGGAACATGTGGTATATAGAATTTAGATAGACACGAGGGTCACACTTACAGGAGAGGAAGGTTCCAGGTTAATGTGATTCAGTATCCAAAGGCTCATAGTTTGAACTGCTGTAGAAAATTAGCGATTCTTCCACTTCGGATAGAGAGCAGGGATTTGTTAGGCGAGAGCAGCAGGTTCGGGCTTGATTATGGAGATATAGTTAATAATTTTTTTTAAAAAAGATTTATTTATACAAGAACTGGGGTACAGGCCAGATGTGCAGGAGGGTGAGAGTATTCACCAGAGACAGAGTGGGGAACAGAAAAGGCAGACTGATGAAATACACTGCTGAGGAGAGCAGTGGGCGAGACTGGAGAGGTCTACTGCGCCATGTGGGTTTTTCTCTGGCCGGCCAGGATCGAACCCATGCTGCAGAGGCTGGGGACAGCTTCATAGTGTAGTGCTCAACTGCCTGTGCCACCAGGAAGGCCAGATATAGTTAATAATTTTGACAGTTTGAAAGTAGAATTAATACCTTTTGCTATGAATTGCCTTCCTAGAAATTGAAAGTTTTGAGGAGTTTTTGTTACAAAGTTAAATCTTGCATATTGTGATAGCAAGCAGAAGCTTGTCTCTATGAGTTTCCAGGGAGCCAAGTCTGATTTTGAGTTGAGAAGAAGGTGTTCAGATAGCACATTGTCTTCACTGATGAATACATTTGGGAATTGCAGTGCCATTGTTCAGCTTGTTGCAAAAACTTGATCTCATCAGACTTTTGCCCAGCAAGAACATAGGTTTTGGTTGCTTAACTATTATATTAACCTCAATTTTTATTTGTGATTTTTACACTAGCAAGACTTAGGTGCTTTAAGTCCTGAAGAGCCACATTGTACATATGGATAGATTTCCCACTTGTTTCCATTCTTATAAATGTAGGTAACTATAATACGAAAATATTGCAATGAGTGAAATATCTTTATACTGTTTTTGAGTAAAAGCACATGTTCAATTTTTTTTGCTTGACTTATAGAAGATTAAATATAAATCACGGATATTTGTTTACAATGACTATAAAATTATTTAAACAACAGTTTTTTAAAATATGCTCTAAAAGCCAAGAGAAGTTGACAGTGCTAGTAATTGAGTTTTCCTTTCTTTCAGACATTATTTGATCTTTCACCACAGCAAAAAGAGTGGCAGAGGTAATAAACAAAATATTGGGGTTTGTAGGAATTTAGATGTTTTATATTTTGTTTGTTATCATTTATAAATTTTCATTTCTTTAGGCACTTCTTTGTATGAAATAATAGAATATAGTAGATAATAGCCTTTGGTTTCACAGATATAGAAGATCTTAGGACACTGCATAATCTTTTCTCTAATGCACTTTGAGTTTTAAATAGAATTAGTTTTCTGTTGAAATTTTATTAACTACTTTAAGTAATACTTGATCATTGCATATAAATCAATTTGAATAGAAAGGATGTAAAGTTGAAGTATCTTCTCTTTATTTTATAAGCCTCGTGCTGCTGACTCATGGTAATAACATTAAACTTATTGTGTAGCCTTCTAGAAAATTTCATGTGTGATTTTATGTTTGTATATTTTCTTAAATATATATCTTTCTTATAAAAATGGGATCAGTCCATTCATTTGTTCTGTTACTTATTTTTCCCAAATAACCTGATACTTCTGTGCGTAGAGTTTATAGATGAATTATTGAAATTTAATTTTGGATCACTGCTGACAGGCATCTACCTTGCATCCAGGATGCTGCTGTTAAAAACGATGTTCAGTGAAAAAATTTGAACCTAATTCTTTCTGTGTTTGTGTGAAAATGTATGCAAATGTATGTAAAGTTTCTAGAAATGTAATTTTTCTTTCAGATATTTAACATTTCAGTAAGTTCTTATCACAAGCACAAGAATTTTCTTGATGAATGCCAACCACTTTGCTTTGCTAATCATTTCACAGTCTATACATACGTATCTAATTACTTAAACACATGCAGTATTCTAGGTCAGTTCTCAATAAGAATGTTTAATAAACCATTTAATAATCCAAAATATCGGCCTAAAGTAGTTTCACTTATCCTGCAAAACTACATATACAACCTCAGTAACTGGGTATAACCAGACCAAATTTTGCCATATTGATAGGTGAAATGGTATTGCGCTTTTCAGATTAGCATTTCTTTATGAATCAGTTGAATGTCTTTCTGGATTTTTTTCCCCACTTGTATTTCTTCTTTTTTGAAATTTCTTGTTCATATCTTATGCCCATATTGCTTGACTGTTGGTGTTTTTCTTACTTTTAAGTATCCTTTATGTATTTCAGTAATCCTTTGTTCCCTGTCCTCACATCCATATATTGCTTTTTTTGAGTTTGTAGATTGTGTCTTGTGCTTAGAAAGATTTTACTGAATTTATAATTATTACAAATTATTTTTAGTCTTTTTTTTCCTAACTGCTAAGTACATTTTAAAGGCCTTTCTTTCTCTTTTAATTTCCCCATTTTGGGAGATTTTAAAATGACAGTTGAAATTGAATGCAGTAGAACAAAAGTACAAACCACTAGGTGTCTGTGTGTTCCTAATCCTTTGAATAAAAAGCTGTCAGGCTTTTGGAATGTGTTCTTTAATTCAGAAATGTTAAAGTGAAAGGTCTCTTTTTAGCTGGAATTTTACTCAGTGTTTAAGACTAGTAACAAATAGAGGCAGAGATTATGTTTTTATTATAAAAGTTTGGGCATTTTTCACCATAGTTGAGCTTTCTATGTACTTTCATATATGGAATATAAGCTTTGATATTTATTGGTACAATTGTGGCAGAAATAACACACACACACACACACAGAGTTTGGTGTTGTCCAGCACTTTTCCAACTGCCCAACACTAAAAACTGGAAAATTGAAGAGTGGAATACCAATTACATAAAAATATGAGGTTTTTAATTTCTGCTGTCTTTGAATCTAAAGAGTTTAAGTCTTGAGACATAAATCTGAAGATGGGTTCTGGCTTCTTGAAGCTTCCTAGATCTTCAAATTCTGCTCCTAAACATACATTCTTAAATGTGCTAACATATTCTTGAATAATGTACATACCAAAATGTCCTTTGCCTTTAGAATTTGCTTAAAAACTTCAGTTTTCTGTTTGTATTTTTTTTTTTTTTAAAATAGTATTTAGGGTCCAAGTTATCCTCTCCTTCTGTAGTGGTAAATCTCAGACCCTGGACATAGCCTTTTTGGTTTCTGTCATTACTTCTCAATTTAAGATTTGTTTTGAAATTACAGTGTAAAAATGACTTGTTATTTTAAATAGTTTTGTCATTTTAGTTGATGCCTCATGTATTTATTATATCTCATGCACATTTCTGGGAAATGTTGGTTTTATCATTATGTGGGATATAAAGTATTACTAGACATTTGTTTCCTTTAATTGCCTGTTTTTCTTTTGCCAACATGCATTTATATAAATATTATGTCCGTTATTTAGAGTAGTTTTAGAGTAGTTCATAGCAAATTGGTAACCCTGCCTGCCTACACATCATTATTGCTGGAATAAGGCTTCTGAAGCCCAGCTGTTGGGCCTCGAGCTACCCTCCCTCACTTTTCCTGCTTTCAAGGAGATGACTAGAGAATATTTGATACTTTAGAATAGAGTCCTTATATGTCTTAACTCAGTGAGCTAACCATTGTTATTTTTTAATAAGCAGTAGCTTTCCTCATGAACCTTACTGTATTTCTGAATTGTTGCCTGTTTGTGTTGTATTTAGGATGCTACAGGTGATTCAGAGTAGACTGCAAGAAGAACATTCACTTCAAGATGTCATATTTAAAAGTGCTTTTAAAAGTGCATCAACAGCACTTCCACCAAGGTGAGATGTATGTCCTAAATGTGTTAAGTATTCATTATGCTTCTGTCTTCTCTCATTGGACTTAGTCTGCTAGTTAGGTTTGAAGAACTATGGAATTTTAGATCTTTGTAAATAGAATATTTAAGTAATAATTATTTTCCATTTTGTAAACATGTGATTTTTTTATAAGTATATAAACTTAAAAAAACTGCTGTTTTACTGTTGACATTCAAAACATTACTTATCAGTTAATCTGTAAGGACTTTTTTCCCTCTCTACAAAATTTTCTTCCGTGAAATGGTGATGCTGTTGCATGTACTCTTAAGTAACCGTAACATATCTTGTTGTATCAGGGAAGATGATTCATCACTGCCTCCCGATGCTTGCAGAATTCGTGGTCATCTATATGTCAATAAAGTAGCAGGGAATTTTCACATAACTGTGGGCAAGTATGTTCTTTTTACTTATTGAAAATATTTTGAACAAGTTGGCAGTTTCGTTAAAGGCAGAGTCTTTGTTAATCAAATAATATATGTCTTAACTGCTACAGTACTGCTTATTAAAATGTTGGGTCTGTATTTTTGAGGTCTTGAGACTGATAATTGGGGCTTTAATCGCAGGAAAGAAAATAACTTTGAAAACCCCTTCAAAACAAAAATAAAGCAATTGTCACATTTTATATAGTAAAGTGAATGAACTGTAAGTAAATATAATTTGAAACCTTCTACTTGCCATGTTTTTATAGTCAGAAAAGCTCTTAAATAGACATCCATTTGCTCATGTTTTGGGTGGTGTTAGGTTTTTTTTTTTCCCCTTTTTTTTTAGACCTCATCAATGAGGCCTGATTAATTCTAGACAAGTATTTGGATGGAGCTAGAAATTACAAGTATTTGGGGTAACATTAAATTGGGTAAAAGTTTAGGAAAGACAGCAGAGCACCTGCCTTCATAAGCAGCACCCAGCACAGACACTGTCACGTAAACTTGGTAAATTCCTGACTGAGTTGACAGATGCTTTGATTCCCCTTGGCTCCCCTGCCCCTTTCTATCTAAAGTTGCAAATTTAAACAATTCATTGTAAAAGACTTTTTTTTTTTGCTCTGTGCAAAGTATCATACCAAAGATGAAACAGTGAAAATAAGGGAATACATTTTTGCTTTTATGTTGTTGACATTCTATGAGAGAACCCAAGCTTTAAACAGTGAATCACACTGATTACTTTAGTTACACTGAAGCTGTAAAGGACAGTACAGTACGGCAGATAGGAAACTACAGCAGGATACCCACCCTACTTTGCAAATCTGCAGAAGCTTTATTGAGGAAAACCTTTGGACTCTAGTGGATGTTTAGGAATTTTCTGTTGGAGGGAGAGAAAAAGAATGGAGGGTAAGTCCATAAAGCAGGAAGGAGCATGACAGGACACTTTTACTTAGGAAGAGAAAACTTCACTTAGCCTGTCATATGGAGTGATTTCAGTGTTGACAATGGTCCCATCAGACATCAGGTTTGCCTTTGTTGTCCCACTCTCCTGGGCAGTCATGCTTTGTTACTGTTATTAGGACCTGTTCTTTATATCTCTAATCTGTAGCTAGAAAGTTTAGGATTTCTTGGTATCATGAAGGAAACAATAACACTTGGCTCAAATACTTAGAAGATTTTATTACATCTTTAGATGCAAACAATATCCTCCACAACTAATTGAAAGAGCGTCAGTCTCTGATCCTCTATATCATGACCCTTTATTCCTATTTTTATTTCTCTGTGTGATAGTTCATACCATCAGTAAGATGAGGCCTGTGATAGTTCATACCATCAATAAGAGGGTTCACATGGAAAAGCATTTGCTTCGTGTCCATATGATTTCTGGGATATTGTAAAAACCCACTTTAATTTTTTGGTATTAAATTTATCAAGTTCAGTATTGATTTTTGGGGAGATCTCATTACCTCTGAGTCATAGTATTCTCAACTGTAATATAAAGGGAAAATAAAAAGAACATGATTTATAATAATATGCAAATGCTTGATCGTGAATACAGTAGAGGGGGTAATAAGTAGGCAAATGGTTTCCTAGTCCATGTGGAATTGGCAGATAGACATCAGTGCAGCTTCAGGTTGAAGTACATGCACCACCCTCAATGTCATGAGCAGAGAAGGTGCTGTACTGCAACAGTGAAAGCTCTTTGTAATATTGTGAACGCACCAAAGTTTAATCTTCTGTTTCCTGGGAAACTTAGTGTATATTGAAACTACAACATAGTGCTTTAATACCTAAATGAATTCAGCGCTAAGTTCAGATCATATCCTCAGGTTTCTCATCTCTGTGAATGGCATGTGGAGCATTTGGAAGCCATGTGTGATGTGGAACTGTCATTTTTGTTTGAGGCTCTTTACACTGCAAGATGCTTGCTTCCCTGAATACCATTTACTAAGGGCCCAAAACAACACCTCCCCAATAATTGTAACAACCAAAATACGTCCTCACAGCTGCCCCCAATATTCAAAACTACTTTTCCTTCTATAAAATTCATATGAGCTAGATTCTTACCTGGTGGGATAGAAAATACAGTACACTGGAAAAGCAGTAGGTAAATTTGGAACATCTGGCCTTCCTGCACAGAGTTAGCAATGTTAGAGAACTACAGTCCTCTGTACTCGGATGGTTTATTTTGATCTTTATTTTTTCCAAGGAAGATTATTATGCTTTTCATAAATATTTGAGTATGTCACTAACATTCTCACCCAAAAAGAGAGACAAGAAAGTATAATTTAAAATGGTTCTCTCTTCCTCCCAGAATAAAATCTGGGTGGTGAGAGACAACTGAAGTTCAGTGTATTGTTGTAGTTTGGTTATTCAGAAAAATTCCTCTCTCCAAATTTGTTTACAACTATGGCAGACATCCTTTTTAGACTGATGGATGGTGTTAGTGGGGATGGAAACTGATGGCAGTAGACTTGCTTTTTTGTGACGAGTTTGAGGTAACACACTTAATGAATAAGCGCAGCTGTGCCGGTGCACAGGGAGCAGTTCTATGGCCAGGATGATGTTGTGCTCGATGTGGGATGTTGATGTTCCCTAACTTCAACAAATACTCAGACCCATCAGGGCAGATTCTAAAACCGACAGTGGCATTTCATTGGTTATAAATAAAAACAAGGTGTTTTGTGAAGAGTTTTTGCTGTCAAATTTTTAGTTAATTGTTAGAACTGGCAACCAGGTAGAGCAGGAATAAAGGATTATTTAAGGAGATCTTCAAGGTGATCTTTTGAAAGGCTTTTTTAAAAAAAAAAAAAAAAAAAGAATAAGGAATGATTGCAGTTATTCTAAAAATGTAAAGGAATAGGTTTAATTGGAGACTTGGCAGCTTAGAGTGAAACGGAGGTCAAGAATTTACTACAGGAGCAGGCAAAGTACTGCCCATCACCTATTTTTGTATGATCCAAGAGGAGGAATAGTGTTTTGATTTTTTAAATGTTTGAAAATAATATTTGCTTCCCCCACCCCCACCTCAGAGTCCCCATAGAGTTTCCTTCACCAATGCACCCGTGCACCATCACCTCAGTCCCCTGTGCTCCTCCCTTCCTTCCTCTGATCCCTCTCCCTCCTCCTCCCCTGCAGGATGTCTCTGATTTATATTGTCCATTTTTGCTTCGTTGTGTTTTGTACTGTTGTTATTTTTTTACACTGATGTCTTATTTGGGTCCCATCTATTCCTGCTATAAGTGAAACCATCTGATATTTTTCTTTTTCCTTCTGGCTTATTTCACTGAGCATAATTCCTTTTAGTTCCATCCATGTTGCTGCGAATGGCATGAGTTTATCTTTTTTGATAGCTGAAAAATATTCCAAAAATATTCCACATCTTCTTGATTTAGTCATCTATTTTTGGGCATTTGGGTTGTTTCCAGGTATTACCTATTGTAAATAGTGCTGCAATAAACATAGGGGTACAGGTGTTCTTTTGAATCAATGTTTTTGTGTTCTTTGGGTAGATCCCTAGGAGTGGAAGCAAATACTGTTTAAAAATGAACAATGATGTAAAAAAATAAAAAATAATAATATTAAAAAAATAAAGCTTCATGATAAATCATTAAAAAATAAATGTTTGAAAATAAATTAGAAAGGGGATAATATAACACATGAAAAATATATGAAGTTCAAATTTCAGTGTGCAAAGATAAAGTTCATTGTGAGAAGATAAAGTGCTAACTGGTTCATGTGTGGCTACTTTTGCTCTAATAGATGAGAGCAGAGTGTGGACAGCGACATCCATTGCTTTGCGCTGGCAGTGTTGTAGTCACAGCTTGACAGCATTGCAAGTGCCATGTATTTTGCTGTTCTACAACATTTAATTTTGTAAAAAGAAAAAAAAAACTGGTGGGCTTCATGTGTACTTTCAAAACAGTGAACTTGTAGATTATTGTATCAAATTTGACATCAGGACATTGTGGGTGTTTTTATGATTTATTTATTTATGCATACAAGAACTGGGGTATAGGCCAGAAGTGCTGGGAGTGAGAGGATTCACCAGAGACAGCATGGGGAGCAGAACAGGCAGACTGACTGAAATACACTGCTGAGGGGAGCAGCGGGTGAGACAGGAGAGGTCTGCTGTGCTATGTGGGTAGCTCCCTGGCCAGCCGGGGATCGAACTTGTGCTGCAATGGCTGCAGATAGCTTCATAGGTTGTGTCATAACCCCTTGCACCACCAGGGAGGCCCAGGACATTGTGTTTATTAAAGTGTGCAACCATACTGTAGCTGTGCTACAGGGAAACTATTTATTTCATAATTACCAGACTAAAGTCTCATCGCTTCATTCCTAACTCACAGGAAAGCAATGGTTAGAAAAATCTAAAAATTTTAAATGGAATATTTATAAACATGAATAGAATTTCTTCATATAAATTGTAAAAAAAAAAAGTTTCCAAGTAACTCATTGATTAGCCCAGTAAAGAATTCATTACTGGTTAGTTAGTGAAATTGATTGTGGCAAGCAGAGCAGTGAGTCCAGGGAAGATATCCAATTGCTTTGGATAAATAATCTTTGGGTAGAGTGAGTATGCTAATGCCGAAGACATTAAGGCAAGCCAGATGACTTTGAGCAACTCTCCCTAGCTCTTGTTGAGTGGACAGAGTTACAAATACTTAATTCAAAAAACTTTCAACAAGTGTTGCAGAAACTGTGGAGAGAGAAGAATCCTATTAGTTTGTTGGTGGAAATGTAAATTGGTGTAGCCATTTTGGAAAGCAAGTCTTGACTTAACATAAAATAAAAATAGAAATAACTATACAATTCAGAAATCCCACTTTTGGGTATCTGTGTGCACCACAGTGTTTATTATGGTATTATTTACAGTAGCTAGAATGTAGACGCAACCTTTGTCCACTGACAGAGGACTGGATAAAGATGTGGTATGTCTACACAGTGGAATACTACTCAGCTATCAGGAAAGATGAAATGTTATGATGTACAGTAAAATGGAAAGGACTTGAGTTAGGTGAAGCAAATTAGATCACAAAGATAAAGACATATTGAATGATTTCACATATATATTATAAGGAAACAATATAGATGGACTGACAAAGCAAAACAAGTGTAAACTAGTAGACACTGGCAGTGGAATTTAGGTTTCTGTGGCTGGATAGGAGGGTTATGGGGCTTTCAGCAATTGATACCTGTACTGTCAAAAGGTAAAACAAGGAGCAAAATCTCCATTCTTATATTTGGATGTATTTTCTTACTTGATACAAGTGCAGAAGAAATCTTCATGTTCCAAAGCCCATTTAACTGCAAATTTGAGGAAATTCTGCCATAGTTTGCAAGTGATTGATCTGTGATGCAATGACGTGATAAAAAGCAATTAAATGCCAAGAGACAAATCTGTAAAAGCCTTCCAGGCAGTGAAGATGGTGAATTCAAACCAGTGCTTGTGGATGAATGTTTTCCAAGATGGTAGTGGATAATAAACAGTTGTGATCAGTGTTGTAATGGGACAAACTAACTCTAACCCCAGTTAAACAAAATGTTTCCACAGCAAAAAAAATTTGTATTATAAATATAAATCCTCAATTATTGAATATTATTATTATATTTTGAATCTCATTAATAAAAAGCTTGTGAAAATTTGTTTTCTCTTGTTATGTAACTACATAATATCTTCAGTTTTGCCTCTTGACCCACAAAGCCTAAAATACTTGCTACCCGGTTCCTTTGAAGGAAACGTTTGTCAGCCCCTAGTTTTTTGTCCCATGAGATGAGTAGACGTAACTGCTTAAATTATAGTAAAGTCTGTTCTTATATCAAGAAAAAGATGTAATTTAAAGAAAGATCCCCTTTCTCATTTTAATAAGTTTCATGTTTAGATGTCATTTCTTTAACCTTTTTTTCCTCCTTTCAGGGCAATTCCACATCCCCGGGGACACGCACACTTGGCAGCACTTGTCAACCATGACTGTAAGTAGTCAGGCATTGGTTTCAGTAAAGATGGCCTTGAGAAGGGTTTTTCGTATTTAATTTTAGTGCTGGTGTAAGTTGGGACTTTCACAGTCACTTGTTTTGAAAACAGATGTGCAAAGGAGAAAATAACTGATTAAATTTCATTGACTCTGAATCAGTTTTATCTTGAGCTACCTGTGTTTCTATTTAGTCATGGCTCAGAAGTTGAGCTTAGGGAAGAAAGGCTGTGGTGTACTTTGTTTGTATCACTTTATACACTTCCGAAGTATATGTGGACACACACATGTACATATGAAATATTTGAGTTCATTTCATGTAAAGTCATAAAAAGTATATTTTTAAAGTCTGCTTTAGAGAACAGAAACAAGTAATTCCATGAAAGTAAATTTGGTCACATTTAACAGTGATTTGTATTAAAATTATGTCTTTTGAGATTTGTTATTTAGCAATATGGGTATTGTGGTTTTTCAAGCAACACAGTGCTTATATTCGGTGATGATTCAGACCAGGAAATCTCTTTTTCGATTGTCAGGATTAGATACAGTATTATTCATAGAAGCTAATTTATATCTAAATTTGGAATTTGAGATAACATTTTATCAGAATTCCTTTATTCCTATACATTTAATTCTTACATACTATATAGCTGTTTTCCCAAAAATGTGGCTTTAGAGACTATATTATAGCTACAGATTTTAGATGGTTTCATTTGAGACTAGATAAGAATATGAATCAATCTGTAACATAGTTTTGAAGAATTTAATTGTTTTATTTTTTGCCTTTTAGCTTACAACTTTTCTCACAGAATAGATCATTTATCTTTTGGAGAGCTTGTTCCAGGAATTATTAATCCTTTGGATGGAACGGAAAAAATTGCTCTAGATCGTAAGTATTTGATAAATACTGTTGGAATTTGCATTAGGCAATGGTTCCTATAACTTTAATATTAATACATTTTTAATAATCCTGTTAACCCCCCTGCAACAAAAGATATCTTTTAGTTTATTTAAATGGCTGATGGTCTTTAAGTGGAGGTTTGTATGAAGGTTTTTCCTGGTAGTGGATAAAAAATGTTTAAGAAAATGGGCCACAGAAAAGAATAAGAAATTAGAAGATTACAAGACAAGTAGAATTTAGAAGCTCTCTAAATCTACATAAGGTTAATAGGATACAATTGCTTTTCCATATTCTTCAAAGAAAGAATTATTATAAGGAGAATTTTGCTCTTTGTAAAATTCAAAGTTCTGAAGTGCATGTTTACCATATTAAAACCATGTAAGAGAAATTTGATAGGCGTCTGAAACCTAGAATGTTACTGTAATGGCTTGGCTATTACAGAAGTGGTAACAACAGTACTCTCACCTTTTATTAATGTTTGTTTTAACCTCCTGTTTCATTTGTAATTTCTGTTTTTTTTTAATATGGATGAATTTTTCCTTCTTCAGTAGCAGATAATCTAGTTTATATTTCCACAAGGTTCTTGATTATCATTTTGCACAGCGTGCTTCCCTTAGGACACCTGTTAAGGACTTCTGAAGTTTTCTGTGCTGCTAGGAATTCTGGATTTTGCAAAACTTAATTAAGAATTTTAGGTTCTATTCAAAAAATTTTTTTAAATTATTTTACTCATTTAGCTTTGTATTGTAGTCAGATATATTCAAGGAGTTTTAGTTAGAATACTTAACATACAGGAGAATTTTGTTTGTGTGGGATTGTTTCATTTACAGAAACTTTAGTGTACTAAATTAAGAAATGTGTAAGTAGAGACATGAGAGAAATGGGACCTTTATTCATTGTAATCTCATCTTTACTTGAGGTAATGTTCATTATACACTAAACTGAAGTCTATGGGTTCCTAAATTCAGAAAGTCTTAAGAAGTTGTACAATGTTGTCAGCTGAGTGTTGGTAGGTTTTTCAGAGATTGGAGACAGATGGACCCTTCTGCTTCCTAATACATCTTCCATAGGGCCTCTTTAACCAAAAAGAAAAAATCAGTACTCCATGTCTCATGTGTTCAGGTCATGTTCTTCAGAAGTTTTTAGGTGACTCTTGAGCAGTTAACATCTTTAATGCTGTACAGATTTGGACAGCTCTTTAAACTCTGGATAAGTCTTCGCCTTGAGAGAAAGTTGATTCAACAGAATTTCTCCCAGCCTGGTCATTGGTTATCAGCACGCTGACACTCCTTGAATAAATATCAGATAGAGGTGTGTTCAGTGTTTCCTCTGGCCACAGACAGCTTCAGGTTTCTTTTTGATTCTCTCTGGTTAACAGTCCTTGCATTGGTACTTCCCTCCTCCACATGGTAAGGTTCCTGGCCCCTCCCACCTCCCCACATTTCCCAGCAGTGTGTACAGCACTGGTGTTTCCTCACCACTCTCCATTTTATCTTTTTCATAAATTCTTAATGGTTGAACATCCTTTTCACCTAGCATTTCCAGCTCCTCCTCTTTGTTTATAACATGGAGTTTGTCAGAAACCTCAAAACTAAGGCACAAATTCAGCTGTTCACCTTATATCAAAGACCAACTCAAAGGATGAAACTGGCACCTGTCTACCTTTTATTGATGGGTGGTAGACAAAGTAATACCCCTTTGCCCTGATTTTATCTGTGATAATATCTGGAATATTAAATTGAAATTAATGATAGAACTGTCAAAATTTCATTTTTGAAAATTTTAGTGGTAGAAGTAGTACATGAAAAAAGGCAGGATTTACTTTTTTTGTTACAAACTTTATAAAAATTTTATTATAAATGTTATTTTGTAAATAAAATTAAATAAAACTTTAACATCAGTGTTTGAGGAGATTGTTACTCTTGCCTCTCCTATCTTTACCATTCTCTATCTAATTTATGCTGAGATACTAGACAGAAGTTTGGTAGAAATGAAAACTCGTTGAATAAAAGAAGCAAGAAACACAAAGTACATACTGTATCTTTCCATTTATGTGAAATTCTAAAACAGGCAAAGTGCGAGGTAGTGTGAGTGATTGGGGTAAGACCAGATATAGAGGGGATGAAGCAAAGAGGTGCGAAGGCATTTTCTGAGACGATGCTGTGTTTGATATCTTGGTGGTGGTGGTGATCGCATGGGTGAGTTTTATGTGAACTGTTAATATTTTAAATTAATAACTGACAAAATAATGGTATCTGTGACTTGTATTGATCCTTAGAAGTGCCTAGTGATTATACTGTAAGTAATGCCAGATTATTATGAGTAGTTTCTGTAGTTATCTTTTTTTTTTAAGATTTATTTATTTATTTATACAAGCACTGGGTACAGTCAGAAGCGCGGGTGGGTGAGAGAATTCACCAGAGCCAGAGGGGAGAGCAGAGCAGGCAGAAGGACCAAAGTACACTGCTGAGGGGAGCAGCGGGCGGCAGGAGAGGTCTGTGCGCCATGTGGAGCCCTCGCCTGGCAGCTGGGGATCAAATCGGTGCTGCAGAGGCTGCGGGCAGCTTTTCAAGCCAGCGCTTAACTGCTGCGCCATTGGGGAGGCCCTGTAGTTATCTTCTGGTTGTGGTATCAGTTCCTTGTGTTTACCCAAATCTTGGCTCATTCAATTTTGGTTTATTTAGATACTTTGAGATGTTACTAGAAGAAGCCTTGTGGTGATTATACTGTTGTAACTGTATTTTATTCTTACTAGTTTCTGTATTATAAAGAAATGCCACATTTATTTTCCAGATTTGATAACATGAAGATGATGATGTCAGACTAACTCACTAGTTCATCTTTTAACATCATCTAATAGATGCGTGTGCCTTACTGAGAACTTGTTTTACCAAGTATGAATATATTGCTATTATTCTTTTGAAATTGTGAGATTTTTGTTAGATATTAAGTCATAAATGGCACTAGGTTTCACGTTGGTGTATTTAATGGAAGGAAGGATATATTTGTTTTAGTTTTGATGCTTCTGGATTGATAAAAAAAAAACATTTTATTTTATTCTAGACAACCAGATGTTCCAATATTTTATTACAGTTGTGCCAACAAAACTACATACATACAAAATTTCAGCAGACACCCATCAGTTTTCTGTGACAGAAAGGGTAAGTTGAATCATGCTGTTAAATGATATTTTTAACATCTTATCCTTAAATTCTGTGTCTTTCAGTTTGCTCTCTGGAGATTTCTCTTTCAGTTTGTACATTATTACTAAATTGGCTTTTTGGCGCTTTTGCTTTGGGCATTTTGTTTTCCCAGCAGATGGCACTGGGGCTTCAATTTTGGGTTTCTCTTTTGCTTATAAGTGTTGTGTTAGGGTGGGAAAAGACTGGAAGGAGACAGACTCCTGCACTCTCTTGGGATGGGGGCCAACCTAAGTAACCTTATGACTGGATCAGTTTCTGTTCTGTACCCAAAGCTTGTGCTCCTGGTTCCCTCTTCTTGGCTCCAGGCCCCTGTGGTTGGCGGTGGGTTTTGGTCTGATCTCAGGTTTCCTCAAGTCCAGAAGGGAGGAAGGTGGAGACAGGACTCAGTCTTATGCTGCCACCAGCCAGACTGCCAGGAGTCAATGCCTGGCCCCAGCTCATGGTTTCTGCTGCATTGCAGCCCTTCACCTCACTCTGGAGCTCACTAAGCAGTGCTTTGTGTTCAACTAATTGAGAGGACATGTTCTGCAATCTCGGGGGCGGGGGATATCATCTTATAAGTAGGCAACAACGGTGAGGATCAGAATTTGGAGCTGGGCAGTTTCTTTCCTACTCTGGAGTCATGTTTTCTTATTATTGTGTTTTGAGAATGGTGAATATTTCTGTGCCAGTAGCATATCCAGAAAAATTCTGAGGTGAAATTTAAGTGCTTTTTAAAATTTGCATTGCTCCATGTGGGATTTTCTTTTAATTGTCTTATAACACAATGGCCATGTCTTCATTGATTGAACAGTAGTTAGTAATATAGAAATTAAATACTGAAGTTTTTAGGACTGAGTGCCACTTTTAAATACTTAGGGGAAAATCAAGTGTAAGTGTGTGTGTGTGTGTGTGTGTGTGTGTGTGTGTAAAGAAAGAGAGGGAAACTAGGTCAAGTGTCCATGGGCATATATTGTGCTTTTCAACATTTCTGCAGGGATGGGAAGATTTCATTGCTCACTCAGAGTGGGGGTCTCCTGAACCAACATGAACCTACATGGTGGTGAGGCTTTGTAGGAATCAAGCACACTTCCACTGCTCAGGGAGCTCACGTGGCTTAGTCTGTGGAGGGATGCTTGGCGAAATCTGTAAAGTGACAGATGCATTTGGCCTTTGACCCAGCAATCCTACTTATAGAAATTGTATCCAAAGATAGTGCAGAAAAATACAAAAATGAGGTGTGTACGTACCTGTTCATTGCATTCTTGTTTGTAGTAGTAGAAAACTTGTGGGTTATCCTCATAGTAGAGGAACTTGTAAATTAAGAAGTATGAAACAGTACCTATGTACTGATAGGGAATTATGGTTATATTTTAATTAGCAAAATCAAACGAAAACAAGAATTCCAGAGCATTTAACCTTTGTGCTGACAGGGTGACAGATAGTTATAGTTCGCTTGAAAAAGAAATGAACTAACTGGATAGGTCATTTGCCTTTTCTAAAGTTCTTTTCCTGTTTAAAGGAATTGGAGTTGAGGGAATGGAAAAGGGGGGAGAGCTTGTTGATCCTGGAACACACAATTAATCAGTCTTTTGTTGCATAGACACCCCGGTCCCTGAAATAGCTTCTACCCATGTAGGGAGTGACAATGTATTTGTAATTGTGGCAGGATATTGAATATATCAAGGCCTTCAGATTAAGTTACTTTATTGAAAACTTGATGGATCTTTAGGCTCTGGTTTTTAATGTGTGTGTGGAGGGTGTGCTTTATGATGCTAATAGAGAATTGTTTCAGTGTCCCTTGGTAGTAATTAAGCTCCTTATTTGAATTCCTAAAATGTGCAGGTTAGTTACAGGTTGGTCAAAGGAGGCAGGGCCTGGCACACCATCACATAGCAAGGCAGTGTGGTAGCTGCTTGGAATGTAATAAGAACGGAATGAAATAGAATATTTTCTCACTCATTGGGGGGACTGTGTTAAGTGTATAATTTTAGTTATGTTCCTTTCAAGAAAAAAAATAATTCTACCTTTACAAACTGAACCAAGGTATCTGAAAGATCAGATATTGAAAGAAACAAAGATAGCAAGTATTGATGTCTTTCAAAGTAATGTGTTGTTTTCATCCTCAGTGTATCTCATATCGTTTAAAATGAAGAACAGGATGTGAAATTGTTTATAAATCAATCATTCAAATAATAGTAATTAGTTATTTTATTAATTTTTAGCAGAGAAATACCACTAAAAGCACAGCAAAATATTAGTGTAACTTTTTGTTTGATTTGGTTTAGAAAGGAATGAGACATACAGTTGTAAGCTCATTTTCTCAGAAAGAGAAAATAGAGAACGATCCTGCTGTTTAGTTTGTCTCAAAAGCTCATCTTACCAAGAATAAGGAGTGATTTGCTTGGCCCTGCACTGCGGTGTCCAGCAGGGCTGTTCTTGAAGTGGCTGGTGTCCCTTCTTTGCAGTAGGGCTGGAGGACTTCGCAGACCTTGTCAAGGACCTGGTGACTTGGGGCTTGTTTTCTGACCTCCTGCCTCTCCTGGCCCTCTTGCTTTCCTTGCAGGAACGCATCATTAACCATGCTGCGGGCAGCCACGGAGTCTCGGGGATCTTCATGAAATATGACCTCAGCTCTCTGATGGTGACTGTGACGGAGGAGCATATGCCTTTCTGGCAGTTCTTTGTAAGACTCTGTGGTATTGTTGGAGGAATCTTCTCAACAACAGGTTAAATTCGATTCCTTACTTGTCTAATTTCTAGATTTGTTGCTTACACTGAAATTAAGATGCTTTTCCTTAAAAGGGATGAGAAATGTATACATTTTCATGTTTTGCTATTTAAAGAACTTTTTCTTTAAGATACAATTCCAAACCTCCAAAGTTACATTATGTGCTGAACATAATTAAGTCCCCTACATCTGATGTTCTACGGGAAATTATTGGATGAGGTAGCAAGAGCCTAGGATTTAATCTAAATTCTGCCATTTACATGGTGGTGGTCTTGAATAGGTCATTTCCCTTTTCTAAAGTTCTTTCCTCATTTCTGAAAATGGTAGTTGTTACTGTAAGAGAAAAGTGTGCTGTAGGGTTAAAGGAGAGAATGCCTAGAAATCGCAGACACTAATATGAATTGTTTTGAATTTAAGATATGTTTAACTCTACAGTATTTCAAAGCATATCTTACAGTACCTTGAGCTATGCAATGCAGGAAACCAAGTTTTTTTAGCCAATAATGTTTTTATCATGTTTAGCCTTTTTGACTGAGAAGTCAGATTGTGCTCAAAGATAACTTGTAGAGTTGTAATTATGAAGATTTGAATTAAGCACAGTAGATAAGGAAAGGGCAGTTCTATATTTATCCTCAACCTCTATTCACTATTACATGGAGATGCTAGTTTATAAACTTTGAAATTTATTTTTAAAGTAAAGTGTTCTTTTTTTGTTGTTTGTTTGTTTTTAATGAAAGTCTTTGTCACAGCTTCATTTAAATCCAGTAGTGCTGATACTGGTTTTAAAAATTATGTGGGTGTGAGATGTATTCAGCACTTTGAAAAGATTGTCTTGTCATGGTCAAGGATTATTTGGCCTTAATTCTTTCAAAAAGATACCTAATTGTTTTAATCATGGAAGTGAATAAGGAAAACCACTTCATTTTCCTCTTTGTTTCATTTATTCTTAAGGCAACTTATGAAATAATGATTTTAGGAAGTAATTTCATTAGCAGCACAATTTAACTAAAACATACACTTATTTTTTATTATAGGCATGTTACATGGAATTGGAAAATTTATCGTTGAAATAATTTACTGTCGTTTCAGACCTGGATCCTACAAACCCGTCAATTCCGTAAGTGGGGTAGTAAAAGCGTTGTTGCTCTCCCAGTCTCTGTTATATCTAAGTCATAGCTTTCCGTGCCCAGAAAGCAATTGCCCCAAAAGGGAGCATGTTGAAAGAGGAAATGGTGTTGGGAATCAAACTAACCCTTTGGTCTTTTCTTCTTCTCCAGGTTTCTTTTGAGGATGGCCACACAGACAACCACTTACCTCTTCTAGAAAATAATACACATTAGCACCTCCCAAGTGAAGGAGAAAAACTTTCTGCCTGAGACATAAAGCCTTTTTTTTAATAATAAAATATTGTGCAATATATTCAAAGAAAAGAAAATATGAATGAGGAGCAGGAATTACAACTAGAAAAAATAAGAAGCCCCCCCAACTCAAATCCTGTATATGTAGTGTTTGTTACAAATGTCATAGAAGAAATTAAGCAGCAAATCATTGAGTAAGCCCACCTGGAGTATTGCTTTGAAGAGGATCCCTTCTGATACTTTCACAGCACCTGGGCAGTATTGGAATCAGACCTTGCTTCTTGGTGACAAAGAACCGAAGGAAAGAAGTCAAATCACTTCTAAAGAAAAAGGCATTTGATAAGTGCATATGTTTGCGTCTTTTTGTTTTTAAAAGATATGATGTGAGAATAAAATATGTCAAACATACGGAAAAGTAGTCTAGACTTTAAAAAATTGTTATCAGGTTACATTGTTAATGAAGGAGAACAGGGATGGCCCCCATGGGATAGCCATATTAATGTTAAGCCATAATGACACTGCCCTTTGTCCAAGGATTTGGTCTTATGAAGATAACTGCATTTCTTTAAATTCTGGCTGTGGACTTTTATACCTTTTCAAAACCGAGACTACGATGAATTCTCATGGGGACAGGTACATACATAGGTCTCTTAACAGGTAACAGAGGTGTCAGGTACAAATTGTATAGTGGGGACTTAGGAAGAATGATGCCCATTTTTTAAACAGTAGCTAAATTTCCAAATTTGATCATTGTTCTTGCTATGCTGTGGGAGATGGGGTAGGAGGTAAGTAAAAAGACTCACTACTGATGATGAAAATGATCAGTTTGTAAAAACATGGAGGGGAAAAGGAGAATATTTTATACACATTGTGGTGAGTGGGCAGCAGGGTAACTTTAAATGATATGCAAGTGTGAGGCAAATATTTAAGTGAGGCAAGATAATGTTGAGTCTGAGAGTTCATCATATTAAACCATTAAATTCATCGCATTAAGCCATTAAATTGTAAAACCTGATTATGAAAGAGGTATCTGCATTCAGAGTGTCCTGAATGTATTGATTCCATGTTAGATTGCGTTGTTCCAGCTTTCTTACTATTTAAGGCTTGATTCAAAAGCTCACTATATGAATATTGAAAACAGGGAGCTATCTTACAGGTGCCATTAAAAGCTGTATTTGAAATCCGTGCGCCCACACCCATTCTCCTTGTGTATCCTGGAACAATAGTGATAGGGTTTATTTAACTTACTTAGGGAAACGGGGAAACAGAAGACCCGGTAAGGAAGAAGGCCAAGGCGAAACCTAGATTTATAAATGCAGGGCTTTTTTAATTTTTTACATCATTTTTCATTTTTGCACAATGTATGCATTTTCATCTTGGTTATAGTCCCCACACAATTCCCACCCCCCTTGTTTTACCCTAATCCCACCTCTCCTCCCCTCCCCCCGTAGTGTGTCTCTGGTTTATAGTTGCTTGTTGATTCTGATTTTTACTTACACAATGGAATATTACTCAGCAATCCAAAAAGATAAACTTATGCAATTTGCAGCAACATGGATGGAGCTGGAAGGGATCATGCTCAGTGAAATGAGCCAGAAAGAAAAAAATACCGGATGGTCTCACTCATAGCAGGAATTTAGAAAACCTAAATAAGGGACCAGGAAAAAGACTAATTATAATAAAGTAAAAATCAAAATCAACAAGCAACTAAAAATGCAGGTTTTTTAGAAACAAAGATGTCATAGTTTAAAATGTATCTTTTAAAAGCTTTTCTTAAAAACAGTTGAAATAGATAATGTAATGGAGACGAGAAATACTGATAAAACTACTCTGCAGTGAAACGCTTATCTACTGGCATTTGTAGAAAATAACACAAGCCTCATGGCTTATGCCATGTACCTTGAAGTTAACTGATTAATGCAGATGACACACATTGAAAGATTTTTGAATCCAGCAGATTCCAAATAGTGAAAGAGCTTTATCTGTGTATCTTTTCTTTGGGTATTATTCCCAACAAGTTAAACTAGACAGCACATCTCTCAAAAGGAATTTTTATTGGAAGGAATTTAAATTTTAGCTTTTTAAGCCTAAATGTTACATAAATCTGCTTGTCAGAGGTCAGTCAAGTTTTCTTTTTAATGGAAAGAAAAAATATTGATTTCAAATTACATTCAGTTAGGTTTCTAACAGTTAAGTATCTTTAAAGGGATTTTAAAAATTATTTTGGTACTTTCATGTGATTCAAAATTATTCCATGTTTTCCAAACACCTATAGTAGGACTGATCTCTTCCGTTAAAACCAACTAAAAGCATTTTCTTTAAAGCAAAATATTCCTTTGCCATTGATTGGTTCCCATTTCAAACCTCTTGGGTAGTCAGAATTTTGGTGAAGATACTACATTCTGACCAGCCCTCTGGGTGACGTGTAGTCGCCTGCACGTTCAGATCTGTTAGAGACCACATCACCGAGTTCTTTTCCTTTACAGAGAACTCCACTGCCCACTTGCTGTGCAGCTCTGGCTTTTGTGCCAGGGTGTCTTCATCCAGGTTACCCATGTTTATTACTCAGCCTTTTCATCGTACTGGGGTATTAGTAATATCTACATGTATGTATTTCAACCTAAGTATTTTAAATGTTGAGGCTCAAATGTTGTGAAATAGGTTTTAAGAAATTGTGTTTGCATATATTGGTCTAAAAAAATATTTGGGGGAATAAGTCACTGCTGCAGTGTTTATATATTCTGGACTACCTCTTGGAAAAGACAACTCAGAATTACAAAATTCAAGTTCTTAATTTAGGTCATTAATACTAATTTTTTACACACATTTTATAATAGCAAGGACTAAATTTTTATAATTATTTACTAATGTAAACAGTTTACAGTTTTTAATACAAGCAACCTTGGAACTCATGAAGCAATGACTAAAAAGTAATTTTTTAGCAGTATAAGTAGGTGTATTTATGCATTCTATCTTTTTATATCTTGGGTTAGTAATTCAAGTCCCCAAAAATTAAAGTCACATACAATTCCGCTACTTCAAAATTTAAAATACCTTCTTGAACTTGAATTCTATACATATTTTTTATTATTTTAACAAACCTGAGTCTTAGGATACGTATTTAAAAATCTCAACATGGCCTTACGTAAGACTTTCCCTCCCCTTCTGTTGGGAGCTCTAGCAGGCCTTGAGCAAAGGTAAGCAAGCCACATATTTATTGCTGTGTCCCTCCTTTTGAACTACTACTGTGGTGCTGAAATCATTCTGCACTATTTAGTAGCATTTGTTTTCTTAACATAAACTCAGTGTTTCAGTCTTGAGCGTGAGGGCCCCCAAATTAAGTGATAAACCATAAAAGTTTTGTTCTCCAAGTAAGCCTTTTTCTCATAATAAAGCCGCCTTTTCTCACAGGAAAACTACAGCAACATTTAAATTTTACTTAGTTTCATCTACTTTTTCCTGTACATGGAGCTAAATTACTGTGTGAGACTGGATTTATCTCACACTTTCGTATTTTAAATGTGTGATAAAAATTGAACATAAGCCAATCACCAGAGCTGAATATGAGATTTTATGCGAAACATTTAGTTTTGTTGTATCACCTCCAAATTATTTTTAATATTTACCAAAAGGAATTGGATTAACAGCTCTTCCAAATATAACTCATCTATGCTATTTTGTGTAATTCAGGGTAAAACTGAGAATGTGTGAGGAAAAGTATAAATGAAAGCTACATAACTAAGAAGTAGACTTTTAACAACAATTGATGTAACTATAAAACATATACCTTGTAAATTCTGTTAGGTAATTTTGCAAATCAATTTAGTGATTTCTTGTACTGTAATTTCTTTTGAGTGTTTTTTAGAAATGACTAGAGTTGCCTGCCTCACCTCTCCCCACATATTTATAGTTGCAGTTTGGAATCATTATTTCAAATAAAGTAAGGCCACACTTTGAATGTTGATTTGTGTGTTGGAAGAACTGATTCTAGCTATTGACGCATTTTTAGTTAAATGAGTAATTCTTTGCCATAATAGAGTATATTTCACAGGGCACTACTGTCTCAAGCCACTTACATCTTAAAACTTAATCTAGGCAGTGAGCATTTCTCCATACCTTCCTTTGGGCAGATAGGCAGTGCTTATATTCCCAGAACATAATTAGACTTGCTGTTCCAGAAAAATAGCTGTGTGGAAATACACCTAATTCCTGTGACCTTCAAAAATTATTTTTACAAACTTCAGGTTGACCTTTGTGTCTTCATTGTGAAGTGATGCTCTTTTGGGGTATTAACACCTTCTAAGATCAGTCTGTTTACCTTGAGGTTTCAATCAGTTATTGAAATGAGGTGCTACCTAGAGAGAATGATGTTTGGTTAGTATAAAATTAGATGTTTTTCCTATCAGTGTACCCATCTAGTTTAACTTTTTCTAGTAATAACTGCCCCTGGTGGGACTGTCTTCGATACTGTATCTGCCTGTCTGGTGGGTGCAGAACTGACAGGTTACCAGAACTTCCCTTTAGACACATTTTCTTTGAATTTTTCCCCCACCAAAGTAAAAGTTTCTTTTCCTTGAATTGTATGTATCAGGTATTCATTGGTCTTGATATAGGAATTTTCTTTCCTACAGATACCGACTTTTATTGCTTAACAGCACAAGAAAACTCATTTCTTTAATGCCATAGAGAACACGCTTTAGTGTGTCAATGTGATCCTACTAAGAGCATCAGAAAAAGCATGTATCATATGTTAATTTACATTCCTCTCATGGTATCTTTGGAAGGTTACATGCATAACTCAGCAGTTAAACACAGATACAACACTTGGAGAAAAAGCATTTTTTAATTCAAATTTGTGTTTAATCAAAAGTCAAAATGTGAACACTTGATCAGTGGAATTTATTGAATGACTGAAACACAATAATCAAATACAATTCAATACAGTGCGCTGAATTGTACGCATACAATAATGAAAAGAGTACATTCTTAGAATTATATTTTACCCATTTTCATTTAATTGTATTTTGTTTTCATAGTTGTAATATTTTAATCAGTGTAACTTACAAGTATTATGTAGACATTGCAAACTAAAGATCACCCAGGGCTTTGTTACACAGCTGGGCTAGCTGTCCTGGAAAGTCGTTTTCAGAATTTGGATGAGATTGAGAAAGACACTGCCCGGTAGTGTTCTTTCAAAAATGCCCTTAATGAGTTTAGAAAAATCTCAAGTAATAACTAGGCTAGAAACTTCTCTCAAGGCCTGTACATTTCAAGTATCCAAATGTACCTGTCTGAGTACTGTTATTCCAGAAAGTGAGCATAAATATAATGACCATTAATATGCTTGTAATTTTCTAATAGTTGTGTTATTTTTCGTTGCTTAGGCTTCAGGTAGTGTGTTTGGAAATTTTGTTGTAACATGAACTGGTGAAATCCTACATGCACCGATCTTAAATGTGAGGAAAGTTGGGGAAATATTAATATAGGAACTTGAGAATAAATATTTATTTTACTAATTCATTTCCATTATACAGAAAATACTTTTGAACAAATGAAACAACACCTATTCTTTAGCTTAGTCACTTAAGTGTCTTTTGCTCTACATTGTACTATTTACATTGTGCGGTTGGAATGACATAGTAACATATTTTGGTGATCACAGAAGAATAATCTTCCTCACTTTATACAAAAAGACTAAAGCTAGTATTTTCTTTTCTTTTTTTTTGGTGGATTTCTTTTTTTCTCACAGCAAAGCCAGAGGACTGGGTTTTGTATGATTATAGCCTTTACCTTTCTCTCCCATTAATCACTGTAATCGAGGACTGAACAAAATGAGGAAACAAGCAGGAAACTTGAGAGAAGGGTAACTGTGGAGTCAAAAGATTTAGAAATGATAGTTGTCAATAGGCTAGAGTTCCAATGCAAATATGTGTGGGTCTTTCTCCTATATATAATTATTTACACCTCTTGGTTCTTTTTGGGTTTCAAGTTGGGTATCCTTAAGCGTAATGTTGAATGTGAACCCACTTTGCTAATTCTGCACCCCTCAACCAGGACTCCATGGTGTAACACAGAATTGAAGCTGAGACTTTTCAGGGAAGAATTACATTTCTGATGGCAATTCTAAGGTCATTCTTCCTCGGTTTTGATTTTAAATCTTTACGCTGGATATCACAGAAGGGCTCCCAGATCAGAACTGCCATTCCTTAGCTTATGCAATGTGTTCTTCCAGGTTTATTGTGTCGAAATTAATGCTGTGCAGGAGGAAAGAAAAGATGACCACAGAAAGGGGGTGTACGTTGCTATTTTATATGAAAGGGAAGAATAATTTTTCCAAAATTGTGCATGATTATATGCTAGGTTACAACTTTCTTTTTCTCAATGAAAGTAAAAGGGATGACCACATGGCAGCATGTTGGCCAGGCGAGGAGCTGGGGCATGTTCTTGATTATTCCTAATCTTGAGAACTGAAGTTTGCTGTTTTAGAGGTATCTGAGAGGTTCCGGACGAAAGCAGACTGTAGAATGTTTATGCTTTGAATGTGATGGATGCCTTAAAGTAGGAGAGGAATTTGTAACAGAAGCTTACAATGAAGAGCCAGACATTCCGAGCCATCTGAGATCTTGCGATGAGAAGGCGCCAGGTGATGAGGAAGAGCACAGTGTTAAAGAAGTAGCGGATATTTCGTAGCCTGGGAAACACACAAAACCAGAGTTAAAACAGAACTGAAAAACGACTATGTTAACTGAAGTGCAAATGCAATGTTTCGTGCGCGCTGCCAGGGTGCGTGTGGCGTGTGATCTTTGGTCTTTTTGCATTGCTGCAGTTATGCTGAATGAGCAGATGCCTGTAATGTAATCTCACCTCATTTCTCATACTTCTCTCTATTCTTAAATATACTTTTTTTTAAATTTTTTTTTATATATATTTTTTTAATAGAGGCATGTTTTTATTTATTTATTTAATTTGCTTTGTTTTGTTGGTTTGTTATACATGCACTGGGTACAGTCAGAAGCGCAGGAGGGTGAGAGAATTCACCAGAGCCAGAGCGGGGAGCAGAGCAGGCAGAAGGACCGAAGTACACTGCTGAGGGGAGCAGCGGGCGGCAGGAGAGGTCTGCACGCCATGTGGGACCCTCCTCCAGTGGCTGGGGAGCAGCCGGGGATCGAACCGGCGCCACAGAGGCTGCGGGCAGATTCGTAGCCCAGCGCTCAACCGCTGCACCACCAGGGAGGCCCTATTCTTAAATATACTTAGATCGTATTACTACATCACAGATCTTCAGTGGTGCTTGTTTACTACTAATGTTCTCAGTCTCCTACTCAAGGTTCCTCTGTTTGCAATCTATTTTTCCATCTTAATCATCTCTGCATTAGAAATCTTTTGCTTCTACCAGAATTCTAGCAGAATAATAGCAGACTGCTATAATTTTGTCCTTACAGACTCATGATGGAAAGGAATGTAAGGCAGCTGAAGACTTTAGGAGTGGTTAGCTGACTGGCCCATGTTCAGTAGGACCATTGGTTTCCCTCTAAATAACGTTATGAGGGGGAAGTGTAGGAAACAGAAATGAGTTCAAAGCTGGCTCCTGTACTTACCAAGTTACCATGGACAGGTTTCTTAGCCCCTTTCTACCTAAATATCTCTGATAAAAATGGGATAAAATACTACTAGCCACACAGGGCTTGGTGAAGACTGAATGACACAGTGCACATTATAGGATATAGTATCCATAGCAGAGGACCTGTAATACAGTGGCTGCTTAAAAATACCCATCTAGGGCCTCCCCTGGTAGCGCAGCGGTTGAGTGCTGGGCCGTGAAGCTGCCCGCAGCCTCTGCAGCACTGGTTTAATCCCCGACCTCTGGCTAGAGCCCCACATAGAGTGATAGACCTCTCCTGCCACGCCCGCTGCTCCCCTCAGCAGTGTATTTTGTCAGTCTGCCTGTTCTGTTCCCCACTCTGGCTCTGGTGGATTCTCTCACCTTCCCGTGCTTCTGACTATACCCAGTGCTTGTATAAATAAATAAATCTTTAAAAAAAAATACCCATCTACCCCTCATTCAAATTTGTCTGTATAAAATCAGATGCACATAATAAATACTAACTGGCTGATCATGCTTACTTTTTTAATTGTTGTCTTGCTTTTGGGATACCAGACATATCTTCTTTCAGTAAGTACTTCTTAATTCCTATCACATAATTTTCAATGTAGTCCAGCCAGTTCAACTGGCGTATATCAAAGTTGAATACCTGAAAGGCAAGAAGAGATGATGGATTTTCAGAATTGCACTGCTAACAGTGACTTTGTCCACTTGACTTACAAACATGAGGTGCCATTTGGAACACTTAGGGGTCCTGTCTAAGGGGGTATCTTGAGTTGCTATTTCAAAGACATGGGATGGATTACTATTTATACAGCAAAATTTAAACATCAAGCACAAATTGTTGGCCTTCAGGAAATTGAGAAAAATATAGGGGAACTGGTATGCCTGGTGAAAGCTAATTTCATTTCAAGTAAATGAGGACTTTTAAAAAGTGATGGAATAATATACTGGGGACCAAAACACATTATGCATCTTTTCCATTCTTAAATTTTAGTGTTTTACTATGCAGATTAAACTTTGGGAAGCAAAGGTTTAAGGAGTAGTTTAGCAGAATTTATGTTTATGTTTGCTTCAGAGATGTTTTCCACTATGTCTCTCAGTGAGCCATTATATGAAGTTCTTTTAGGAGTTAAGCAGAAGGAAAATCTGCTGCTTGTTGAATAATATGTATGTCCTCTTTCTGGACAGTGAGTGTCCTTTGCCACCAGAAGCTCAAGAACTGATTCTACCTAATTGCAGTGACTAATAGTCTTTTCTAGACTATATGGATATTCTATTTTTTCTTATCCTTTATATTTTAATTCATATTTTCCCTGGCTGTATGTTTTATTTCTATTATTGTTACATGTGTTTATTGCAAGATACCTCAAATTTGGGGGAGATAATTTGGAGTAATTCAAAAAGAGCAGATGAGATTAACACATTCCTAGAAGCTTTATAAACAGCTGAATTGCTTTCCAAAAAGTATCACTAAATAATTACATAAATAGTACCCTATTTTTATACTGTTTCATACTTATACATTAGATTTCAGTGAGACCCTTGTTTGGAATCCTGATTCCATTGGGTGAATCAGATTGAATTCTGAACCACACCAGTTTGGCTAGTAAATGCAAATATTCATGACTACTACCTTTGTTAAGATTTTTTTAAAGTATATATTAACTCTATTGCAAGTTTGGTTCTTTATCCCAAAAGGTAAAGATAAGAATCCTATATAAAACTTGAAGCCAGGTTTTTAAAAACATGTTTGATCATCTCAAACATAGTGCTTAAGTGAATTTTACCTATACAAGGCATATAAATGTGACTGACATATCTCCACTTCAGTTTTACAGGTACTCAACCATAATTTCAGTTACAAGTAACCACTAGATTCCATGATAAAGTAAATCTAGAACTTGGGTTTGAATCATGTTTTTTTGAGGCTTATAGGTGAAAACAAAATCTTTAGCACGTGAAGGTAGCACAAAAAGGAACTAAATGAAGTTATCACACTCCCTGACTTCAAACTATGCCACAAAGCTATAGAAATCCAAAACAGTATAGTATTGGACTAAAAGTATACATGTAGATCAGTGGAACAGGATTGAGCCCTAGAAATAAAGCCACATATATTTGGACAACTAATTTAGAACAAAGAAACCAAGAGCATACAATGAAAAAATATCAAAAGACTTTTAATAAATGGTCTTGGGGAAACTGAGCAACTAAAATTTAAAAGACTGGAACTCAACTTTCTAACACGATATAAGAAATTAATTCAAAATGAATCACACTTGACTATAAGGCCTGAAAACATGAAGTACACGGAAGAAAACTAACTCTTTGACATTGGTCTTAGCTGATTTTGTGATTTGTCTTCAATGGCATGAGAAACAATAGCAAAAATAACCAAATGGAATAACAAATGGAATAATAAAAAAGCACAAAAGAAACTATCCTACTGAATGAAAGGAATTATTGCAAATCATATCTAATAAGATTTACAAAATATACAATTCAACAGCAAAAACAATCACCCTGATTAAAACATTGACAGAGGATCTAAATACTTCACCAAAGAAGATACACAGATGGTCTACAGACACATGAGAAGATGTTCATCACCTCACAACAGGGTAATGCAAATCAAAACCACAATGAGGCAGCACCTCACACACATTAGAATTATTATCAAGAAACAAGTGTTGATAAGGGTGTGGAAGAGAGGGAAAGCTTGTGCACTGTTGGTAAGAATATGTGTAGCCACTATAGAAAACAGCATGGGGATTTCTCAAAAATTAATGGTGGATGTATCATATCATCCAGTTACTCCACTTCTGGGTAGCTAAAGAATAAGAAAATATGAATTTGAGAAGGCAACTGCACCTCAGTGTTCACTGCAGCATTGTTTCAATAGCCAAGATGAAGGAACACCAAGTGTTCATTGATAGATGGTTGGATAAAGATGATGTGGTATATATATAGTGGGATACTCAACTTCAATAAAAGATGAAATTTTGCCATTTTTAACAACATGAATGGACCTTGAGGAAATTCTGCTTAGTGAATTAAGTCAGAAAAATACAAATACAATATGATTTTACACGTATTTTGACTATAGAGAATGAAAGCAAGTGAACAAACAACAAATCCTTAGATTCTGACATTGGAATGGGTGGTGACCAGAGGGGACATGGGCAGGGGTGGACTGATTGGGTAGAGGGATCAACTGCATGGTGGTGATGAACAGAATCCAGACTTGATGGGAATCAACATAGCACATACAGAGCTGCACATCTGAACTCAAACTTATAAACCAATGTTATGTCAATATAAAAATAGTAATTTATTTTACTAACAAAATTGAATTAAATTGAATTAAATTCTTCCTCCAAATTTAATATAAATAATGCCATCAGTTTATTCAGTAAAATATCTCTCCATTAAAAAGAACATAACTGTAGGGCCTCCCTGGTGGCGCTGCAGGTTGAGCTCAGCACTGTGAAGCTGTCCTCAGTCTTTACAGCATAGGTTCAATTCCTAGCCAGCCAGGGAGATACCCACATGACATGGCAGACCTCTCCTGTCTTGCCTGCTGCTCCCCTCAGCAGTGCTTTCAGCCCATCTCCCTGTTCTTCTCCCCACTCTGTCTCTGGTGAATCCTCTCACCCTCCTGCACCTCTGGCCTTTACCCCAGCTCTTGTAAGAATAAACAAATCTTTAAAAAAAAAAAAAAAGAACATAACTGTAGCTTTGCAGATAAAAGATGATTTTGATTTGACCATGAAAGTGAGTGAGTTTGTGAACAATAAAGTTATTTTCACTTAAATTAGATGCAGTGGAGGTTAGAGGAAAGACAGGCCCTGAGGGCTTACTGGTACCAACACCTGCCGAGAGTGAGCACAGGGTTGAGGATGTGAACACGGCTGCGGGGGCCCACGATCCTTGGTTCTTGCCTACATGACACTCATTTGGGACAACTGTGTTGACCAACTTTCTTAACAAAAGAAAGGAAATTCTGTAAATATGTTTCCTTTGCTCATCAGCCTTGCAGGTCAGGTAGTGAAGGCCAAGAGGGCGCAGCTGGGGGCTGTGAGTGCTGCCCTTACCCTCTGGTCTTCCGGACTGAGCTCCAGCATTAGCATGTCTGTGTTGGAGGTGCTCCATTCCCAGCTGTGGTTGATGAAATACTCCAACATGGACGTGGTCCTTAAGAGGCGATTCATGAGCTTTGTGAACCTGAGGTGAAGACCAGACAGGAGCAAATGTCAGCACACCCCACGTGAAGACTTCCCCCTACTCTATAGGGACTATGACCAATGATTTTTGTGAATTTATAAAAATTATCCATCCTCCACCCCCATTTTCTCCTTAAGCGTCATTTCCTTTCCATACTGTTAAATGAAGGAAAGGGGATGAACTGAAAGAAGCTTATTCTATCAGGAATTTTAATATCAACTCCCTTTCCTCTTTTCTTCATCTCTTTTTCAAGAATAAGCCAAAATAAAATAAAAAAAAATAACCTGAGCAAAATAACTACCCTGCCTGACAACATACTGTTGTTTGTTGAATTCTGAAATCAGCAATTAGAAAAATGGTTCCTCCTCTTTATGGAATTTTCTTGGGACTTAAAAAAATACATATTGATTTGAGGTCCTAGCAGAGGTATTGACTGCATTCGTGACCTAAAAGCAGTTGTCAAGTGAAATACAGATTTAAGAGGCAATAACTTCTTTGTTCATACCCTATGCTGCTGGACACAGAGCTGATGGTTGAAAAGACATCTCTCTAAATTCTCATAATGTTTCAGGTAGGTATCTTACCTGCATTCTTATGAATGGGTAAGTGATCTTAAGATGAAGTAGCCACCATGGTAAGTGTCAAAGCCAAAATTCCAACCCGGTTTGACCTACCTGACAAAGCCCCTGCTTTCGTAATGTCACCACCCATGACCATTGCTTAAGATGGGCCACATCTGATCTGTGGTCAGGCTTCAGACCAACTGCTATGTCACCGTCTCAACTTTTAACAATTTACAAAGACTTTAGCATCTCATCTTATTCAGTACTTGAACAGGACTCTGAAGTAATCAGGCTTTGTGTTTATCTTCATCTTACAAGAGGATTAATAGCTCATGTTTGCACCTAGGTCTTCAGGCTGTCTTCAGGCTTCCTCTGGCTTACAGATTTTTATTGTAACCCTATAGGCCAAGCTTGATGGAGGGTTCAGTAATGACCCAGGAATGACTCATGCAATTTTGGGAATTTGGTCTTATTTCTGGTCAAATTCTAATGCTCATATACCTAATAACTTGTGAGGTATTTCTCTCTTTGTCTCATGGGAAATTCTTAGATAGGAGGTAAAATTGAAAATAAGCATCATAATAGGGTTCCATTTAGTTACTATCATTTGACATCTACTGTCGATGAGTATTTGTCCACTTCCAACTCATGTGTTTAAACCTAATCCCCTCAATTTGACAGTATTTGGAGGAGGAGATTTTGACAGTGATTAGTGCCCTTATAAAAGAGATCTCATGTGTACAATTGGGACAAGAACATCGTCCTGGGTTGTGAAAGTGAAAAGGAGCCGTTACACACCATCCCACCAGTTAGGTGTGGTGACATTACTATACATTCTAAGACCTATTTAGGAAACCCCAAAGTAGCTCAACTGCTTTTATTTGGGGAGGGGAGATGATTACTTGCTGAATTCATCAAGCAAGTTCCTTCACATTTAGCTTCCTGTCTTATGACAGAGGGTTTTTAGGTGTGAGGTGCTTCTCACTGCTGCCCACATTTAGATGTGTACATCTGATTCAGTTGCTTCTGATCCCGAGCTGAAGGGCAGGCTAAGGACTCTAGGGCCATAGTCCTCCATGCAGGGACACTCCTGAAGCTACTGATTCATCTTCTTACCTGGGCTTCCTTCCTGTAAGCTGCAGGTAGAAGTCGTAGATGATCACAGGAGCCCAGTGGCTGACTGCGTTCCAGCACTGGAATGTGAAGCTGCTGCTTGCAAAGTCAGCATTTGGCCTCCTAAAAGGTTTTTCAAATGGGATTTTTTCAAAGCTTGCCATGATTTGGAGTCCTGCAAGGTGGTGGGGGGAGAAACTGAGTGAGCTGTAAGTCGAGGCCCATGCATGGTGGACGGTGGCATTTGCAATGTGTCAGAATAATAAAGCCTAAGGATTTGCTGTGTAGAGTCAAGAAACAATTCCTGAGAGCAGGCAAGTGGTCACCCACAAAGCCAAATAATGTGAAAGGGTTAAGAATAGGGCCCACTTATTAAAACTTTTACCCTAAAATTTCTTAAGAGGAAGAGTTTTGGTCAGTACAGTCAAGAATTGTCAAGAACTTAGAGCTGCCATTCAGTTTGCAGGCTCTCTTGTCTGATCTGAAAGCCCAGGTACTTGTTTCTTTGGTTGGGTCATGACTTGCAGAACTATCAGGAAAGCCAACATCTTCCTGAGGCCTTTGTAGCAATGGCAAGACATCCAGTCTATGCCTGTGGGAATATGTTGGACTCCACTGTCCATGCTCATGTCAGAGGTTTTTTTTTCCCTCATTATTTATATTATTGCTCAGATAAAACCTAGCTAAACCTTTAATGTATATTTTTAAATTCAGTAATTCCTTTTCAAAAGATATTCATTGAATTCATTTTGGTTTTATGTGAAATTCTCATAGAATACGCCTAAGTTCACCATTCAGTTATGACAAGATATCAGTTACTAAGGTAATATGATTACTGCCTCCTGGAAACATAATACCTGGAAATCTATGTGAAAGTTACATGCCCTACAGAGAAGAGGTTCTAAAGAAACATCTGGCGCCTAGGCATAGGTGCTTGAGAGGGAAAACCAAAAGCCGTGCACAGTCTGTAATATGAGAGACTCCACTATATTGATCTCTGATCCACACATCTACTGGGATGCGTAATAAAGGCTGGTATTTTGCAGCTCTATGGCTGGGCCCTTAAGACTCCTACTCAGCCTTTCCAAATACACAGACAACATTTGCTTCTCATCAATCTTCCACCTCTAAGTGCTAATTCAAGTATTTGGTTGTTCAGCAAAAACCTCTGGAGTCATCCTTGATTCTTCTCTTTCTTTAACAACCCATTCAATCCAAATGACTGCAACTTGTAACACCGCATGTGTGTGCTCAGTGGCTTCAGCCATTACAAGACCCCACACCATCTGCCGCCCTCTTCAGAGCCACCAAAGTGACTCTTTGAAAGGGTAACTCAGAATGTATGCCTTCCCTGTTCAGGGCGCAGTGAGTCTCATCACTTAAAGGGAAAGTCAGACTCCTATTCCCAGTCTATGCAGCTTTCTACAATGTGTCTCCTTACACCCCAGGCCTGTGGACTTTACTTTCTTCCATTGTCCCTTCCATTGTCTCTGCAAGAGCCAGATTGGCCTCCGTGCTGTCCTTGAACATGAAGATAGGGCATCGTGTGAATTTCTCCTCCCCCTAGGAAACTTCCTCCAGCTTTCTCTCTTCATTCACATCTCTGCTAAGATGCCACTTTATCTTTGATAAGGGCTTTTCTTAATGACAAATACAAAACAGCACATTTGCAGTTCATTCTTTAGTTTGCTTTATTTTCTTTCTAGAACGGAGTCATATCTAGTATGTATTTCTCCCTATAAGAAAATAGTACTAGAGATCAAACTATTTTGTTTTGTTCATATGTATTTAGTACCTTGCATTGTAGCTGGATGATTTTATCACCCAGTAAATATTTTTCACTATGCAAATGAATAGATGGATGAATGTCTTAGCAACACAACAACTACTTTCCATTTCTTGACTCTACACATTAACTATTATTATTTAGCACTACATACTTGTCAGGCACTATGATAGGTGGTGGGGTACAATGCACACATGTTTGCTGTCCTTAGGAACTGGCAGTCTAGGGGATGCAGACAACTAACACTGACATTTAGTACCTGAGAATTATGCCAGAGCCCAGCACACTTTGCGCTGGAGGAATATACAGGAAGCATTTTGATTCTGGTGCCCAGGGTGGGTGGCATGCAGGCAGCTTAGGAAAGGTTTCCTGAGAAAGTTGTCCAAGTGGCAACAGCAGATATTTACTGACCCAGTCACGGGGCTAACAACTCCATCGCATTCAATCCTCCCACGAGCTCTCTGAAGTAGAATATTGTTCTTACTTGTCCAGTAAGACAAGTAAGGGCCTCCCCGGTGGTGCAGCGGTTGAGCGCTGGGTTGCGAAGCTACCTGCAGCCTCTGCAGCGCCGGTTCGATCCCCGGTTGCTCCCCGGCCACCGGAGGAGGTTCCCACATGGCGCGCAGACCTTTCCTGCCGCCCGCTGCTCCCCTCAGCAGTGTATTTTATCAGTCTGCCTGTTCTGTTCCCCACTCTGGCTCTGGTGAATTCTCTCACCCTCCCGTGCTTCTGACTGTACCCAGTGCTTGTATAAATAAATAAATAAATCTTAAAAAAAAAAAAAAAAGTAAGACAAGTAAGACTCAAAACTGACCTGCATGGAGAATGAAGTGATTTTTCCAAGTTCATGCAACTAACGGTTGGTAGGGCCTAGTACAGGGTGGGGGCTGCACAGCAGACAGTCTGTGTGGTCATGGGCTCTGTCTGGTGTTGTGTCCTCACAACCAAGAGCAGTGTGTGTTCCATGAATACAGGAATGAATGAATGGACTGTGGTTTAAATCCAAGTCTAGTTGACTTCAGAGTCCAAAACTGAAGCCTCTGACCCCAAAGCCATCTCATACACAATTGGAAAACTGAATTTAGAAATTAAAAATCACACTTCTATATACTCATAGGTCATGGTCCATACTCATGGAAAAGTTTAAATGCTTAAAAATAAATAGTATCAAAATGTTATAGATTAAAACTTGTGGGATATAGCAAAAGTGGCATTTGAGGGAAATGCTTACACTAGAAAAGCTGAATATTCATGAGCTATATTTCGAAGTTAAAGAAAAGAAAAAGAAGGAAAATGAATAAGAGGAAGGGAGTAATAGAGAAAAGAAATCAAAGTACTGGAAAATAAAGAAGTTTCAAGAATCATTAAAGTCAGAAGTTGGTGCTTTGGAAAAATAACCTTCTGGGAAGGTTATTGAGGAAAAAAGAGAAGTGCAATCACTGATATCAATTACAGGTGACATAATTACAGATACAGCTCAGGGCAAAAAACACTGAAGTGCTGTCATCAACAATTTTATGTGAATACAGAGTCTTAGTAACAGAGACAGATATAACCAAACTGATTCAGGCGAAAACAAAGTCTGTGAAATCCTAGAGCTACTGAAGAACTTGAAGTGGTAAAATAATCTCAGAAAAACCCACAAACCCAGGCCTTTTGTGAATAGATCACTCTAATCTGACACAAGCTCTCAGAAAAGAAAAATGAAAAAAAAATTCACCTCAACACATTCTATGAAGTGGATAACTGGATGCCTACATTAGACAAGCACTGTGGAAACAAAAAGCAGACAACAGGCTCCAGGATGAGCTGGGCCATCCAGGAAGTGTAAGCTGGTGGGAAGTTTTAACATTTGAAAATAGGAAAATATTTGGGTGATTAAAACTGATTAATACTGATTAAAAAATAGTGACAAATTGCTTTCTGATTAAAAGGCAATGATAACCACTACTTCCATTTCTACTCAATATTGTATTAGAAGTTGTTTCCAGTGCAGTAAGACAAGGAAAATAAAGATTTGGGCATGCAAAGGCAGAAGAGACATGATGCATTTTTGCATAAAAAACAGAAAAAAATACTTCATGACATTTCCAACAACCCAATATTTGAAGATCAAATAACTGCCTACATAGAAAACTGAAAGGATTCTCTTTGTAATTACTAGGAGCAACAGTTTAGCAAGATGGATGGCTATAAGGTTAATGTATAAAAGTCAGCTGCATTTCTACACACCAACCACAAACAACTAGAAAATAATTTATACCATTAAAATTAGGCAAAAAGTGAAAATTACCTAGGTTCTAGATGTAAATCTGACAAAAGATGTATAAGACCATATGCACCAGAATACACATTTTTTTGAAGGAGATTAAAGAAGATGGGAGGATGATCCTGAGCTCACAAGGCCAGCTTTCAATCACTGTTGAAAGTCATCTTGAAAATAACCTAGGGTGCTCATTTTACCATACACAGAGACAGTAAATGCTCCGCTCAGACTAGGAGGGGGAGCTGTTGCTTTAAGTGGAAATAGAAAGCAGGTCTCCTGCCTCTCTTGAAGGTATAATAACCACTCCGCTAGTGATTCTTATGATTGAATTCCAATCCCTGTAAGAGGGAGACTTCAGATTCCTGGGTTCTTCAAAACATCAGTAGAGGCTATGCATGTCCAACCTGCTCCATCCCAGGCCTAGTGGTCTCCACAGGAAGTGTTCTGACCTCTCCTTTACAGGTCCGATAAGGAAGCATAAATGGGCCTTAGCTTGAATCCAATTCAACTAACTGGTCACAATTTCCAGAAAGTCTGTGTTAAAAAACATGCCAGGACAGAGCTTGGGTGCAGCGGAATGAGTGCTGAATCAGCCAGAAATGTCTGCCATGTGTATGAGAGGGTAGAGGGGGTATGCGCGCCAGGTACTTGTCTTTGCCAGAGACATTCTACATGTCCACACCTATCACAGAACGAGCATGGTGTCCTGCATCCCACAGTCACACTCTAGTGTGGTGTCCTGGCTCACACTGGGATGTGTGTACAGTCTGACCTATACACATAGGTCACTGGGAAAGCAAAGGTATATTAGTAGCTAATAAGAAATTCTGCAGGTAACATGACATACACCTACCCATCATCACCATTAGAAGTTTAAGTTGGACTCAGAGACATTCCTGTGGGTTTTATGTGAATAGATCCCACCCCTTACATGTAGACTCATCAACAGAGGGTATGTGTCCTACAGGCTTTCTCAAGTAGGTTCCACCAGTGTCAAGAATCATCTGGATGCTTATTAAAAATACAAGTTCCTCAGAACCATCTGAGGCCTAGGACCCAGGAATCTGAAGTCTCCCTCTTACAGGGATTGGAATTCAATCATAAGAATCACTAGCGGAGTGGTTATTATACCTTCAAGAGAGGCAGGAGACTTGCTTTCTATTTCCACTTAAAGCAACAGTTCCCCCTCCTAGTCTGAGTGGAGCACTTACTGTCTCTGGACTGCATGTGTAAGGTAAAATGAGCACCCTAGGTTATTTTCAAGACCACTTTCAAGTACAACATTCTACAATTCCATAAAACAGATGATAAACAGTATGGAAAAGAATATTTTGACTCTCAGAAGCAGAATTTAGAGGTAGCAATTTTTTTTTTTTTTTTAATAGAGGCATGTTTTATTTATTTATTTATTTGTTTGTTTGTTTTGTTTATACATGCACTGGGTACAGTCAGAAGCACGGGAGGGTGAGAGAATTCACCAGAGCCAGAGTGGGGAGCAGAACAGGCAGAAGGACCGAAGTACACTGCTGAGGGGAGCAGCGGGCGGCAGGAGAAGTCTGCGCGCCATGTGGGACCCTCCTCTGGTGGCTGGGGAGCAGCCGGGGATCGAACCGGCGCTGCAGAGGCCGCGGGCAGCCTCGCAACCCAGCGCTCAACCGCTGCGCCACCGGGGAGGCCCGAGGTAGCAATTTTTTAATTTAAGATATCTTATTTGTTTCTACTTGTACCTCTTTTCTGAGTAATATATTAATTTTGTTATTGAGGTAAAGGAGATATATTTTTATTCCAAATGCTTTCAAAATTATTTAGATATATGATTTAAATAACTGGATGTATAGTCTAGAGAACTTAGATGGTAATAGTTAATTTAATTTCATGTTTACGGAAGTAAAAATTGTGAATAGAATAATACAAAGCAGTGTGCGTGCTCTGAATTGGAAATCTGATTCTAACCAATTAAGTATATTTCTTTTTTTCCCTAAAAACTACTATTATTCAAACAACAGCTAAATGATTGAAATGTTTTAGATATTCACAAGAAAATCAAATTCTGGGGCCTCCCTGGTGGCCTAGGGGTTAAGTCTCTACACTATCACCACCACGTCCTGAGTTCAATTCCTGGCCAGGGAGCTAATCTACATATGGCACAGCACATCTCTCCTGTCCCGACGACTACTCCCCACAACAGTGTATTTCAGTAGATACACCTATTCTGCTCCCCACTCTTCTGCTGCTGAATCCTCTCATCCCCTGAACCTCTGGCCTACAACCTGGTTCTTCAACAGCCCCCCCCAAAAAAAATTAAATCCTAAATTGACCTAAGAGTGTCTTGATAAAATAATTTTCTATTATAAGCAGGATAAATTACTTCAATAAGAAATTTTCAAGGTTACACTTCTGGCTAACATATAAATTGATGAAGATTATGATTAACTTAATAAAAAAAGCCATTATTATTACTGAATTTTTCTACATCTACTTGGTCATCTACCATTTCATATCCTCTGTGGTGTAGCAAGAGGGGAAAGGTATGTGGATGGAAGCAACTGCCTGACAGGCAGTAATTATCACTGACATTGCTTATAATTGCTGATCTTTACCTGGTTTTATTTTTAAAAAAATCTCTATGGTGGCTGGACCCTGTGCTGCTTACAATTACGGAGGTGTTCTCCCAATTCCTTTCCTTGGGAGGCCACGTAGCTCACTATCATACACGTACAATTTGCAACTGTTTGATCTCTTGACTTCCTCTTTGTCTTTATTACCCTCAAACCCTACGTTCCAAGACACTTTGTCCACTTTTCCCCAGCAGCACACACTAACAGCATATTGGCAGATTCAAGCAGTCAAAGTTATATCACTGTGCACTTACCCATCTTGCCCCAGTTACAGGGATTGAGGCTACCAGACGTACAGTGGTAGATTAATGTTGACTTAGGTCTGGAAAATGAAATAAAAATTAGTTAACTATAACAAGATGGAGAACTAATGGGAAAAAGATAAGGGAAAAGAGTTTATTACTTTATGGTCAACCAAGTAGCAGGCAGCATCTATAAAGCATATTTGTATTACATGTGAAGGCACACTTGGATTTGTGTAAAACTACTGAAACAGACACCATCTCATATTTGGGGTCTTCTATAATCAAGTGCATGTATTTTGGAAATATGCCTATTTACCCTCCTCCTCATCAAATGTTTGCGAGCTAGCTCAAGCATCCATACCTGTGAATTGCTGTGTACCATCCCACGGCCAAGGTAAGGTTGACAACCGTATCAACTGGAATTAAATCCGCCACTGCCAATGGAGCCGCTTTTATAGCCCGAAGTAGCCCTTTCCCGGCCTGCAGGAGAAAAAGATCAGAAAATATTCGACCAGGTTGTATGTAACAGCTGAAGCTAAAGTATTTATTGGACAGATAACACTAATGCTGTTAGTAATAGTGTTAACATTGACTCACTGCTTACCAAGTCATCAGGCTACAGCTGATTGATCTCAGCCTACTCAACCTCCAAGCCAAGTTCATCTCAAACGCCACCATTTCCATGAACCACTACTACGTCTCACGTTCTTTGAGGCAGTGGAATGCCTCAAATTTTTGAGGGGTTAATATATTCAGTTAATTAAACACCGAGAATAGGCTTTCACATCTTAAAAATTAATTCATAAGACATTTTAAGAATAAAGATTTCCCATAATACTAGCTTGCCATTTAAATGAGGAGGTTTTCTGCTATTGTTTACTAAATTACATGCAATAGTAGAGACCCAAAGTTTAAGAAAACATTTAAAAAATTAATGAAGTAATATAACAAAACCTTTTTTATTACTTGGGGAAAAGTCACTTCTTTAGTAACTTTCTTTTTTTAAATCTTTTTTAAAGATTTATTTATACAAGCACTGGGTACAGTCAGAAGCGCTGGAGGGTGAGAGAATTCACCAGAGCCAGAGTGGGGAACAGAATAGGCAGACTGACGAAATACACTGCTGAGGGGAGCAGCAAGCATGGCAGGAGAGGTCTGTTGCACCATGTGGGACCCTCGCCGGCGGCTGGGGATCGAACAGGCGCTGCAGAGGCTGCAGGCAGCTTCGCAGCCCAGCACTCAACCGCTGTGCCACCAGGGGAGGCCCTCTTTAGTAACTTTCTTTAACACGCAGATAGACTCAAGAATTGGGAATTATTCACATTAATTAAAGTCATTTCAATAAATATGTCAGTTAATAAAAAAAAGTCATGTTTATTTACTTTATGAAGCAATTGATTTTTTTTTTTTTTAATTTTCTAGAGGCATGTCTTATTTATCTATTTGTTTGTTTGTTTGGTTTATACATGCACTGGGTACAGTCAGAAGCCGGGAGGGCGAGAGAATTCACCAGAGCCAGAGAGGGGAGCAGAGCAGGCAGAAAGACCTAAGTACACTGCTGAGGGGAGCAGCGGGCAGCAGGAGAGGTCTGCGCGCCATGTGGGACCCTCCTTCGGTGGCCGGGGAGCAGCCGGGGATCGAACCGGCGCCACAGAGGCCGCGGGCAGCTTCGCAACCCAGCGCTCAACCACTGCGCCACCTGGGAGGCCCGCAATTGATTATTTATACCCTGCATGTTTCTAACATTAATTTGAAATGGTTAGCACTTTCTTAGGGTACCAATTTCTGGAGTGTATGCCAAAGGTACAGGGGGTCAGAGGATTCAACAGAGACAGAGTGGGGAGCAGAACAGGCAGATCTACTGAAATACACTGCTAAGGGGAGCAGCAGGTAAGACAGGAGAGGCCTGTTGTGTCATGTGGGTTAGCTCCCTGGCTTGGGATCGAACTCATGCCACAGTGGCTGGCAATAGCTTGATAGCACTGAGACTTTAACCCCTGTGCCACCAGGGAGGTCCCATTGATGCCCCTTTTTAAACATAAGAAACTAGCTTGGAAACTTGAACAAATTTGAATATGCAGTTTTATAAACAATGTAATAAAACTCACTCTGGGATTATGTTAAAAGAATCATGTTCTAAGTTATCAAACATTAGCCCAAGTGAGTCTTAAGTAAGAAAGAATTAAAGAGAGGTAAGAAACAGAACGACAGTAACAGCTAGATAAAAAAAAATCACAAAGCTTATCCCTTCATTCCTCTCTTTGCCAACTAGTCACAAATTACTGTTGCCTGTTTGTACTTCAGTTGATGCTGGACCTAGTTCTGAGAACAGTGGTAGAGTCTAAAGCCTGAGATCCCTAATAAGACTTAGACCCCGGACTTCCTGGTGGCACAAGGGGTTAAAACGCAACCTATGAAGCTCACTGCAGCTACTGCAACACGAGTTCAATCCCCAGCCAGGGGGCTACCCACATGGCACAGCAGACCTATCCTGTCTCATCTGCTGCTCCCCTCAGCAGTGTATTTCAGTCAGTCTGCCTGTTCTGCTCCCCACTCTGTCTCTAGTGATTCCTCTCACCTCTGGCCTGTACCCCAGTTCTTGTATGCATAAATAAATCTTTTCTTTTAAAAAAGACTTAGACCCATTAGAACATTGAATATATTAATATATTTATCCTAAAAAGTGGAGTTGGGGCCCTGAAATGCCTTTGTGCGACCCGGGAGGCAACAGCATGGAGGCCAGGCTGGCCGTCCACCAGGAGAGGGCACAGAGGACTGCTGACCCACGGGACCCAGTGCAGTTGCTCCTCCACCCCAAGGCTGGTGTTGAAAAAGCTGCCCTCTGTTCATCAGTTTTTATACTTGAAACATCTGCTCTCATTGGTAGCGCTCTTGTAGTTTTAAAAGGTATTGAAGTATTTTATGTCTATATAGTTTCCATCCACACACATGTAAACACTTGTTTTTTTATAATCAAGAATTTAATCATCCCTGTAAATATGATTTTTATTGCAAACCCGGTTCCCTGCAGTAATTCAAGCTGTCAAGTAACAGAGAAAAGGCGGAAATACCCCCACCTTGTGGTAACACAAGGGAAATACAGACATGGTGCTTGGTGTTCTCAATGCTTCCCCAAAACCCCTCATAAATGGGGACTGATGAGATCACAGTTGCTCTGTTTTCCTGATAATAAAATTTACTGGTAATAGTGAGTAATTTTGCCTTATCTCTACTTTCAATTGTGCTAAAGTAACATTTCTGATTTCGGGTCATGTACTAAGCAGCCTGTTACTCCCCCTATGAACTATCAAAGCATTTTCCCCCACATCACTCCACATACCGCAATAATGAGTCCACTGGGTCCATTTAAGTTATCAACCCAACCCTAAAACAGAAAAGGAGTGATTGGTTACATGTGTGAGAAAAATCACAATACCTTTGGAACATAAGCAGTCAAATTTTATGAATGTCCAGTAAGACCAATAAGACCCCAGACAAGAGAACTCCTTAATCCAGCATTTCTAAGATTACAAGCAAAGATTAGAGGCAAAGCACTGGGTATTTTCTACACTTGATTTGTGCAAGCCTTAAAATTCTGCAGCATTTTCTCATAGCAGGAGTCAAGGATGTTTTCAATTTATTGTGTGACCCCTTAGGTATGACACTGGGCGTTGTCTTTAACAGCATGATCTGCTGACCCATTCACCAGCATCATTCTCCACCTCCTGGGGCCTGATTTTAATCTCTTAGGGGAACATTTCAAAGATGATTCGAAGAAATTCCTTGGAAACTTAAAGAGTCACAGTGTTCATATATTAAGTGTTAAGCATGCTTAGAGATGTTAAAGATATGTACAGGAGCAGTTAGAAGAAAATCTCTAAGCTTTAAGCAAGTGAGTTGGTTTTATGTCTGCTTATCTGCAAAAGTCAAAATGTGTGTGTCACATGGGAGAGGAGGTAGGAGAGGATGAAGCGATCAATCTTGAGCCTTTTACGAGGGAGCAGGTGCTCCTCCTCTATTTTTCATTTGATCGATGTTCAAGAGTGGGTGGTGTTAGCCTGTTTGACAGATGCAACAACTTAAGGTTGTGCTGTTAGTAAGTACTGGAGCTTGAATTGTCTGGCCCTATAGCTTCATAGAATGGGCTCTGAGGAGATGGCATAATTTAAAGTACTTTAAAAAAAAAAAAGGATATAGAGTTATACAGAGGGTAAAGATATTACTCCTAAGCTGACAACCTTCTATCTGTTTTGTGATTCCTATTAATCCTGGCATCTGTAAAATCACAAATCTGGCCATTGAGAACATTCTGGAATATTTAAACAATGGCCAGAAAGCCAAGAAATTAAAACCCCCCATGAGAATTTTGAGACTAGGATTAAGGAGAAATTATTTAAGATCTCTACCACCTCTAGGATGTCAGTGTCAGTGTAGGTAAATCCTGAACCCAACATGGAACTTTGCCTTAATATATAACAGGCTGGTGTTTGAGTTTCTGAACCCAGGCACACCCTGAGAAGAAAAATCAGAGGGAGAGGAGAAAGTACTGCGTTGGGAGGAGGCCCGTGTGAAGGCCAAGCTGGGGTCCAGCGGGGGGACTGACCGGAAAGGGCTCCTGCCAGGTGGCTCCCACGATGGAGGGCCTGACGATGGCGATGTTGAGGTTCTCGCTCTCCTGCTGCACCACCACCTCTCCCAAGGCCTTGGTGTAGGTGTAGGTGTTGGGCCGGTCCCCGATCAGCTTGGGTGTGATCTCATCGATAATAGCATCATCTAGCCATCTGAAGGTAGAGCGAAAAAGGCTTCTAGCAACTATGTGGGATAACAGACCAAGAAGAAAATGGGAGACATGGGCAATCAAACAAAACTTGCACTTTCTAGCCCGAGTTCTGGAATGCAAAAGCATCACCGAAAACCACAGTGGAGCGTACAACTCTCCCAGTCCCAGCTCACGGATGAGCTCTTGGCTCCGCAATGTGGAGCCCAACCTGACCATCAACACCTGCTTCCCTCTCCCAGACAGAGAGATGCAACAACTATGCAGTCTGTGACTTTACCTGCACTGTGTGTGTGTAAGGACACACACTGTGAACATGTCTGTGACATACCCGGTGTTGTGCCAACTGCTGCAGTCAGTGAGGCTTTCATCCAAGTGGCTTCCAGGCAGCCCAGCTCACTTGGTGCTGTCCAGTGAAAACCCAATGCACCAATCTTGCTGCCTTTAGATTCAAAAAATTCCATTCCATGCCTCCACTAATACAAGCGATGACATTTGGCAGATTTGCCATCTATTTTAGCAACTTAGGGAAATGTTTTGAAGGTCTGTTTAGAGTCAATGCTGACAACCTGGTCATTCTTCGCAGAAATTCCAGCGAATTCTGAAGTGCTCTAGTAATGATGGATAGTCTGCCAAGTGAGGGATTATAGTATTCTGAAGCAGCTATATATAACAGAGCACTGACTGAACACCTCTCCTTACAAGACATATCATGAACTGGTTACCATGACATCAACCTACTCTATTTTTAAAAATATGTCAGAAGCATTTTGATAAAACTACACTTCTCTAAGAGAGCAACGTGATCATTAATTATTTAAAACTTCTTTTAGCTGGCAGATCTATTTGGTAAAACTTCTTCTCTCATACAGTTTTTAAAAATTAGGCAACCAGAAGCTGTTGGTACAATTTTTATAATCCATTAACTAGTCCATTTATTCCCATTTTATAGAAGTGAGCTCAATTATACTATTTTGATTGTAGAAAAAAATGCGGCTGTCATGCTGACAAACTGTTGGGCACGTATGTGTTTAACACTCAGGCTGCTTCAAGAACCCCGCTCTCAATGTTAATGACTCACTTGATATTAACATGGGACATGATCACTGTCCACGATGCTTTGTGGAGTGTTTTCTAGATGCTCTTGTGCCTTTTGACTTAAACTCATTAGGAAAAGGTTGAGATGCCTAGAATTAAAAACAACTCTAAATACTTAGAAAAATAAAAGACACTCCAATTAGAGGGCCACATGAGGGTTGGGGGAGAGTGTGGGATAATGGAGGCACCTCTCTATCTCCACAGTAATATTATCTCTGCCTTATTTTATCTGTGGGCCAAGCGTGGACTAACTGGCCTAAGGACATTTTCTTTTACCTGTGAAAGCATCTATGTTACAAAAATGGGGTCAGAAGAAATACAATCAAATTTCAATAAGGCTGAAAAGAAAAAGATTCTAAGATGACACCAGAATCAAGCAAGACAGGAGGACTTAGTTCACATGGTTGGGGCTGCTGTCACTGATGTGGATGTGGTGAGGGGGGAGGGTAACACCTGGAGGCCTTACAATATTTGCTACACCAGCTTCTCTTAGGAAATACGGGTCTCACAGCTTTCTTTTTTTCTCTTTAATTTTTTTTTTTTCCATCTCACAGATTTCTAAGGACACAAACACAAAGGGGGAGGCATCGGTGGCTGCCCTGCAATCCTTAGCTACCTGGAGTCTCCTGTCTTACATTTTTTGTTTCCTACTTTTTCGCTTGTGAAAAATGGCAACAATTACATCTATTTTAAGTTTTCAGGTTATTGTGAGCATTAATAGCACTAGGCACAAATGCATGGCAAGTTATTACAACAAAATGAGCCAGAACCCCAAGGCACTCTTCTATTCAGTAAAACCTCCCAGAAGCAAAGGCCTACAAAATGGAATGAAGTCTCTTTAATGATTCAGTCAGAGCACCTACTGTCTCATTCACCTGCTTTGCAGGCTCCAGACCAGAGTGCAGGATGCACATCTCAGAGCGAGGGGGTCCTCTTTGTGACACCAAGTTCACCTTGTTGTTATTCAGTGTCAATGTGTTTAAAAAGGAAAGGTACTTGGAAAAAAGATATCAAAGTGTATTTCTGAAAGTAGCCAGATTTCCTTCAGTGTAACTTAAGATGTTTTGAAACCATGCAACCCCCCAAATTTAAATTTTTAGTCAAATGGCTTCAAAAGAGGCACAAAATTACTGAAAATTTCTGAAGTAATAAACATACGCAATGTCCTTTAAAATGTGACGCTCTTTTTGAAAATCATTGAATCAATCTCCTATTTTCATCAACAATTCTGTAACGGAGGCATTTATTGGATGAAGTAACAAGAGGAAGATGTCTGTTCCACCTCATTTTCTTACACCCTAGCAAGAAGCCTCCTAGGAGCTGGGGCTGGACTTGCTGCCTCACTTGCTTTCTCCCTTCTCTCATCTGGCTTGTGTCCTTCCCTGGTGGGCGCTACTCAAACTGTTACTCTGGGAAGCTCACAGGCAATCCCCAATTAATTTCTGCACAAGAGTCTCTTGAGGTAAACATCACCAAATGTGGAAACTGCAAACAGCAAACAGAGAGGAGTAAGGATGGTGGCAGGGTGACAAGGTGACGTGGCAAGGTGTCTGTGGTAGCGGGGATGAGGCACAAGACCCTGCAAGGTCAAGAGGTAGGAGAATGAATGCTGACCACAGACTGGAGGCCACACCAGCCACACCACTGACAAGCATCAAGTTATTACTAATGTGTGCTTGCGTGAATGTGCCACAGCTGTGTGCCCGCACCTTCTGGGGATGTTCAGGACCAGGTAATCCTGCCAGTTTTTTTTTTTTTTAATAAATTTTATTTTTATATTCCCCATACAATTGCAACCCCCTTATTTTGACCCCGATCTCTCCCCTCCCCGCCCTCCACTCCCCATAGAGTGTCTCTGGTTCATAGTTGTTTGTTGATTTTGATTTTCACTTTCTTATAGTTATTCATTTTCCTGGTCCCTTATTTAAGTTTTCTAGATTCCTGCTATGAGTGAGACCATCCGGTATTTTTCTTTTTCTTTTTGGCTTATTTCGCTGAGCATGATCCCTTCCAGCGCCATCCATGTTGCTGCAAATTGCATGTGTTTATCTTTTTTGAATGCTGAGTAATATTCCATGGTATATATGTACCACATCTTCTTGATCCAGTCATCTATTTTTGGGCATTTGGGTTGTTTCCTACGTTTATAGCAGCACTGTTTACAATAGCTAAGCTTTGGAAACAATCCTGCCAGTTTTGAGATAGGAGCTGAAGGGACGACTGAGGCCTGGTATTCCAGGGCTACAGGATGCACAAAAGATGGGCTGGGTAGAGCAAGGGGTGGGGGGCTTTCACCTGAGAGGAGGGGCAGGGAATGGGTATGGAGTTTAGGGCCTCAGTTGTATTTCCCTTATTAACAACACAGAGCTGGGGCATGTGGGCCTGCTGTAAAGAGGAATCAGCTTTTTTTCCTTCCTATGTAGAGAAATCTAGTTCCTCCCTACTGTGTGTTTCTTCCCTGTGAGAATCCCTGGTTACTCAAACAAAACGTTTTATCTCTGGTCCCCAAATGTGTAGGCCTTTCCCTCATACCCAGCAATTCTGTGACACTGGTTGGTTATCTATAGTTGAACCCTGTTCTATCAGCCTAGAGAATGTGCCAGACCCCATAGGTTGGGGGCTCAGGTCCCACAAGACCACCTTGGGTGCCAGTCACCAGCCCAGGTTGTCACCTGTGCTTCAGACCAACCAGCTTTAGATGGAAGGTTCCAGAGCACCTCCTTGGGTTTGATGACTATGCTAGGGTGCCTCACAGGATGAAGGATACAGATGATCATCCACATGAAAGGTTACACAGGGTGAAATCTGGAAGGGCCCTGAGTGCAGGAATTTCTGTCACTGTGGAGCTGGGGTGCCTTGCATCCCCCTGTGTATGTGCTCTCCCATCTGGGAGCTCCCAAACCCCCTACTTATTGACACTTTATTGAAGCTTCCTCATGTAGGCATGATCGATTAACTGTTTCTAGTCCCTTTGCCCTCTCTGGGGGTTGGGAGATGGGAATGACAATTTCAGGTTTATAAACCTGGTTCAGTCTTCCCGGTGAGCAGCCCATCTGGGAACCCCTGAAAGCCTCTCGCTGGAACTGGAGATGCTCCTCTCACTTGAGAATTTACAGGTGTTTCGGTTGCTCTGTGCCAGGAACCAGGGGCAGAGACCACATATGCTTTTTTTTTTTTTTTTTAACCTCACACCTAAGCAACCGGGAAAGTTCCTGGCAAAAAGGGCAATGCATCTTTTATTTCACAGTTCTGAAATCCCCATCCAACTGGTTTTCTGGAAAAGGAAAGGTTCATTTAACTTTTCCATGGGCAATTCCTTTTTCCTTAAATGATTCTTTCTCTCTGCTTAACTGAGGCATAATTGACAAGCAGAACTGTGCGCTAGCCGAAGCATACATGGTGGTGATTTGTTATATAGACAGACCGTGAGGGGCCCCCCCTGAGTACTTAACACATCCACGTGGATGGGTACATTGAGATCACAAAGCCTAGGGCACAGCTTGGAGAGTATTTTGGCTCTTCTTTAAATCTGAGAACCACCGAGATACTAAGAACAATGACAGCCATGAGGTGCCACCTAGGGGGTTACTGTTAATAAAAATCCCCAAGGGAAATAGAAATCTAACAATGATGGAAAATAATTTCATTATTCAACCGCAGGCCAACTGCAACATCAAGAAGAAATCAAAGAAAAATACTTTCTTAAAACAAACCAACTAAATCTGGACCGAGCCGAATTAATTTTGATTCAGAATGACCTAATGCTATCTGCCATTCTAGAGCTTGAGATAGATTTACCTGATACAGAGTTTGCTAAAATAGCTGGGGGAGTTGCGAAGGGGCTGCTGGACCTTATCAAAACAATTATTTAAAAATAAACAGGTAGGTTTTTCAGAGACATACTGTAGGGGAGGAGAAGGGAGAGAGGTGGGAGGGAGGGAGGGAGGGAGGGAGGAGCACAGGGGACTGAGGTGATGGTGCACGGGTGCTTTGGGGAAGGAGATTCTATGGGGACTCAATCTGAGGGGGTGGGGGGAGCAAATATTGTCTAAAAATGTAAAAAATGATAAATGTTAAAATAAAAAAATGAAAAAAAGTTAACAGGTAGGTTTTATTTGAAGTTTAACAAGAAAAAAAAAAAAAAGGGCAGTCAGAGAGTGGGGTAAATTGTGAGCATATAGGTCTTTACACCAAGACTTTACATCTCCAGTTACTAGCTGGCCATGGAATTCTGTCATCTATTCTGGCTTTTGCCAAAATAAAGAAAACTAACAAAGGTAACCTGGCCATGAACAATGATCTACCACTATCAAACACTTGCTACTCATTCAGCAGATTTTGAGTCTTGCTGTGGGCTGGCCCTGGCCAGCGACGAGGTGCAGGAGACACCCATCTCCTCCAAGGGGCTCGTGGTGGCCTGGGGTGCACAGAGAAAAGCTTGGGTCTTTAGAATGGGGTGTCCTGCTCCTCAGGCAGGACAAGAACAGGGCACTGTGGGGACACCAGGTGAGGCCAGCCTGGATTTGGACTTCTAGGACTAGGTGTCTGAGGGGGGATCCACCAGGGGCGCCCAGGAGGAAGTGGTCTCCAGAGAGAGTGGCATCAAGGCAGAGGCAGAGCACATGAGAGTGTCTGGGCCAAAAGGAAGTGCTACCACATGAGGGGGCTGGGGAGACAGGAGCCCTGCAATATACTTCCGAGCGAATGAACGTGCCAGACTTCCAGTTAACATGACACTGTGGTTCTTGAGCTGCATTCCCAATGTAGTTAATTGAGATAAACTGCACTGCCATCCTTAGTTCAATTTGGTTATATATTTAATGCTTCCCTGGAAGAGCCAGGAATGACAGACAGACAGATACAGAGCCCTGGTCAATCATAATTTGTCACAGGTCACGCTCAAGGGCCTGCCTTTCCTGGTAGGCCTGGGGCTTTGGACAAGGAGGGAGGTAGGTGCAATATGGGGTGCCTGGAGAAGTAGATCCCAATGGTGAACTGAATTTCATTCCTATATCTGCTCAACCCTCAAGTTCCTCTGCTGCCTGTCTGTCCATGTGGGAGGCGTCTGCAGTGGAGTGAGTCCTGGACCTTGGCTGCAGGTGTAAGCTCTGTTCCTGGATGTGTCACACACTCACTGGGAGAGGACACTGCGAGGACAGAGCAATGCTGCCCAGAAGGCACCCAGGCTTAGCTCACAGGCCGCAGTGTGTCTTCAACAATCCTGGCTATCTCGGGACTATGAAAGTTCCCTTTGCACCAACTAAGCAAACAATTGTTTATTAGCAACTCTTCAGTAACCTCCAGTTCCTTTGGATACTGTCCTTTGTCCTGGATATTTTTTTAAAGATTTATTTTATTTATTTATGCATACAGAGCTGGGGTGTAGGCCAGAGGACTGGGCTGGGGGTTGGTGAGAGGGTTCACCAGAGACAGAGTGGGGAAGCAGAACATGTGGATTGACTGAAATACACTGCTGAGGGGAACAGGGGTCAAACTCATGCTGCAGTGGCTGTGGATAGCTTCACAGTGCTGATACTTAGCTCCTTATGCCACCAGGGAGGCCCTGTCCTGGATATTTCTAAGTGACAAGTAAACGCTCAGAGCTGTATGAGATAAAATGTTTGTCCTGAAGGGGAATGAACTCTTGGTTTAGTAAGCTTCATTTTAAAAATGATATCTTAAATAGAAATACAGTATATGAAATTAAAATTTGACACATTCACTGGGAAAATCTCTTTTCTATAATACTTTTCATGCAGAGTTTAGGACAATAACAAGATCAACTTTGTAAATGGAGGACAATCAAGACAGAAACATACTTAAAATTCTGAGAGCAGAGCCATATCCTGCGAAGAAAGTGGTTGCAGTGAGTTGGCAAGAAAAGAAACATTCAGACACAGTTTCTCTGGCACAACAGGTTAAGAGGCTCACCTCTTCAGCCAGACAGGCGGATTCTCTCCTCTCTGTTAGTTCTCCTTTACTGACCTTTTGATTGACAGCTATTAAACACCCCCAGCACTGCAATCACTATTTTACCTAACTCACTGTATCATCACAACTGCAAGATGAGCACTATTTTTAATTCCATTTTAAAAATGAAGAAATGGCGGCTCAGAGAGGCCAAGGAACTCGTGCAAGATCACACAGTGAGTAGGGTGCTGAGCTGTGAGTCAAACTCATGTCAGTATGACAGCACTGAGTTCATCAGGAAGCGACGAACCACACCTATGCGAGGTCTTCCCACCCATCCTGCACAATCTTAAACTAAGACAACGCTTCTGTGGGACTGTCCTATCCTGACTAGCCCATTCCCAACCACTGTCATCCCCTCGGGGATGATGGGAACAGGCGCAGGGCAGCAAAAGAGCACCTTCCTGCAGCAGGGTGTCCCGCAGCAGGGCATCCTACTCTGTGCCCTCATCGCTGACGCCTTCTAAGAAGCAAAGAAATCAACAAGCTCCCCTCTTCCCCTTCTGAACCCAACTCACTGCATGGAGTCGATGATTTTCTTGGGCTCCACCTTGCAGGGATAGACAACTTCATCAATGTGTTTCAGGTTACAGTTGGCAAAGGCAGTGGAGATGTGCACGAAGACCTCAAGCTTTGGCATCTGGCTGGCTATGAGCAAGAGCTGCTGCGTGGCGGTCACATTCAGCTGCACGGCATGTCTGTGGAAGACATGCAGAAGGAAAGACAGGGAGGCCAGTTAGTCTCCACCCTGTGGGATGCACCTGTTCCCAGGAAGGGCATAAGTCAGGAGCAGGGAGAAAAGCAGGGTCATGGCGACCTGGTGGAGTGCACCCTGGGATGTGTGGCACGTCGCTGTCGCATTCTGCACACGTAAATGCTACGCATTAAAGTTCTTCGGCATCTAGAAGCCACTTAGTTCCAAATAAATGGGGAGGAAAAAACTGCCTTCCTCTGCGTGTGTGAAGGGGCTCCTACACCAGCCATGAAAAGCCTAGAAACACACAAATGAACCCTCTCACACAAGAAGCTGGAAAATTCAAATGAACTGGAGGCAAGCAACAGTTGACAGTGGCTGCAGAATGGAAAATGTAAGTTTCCCTGGCAAAGGGACAGGTCAGACATGAAAACTGAAATCAAAATTCTAAATTTTAGCAAATAGAACACAAAGTATTATAAATGCAAAAAGTGATGAAAGAGTTCATGTCAGAAATATGTGATTTCAACTATATTAGGAAACCTCCTAATATAATTCAAGAGAAAAACTCCCTGTTCCTCCACAAAATTTTGAAATGTTAAAAGCAACATTCAATATTCAAATCCAATTAATTTAAAAACTTTCACAAGGAACAAAATGAATGTTCACAAGGAACAAAATGAATGAAAAGTACATATTTCTATTGGCCAGCCTGCATCCTGATTAACAGTGAGAAGCGAGAGCTTTGACAGCCAGGATCTAGGAGGGCCCCCACAATCACTGCACTGCTCTGAAGGTTCAGCCTTGCAAATGAGAGAGGAAACAAACAAGTGACATGCTAATACTGGAAAGATGGTCAGCAAAATCACAAGAGAAGACTTTCCTGTATATCCAGAAAACAAAAAGCAGCAGCTAAATCAAAACCCAACCAAATCTGGGATGTATATTAAGACAATTTAGCAGGGTATCCATTTCCCAAAGTTATGAAGAGAAAATCACAAGCTTTCCTAGAAAAAACAATCAGAGAACATGATGGAGGAAAGGTGCACATACTCAAAATGGAACATGTAAAACCTATATTAAATAAATCATTAAGTGACCAGGAACTATATAAAGAAAATCGTAAAACATCCTTAAAAGAACAGAGGAATAGACAGACATTAGTTGTTCTTCAATAGGAAGAACCAATGTTTAAAATGCTGAGTTTTTCTAAATTAATCCATTAATCATTAGGTGAAATGAATTGAACTCCCCACCTTTTACAGACTTGGCAACATTTTCCTAAGTTTAATTAAGATGCATAAGCAGGTCAGACTAGTCAACAAGATTCTATTAAAAATGATGATTATACTTGTATAATAAAATTAAAATGACAGTAATTAAAATACTGTGGTATTAGAAGAGAAAATCTTTTCCATTTATTTAACAGAACAAAATCAAGAGTTAAAAAATGACAATTTAGTTTCAGAGTTACATTTCAAGTGAGGAATGAAAATAAACCATTCAATAAAGGTTGTTGAAGAAGGAACCATCTGTTAGAAATCTTTAAAAAGCTACTCTACTTTCACAGCTATAACACACTTCTTTTTATAACATTTTCTTGACTACTCCTCTTCACAGCAACACAAATTTTCAGTGAGTCAAATATTTGAATGTGAAAATTAAATAAAAACACTAGATGAAATTATGAATGACTGCATAAAAATAGAAATTGAGAACAAATGCTAAACTACTTTGAGCCTTATAAAAGATAGTTAATATGCTAATTCTTCCAACAAAAGTTAACATTGATAAAAAAGTTTTATTCAAAAAACGGGCAAAGAACATGAAGGAACACTTCAAGAAAAAATAAAATAAAAAGCTAAACATCATCTAAATGCCTACAACCTCTCTAATTAGCAAGGAAATAAAAATCAAAGCATGCAATACCATTTCCGTTATCATACCGGTGAGTAAGAACTAAATATGCTACCTCAGGATGGCTATGGTGTCCGAGATGAGCCATTATGTGCAGAGAACAGTGTGAATGAGAGCACATGGAAAAAGCAACCTGGCACTCTATGGCATAACTGTTTATAGCCTGGGCACCTGCATGTACCTAACACTTCCTGGAATTTACCCAAAGGAAAGGACACAAAGGTATAATATATATATATGAAATACACACACAGATGTTCACTGCAGAGCTGTCTATAATTATGAAAAATTAGGACAAACCAAAAAAAAAGTCCACCAATACAGAACTGGTAGAATATATTCTATATAAGTATAATAGGATAAGAAAATGATTATTGACAATAAGAGCCAATTATACAATTGAGCAGGATGCAAAAAATCATTCACACTAGGATGCCCTCTTCTGGCAAAATTAAATATAAATTTAGTGACAGATACAGAGGAAAGTTGGGGAGGACATTTTCCCCCCATATTAAGTGGATATCTCAGGATGGTAAGATTTTGGAGAAGTTTTACTTCTGTCTTTTTTTCATAGCAAATGTTCCTTTTTTGTTAACAGAAACCATAAAGCAAATGACACCATGTGCATGTACACACATGCACACACACCAGCCCTGGGGGTGGGGTGGGGAGTGGAAGGTACCTCAAGGGGTCGTCAAAGCGCACGGTGGCTGCGCAGTGGAAGATGATGTTGGTGCAGGACAGAAGCTCCTGCATGTCCTCCTTGCTGATGGCCAGGTCATTCTGATCGAGGTCGGCATAGATAGGTCTGATCTTCTCATGAATGTTTGGACAAACCTCTTTGACTTTTTCAAACAGCTGAAAGAAATGAGAGTCCAGTTTCAGAGATCCTCACTGTCACATTGCTCTTGCCTGTGCCCACAGGTTTCATTCTAATTCTCAAAAATGGATTTTAATTGTAATAGGAGCACTCTAAGAAGGCATCTGATCAAAAGATATTTGCTTCATTTCATGCAATTCAAAGTCAGCTTAGTCCAATTCCTGCTCCTCTTAGTTGGAGAGACATTTGAAACAGTTCCAATCAGCAGTGAGGAGTCTGAACTTCCCTGGGGGGTGAAGGCGAGCAAGTTATATTCTGCTTCGGGAAGGCAGTTTCATGTTTGTATGTGGGCAGGGAAACACTGTTTTCAGTGCAAAATTACCAGCCTTTACAAATTACCAACAAGATCATCATCCTTTACAAAAGAGGACTCATGAATGCAAATTCAAGACTATTTGGTCAACTGGCCCAGATACGCAGGGAGCATCAACATAAAATTAGAAAATGAGAAATTAGGCAAATTTGTAATGGGAAAAATAAGTAAGAAACTTTATGTCATTCTAATATAAATAGCAGCTATTTTCCAGTAAGAAAATTAGATGAGCACAAGTACTTTTTATAGGATTTTAATTGATTTTTAAAATCTTTTTATTTATAGATGAGAAAGGAAAAAAGAGAACTGGCAGCTTTTATTACAATTATTCAGATGCAACAGAATCTCTACTTTCCTCTCCACACACAAGTTCTTAAATTAAATTGGTATTTTCCATTTTCTCAGAAAGTATGATTTAAATATCTGAGTCCCAAATGACCTGAGTCCCAAACTATTTTGATAAAACCAATTTACTGTAGTCCTGGCATCTAGTATCAACAATGAAGAAATGTAAGCCTTTAGAAAGGCTAAGAGCAGAGAAAACAATTTTTTGGTTCTAAATTTATGGTTTTAATACAATAAATAGCAAAGAGGATCTTCTCGCCTTTAATCCCATTATTGGGCATAGAAACTGTGGCCGGGTGTTTAGAGAAACCAAGACCACTTGTCAGAGAGGGTCACATTCAGAGCCATCTGGGGAGGCCAGTGCTCCCTGTTGCTCAGCTACCATCTTTCTGTTCTATGGTCAATCTTCTCAGTGGGGCATTATTGCCATTCTGAAAATATTCTGTTAATCCTCAATGCTTTTTTTTTTTTTTTTTTTAAATATAGACGCATGTTTATTTATTTATTTATTTATTTATTTATTTATTTATTTATTTATTGTTTATACAAGCACTGGGTACAGTCAGAAGTGCGGGAGGGTGAGAGAATTCACCAGAGCCAGAGCGGGGAGCAGAGCAGGCAGAAGGACCGAAGTACACTGCTGAGGGGAGCAGCGGGCGGCAGGAGAGGTCTGCGCGCCATGTGGGACCCTCCTCTGGTGGCCGGGGAGCAGCCGGGGATCGAACCGGCGCCATAGAGGCCGCCTGTAGCTTCGCAACCCAGCGCTCAACCGCTGCACCACCAGGGAGGCCCCTCAATGCTTTTTTTGACACCTGGGATTGATAGGTCTTTCTCATTCAGCAGGATTCAGTTAGCAACTCTAACCTGGTGGAGCACAAGCTAAATGTCTGCTGCCAGCCAAGTGTTGTCCTTCATGTTAGTTGTACTACAAATATACATGCTTGGAAAAGTTCATTTAATTAAGATTTGTGCAATTTCCCCCTTTATTAACTGAATTTGTAAATGGCTCTTTTTTGAACCTGCATGATAGATTTTATTCACTGGAAGTTTATTTAGGGTTTTGTGGAGCTGGACTCATCTATGGGAATTCTGGCTGCTTGAGAGCAAGAAGTGAGGGTGACATCAGGGTCCACTCTGGTGCAATGAGGTTCCAAGCGAGCGGCAAGGTTAGAATTCTCTCTGGCCTTTAGTTTTCTGACTTTAAAAGGCAGAGGATACTGTTGTCTCACGTCATACTTTCCAACAACCTGTGAGTCGTGGACAGCAATGGAGCCAACTTACAGCGTTACTATTTTAGGAACTCACTCCTATTCCAGGAAATAATGTCCCAATCTGTATTCTATTTATTGATTTATACTTTCAAATCAAGAGCATTTCTGAGTGAATAAACTGCAACTAAAACAAAAGAGTCCAGGCTTCTGATCCAGGTCGTAGTTGACTGCATCACTCAAGACAAATCAATGCATTGGCTGCATGAATTCAAACCCCAGTGCTACCCTTTCATGGTAACACCGCTGCTCGATGATCTGACTTGCCTGTCTGAGTATCACCTACTTCTAAGGCATCTAACAAAGCAATGCTCTTGAGATGTTGACACATCCTGCTAGAGATTCCACTCAACGGCCATCCATGGCCCAGTGCTCTTCAAAGTTTCTCACCAAATCAACTGCACTGGAATTGCTGGCAGGCAGATGAAAAGTGTGTATTCCCAGGACAATAACATGCCCACTGAGTAAGAAATTTCTTGGGCAAACCAAGCAGTTTGCATTTCCCTAGCTGATTTTAACTGATGCTGAGAAATTCTTGAGTTGGAGCTTAAATGTGGAGAATGGCTGATTAGCAACTGCATGGGACCCACTTCCCTTTGGTTGTGCTTCCCTACTTGTATGAACATAAGAAAAATCTCGGGACTGGTCAAACACAATTTCCTCGACCCTCTCAGAGACCCTGACTCACTCTGGAGGTTGGGTAGGTGGCTCAGGCAGCTTCTTTTTCAACATGTTCCATAGCTGGAACATGGTCCAGGTCAGAAACACCAACTGAATGAAGACCAGGGTATTTCAAAGTTGATGTGTCAGGGGCAACTGAGGGTTTATGGACTATTTCACATTTTTTCCAGAGAAGTTCACTTGAGATATTCCATACAACTTGCCAAGCTCTGTCTTTGCCCATACATCCACCTCCCAGTGACATCATATGGGACGGTCCCTTAATGGAAACCCTGAGTTTTGCCCAGTCTTCTCAGATGACACATTCTAAATCCAGCATGATCTCACTGTTCCCCCTTCCCTATCTGGTTACTAGATTTATAGGACTGACCCAACCATTACTGATATTCTCTCAGTGAAACATATTTTAGACTCTGGCCTCACAACCACCTTTAATTAACTACTGCACTTTTGCGATTATGTTTTTAAGTTATAGATACTGTCTTCTTGACATTTCCTTGTAGAAGTGTCCTTATAGAAACTTCCTTATTCAGAGTGGATTACAATTAACTTAGGATCCTATATTGATATAAATGGGATGTGATGTTAGCAAAAAAAAAAAAAAATCTTTAATATACTAAAGAATCCCAAAATGCTTTCAACATTTGTTGGAATTTCACAACTGGATGATTTATTTGCTACTCACTGCCTGTTACAGAGGGTTAAGTCATATCTTGTGAAGCAAAGCCATATTCAAGAGAAAATGATCAATCTTGCTAAAATGTTCTGATTATGAGAGCTGACTGGCTCCCAATTAAATGAGCACACATTTCATAATTAGAGTAAGTTTCCAGCTTAGGAACTCTGGGGACCCAAGGATGAACAGTGTGGGTGTGTGGTAAGTGCATTCACATTTCAGCCTAGGAAGTCTGGTTTATTTTCCTTTTCAGCTTCCCAGATTTTGAGAAAAAAAGATTTTTATTTTTAAGATTTATTTTATTTTATGTATACAAGAAAACTGGGGTGTAGGCTAGAGGTGTGGGGGGTGAAATGATTCACCAGAGACAGTGTGGGGAGCAGAACAGGTGGATCTACTAAAATACACTGCTGAGGGGAGCAGTGGGTGAGACAGGAGAGGTCTGCTGGGCCATGTGGGTAGCTCCCTGACTGGGGATTGAACTCATGCCTCATGCTGCAGTGGCTGGTGATTAGCTTGGTAGTGCTGAGACTTTAATCCCTGTGTCATCAGGGATACCCCGAAAAAAATAAGATTTTTTGAAAAAATGAAACAATGTCAGATAATTGGAATATTTCTAAAAATTAATTTTCATAAAAAATTAATTTATATAAACAGCTTCAAAACTAAAAATCAATTGAGCATATATCTGATGATACAATATTAAAAACTCATGAGGCTTTGCTGCCTTATTTATTTGCAATTGTAAAAAGGGGGTTCCCCCCTCACTATAAAAGTGAAACATACTCATTGCAATTATATTTGGAAGATTTTGGAAAAAGATTACAGCTCTTATGTTTTCACTCTAAATAGGTGCTTTTTTACTTACCATAAAAATAAATATGCTCACTATAATGACAGTGTGAAAATTTTGAACTTCCCAAAGAGAAATTCACCCAAGATTCTTTTTTTTTTTTTTTTTTTTTTTTGTGGGACCTCGCCGGTGGCCGGAGAATGAACCTGCGTTGCAGAGGCTGCAGGCAGCCTCATAGGCCAGCGCTCAACTGCTGTGCCACCTACGGAGGCCCTCACCCAAGATTCTATCAACATTTAGGGCCATTAGTTAAGATGATCCTGCATAGAGCTTTGTGTCTTTTTTTCCCCCAAGTGATTATGAGAATTTTCTCATATTATTTAATATTTTTAACTAATTTGTTTCAAAGCCTGCATACTAGCCCAGCACCTGTATGCATCATTGTTTACTTCCTCATTCCTTCACTGTGGAACACTCAGGTCAGCGCCTGACCTGAGTATCACCTACTTTTAAGGCGTCTAACAAAGCAATGCTCTTGAGATGTTGACACATCCTGCTAGAGATTCCACTCAATGGAGTGCAAGAAATATGTTAGTACTTTGTGTGTATCTCTAATTGTTTTCTCAAAGTGAGACTTTAGTTATCTTTGTGAGAAAGTTCTCAAAAATCTGCCATTAATTCAAATAGCTTTGCCCCTACTGACATGTTCCATGAAGTGCTTTGAAAAATACCTATGAAACTGAGACTTTCTTCTGAGTCTGAAGCCATTTTATGTGACCAATGGATTAAAAATAGCTTCCATAGTGGTTGGACCAGTTTGCACTCCCACCAGCAGTGCAGGAGTGTTCCTTTTTCTCCACATCCTCGCCAACATTTGTTGTTGCTAGTTTTTTTATTATGTGCCATTCTCACTAGTGTAAGATGGTATCTCATTGTAGTTTTGATTTGCATTTCCCTGATTACAAGTGATGCTGAACATTTTTTCATATGCCTGTTGGCCATTTGCATTTCCTCTTTGGAGAGGTTCCTTTTTAGCTCTTCTGCCCATTTTTTGACTGGATTATTTACTTTGTTTTTGTTGAGACTCTTCAGCTCTTTGTAGATTTTTGTGATCAGTCCTTTATCTATAGTGTGTGCAAAAATGTTCTCCCAGTCGGGGGGGGGGTGTCTGTTTTGGTTACTGTCTCTTTTGCTGTACAGAAGCTCTTTAATTTGATATAGTCCCAGCTGTTCATCTTTGCCTTTGCTATCACTGCTTTGGGTGATGAGTCTTTAAAGATGTTACTGAGGTGCATGTCATGTAGTGTTTCGCCTATATTTCCTTCTATATGTTTTATGGTTTCAGGTCTTATGTCTAGTTCTTTAATCCATGTTGAGTTGGTTTTTGTGCAACCACTTTGGAAAGCTATGTGGAGATTCCTCAACCTGCTAAAGATGGAGCTTCCATATAATCCAGCAATTCCACTTGTAGGTATTTACCCAAAGGACACGAATCATTAATTTAAAAGGGCGCCTGCACCCCTATGTTTATAGCAGCACTATTTACAATAGCTAAGCTATGGAAACAACCCAAATGCCCAAATATAGATGACTGGATCAAGAAGATGTGGTACATATACACCATGGAATATTACTCAGCAATCAAAAAAGATAAACACATGCAATTTGCAGCAACATGGAGGGATCATGCTCAGTGAAATAAGTCAGAAAGAAAAAGAAAAATACCCAATGGTCTCATTCACAGCAGGAATTTAGAAAATCTAAATAAGGGACCAGGAAAAAGACTAATGATAATAAAGTAAAAATCAAAATCAACAGCAACTATAAACTAGAGACACACTACAGGGGTGGGGGGGGGAGGGATTATGGTCAAAATAAGGGGGTTGGGGATTGTAAGGGGACTATAACCAAGATGAAAATGCATACATTGTGCAAAATGAAAAATGATGTAAAAATGTATTAAATAAATAAATAAATAAATAAATTGAGAATGGGATGGTTAGATGGAGGCTGGTAGCAAAGGAGGAAAGGGAGAAATGGGTTATGCTTTTCTGGTGTATGTAGTGGGTAACAAACATCTAAAGAGGTGTGAACCTATATCCCTAAATCATATACCGTGTGGTAAACCATTACCTCAATAAAAATAATACAATTTAAAAAAAGTAGCTTTCTTTTCAAAACATCTCCCACTTTCAAGCTGCTCCCTCTGAAAGCATGGAAACAGTAAGTGCGAGCTGGGAGTTGCCTGTCCATGAAAGGGAAGGAACAAAGCAGATGCATGAATTTTATAGAAGGGGCAGAACCATGTTTCTTTGAGACATGGCGGGAACCAAAGTCACACTGCTAATATATATTTTTTTAAAGATTTATTTATTTATTTATACAAGCACCGGGTACAGTCAGAAGAGCCGGAGGGTGAGAGAATTCATTAGAGCCAGAGTGGGGAACAGAACAGGCAGACCAATGAAGTACATTGCTGAGGGGAGTAGAGGGCAGTAGAAGAGGTCTGTGCACCATGTGGGACCCTCGCCCGGCGGCTGGGGATCGAACTGGTGCTACAGAGGCTGGGGATCGAACTGGTGCTACAGAGGCTGCGGGCAGCTTTGCAACCCAGAGCTCAACTGCTGCGCCACCGGGGAGGCTCCACACTGCTAATATTTTTACTTATGCTTCAAAGAAAAATTTCCAAGCCTCATTCCTGATACAATGAATCTACTTTTAGGAACATGGTATTATTTAAGGGGAGTCAGAATTCATGGCTTACTAGTGTGACTGTTGAGAAATGTTGGGAGCGATGTCACTAAGATGGTGACTCAGGAGCTTCCTTGCTTTGCTCTACTTCCTGAGAGGAACAATTCTTAACTACTTGGGAATGGGACACCACCGAGAGAATTCTAAGCACGAGGGTGAGGCAGGAGCACCCCTGCACCACAGAGACCAACACAGAATACATTAGAAAGGACACAGAAAGAACCAAAGATCTGTGTGACAGGAGGTGAGTGGAGAAGGACAGTGAAGCAGCAGAAAGAGCAGGATTGCCATGATAACCAAAGCTCTGGAAATGAGAGAGCAAAGATGGTGTAGAAGTCCATGTTCCTGGACCAAGAGACCAAAGTAGAGAAGCAGAAGTGCTTCACACTGCCTGGGACTCCAGAGAAAATGAGAAAATGGTCCCTTTCCCAGAGAAAGGTACTTAAGAAAATGCTTGAGCCTACACTCCCTTTCCCTACTCCAGTCCTTTGCTGGCACAGTGATGTGTGCTGGCAGCCCTTAAACAGTCGGGTCTCAGACTTGAGACCCTAAAGAGGAGGGATAACAGTGGGCCACAGACAAGAACCACTTCTTCCTTATCACGACCCCCTCTTTACCCCACTGCTCCCTCCCCACTGACACAGCAGCATCTCTGTCACCACCCCATGCTTGTCTGGGGGTACCTAACAGTCAGCATAAACGTCCGTCAGTCAATCAATCAATCAATCAATCAAGAGAGCTATAGCTCAACCTGCTAGAAAAGATAAAGATAGCAGCTAAACACTAAGTTGCTGGTCTAGATGTTAAACAAACAAAATGTGAGGTTTACTTTTCAAAAGGTGGGCGGGCTTCGGTGTTCTGTGGTAGAAGGGATGGTTTCTGATCTTTTGTTCAGCAGCTGGCACACAACTTCTGTAAAGGGCCAAACAGCATGGTTTCTGTTGCAACACTCAATAAACTCATCACAGCTCCCACAAAAATTTCCATCTTCAATCAGATTGCTTGAGTACAACTTCATTATTATTTAAATGATAGGAAACCACCTAGCTGTCAGAGGACGAAAAAGACCTTTCATTGGAGGCCCATACCCTAAAACATAGAGAGTAGATGCCCCTGTTCAAAGAGCAACAGTGAAAGCCACTATTTCTAAGCCCTTACCAGCGAACAGCACTGTTCTAAGTGTCCTGCCTGGATGAACTTGCTCACTGCTCACAACAGTGCAGAACACAATGACTACTAGTGTCACATTTGGAAACTGAGGCTCAGGATGTGCAGGCACGCTGCTTGGGGGTAAGATGAGGACCCCAGCTCTGGTCTGACTCCTGAGACCTGTTCTTTTCTCACACCCATTCCTATGTCTTTTGCTAAGTTAGCTTAAAGGCATTCAGATAGGGTTGCTTGCTCACAGAGGCTCTGCATGACAGGACAAAATGACCACCCCATTTCAGGGCAAATGCCTATCCATCTAAGGGCACTCTTCCCCTCCGGCTAGTGATTAGTTCAGACCTGATGTTTTCCAATGAATCAATACATGGCATACCTTAGGCCACAGCGCATGGGTCAGAACTGGGTCACCCAGTTGTGGAAAAGAAGGGAAATTTACTAAGAGTTTCTAGAAAATAGGGCTCACTGATCCTGAGAGAGCGCTTCAGGCAGAGCTATCTCTCCTCATCCAAAGATTGTCAAACATGCACATACACAAGGATCTTATAACTGGGATCAAGCTGGAGTCAGCTGGCAGAGCTGGGAGGCTCGAGGACCCCTGCAGCAGATTCCAGCTGAGTCAGGCCGCTCGCTGCGGTAGCCCTGGCTTTTTCCTATTTGTGATCAACATGACATCTTTGTATTTCAAGTCAGTTTTGACTGGGTTTACTTTCATCTGAAGGTAACCTAATTATACAAATTATTTGTAGTCTTTAAGGCCTCAGCATACCTTTCTAGTCCTTAGTTTCACTTGTTTGGGACCAAACAGACAACCCAGAGTTTCCAAAACACACCACCTCATTCATGCATTTGTCAGTATGAGTCTTTCTGCTAACACATTCCTTGGCTCTCCTGCTCCTGGAGAACTTGCCACATTATGATCGTGTTTGACATGACTGTCGTTACCACTTGACTTGGCCAAGTCACCGTTTGTCTTCATAGCCTTACGCACTCTTAACCCCAAGGAGGCACTTCAGTAACTGTAGAATCAATGAAAACGTTGACCAGCATGGAGACCTGAATCACAATTAGGCAGAGGGGGCTGATCTGTGATAATGGAGATGTTCTGTGCCTGCCTGCCCCATGAAGGGTAGGCCTCTGCACATGGGCTACTGAGCACTTGAAGTGAGCCACTGAATTTCAGTGTGTAGAACTGAATTTTAGTTCTCATGATTGTAATTATTTTGACTTTAAAGAGATACATGCCACTCACATTTACTATACTGAATAGCATAACTGAGGTAAACAAATGCAAATATAAATAAATTAAACCCCAAAGACAGGAATGTCATCTAAATGTTTCTAGATATTAAGATAAATGGAAATATCTGGAGACAGTTTTATTTTGATTCAAATAAATTTATTTTTTTATATTTTATTTTATATAAATCATTTTTCATTTTTGCACAATGTATGCATTTTCATTTTGGTTATAGTCCCCAAACAACTGCAACCACCTTATTTTGACCCTAATCATTCCTCTCCCTACACCCCCATAGTGTGTCTCTGGTTTATAGTTGCTTGTTGATTTTGATTTTTTCTTTATTATTATAGTTAGTCTTTTTCCTGGTCCCTTATTTAGGTTTTCTAAATTCCTGCTATGAGTGAGACCATTTGATATTTTTCTTTTTCTTTCTGGCTTATTTTGCTGAGCATGATCCCTTCCAGCTCCATCTATGTTGCTGCAAATTGCATGAGTTTATCTTTTTTGATTCCTGAGTAATATTCCATGGTGTATACGTACCACATCTTCTTGATCCAGTCATCTATTTTTGGGCATTTGGGTTGTTTCTATAGCTTAGCTATTGCAAATAGTGCTGCTATAAACATAGGGGTGTAGGTGCACTTTTGAATTACTGTTTCTGTGTCCTTTGGGTAAATACCTAGGAGTGGAATTGCTGGATCATATGGGAGCTCTATCTTTAGTAGGTTGAGGAATCTCCACACAGCTTTCCATAGTGGTTGGACCAGTTTGCACTCCCACCAACAGTGCAAGAGTGTTCCTTTTTCTCCACAACCTTGCTAACATTTGTTGTTGCTAGTTTTTTTAATATGTGCCATTCTCACTGGTGTAAGATGGTATCTCATGGTAGTTTTGATTTGCATTTCCCTGATTACAAGTGATGTTGAACATTTTTTCATATGCCTGTTGGCCATTTGCATTTCCTCTTTGGAGAAGTTCCTTTTTAGCTCTTCTGCCCATTTTTTGACTGGATTATTTTGTTTTTGTTGAGTCTCATCAGCTCTTTGTAGATTTTTGTGATCAGTCCTTTATCATTAGTGTTGTGTGCAAAAATTTTCTCCCAGTCGGTGGGGTTTCTCTTTGTTTTGGTTATTGTCTCTTCTGTTGTGCAGAAGCTCTTTAATTTGATGTAGTCCCAGCTGTTTATCTTTGTCTTCACTATCACTGTTTGGGTGATGTGTCTGTAAAGATGTCTTTGAGGTGCATGTCATGTAGTGTTTCACCTATATTTCCTTCTATATATTTTATGGTTTCAGGTCTTATGTCTAGTTCTTTAATCCATTTTGAGTTGGTTTTTGTGCATGGTGTGAGGTAGTAGTCAAGCTTCATTATTTTGCATATAGCAACCCAGTTTTCCCAGCACCATTCATTGAACAAACTTTCTTTGCTCTAGTGCATATTCTTTGTTCCTTTGTCAAACATTAGTTGACCGTAAATCTGTGGATTTATTTCTGGATTTTCTATTTGGTTCCATTGGTCAGTGTGTCTGTTCTTGTTCCAGTACCATGTAGTTTTGATTATTATGGCTTTGTAGTATAGTTTGAAATCTGGGCATGTTATGTCTCCATTCCCTTCTTTTTTTTTTTCAGGAGGGCTTTGGCTATTTGGGGTTTTTGGTGGCTCCATATGAATTTCATCAATATTTGTTCTATTTCTTTGAAAAATGTCATTGAATGTTTTATTGGAATAGCACTGAATCCATAAATTTCTTTTGGTAGGATGGTCATTTTGATAATGTTAATTCTTCTGATCCATGAGCAGGGGATGTCTTTCCATTTCTTTGTGTCTTCTGTTTATTTTAGCAGTGTTTTATAGTTTTCTTTGTATAGGTCCTTTACTTCTTTTGTTAGGTTTATTCCCAAGTATTTGATTTTTTTTTTGTTTCAATAATAAAAGGGATGGTTTTCTTGATTTCTTCTTCTTCAGATTTATCATTTGTGTATAGGAAGGCTACTGATTTTTGTGTGTTGATTTTGTATCCTGCCACTTTACTAAACTGATTGATTAGTGTAACTAGGTTTTCTGTGGAGTTTTTGGGGTTCTCTATGTATATGATCACATCATCTGTGCATAGTAATAGTTTGACTTCTTCCTTGCCTATTCGGATTCCTTGTATGACTTTCTCTTGTCTTACTGCTCTGGCTAGGACTTCTGGTATTTTATTGAAAAGCAGTGGTGAGAGTGGACATCATTGTCTTATTCCAGATATTAATGGAAATGCTTTCAGCTTTTCACCATTGAGAATGGTATTGGCTGTGGGCTTGTCATAGATGGCCTTTATGATGTTGAGGTATGTTCCTTGTATACCAAGAATTTCAAGGGCCTTTATCATAAATGGGTGTTGTATTTTGTCAAAAGCTTTCTCAGCATCTATTGATATTACATCAGTTTTATATTTCTTTTTGTTAATGTTTATATTTCTTTTTGTTTAGCTATTTGCAATAGCTAAGCTATAGAAACAACCCAATTGCATTGATTGATTTTCAGATGTTGAACCATCCTTGCATCCCTGGAATAAATCCTACTTGGTCATGGTGAATTATCCTATGGATACACTGTTGGATACTATTAGCTAAATTTTTTTTAAAGATTTATTCATTTATACAAGCACTGGGTACAGTCAGAAGTGCGGGAAGGTGAGAGAATTCACCAGAGCCAAAGCAGAGAACAGAACAGCAGACTGATGAAATACACTGCTGAGGGGAGCAGTAGGTGTATCAGGAGAGGTCTATGTGCCATGTGGGACCCTCGCCAGGGGCCAGGGATCGAACTGGTGCTTCAGAGGCTGCGGGCAGCTTCCCAGCCCAGTGCTCAACCGCTGAGCCATCAGGGGAGGCCTTGTTAGCTAAAATTTTATTGAGAATTTTTGCATCAATGTTCATTTAAGAGATTGGCCTGTAGTTTTCTTTTTTCATGTTGTCCTTGTTTGGTTTTGGTATTAGGGTAATGTTGGCTTCATAGAACGTGTTTGGTATTATCCCTTCCTTCTCAATTTTTTGAAAGAATTTGTGAAGGATAGGCACTAATTTGTTTCTGAATGTTTGGTAGAATTCATTTGCAAATCCATCTGGTCCTGGGCTTTTGCTATTGGGAAGGGTTTTCATTACCATTTCAATTTCACTGCTTGTAATTGGTCTGTTTAGGTGTTCTATGTCTTCTCTATTTAGCTTTGGGTGATTGTAGAGTTGTAGGAATTTGTCCATCTCTTCTAGATTGTTGAGCTTGTTTACATATAACTGTTCATAGTAGTTTCTGATTATTCTTTTGATTTCTGCTGTGTCTGTTGTAATTTCTCCTCTTTCATTTGTGATCCTATTTATTTGTGCTTTCTCCCTTTTTTCCTTTGTGAGCCTGGCTAGGGGTTTGTCTATTGTATTTATTTTTTTTGAAGAACCAACTTTTGGTTTTGTTGAACTTTTGGATTGTTTTTTTAGTTTCTATTTCATTTATTTATGCTTTGATTTTTATTATTTCTTTTCTTCTACTGGTTTTGAGGTTTTGTTGTTGTGCTTTTTCTAGTTCTTTCAGTTTTGAGATTAGGTTGTTTCTTTGAGTTCTTTCTTGTTTCTTATATTTTTGCTATATATTTTCTTCTTATTACTGCTTTTGCTGCATCCTATACATTTAGGAAATTGGTGTCCTCCTTGTCATTCAACTCAAATTATTTTTTAATTTCTTCTTTGATCTCCTCATTAATCCAGTGGTCTTCCAGTAGTGTGGGTTTCAATTTCCATGAGGTAGGAGAGTTCCTTGCCTTCTTTTTATGGTGTATTTCTAGTTTGATGCCTTCATGGTCAGAGAAGATAGTTAGTATGATTTCAATCTTGGTATATCTGTTGATGTTTGTCTGTGTCCTAGTATGTGATCGATCCTGGAGACTGATCTGTGTGTGCCTGAGAAAAATGTGTACTCCGATTTTTTTGGGTTTGTGTTCTATAGATGTCTGTTAATCCCATGAGCTCTAGATCCTTATTTAGAGCTTTAGTGTCCTTACTTATTTTTTTGTCTCATTGATCTATCCATTGTTGATAGTGGTGTGTTGAAGTCTCCTACTACATATGTGTTTTCTCTGATGTCTGTTTTCAGAGATGATAATAGTTGTCTCATACATTTTGGTGCTCCTTCATTTGGTGAGTATATGTTAATGAGTGTTATTCCTTCTTGAAGTATTGTCCCCTTGATCATAATGTAGTGACTGTCTGGGTCTCTTTTTACCTTTTTGAGTTTGAAATATGTTTTATCTGATATAAGTATAGCTGTTTTGGTCCATTTGCCTATAGGATTGTTTTCCATCCTTTTACTTTCAGTTTATTTTTATCTTTTGTAGTTAAGTGAGTTTCCTGGAGACAGAAAAAGGTTGGGTTTTGTTTCTTAATCCAGCCTGAGACTCTGTGTCTTTTTATTGAAGAGTTTAGTCTGTTTACATTTAGGGTTAATATTGATAAGTTAGTGTCTGTATTTGCCATTTTGTTTGACTTTTCTCTGGTTTTATTAGTTTGTTTTTTTTTTTTTTTTTTTTTTTTTTTTTTTGTCTTGCTTTGTTCTTATTCATCCCTCTGTTGGTTCTGGCTTTAGGACTCCTTGTAGTATTTTTTGGAGTGGGGGTTTAGTCGCAATGAAATTCCAGAGTTTCTGTTTGTCTGGGAAGGTCCTTATTCTTTCTTCATAGAGGAAGGAAAGCTTTGTGGGCTAGAGTACTCTTGGTTGGCATTTGTTGACTATATCCCTTCACTCTCTCCTTGCCCATATTGTTTCTTCGGAGAAGTCTGATGTCAGCCTGATTGGTTTTCCTTTGTATGTTATCTATTTCTTCCCTCTTGCCATCTTCATTATTTTTTCCTTGTCTTGGATTCTTGGGAGCTTTACTATTATGTGTCTTGCTGTATTTTTCCTTTCATCATGGAAATTTAGTGTTCTTCTTGCCTTTTTTTTTTTAAGATTTATTTATTTATTTATACAAGCACTGGGTACAGTCAGAAGCGCAGGAGGGTGAGAGAATTCACCAGAGCCAGAGCAGGGAACAGAACAGGAAGACTGATGGTACACTGCTGAGGGGAGCAGCGGGTGGCAGGAGAGGTCTGCGCACCATGTGGGACCCTCGCCCGGCAGCTGGGGATCGAACCGGTGCTGCAGAGGCTGCGGGCAGCTTTGCAACCTTGCACTCAACCGCTGTGCCACAGGGGAGGCCCTCTTCTTGCTTCTTGTATGTCTATTTTCAGATCCTTCTTCATGTTTGGGAAGTTCTCTTCAATTATTTCCTTGAATATTTTGTCTGTTCCTATGTCTCTCTCCTCTCCTTCTGGGATTCCTATAACTCTTATATTTCCTTTCCTTATGGAGTCAGATAGTTCCTGAAGTCTTTCTTCATTCTTTTTCATTCATACTTCTCTTCCCTTTTCTATTTTGGTTCTTTTTATTTCTGTGTCTTCGAGAGTACTTATTTGTTCTTCCATTTCATCTATTCTGCTATCACTGCTTTTCCCAGAGTTCCTTAGCTCTTCCGTTAATCCTTTGATCTCCTGCATTTCTTTCACTTCGCTCTTTAAGGACTCAATTTCATTCTTCTGATCATTGATTATTTTTCCCTTATCATTGTTTTCCATAATGACTTCTGTCAGTTTTTTAATCATGGCAATTTTAAATTCTCTTTCTGGAAGGCTCAGAAGTTCTTCCAAGTCACTGTTGTTGCAATCTGGTGAGTGATTTTCTTTTTGTGGTGTGTCTTTTCCCTGAGGACTTGCTTTGTTGGTTGTAGTTTTTCTTCTCCCTGATGCTTGTTTTCTAATTTGTCCTATGCGTTGGGACACTATGTTACTGGTACTGGCTGGCATCTTTCTGGTGTGCACTTTCTGGGATGTTGGAAACTGGTCTCCAATCAAGTCAAATACTGTTATGCCAGAAGTCCAGTAGAGCAGTGGTACTATGAATATGTTAATGGTCGCTGTCACAGAATATCTCCTCCTTCTGTATTTGTTTAATTCCAAAGGTGTGTCTTGAAGTCCCACAGACTACCCTGGAGGTGGGGTGGCTGGATTACTCGCTGGGCTCCAAATCGCTGGATCCCCCTCTGGGCTCCAACTCCCTGCCAGGCAGGACTGGCTTGTGGGGGCTTTCAGCTTACCTCTGGCTGCAGGGGCAGCCCTCTCCCAGTTCCAAGCAGTCTTGGTTGAAGCAAAGGTCCCTATTCTAAAATGGCAAGTCGAAAGCGCACTTTACTGTGCCCGCAGCCTGCCCTGGCTGTGGCTGCCCGATTCCCCTCGGGGCTCCGACTGCTGGCCAGACAGGGTCTGGTGTGAGGGGGCTTCCCAGCTCACTTCTGGCTGTGGGGGCAGCCCTCTCCCAGTTTCAAGCAGTCTTTGTTGAAGCCAAGGTCCCTATTCTAAAATGGCAAGTTCGGAATGCACTTTCCTATGCCCACGGTCTGCCCTGGTGGAGGCTTCCCAATACCCCATTGGGATCCGACTCCAAATATATTTATCTTTAAGTAAGAATTTTAATATAATCTAGAGGTTTCTTTTGCCATTCAAAAATTATCCATTCATATAAATAAAAATATACAATCTTACTTGTTTTTATTTTGAATTTTTAGTTCAAAGTGAACATGAGCACACCTCGTATCTACTAGATGGTCTTAATTATCGGGGAGTTGTTCCTGATCTGCTCAGAACTTTATCTGCCATCAATCAACAATAGTGTCTCCATATTCTGAGGTCAGAGGTCAGATGTGGTTTGTATAGTGGAAACTTTTCAGCCATGGAGTAACCAGAAGTGAATTAAAATAATTCATTTTTACCATGGAAAATCTTTATACAGGCACCCAATTCTGCGTAGTGCTAAGGCAGATATTTGCACATCAGTAGGCTTGTTTTTAATTAAGAGTCATTTTAATAATCTGTTCTTTTCAGTAATGCACCTTTTAGTTATAAGTGGTAGCAGAGGAAGTAGAACTTTCCTTAAAAATTAATCAGACATAGTATATAAACTTCTCAAAACTCTCCAGGTGTCCAAAGCACTCAATAAACAAAAGCACCAAAGAAGAGATTTGCGAAGTGGCATGCAGACACGGTGATGTACCACAAAGAATATAGTTTTTAAGTTATGTAATCACCACAGCTTCCTTTCCTCCCACAATTCTTTTAGAAAAGCTTACAGAGGAAAATAATCTATATAAATAAATTCTAATTAGCAAACCTTAGTGAAAAGTGAGGCCACAGGAGACAGTGGTTAAAGCCATACCTGATGACGTCAGAGGAGGACTTGAATCCAGGAAGGGAGGGAGAGTTGGAGAGACACATTCTGGAGTAAGCAAGGTATTATCCTGTTTCAAGGATCAGGAAATGCAGGCTCCTTAAGGTATTTAACTTGCCTGCTGAGATTCAAATCCAGCTCTGCTGTCTTTGGAGCCCAGGGTCTTAAGCTTCCTGTGCTAACAACAGATATTTCCCAGGTGATGCTGCAGCTGCTGGTCAGTGGAGCAAACTTTGCAAACCCCTTGTGGTGCAAGGCAGCAGTTAACACTAATAGCCAATCACAGGACAGGGAGCAGGGACCTGTAAGCTGTTTTCCCAGAAAAGTTACAATACAGAGCAGTCAAGAATTCCAGGACAAGAGCAATGATGCTGTGCTGTCAAATACCAAACATGGAAAGGAATCGAAGGTGGAGATTGTAGTACAGAGTGCAGGATAAGGCAGCGATATCCATCTGGAAATCAACCGGTTACTAATCAGCTGGTTAGTAAGTGAAGAAAGCAAGTCCATCAGGGACATTCAGCTGAGCGCTGCTGTCTGAAAAAGGATCTGTGAATGCATTCTAGATTCCATTTGCTATAATGTGGGCAGCACAGAGTAGGGTAGCACACTGCCTTGGAGCCATACTGTGGGGTCTGCAGTCTGACTTTCCACTTATAGCTGGGGGCTCTCTGGTAAGTTAACACTCCAGGTTTCGGTTTCTTGTAAAGGGAGGAAATGTATAATTCTTAGTTGACAGGGTGCTGTAAAATTCAGTGAGGTAAGTCTGCACCCTTGAATAGTGTCTGCATGTATTAAGTGCCAGAAATGTGGGTAGAGTCGGAACTAGACCAAGAGACCCAGGAGAGGCCTCTCATCCCAGGCTGTGGATGAACGTGCTCTTCAGGGAGAGGGCGTGTCTCCAATGAGCTACACGTCCCTAGATGTTGCCAGCATCGTGACACATGAGAAAGGATTTTTATTTTAAAAATCTGATTTAAAATGTTCTTTTCTAACCTTAAGTGACCCCATACATTACAAAGAGGATGCTGAAACAGACATGTGCTATTTTTCACTTCATTCCCCTGCAATCCCAATGTCTTTTTTTTTTTTTTAAAGATTTATTTATTTATCTATACAAGCACTGGATACAGTCAGAAGCACAGGAAGGTGAGAGAATTCGCCAGAGCCAGAGTGGGGAGCAGAACAGGCAGAAGGAACCGAAGGACACTGCTGAGGGGAGCAGCGGGCGCGACAGGAGAGGTCTGCATGCATGTGGGACCCTCGCCGGTGGCTGGGGGTCGAACTGGTGCTGCAGAGGCTGCGTGCAGCCTCGCAGCCCAGCGCTCAACATCTGCGCCACCGGGGAGGCCTACCTGCTGTCGTGTCAGTTAGCTTAAGAGGGAGAATGGGGGGGGCTCCCCTGTGGCGCAAAGGGGTTAAGACACAACCTACGAAGCTAACTGTAGCCTCTGCAGCACAAGTTCAATCCCCAGCCAGGGAGCTACCCACATGGCGCAGCAAATCTCTCCTGACTTGCCCGATGTTCCCCTCAGCAGTGTATTTCAGTCAGGCTGCCTGTTTTGTTCCCTACTCTGTCTCTGGTGAATCCTCTCACACCCCACACCTCTGGCCTGTACCTCAGTTCTTGTATGCATAAATAAATAAATCTTTAAAAATAAAAGAGGGAGAACGAAAACAAAGACAGAATTTGAGCCCATCTAAGTTTCAGACTGAAACCTATATCACCTCCAAATTTATAAATTAAACCGTGAGAAGTTTTGCATAATATTTTTTTCAGTGAGTGAATGGGCCATACCAGATGCTCATCCACCCAGAGTATGTCCTTTTCAATGTTTTTACTTTGGAGGGATTTATGGAATAATAGAAATAGCAGGTTATCCCAGATCAAATATAGATCAGCTAAACTTGCTGGTGCTTAGACAACTGAAAACTATTGCTGGATGGCTACTGAGTAATCATATATATTCACAGGGAACACAGAATAGGGACAGAGAATAGAATGGAACAGGACAGAATAAATAATATGACATCACAGAATATCTGCCTGAGGCTAGAGGAAAATTAGAGAAGCATCCAAATGAACTGGGATAGGTTTCAAAACTGGTTATTACTCCTGAGGGTTGGTGGGTGTCTGAGCATAATCTGGGAGTTCCAGTGTATCGACTCTTTCTCAGGCATTTCCAGAACCTCGATGATCTGGTTGCCTGCCCTGAACAGAGCCTGAGCACCTTCCCAGACAGCTGGCCACTGTCTCGCTTGTCTCTTTCCTCTGTCTGTGCAGGCATCCCGCCCTTTGTAGCTCAAGAGGGAACACTGCAGTGCGTCCCAGGGCCCAGAGGTTGAACCAGGAGACATACCTTACTATTTAGCATCTGAAGCATCCTCTGCTCCAGGGTCTGGCCTGCCTTGGGCCTCATGAGGATGTAGATGACCTTCAGATCAGGGCTGGTGCGCAGAAGCTTCTCCATCAACACCTTGCCCATGAAACCGGTGGCCCCGGTGATGAGGATGGACTTGTTCGCATAGTATGCTGCAATCATCGACATGATTCTTCCCTTTGTTTTTTACAGTTCCAGAAAGAGGTTCCTGAAAAGCAAAAGCAAGAACAAAAGATGATGTGCTCAGAAGTTCTAAAATGCAGTCACTGAAAATGTCTCTGGTCCTCCCAGAAGTTTTCAGTGCAGACAAAGCCAGAGTGACGGCATCGCATTCCACTGGCAATACGATTCATTTCCATCAACATTCACTGAGGTCACTCCATGCGCCAGACTTGATGCCAGGAATGTGGGCAACAGCTGAGTGAGCCATAGTTCCCACTCTCTAGGAACTAGCAGAGGAGAAAGGCACAGAGATGGGTGTCACAGGTAAGCACTAAAACCCTGGGAGTGCAGAGAAGGAGTACAGTGCAGGACCTGGAACTTTTCAGAAGGCCCCGACAGGTGGTGACACCTGAGGTGAAATGGGAAGGCAGAGGTGAGGGCACCCCAGGCCAAAGTGCAGACAGGTACAAACAGGTACGAGGTTCCTCCTGGGGGAAATACAAGAGACCTGGTGTGGCAGAGATATAAACAGGATGGCCCCACACATGTGACAGCAACACCGAGAACAGCTCCCAAGTTTTACAAAAATCATGATGGAATTAGTGTTTCAGTTGTAGTTTCATTTAAAGAAAATATGGGAGTAAATAGCTTTTGGTTTCACTTGAACTAACAGGTCCTGACCTACCCTACTCTTTCCTAATAAGTGTTTTTCTCCTTCTGAGCTGAAAGTGGAGCCTGTGCCAGGGCACAGTGTTAAAACATTGCAAAGAAAAAGAGCAAAGAGGTTAAGTAAATAAGCCACGGGCCATGGGCTTGGGGCAGCCCTGAAAGGGCACCGGTGCCACAAAGAGCTCAGCCAGGCCCTGCTTCCAGGAAAGGAGTTATCCGTAGCCACTGCAGCATGAGTTCAATCCTAGCCAGGGAGCTACCCACATGGCGCAGCAGACCTTTCCAGTCTTGCCTGCTGCTCCCCTCAGCAGTGTATTCCAGCCGGTCTGCTTGTTCTGTTCCCCGCTCTGTCTCTGGTGAATTATCTCACCCCTGCACCTCTGACCTGTACCCCAGGTCTTATATGAATAAATAAATAATTTTTTTTTAAAAAAGGAGGAGGAAAACACAAGGGAAAGGGGCCAGCCCTGCCTCCACAAGCCTAAGCCAGGCCTCTGCCAGAAACTCTTCAGGAAACTGACTTTTCACAGACTTTTCACGGGTTCATTGTAAGCTGTGGTCACCATTTGTACTCGGAGGATCTTGAGGCTATATTCTTGGGCAGAACACTTTCTCTTTGGGGATTCCTTCATTCATAAATGTATTCAACAAATCATTTTGGGTACTTGCCATGCCAGACTCAATATGAAGTTCTGAAGATTTACAGAAGAAGAGAGCTGACAGATCCTTGCTGTCACTCTAGCAGGGGAGGCCAGCACTATAGAGGCAAATGGATATATAAACAGGAGCATTGCAGGCTGTGACACAAGTAATAAAACAGGATCAGCGAGGGGGAGTTGTCCATGCTATCCAGTTTTGGAAATCTGGATTTCAAATTACAGAGCTATATTTGTCGAGTGCTATTCAAACCCTTTTTACTGAGGGTGGATGTGGGAACCATTTGGAAAAACATACTTGGCCATTGTACACAACAGCAAATACTGATCATTTTTGTCATTTTATAGAATGTTACTCATATTATAACCTACCCAATCACTTTGTCAAGAGATCATTCCATTACTGCATGGAGAAAGTACTGAATATTCCTTTTTAAATAACAGAGCTCAGAAAAGTGGAATCACTAGGTTTGGAAGGCAGCATCCTAGTCATCACATGGGTTCTGGGCAAGACTGTCTGAAATCAAATCCCAGTTCCACTACTTACTAGCTGTGTGACCTCAGGCAAGTTATTAATCACTCTGTGCTGCCATCTGCTCATCAGTAAAAGAGGGGTAACAGATGTATGCCCTTAACAGTGCCGTGCTAAGAAGCATATGAGAGAATACATGCAAACCCCATGGACTATAAATTACAGATGGTGTATAACCAGCAAACATGGGCTGTTAGTTCAGCTACTGGGTCTACATTTTCTTCTTAATTTAAATGGTTTCTGGATTTTCCTTTTGACATTCATTTTAAATGTCAAATATTTCTGCCTTGGCATTTCATATATAATCTTTTGGAAAAGGGAGATAAACTGTAACTCAAGTATATGTTTTCCCACTTGGTGATATACTTTGCCACTTCTTTTACATTAAAAAAATGTCTTGGCATCCTTCTCTCTGAGCACAGGCAGGAGTGAGCACGGTTGGCAGGAAAATACAGTAGTGAGACTGAGTTTGGCTAGAGACACTCCCCAACCTCATTTGTCCTGAAGAGGTCAGATGCTTGTTTTGCCTGGTTACGTGCCTTCACTGAATCATATTTTCTAGAAGTATGAACAGTATACTTTAAGATACTGTGGCCCCAGACATAGTCTACAATGTGTAATGGCAAGTCCTAGAAAGCAGGTAAACAGCTGTCCAGCTGTCCATTCCCTGTGAGACCAAAGAAGGGGCCACAAGTCCCCAAAGGATGGAATTCACTTACTGCCTCTGCACAAACACTTCTCAACCCACAGAAAGCAGAGAAGAGCACACTGAGCTCTTCGAGGGGAAGTGAAACACAGAGCCTGGTCTCTGATGGCTGTGACTGTCACAACAGGTCCAGAGGTGGTGTGGCCATGACAGTGAGGGCAAGTATTTCAGAAAAGCATCAAAGAGAAGTCCTCATCTTCAGATGAGGATTTAAAGCTGCACCAGAGAGACTTTTACCTTTTCTTTCCACTCTCAAGATACGGCTTAGTTCTTGATCCCAGAAACTCTTATACAAAATTTGGCTGCTGGAAACCCAATTGCACATACCATAGCTTTGCAAGATCCAGGAGTTATTAACCCTTAATACAATTCATTAAAATAATTAAGGACTTAAACAATTGAAATGCATTCAGTCATGGAGGTTGTCTAGTGCGGGGAGGAGGAATATGTTCAAAACAGCTGACCAGGTACTGTTTGCCTTTCACACCACTCACGTAACCGACACAGAGAGCAAAGGATAATTTGCTACCTCTCATACTCATGACGGGCTTTGTGAGAAGCTAAGTCACTCTGACAATCTCCAGAATCATCCTATATAATGCAGAATATCTGAAGCTTGAATGAGAACAAGGAGGTACCATGAAGGCCGGTGTGTGTCTTTATATTGTCTATTATGTGCCAGCCACATCAAGCACTGGGACAAGCGGGGACAGACATAGTCACCTTGGATTATATCCCCTTTCTATTCTGGGTTGTCTTCTCCTGAACATCACCAGTTTCCCATGGTCCTGAGAAGAAAATTTTTACTCTCTTTTTTGATAGTGAAATGAGGTTGTTCTCATTTAAAAATCATGAATCATCACAGTTGTGCCAAGTGATACATTTTTTTGCTGGGTGCCACATATGGTAATATGGATTTTCTTTGGGGAGCTTTACTGGAAGATTCCAAGTTAGAATTCAAATATTTAAAGGAGCTAAGTTTTTCCAAATTTCTCGGCAGTCCTTTAGAAAGAAACACTTTGCAAAAGCAAACAACGTACTTTGCCTCTCCGAATTCAGTCCTGACCAATGTTTCTTGATCCTGGTGCTGCTTGATTCTGGGGGCAGACAACTCTGCATCGAGGGCAGTGCAGTCAGGCGTCCAGCAGCATTCCTGGCCTCGACTCAGAGGATCATCTGGTAACTACCCCCCAGACTTCCCTAAATATGCTCTGGTGGAAAACTGGCCCCTTTGGAGAACCACTGTGCTAGGACTGTCTTTAACTCTCATTTTATAATGTTCAGCACATCTACTAAGAATCAAAAATCGAGGCTTAAATTGCTGCTTGGGAAACTAGCCATGCCCTATTTTTCCTGTCAAACCTTTCCTAATTACATGTCCCCAAACAAATTACATTGACAGTATTCAAAAAGAGGATGAAAGAAGATTTATCCAGAGTGAGATTTCTGACTTTTTATTTTACCAAATTTCTTTTAGTCTCTGTGCTATAAGTCTACTAGCCCTTGCCTCTCCCAGAGATCAAGCCTGTTGGTTTTATCCTCCTACACCTATCACAGGCAAAGTAAAAAGAATGGCAATCGGACCATCAAGAGATCAGCTGAGGAAAAAAAGTTAAGTATTTGTTGCTATATATTAATCATTCTATGTATAATCAGTTCAAACTCATTTATAGCTTATTCTGCTGCCTCTTTTGAAGAAACCATGCATACTTGGTGTTAAGAGGTATCTCACATAGACAAGCGGGGTATTAGCTGATGATGGGCCAATCTATAAAAAAAAAAAAAATCAATGCTTTCTTGTAAAACTCAGTAAGGAAAAGTTCTGCTTCATGAAAACGAAACACAGATATTCTTCAGGAAGTATTTTAAGAAAATAAGAAACTGCTTTAAGAAAAATGAATTAAGAAAATGCCTTTACAAAATAATGTTCAGTGAACAAAAGAACACCAACTTGTAAAACATCATAATGCCCTTGACTGGTTCTTGTGGAAGACTGAAGAGGAATGAAGTGTATGATACAGTTGTATAGCAGCATAATGGGGCTAAAAGGAGAGTTTTGCTTCATTTCATAATTTCGTTCTATGATTTGAAAAGACAACTTAGTAATATGTACTTCAAACGAAGAAGTTCTTAGAAAGTAATGTCAGCTATTTTTAATCTTTTCTTTTGCCATGGGCACTAGTAGAGAAATGTGTGGAACAAACTCCCTTGGGTGCATTTAAATTACTTTGAAAAGTGTGGCCCAGCTGTTATCACGCACTGCTGTGGACTTAATTTTTTTACTTTTTCTTTTACATGCATTCATTTTATTCTATTCACATTGTACAATTATCACACACATTACAAAAAGGATGCAAGTCTAATCCATCTTCCAATGCCAGGTCAGAACTAAATGGTAAAAAAATAAATCACTATTATAAGAAGAGTTAGTACGTCCTGTCCTAACCTCTGGTGGGATAGGACATTGGGATCTGGCCTTTGGGGGAAGTTAGGGAGATCACACGGGTGAGGTCCTAGACTGAAGGGGTAGTGTCCTAATAAGAGGAGAAGACACCCAGGGCTATCTCTCCACAAATAGGCAGCATGGAAGGGCCACATAAGGATGCAGGGGAAGGCGGTTGTCTACAGGTCAAGATGAGAGCCCATGCCAGAAACCAAACTTGCTGGCACTGCCTCATGAACATCTTCCTTCCAGAACTGTGAAAAATAATGTCTGCTTCTGGCACTAATTCTGCAGCATTTTGTTACAGCAGCGTGAGCAGATGAAGACACACAAACACACATGAACCATGTTTGAATTAGAGTGTGAAATAATTCTTGACAATGCGACTGTCAACCTTTCAGCTATGGAGTAAACCTTTATGGTGGAACAGATGAGTCACTCTCATTTTCCCATCTTTGCAGCATGGAAGAAAGACAATGGCTTCTTGGTTTTCACACATTTGTGAAAATATGGGCAGGTCTTTAATGAGGAGCTAGAGAAGCCTCATACATCCAAACCTTAGCAATCTGTCCATCAGTCTGATATCTATTTAAGGACTTAGTGAAAAGTGTTTATCACAGAGTTCTTTCATTTTATCTCTTGAGCTCCCTTGTCTGTCCCTAAGGTATCTAATTCAGCAATGGGCTAAGGTTCTTTCACTGTGGGCTTCTTCTATAAAGTGTCTGGGAAAGCTCTTTAGTTCTTAATAGGAGAATATCAAGTCCCAGCCATATTTTAGGCAGCTGTTTAGCACAGACCCCACTAATTGAAGCAATACTGCTTCAAAGTCAATAAAAATCAAATCTGTAAAAAGTCCCAGCCAGGAAGAGATGGTCCAGGCAGGTTTTAAGAACACATAATTAAAGCAGTCATCCGAACACATTCTTTCTAGTTTGTTTCTGTTTAGCTCCTTAGTAATTCTTTCATTTTTATTTATTTTTTCCACAAAGATTCACCTATCTATGCATTCAAGAGCTGAGGCACAGGCCAGAGATGCGGCAGGTGAGAGGATTCACCAGAGACAGAGTGGGGAACAGAACAGGCAGACTGACTGAAAAAAACTGCTAAGGGGAGCAGCGGGCGAGACAGGAGAGGTCTGCTTCGCCATGTGGGTAGCTCCCTGGCCGGCCGGGGATCTAACTCGTGCTGCAGAGGCTGCGGATTGCTTCGTAGTATGGTGCTTAACCCCTTGCACCACCAGGGAGGCCCTCTTAGTAATTCTTTTAAAAATAAACCAAAACCTTTAAATTTAACAGAAATGAAAAAGAAAGAGATTGGGCCTAAATCCATCATTTCATTATCATTGATTAAGTAGGTGTTTTGGCCCCTTATGAGGTGTGAATAAAGAATAGAGAGACTTGCTAAGTGGTCATGTTTGATAAGGATGCATTGTATTGTTATGGTTTAGAGGTAAGTCAGACCTCCATCAGCAAGGAAAGATGATACCAAGAGAGCTGCAATCCAGTGTAAATCTTGATGCTTTTGGTTTCCTCTTGGTGAATTACAAACTGGGTCAAGTTACAAAGAAAAGAAAGGCTGATATATTGGCACAATGAGATGGATAGTAATCAACACTTTTTTTCAGGCTCTGCCTGGAATTAAAGACTCCTTTCAGAAGATGGCATGACATGGATTATCACTGTGTTAGTATGCTTGTCTCCAGAGAAAGAGAACCAGCAGGAAGGAGGCACATATAACACAGATACATACCTAAATATATGAGAGAGATTTTAAGGAATTGGCTCACGAGATTGTGGAGACTTGGCAAGCCCAAAATCTGCGGGTTGGAAAGTCAAGGATGTGTTCCAGTTGGAGTCTAAAGATAGACTGTTGATGGTAAGTGGAGGTTGGTCTTTATTCCTCTATAGCCTTCAAGTAATTGGATGAGACCCCCCCACACACACTATGAAGGATGATCTACTTTGCCCAAAGTCCACTGATTTAAATGTTAATCTCATCTGAATGGCACTTCACAGAAACATCCAGAATAATGTCTGTCTAAATATTTGGGCACTACGGCCCAGCCAAGTTGTCACATAAAATTAGCCATTATAAGTCCACCCTGCTTTGGAACTGAGACCCGGGCGGAGGCCCTCCCTGAGTGAGCAGGAACAAGGCGCCCAGGCAGGGGAGCGGGATTCAAAAGGCGCCATTCCCGCGCCACTGATCTGGGCTACAGCCCGCGTCCTGGAACTGAGGGCTTTGGAACTGAGACCCGGGGCACGAAATTAGGGGCGTGGGTTCCCCACGACGGTGGGGCACAAGGCAGACACAGCACCCCAAAGCCGTTGAGGTGTACCCTACCATCCCCGCTCTGCTCCCTGTCCCACGGGGTGGAAAATCAGCTCCCCAAGGGCTCTAGGAGAGATCTCTGGTGCCACCTAGCGACTTGACCCCAGCACAGGCTACTGAAGGAGCTAGTGGCCAGCTGGGGAGTTAGCCCACACCGGGCCCCTTCTGAACAAGTAGTCTGAGCCCACAGGGAGAGCGAGCACCCACAGCCGGGGCAGACCAGGCGCGCAGAATAGTGTGCCTGAGACCAGAAGCGCAGGGAGTGTGTCCCACATCACCATTTTAGAACAGGGACATTTCTTCAGTAAAGACTACCTGCAGAAGGCTTCCTCAGGAGCCAGAGGTGAGCGGGGGAAGTTCGCCCACGCCAGACCCCCTCTGGCCTGCAGTCCAAGCCCAGAGGGGAGCAGGAACCCACCGCCGGGGCAGACCAGGCGCACAGGGGAGTGTGTCCCCACATCGGCATTTTAGAACAGGGACCTTTCTCCAGTAAAGGCTGCTTGAAACTGACAGATGACTCCTGGAAGAACCAGAGGGGAACAGAGAAGCCCACCCAAGATGCCGGCAAGTCCCAACAACACAGTGTCCCAACGCATACAGCAAATTAGAAAACAGACAGTAGGGAGGAGAAGAACCACACGCAACCTAGCAACTCTCCAGAGAAAAAGCACACCACAAAAAGAAAGCCAGCCCCCAGATTGCAACGACAATAACTTGGAAGAATTTCTGAGCCTTCCAGAAAGAGAATTTAAAATTGCCGTGATTAAAAAACTGACAGAAGTCATAAAGGAAAACAATGATAAGGGAAAAATAATCAACGATCAGAAGAATGCAATTGAGTCCCTAGAGAGGGAAAACAATGGTCAGAAGAAAGAAATTGAGTCCCTAAAGAGGGAAGTAAAAGAAATGCAGGAGATCAAAGAATTAATGGAAGAACTAAAGAATTCTGGGAAAAGCAATGAAAGCAGAATAGATGAAATGGAAGAACGAATAAGTAATCTTGAAGACACAGAAATAAAAAGAACCAAAACAGAGAAGGAAAGAGAAGTACGAAGGAAAAAGAACGAAGAAAGACTTCGGGAACTATCGGACTCCATGAGGAAAGGAAATATAAGAGTTATAGGAATACCAGAAGGAGAGGAGAGAGATGTAGGAACAGAGAAAATATTCAAAGAGATAATTGAAGAGAACTTCCCAAATGTGAAGAAGGAGCTGAAAATTGATATACAAGAAGCAAGAAGAACACCAAACTTCCACGACGAAAGGAAAAATACAGCAAGACACATAATAGTAAAGCTCCCAAGAATCCAGGACAAGGAAAAAATAATGAAGCTGGCAAGAGGGAAGAAACAGATAACATTCAAAGGAAAACCAATCAGGCTGACATCAGACTTCTCCGAAGAAACACTACGGGCAAGGAGAGAGTGGAGGGACATAGTCAACAGACTCCAAGAAAACAGATGCCAACCAAGAATACTCTATCCCGCAAAGCTCTCCTTCCTCTTTGAAGAAAGAATATGGACCTTCCCAGACAAACAGAAACTCCGGAATTTCATTGCAACTAAACCCCCACTCCAAAAAATACTACAAGGAGTTCTAAAGCCAGAACCTCAGAGCGACGAATAACAATGAAAGAAGGCCAAAAAAAAAAAAAAGTTATTAAAGAATAAATAAATAAAATCAAAGGAAAGACAAACACAATGGCAAATACAGATGTTAACATATCAATATTAACTCTAAATGTAAATGGACTAAACTCTTCAATAAAAAGACACAGAGTTGCAGCCTGGATTAAGAAACAAAACCCAACCTTTTGCTGTCTCCAGGAAACACATTTAGCTACAAAAGATAAAAATAGGCTCAAAGTTAAAGGATGGAAAACAATCCTACAAGCAAATGGACCAAAAAAGAAAGCAGGAACAGCTATACTTATATCAGATAAAACAGATTTCAAACTCAAAAAGATAAAAAGAGACCCCAATGGTCACTACATTATGATCAAGGGGACAATACTTCAAGAAGAAATAACACTCATTAACATATACTCACCAAACGAAGGAGCACCAAAATATATCAGACAACTGTTGTCCTCTCTGAAAACAGACATCAGAGAAAACACATACGTAGTGGGAGACTTCAACACACCACTATCAACAATGGATAGATCAACAAGACAAAAAATAAGTAAAGAAACCAAAGCTCTAAATAAAGACCTAGAGCAATTGGGCTTAACAGACATCTATAGAACACTAAACCCCAAAAAAACGGAGTACACATTTTTCTCAAGCGCACACGGATCATTCTCCAGGATCGATCACATACTGGGGCACAAGACAAACATCAACAGATACACCAAGATTGAAATCATATCAACCATCTTTTCTGACCATGAAGGCATCAAACTAGAAATAAACCATAAAAAGAAGGCAAGGAACTTTCCTACCTCATGGAGATTAAAAACCACACTACTGGAAGACCATTGGACTAATGAGGAGATCAAAGAAGAAATTAAAAAATTTTTTGAATTGAACGACAAGGAGGACACCAATATCCTAAATGTATGGGATGCAGCAAAAGCAGTAATAAGAGGAAAATATATAGCAATAGAAGCTCACATCAAGAAACAAGAAAGAACGCAAAGAAACAACCTAATCTCGAAGCTCAAAGATCTAGAAAAAGAACAACAAGAAAACCCCAAAACCAGTAGAAGAAAAGAAATAATAAAAACCAAAGCAGAAATAAATGAAATTGAAACTAAAAAAACAATCCAAAAGATCAATGAAACCAAGAGCTGGTTCTTTGAAAAAATCAATAAAATAGACAAACCCCTAGCCAGGCTCACAAAGGAAAAAAGGGAGAAAGCACAAATAAACAGGATCATCAATGAAAGAGGAGAAATCACAACGGACACAGCAGAAATCAAAAGAATAATCAGTAACTACTATGAACAGTTATATGGAAACAAGTTTAACAATCTAGAGGAGATGGACAAATTCCTACAACTCTACAATCACCCAAAGCTAGATAAAGAAGAAATAGAACACCTAAACAGACCAATTACAATTAGCGAAATTGAAATGGTAATCAAAAACCTCCCCAAAAACAAAAGCCCAGGACCTGATGGATTTACAAATGAATTCTACCAAACATTCAGAGACGAATTAGTGCCTATCCTTCACAAACTCTTCCAAAAAATTGAGAAGGAAGGGACAATACCAAACACGTTCTATGAAGCCAACATTACACTAATACCAAAACCGAACAAGGACAACACAAAAAAGGAAAACTACAGGCCAATCTCCCTAATGAACACTGATGCAAAAATCCTCAATAAAATTTTAGCTATCAGAATCCAACAATGTATCCATAAGATAATTCACCACGACCAAGTTGGATTCATTCCAGGGGCACAAGGATGGTTTAACATCCGAAAATCAATCAACGTTATCCAACACATCAACAAAAAGAAATATAAAAACCATATGATAATATCAATAGATGCTGAGAAAGCTTTCGACAAAGTGCAACACCCATTCATGATAAAAGCCCTTGAAGTTCTTGGGATACAAGGAACATACCTCAACATCATAAAGGCCATCTATGACAAGCCAACAGCCAGTATCATTCTCAATGGTGAAAAGCTGAAAGCAATTCCATTAAGATCTGGAACAAGACAAGGATGTCCACTCTCACCATTGCTTTTCAATATAATACTGGAAGTCCTAGCCAGGGCAATAAGACAAGAGAAAGACATCCAAGGAATCCAAATAGGAAAAGAAGAAGTCAAACTATCACTATTTGCAGACGATATGATATTATACATAGAGAACCCCAAAAACTCCACAGAAAAGCTAATTCAACTCATCAATCAGTTCAGTAAAGTGGCAGGATACAAAATCAACACGCAAAAGTCAGTAGCCTTCCTATACACAAACAATAAATCTGAAGAAGAAGAAATCGAAAAGACCATCCCTTTTGTTATTGAAACAAAAAAAATCAAATATTTGGGAATAAATCTAACAAAAGAGGTAAAGGACCTATACAAAGAAAACTATAAAACACTGTTAAAAGAAATAGAAGAAGACACAAAGAAATGGAGAGACATCCCCTGCTCATGGATTGGAAGAATAAACATTATTAAAATGGCCATCCTTCCAAAAGCAATATACAGATTCAATGCTATTCCAATCAAAATTTCAATGTCATTCTTCAAAGAAATAGAAAAATTATTGATGAAATTCATATGGAATCACAAAAAACCCCGAATAGCCAAAGCTCTCCTGAAAAAAAAAGAAGGGAATGGAGGCATCAGACTCCCAGACTTCAAACTATACTACAAAGCCATAATCATCAAAACTGCATGGTATTGGAACAAGAACAGACATACAGACCAATGGAATCGAATAGAAAATCCAGAAATAAACCCACAGATTTATGGTCAACTAATCTTTGACAAAGGAGCAAAGACTATGCATTGGAGCAAAGAAAGTTTGTTCAATAAATGGTGCTGGGAAAACTGGGTCGCTACATGCAAAAGAATGAAGCTTGACCACCACCTCACACCATACACAAAAATCAACTCAAAATGGATTAAAGAACTAGACATAAGACCTGAAACCATAAAATATATAGAAGGAAATATAGGCGAAACACTACGTGATTTGCACATCAAAGACATCTTTACAGACACATCACCCAAAGCAGTGATAGTGAAGGCAAAGATAAACAGCTGGGACTATATCAAATTAAAGAGCTTTTGCACAGCAAAAGAGACAATAACAAAAACAAAGAGAAACCCCACCAACTGGGAGAACATTTTTGCACCCAACACTAATGATAAAGGACTGATCACAAAAATCTGCAAAGAGCTGATGAGACTCAACAACAACAAAGAAAATAATCCAGTCAAAAAATGGGCAGAAGAGCTTAAAAGAAACTTCTCTGAAGAGGAAATGCAAATGGCCAACAGGCATATGAAAAAATGTTCAACATCACTTGTCATCAGGGAAATGCAAATCAAAACTACCATGAGATACCATCTTACACCAGTGAGAATGGCACATATTAAAAAAACTAGCAACAACAAATGTTGGCGAGGGTGTGGAGAAAAAGGAACTCTTCTGCACTGTTGGTGGGAGTGCAAACTGGTCCAACCTCTGTGGAAAGCTGTGTGGAGATTTCTGGACCTACTAAACATAGAGCTTCCATATGACCCAGCAATTCCACTCCTAGGTATTTACCCAAAGGACACAGAAACATCAATTCCAAAGAACACCTGCACCCCTATGTTTATAGCAGCACTGTTTACAATAGCTAAGCTTTGGAAACAACCCAAATGCCCAAAAATAGATGACTGGATCAAGAAGATGTGGTACATATATACCATGGAATATTACTCAGCATTCAAAAAAGATAAACACATGCAATTTGCTGCAACATGGATGGCGCTGGAAGGGATCATGCTCAGCGAAATAAGCCAAAAAGAAAAAGAAAAATACCGGATGGTCTCACTCATAGCAGGAATCTAGAAAACTTAAATAATGGACCAGGAAAATGAAAAACTATAAGAAAGTGAAAATCAAAATCAACAAAAAACTATGAACCAGAGACACTTTTAGGGGGCGGGGGCGGGAGGGGAGGGATTGGGGTCAGAATGGGGGGCGGCAATTGTATGGGGAATATAACAATAAAATTTATAAAAAAAAAAAAAAAAAAAAAAAAATGAACAATGATGTAAAAAATTTAAATAAGAAAAAAGAAAAACAATAAACAATGTCATCTCAATTTTAAAAAAATAACAATAAAAATAATAAAGTGTGTACACTGTAAATAAAAAAAGAAAGAAAAAAAAAAATAAAAAAATAAGTCCACCCTTGCCAACAGCCCGATCACACCATGGCAAACCTCTGAGTAAAGACAGAAGCAAGATCATACTCCCATGCAGCATGACACAACCATGTCACTTACAACTGGAAAGGCAGTGCTGCTTGCCCTAGGAGTGGATGCCAAGTCTTGAGTGCTGTTTGCTCTTCTCTTTGCTGTCCCATAACTTCAATATGATGATGTAAAGTTAACAATATTTAAATACTATGATATAAAATCAATACTTACATTATTCAATGAGATGATGACAGAGGGATGAAAACAATGATTTATTTGCTTTATACACTCAAATATATTCATAACAAAACAAGGGAATGCACATAGCAATTATAGTCCTTGCCACATGGTTGTACTTGGTATTTATAATGAACTTCTTTCCCTTCCAAATCCATATGCACTTTGCTCTCAGACAGCACCTCATGGCTCTTGACCTGGAAGGGTCCAAACCTTCATTCCTGAACAGTGTGAGCCATCAGCAGTCCTCCCTGGATTGGGTTGCTGTGGTTTCCCAATGACCTTGATCACAGGGCCTGCTAATAGCAAGAAAATCCCTAAGGGTCTTCCGTATTTCAGACATACTCACGCTTAACTCTATGGCAGAGGAGCAGTCCAATTACCCTTCGTCTTCAGGATCAATCACCCCAGTCAGCACAGTAACTCTTCTTTGCCTGCTGGGTTGGAGGCAAGAGGAGTCCCACATGGCGGGGTAGCAGTCTTAACTTCCAGCAACAGAATCACTGTAGTGTCTCCTGGTGGAATTGCATTCCTCCCTTTGGAACTAACACCTCTAAGTCAGTAGAGCATAGGATCATGGAAACGGTCCCTGTGACTTGTAGTGAGGGGTGTAGCTCCCAAACTCTCCCCCACCTTGGCTCCTGCACCTGTGAGGCCTGCCTACAGGAGAAGCAGCCATGTACTGAATGCTGACACCGAGCAACTACAGCCTCTGGAGAAACATGCGCAACATGCGCAACCTGTGAGGGACTGACCCCTGCCGGCACCGTAAGTTAGTCTTCCAAAGGCCACTCCACTTATCTGTAAGTCAGTTGCTCAGGATGGCGGGGACTCGATAAAACCAGTGAATTCCATGAGCACAGGCCCACTGCTGCCCTTCATTTGCTGTGAAGTGAGTTAAGAAGAGAAGCAATGTTGTGTGGAACAGTATGGTGGTAGATAACACATTTTACAAGCCCACCTGTGGTATTTTTTGCAGAAACATTTCATGCAAGGAAGGGAAATCCATATCCGAAGTGTTTATTCCTCTAAGAATAAAAACTCTCCCTTCATGATGGAAGCAGTGGATTTCAGTGGATTAACCTGTCTGCTCCCCACTCTGCCTCTGGTGAATCCTCTCAATCCCTGCATCTCAGGCCTATACCCCAGTTCTTCTATGAAGATATATATATATATATATATTTTTTTTTTTTTTTAAAGGTTCTTGACTTGGTTTTGATGATTCAAGTTTGATTTCTGTTTAGTGAGCCTAGAACTTCTTGGCTAATACAGATAAGGTGAGAATTTCGTAGCTTCCCATATATCTCATACCAGGAGCACCGTACCAGATAGCTAGTGCCTCCAGTCTATGAGGCAGAATGTCCTATGGTAACCATGATGACCTTGCCTTTGGCATTGAGGGGCAGCACTGGGACTTGGCATATAAGTTTCCCAATTCAATCACAGCAGGTCCCACTCTAAGCTCTAGCCCTGGCAGAAGAGGCATCCCCCTGCCTTCCGCCCCCCTCCGCCCTCCCTCTCTCTCTGTGGCTCAGTCAACTGACACATAAAATTGACTATCACATCACCCTATTTCCTCCCAACACATGTGTCATGCTCAGAACTTCCCCCACATTTTCATTAACATTTTCCTGCTTGACAGCAACTGGCCATAACATACTCCTTGACAGGAAGGAAGTCTCATTTACTTGATTTGGAATTTTTTCTTTTGTTTTTCTACTGAAGTATTCATTACTGAAATAATTTCACTGGATCTCAACTCTTCTGTGTCTGGATGGTGCAAAGAGCAACCAAATAATAACTGAGGTACAAGGTGGACACAGAAAGGGGAGCACTGGACTAGGCATAGTATCTAGATGGAAATTCACTGCTAACTGTTCTGTGACTGAATCTCAAACCTGGGCCATTTAGGGATTCCATTTTCTCTTCTGCTAAGCAATTTCCTTCTTATTTCTTTTTTTTGTGTGTGTGTGTGAGACTATTTATCTTTAATTTTTTTAATTTTATTTTTATATTCCCCATACAATTTTGACCCCAATCTCTCCTTTCCCTGCCCCCCACCCCCCACAGTGTGTCTCTAGTTCATAGTTGTCTGTTGATTTTGATTTTTTCTTTCTTATAGTTATTCATTTTCCTGGTCCCTTATTTAGGTTTTCTAGATTCCTGCTATGAATGAGACCATCTGGTATTTTTCTTTTTCTTTCTGACTTATTTCGCTGAGCATGATCCCTTCCAGCTCCACCATGTCACTGCAAATTGCATGTGTTTATCTTTTTATAATGCTGAGTAATATTCCATGGTGTATATGTACCACATCTTCTTGATCCAGTCATCTATTTTTGGGCATTTGGGTTGTTTCCAAAGCTTAGCTATTGTAAATAGTGCTGCTATAAACAAAGGGGTGCAGGTGCTCTTTGGAATTGATGTTTCTGTATCCTTTGGGTAAATACCTAGGAGTGGAATTGATGGATCATATGGGAGCTCTATCTTTAGTAGGTTGAGGAATCTCCACACAGCTTTCCATAGTGGTTGGATCAGTTTGCACTCCCACCAGCAGTGCAGGAGAGTTCCTTTTTCTCCACATCCTCGCCAACATTTGTTGTTGCTAGTTTTTTAAATATTCCTTCTTATTTCATATAACAGTTTAAATAATCAAATAAAGTAATGGCCAAGCAAGATGAGTGCTTTGTTAATGTTATCTGTCCAGAAGAGCTGACATTACTCTTGTTTTAGACATCACATGTCATGGTATCAATGCCGCTTTGACCTTGAATCCAAAAACCTTGTGGTTATTTTTTAATAAATATTGAGAACACATCTTGCCACTTCAGTTAGGTAGTAAAACATCTTGGGAAGATGCTGTGTTTTTACACTGTACCATTTTCCCAAGCTAACTTGCACAGTGCTACTTAATGAACTGGCTCAATAATTGCATCAGCTGGGACTAAAGGACTGATTCAGTTAGTCAATCAATAAAAAGTCAGAGGTGGTTCACAGTACCCAGTGGGCACTGAATCATCTGGGAAGTTTGTAACATTGCTCTTTATTAGACCTGAGATTCTGATTTAGAACTTCTGAGGTCAGGCCTAGGTGGATGCATGCTAAAGAACATTCTGGCTAACTCAGGTGCAAGTAGCACGAGGTGTGCCCATGTAGGGAATGTGACCAAGTGTATTCTGATCTTAAATCATATTTTGTACCTCTTTTTGCATCTTCAGTGTAAACCTATGTCATCGCTGTGATTCATTATTTTTCTTAAAAGTTACATAAAATAATCAGCTTCCTTGAGAATTCTCACTTCTGATGATAGTAGAATTTGGATAGCACAGTTAGAAAGCAGCAGTAGGTGCATTTGGTATAGATACAGCAGCCCAGGTCTGTGTTCCAGTGACCTCTGGCTTATACCAAGGTCATTCTGATTGAGAGACTGTTTAAATGTTTACTATGAGCATCAGGGCTCACCACTCTGGCTCATGACAACACTGCACTAAAAGAGGTGGAGAGGAGACACATCTTTTCAGATAAATAAAAAAAAATGACTGTTAGGGGACACTTCCTCCCCCTGAAATGCTGAAATCTGGTAAGAAAGTACCAATGAACATAAATAATCAAGCATTTTTCTGTGTCACTGCTTTCGAAAGTTGAAACAAAATGGCTACTGGAGGGATTTTATAAAATATAGTGTAGGGCCTCCCCGGTGGCGCAGCGGTTGAGCGCTGGGTTGCGAAGGTGCCGTTGGCCTCTGCGGCGCCAGTTCGATCCCCGGCTGCTCCCCGGACACCGGAGGAGGGTCCCACATGGCGTGCAGACCTCTCCTGCCACCCGCTGCTCCCCTCAGCAGTGTACTTCGGTCCTTCTACCTGCTCTGCTCCCCGCTCTGGCTCTGGTGAATTCTCTCACCCTCCCACGCTTCTGACTGTGCCCAGTGCTTGTATAAATAAATAAATAAATCTTTAAAAAAAATAAAATAAAATATAGTGTAACTCTATGCATAGTAACATTGCTTCCCAATGATTAATAGACATATTGCATTGCCTTGGCATGAAAGGGTTATCTATCACAAGGAGCTCATTTTTTCTGACAAGATACAGTCTGCCACTCATTTGGGTTAAAAGACTTACTCAGACTCATCCAAGCAGTGTTCCAAAATAAAGTGAGAGATTTCTATTTCCCAGTCTATACAACTACATCTCAACCATTCATTCAACCAAGAAAACTGCATGGGAATAAACGAGTTGGAATATGTCCAGGTCTTTAACAAGGCCAGATTAAAAGCCGAGTCATTGGGCCTCCCCTGGTTGTGCAGCGGTTGAGCCCTGGGTTATGGGGCTGCCCACAACCTCTGCAGCGCCGGTTCAATCCCTGGCCGCCGGTGAGGGTTCCACATGGTGCGCAGACCTCTCCTGCTGTGCCTTCTGCTCCCCTCAGCAGTGTACTCCATCAGTCTGCCTGTTCTGCTCCCCACGCTGGCTCTGGTGAATTCTCTCACCCTCCCACGCTTCTGACTATACCCAGTGCTTGTAAAACTAAATAAATAATTCTTTAAAAAATAAAAATAAAAATAAAAGTAGTCATTTAAGATCATGAGATTAGTCCACCAAGAAGATAACTAATTGATAGAGTAACACTGAAAAATGGCTGCAAAGTCAAAGACCAAATTGTTTGCATCAAAAAATTACAATGGTTTACATGTGAAAACACTTAGTTCTTTTGAACCTATGTGGGTTACTGGACTTTGGCATGTATTAAATAGTATTTATTAACTATATCTGTCCAAAGAAAATCTTAGTCATTGCCATACTCCAACTCATTATTCTTGAATCATGTGGGAAATTATATTTTTAAAATGTTAATATGAAGGTTAATCAATTAAATATAAATGTATATAGTATGGTAAATTGGAAGTCTCTATTTCCTAATGGAAGTTATAGGTCAGAACCTGTGCCAATAAACTGACAGTCTCTCTGGAAATGTCTAAACATAGATAAGCTGTTCAGAGATAGACAGCTAGGCCTTTGTGAAAGACCTATGTCAGAAAAAAATAAGCCATAAAAAGCACTTATTTTCATGATAATTACAGAAAATTATTATTATATCATTTGATATACCACTAAATATATCAACTATATTACTGAATGTAGCAATGAATTAGATTAAAGATCAACAAAATCTTGAAGGCACAGATCTGAAAAGGATATTTCATAGCCATAGTAATCTGTGGGCAGTGGCTATATAGTATGGGTAGAAAAACATGAGTTTTGTGAGATGAGGGGCAAACAATTAGAAGTCATGATGGAGCAGAGCAGCATTTCCCAAACTTCCCCTGCTTAATGGTTTAACATTAAGGAAAAATAAAAAGGCAGTTTGCATCTTGAGTTATTATGTAATTTAAATGAATATTGACTCTATTTTAAGCTTTCTTAAAAATGCTAAATAATGAACACTATTCCATCCAACCGGCTACTTTCATATGCATTTCATGGTATGAGGTAGGACAATAAAATCACTGTTTATTTTTCTATGGACAGGATCAAACATTCAAATTATTACAGCTGCTGTTTCACAACCTAATTTCTGCCCTCTAGTCTAAATCTGAATCATTATTTCCAAATTTGTATGTCAATATGGTTTATCATTAACCTGTTTTGTTGTAAAAATTTTATTTATTTGTTTTTGCGTAGAACTGGAATGTGAGCAAGAGATATGGCAGGGGTGGGTGGGTGAGAGGATTCATCAGAGACAGAGTGGGGAGCAGGACAGGTGAATCTACTGAAAAACAATATTGAGGGGAGCAGCGGGCGAGACAGGAGAGGTCTGCTTCGCCATGTGGGTCACCTCCCTGGCAGGGGATCGAACTCATGCCATAGGGGTGATAGCCCTGAGGTTTAACCCCTAGGCCACAGTGGAGGCTCCATTAATTATTTTGTATCTAGAGCAAATGACTATGCATATTTATCAATCAAAAATAAATTCTCATCTCCTTTTGACTTGTCTAGGCTCTTCTCTGTCTTGTAAGAGTCTACTTCCAATGAGAAAGAAAATATATGTACTGTGACAGCAAAAGGAAAAACCTGTAATATATGAAATACTATCTAACATGTATAACAATGGAAAATATTATTGTGATGACTGGGAGTTCTTACCTCTTTAGATGCAAATAGTCAATCATTCATGTACTGGTTTTTAGTGAGTGTTACTGAAGACGTGGACATTCAGAACCATTTGGGGCATTTGGGGCACTGATGATAGTAAAGGAAAGGGACATGAGAAAGTCCAGTATGGATTCTGAGCACACACTTGTATGGCCATGGAGAATTCCTACAGAGAATGCGGGGAATTCTAGGCTAAAAGAACAGACGACAACAGACTGGAAGCTTCAATGCCTCGATAGAGAGATGAGTCTTCACAGGGTCTGGGAATTTTTGAGCAAGGGGATGAAAATCCACAGGGGGCCGAGGATGGAGAGTAAATCACACACTTGGAGTCCTCAGGCCATGGGCGAGGAGGAGCTCACCAGGGCAAGGCAGTTCTCACACTATAGAGCAGTCCAGATCCATCTGGGGTGTCCACTTGCTAAAACTGCAGATTCAGAGACTCCTTCCCACCTCTTTTCCCATCTTGATTTAGAGATTGGGATGAGGCTGCCATTAATTATAAGTGAAAAGCATTAATATTCTCAGACAAGTCCCGATAACTAAGTAAGGCAGGTGGCCCTGCTATTCACCAGCCACGATCTTAGGTCACTGACTCAGCCACCGGAAGATACTCTTTCTTCATTTATAAAGTGAAGACAATAATCTTGGGAAGATTTAGTTAAAGAAAAAGAGGGTGGACAGAAGCCAGCACATTTTACAGTTGGGTCAAGGAAGCTGTAGCAGAAGGAATGGGATGGGCCTGGTAACACTGGAAGGGCATTTTGCGTTCTCCCTTCCTCCATGTTCTGTCTTGTCTGCTTGGGTCCATGAGTGTTTTGCTGTACAAGAGCTCAGTTCTTCAACAGCAGAGACCTTACTCATCATTCTGTAGTCCAGATACCATACTGAATGAATACATTCTATCAGATCTTGTTGCTAGCTGCATTTGTGTTCACCCCTGACTTCCTGCCAGACACCTGAGCTCCAGGAGGGCAGGGACAGGAGATCCACTTTCTACCCCGAGCACCTGGAATTTACCAGGCGCTCCATCAATGCAACTTCAGTGAATGAACACATGAGCAAATGGACAGAGAAACGGGTAGTGGCAGATAAAGAGCACACTAGGAATGGCTAGATGCTGAGCCGGGGTGCCTGTCTCTGAAATGCAGGTCTCTGGGGATTCTGCGGTAAAAAAGGATGAACCTCTTTGTTGAGATGGACTGTCCCCAAGAGGCTGTGGGAACCAACTGGTTTGGAACATATTTCTGCAAAGTCATTTCAACACATTTAACATCTAAGGTTCAAATTCATCACCAATTCACATGAATATGAATTTGAAGTTATTTTAAGTCATTCTTTCTTTCCTGTTCATTGAACAGTATTTTAAAATTTCACTTAACATGTTCATTGGTAATTTCTATCCAGATTTCAGGGTTTCAGGGGGAGGAAGTGCCCCCTAACAGTCATTTTTTAATGAAATAACACTGGTTCGTAAGACTGTATATGATTCCTAAAATAGTCATTTCTGATTTTGCCTATTGCGATAAATTCTGCAAGCAAATCTATTTTTGTTTTTGCTCTAGCTCAGTCAGATGACTAGGAGATCTGGCAAAAAAAAAAAAAAGTACAGGCACAATTAAGTTACAAGGCAAAGAGGACACAGTGACACGAGCTAGCTTCATGACAGTCACTTGATCTGTACTGGGAAATTCCTCTGTCCCTCCCTTCTTCCTTTTTTCCAGGATTATGTTTATTATGGAGCACTTGATCTGTGCTGGCTGCTGAGCACAACGTGATGAACAGGACACCTACCTTCTCGGGATAAGGTGATTTGTGTCTCGTTGCCTGCAAGTTCTTATTACAGAGCTCTAAACAACTGCAACTGGCTTTCTGCTCAGAGGCTTCTCCAGAACACATCCTAAACTCAGGAAGAATTTAGGGACCCATTAGGATCCTGGAGTTTCTTTTGGGCTTGGACATTTCCCAAAAGCAAAGCAAACAGAATGGACAAGTTCAGCCTCTCCCAAGGGGTTTACACTTGTTTTGTGAACAACTGATAGGCCGAAATAGATAGGATATAATCCCACAGAATTTTTTCCCAGCATAATCTGGCTTACTCTGACCCAAACTCCTGCACTGACATCAGAAAAACATACCAGGGAGAGTGTTCACACACAGCAGAGACTCCACATCACTTCATAGAGGGCCTGCAGCCAGGCAGTGGGTGATGAACCCTTTCCACAGGTGCAGGTGAGCAGCTGCATAGATAGGCAATGGCCTGAGCAGAAAGAAAAACTGAACTTGGACCCACAACCTGTTCTGGAAACTAGTGCCCATTACCAACACACCATGCAGGAAGCTTACCTGCTATAAATCAGATTTTCAGGAAGTCAACTTATTATCTCTAGTGACCATCCAGGAAGGTAACAATAACTCCTCTAACAGCTGGCTCCAAACATCCGGGGACTGATTCACAACTCACAGCTTCCCTAATTTTTGTCTCTGCTTCCAATCTAGCAGAGAAAGCCAAGTACAACCACCAATTGCCTTCCCAGGCCAACAGACCCCTCAGGACACATCCGAGGCTCCCTCTTCCACCTTCAAACTCCTCCACTCCTCCACCTTCTGCCAGGTGGTGATGGAGACTGACTCCTGCACAGCAGCGAGCTTGGAATATATAGCCTTTGCTTCACGTGCGTTTGGTCTCCATTCACTGCCATGCAGCTATTACATGCACTCTACAGACAAGGGAATTTATAGAGATTATCTTTTCAATGGGATCACTCAAGTGGCAGTGTGAGGTTCATTCCAAAGTTATTCCATGTGCCATGACCCAAATGTAGAACAGACAAAAGAGGCTTTCACTCCACTGTCCTCTGTTGCGCATTTCTGGAACACCTGTATCTTTCCTAGGAGGCAGTGAATACCTGTATCTTTCAAGGGTGAGGATATATTACTCTCCAGGCCATCGAGGAGGATATTACTCCTATAGGGTTAGTTGCGCCACTCAGAGGTGAAGTATGTAATGGGAACCCTAATTCCATCTTTCTTTCCCATGAATCAAATATGTGAATAGGTCTGGAGCTGGAAGCTAGAGACACTTACGTTGCTCATGGGAACTAAGTCTTGTCATGGATTTGTGGGACCTCTATGCTGCCTACTTCTGCTGCACCCCAATGATGGAATGAGGGCATTTCACAACTGGATGAGAGCCTTCAGGTAACTTTAAAGGCATGTGAAAGGAACAAGCTAGATCCTGGATGCAGAATTTAGCATGTAGACATTCACTAAATTAGAGTCCTGGACAAACTCACTAGCACAGTTGGCCACTGAACCATGCGGGGGCAGGGTTGCTGACCTTCCCTGCTCATGCAGTCAAAATCTGAATATAAATGTGACCCCTTCCAAAACTTAACCACTGCTGCTGACCACAAATCTTACTGATAACATAATTGATTAGCATATATTTTGTATGTTACATGTATTACTGTATTCTTAGAATTAAAGTCGGAAGATGTTATTAGGAAAATTATAGAGAAGTGTGTGTAGAGTTAAGAAGCTGTTGTACATTTATGATTTAATAAAATAATTCTAAAGAAAATAGAGAAAATACTGTTGCTGTACATTTATAAACGATTTAACACTGTTTCTCTATACTGCACTGCATTATTTGATACCTCAAGAATTTATTGAAAAAAATCTGCTAGTAAGCAGCTCCCCACCCATGGCTAGAGGGGCTGATTGTACATGGTATTAACAGACCAAGAAGGGGAGCTGATTAAGGATAATAAAATTCTATAGAAAGGAGGGTTTCTGTTTTAGTTATTGCATTAAGTCATCATTTTCAGGTCACCCAGATCTAAGTGGAGTAAAGATATTAAAGGAAATTCCCACAAACTTTCCTACACAGTTTCCTAGAAATCTTCAAGTTTCGTGTCAACACTTGTGTGAATCCTCTGTGTCACAAGAGATGCTGTGCCCTGAAATGGATGGATGAAAAGATCCCGAGGCCAGGCCTGTGTGGAGTAGCCGACTCAGCCCTCCACTCCTCCGTGGCCCCGCATTTGGATGCGAGGTGACTTCCCTGTGGGCTCTGGGCAGGAAGGGAGTGTCTCCTCACCTAATAGATGAGCACTCTGGGTGCTTGGCTTCACCCATCAGCCCTGTCTCAGGAGCCCACACCTCCTCCCCAGAATGGCTGAGGGGCTTCTGCAGGAAGGAAAGGCAGGAAACCCCACAAATGAAGCAACTCCCACCAGTAGGCTGTCTCAGTTTGGCCCTGGGGAGGCCAAAGGCTACACAGCATGGCCTTGGCTGCAAGCAACAGCCTCATGTCGTGTCAAGAGACATAGCAACCTGACCTGGCTCTGTGGGGTGGCTCCAGTTGTGGAACGTCAGGCTCCTTATTGGGAACTTCAGGCTCAAACCAGTAATCAACACTTAGCGCCACCACTCCTAAAGTTCCCCAATAGTGCCACCTCTGCCCTGGATGCCAACTGTGTTGTCCCTTCTCCAGGGCAGTGCCAGCTGTCAAGAGTCCCCAGTGTGGGCAGGAGCCTTTAAGTCAACAGCTTCGGTGGTTTCCATATGGCAGCCCCCCTCCCTCTTGTGGGTGGTCCTGCCCTGCTCTCACAGTGAATGTAATTCCGTAAAGGTTTTTCCCACCTCTTTCTGTGGGACCATTGCTCCTGGTGAGCACTGCAGCTGCCCATTTGTCTTTTAGGGGTTATTTACTATGCTCTGCTACAACTTAGTTGTGATTATGCGATGGCATCTTCACTCTGCTGCCCTCTTGTAGGACTCCCAGAGCAGTACCTCCTGTTTGTACAATTCAGGACCTATTTGAGGAAGTGGCTCAGTAACAGCAAATGTTCAAGTGAATGAATTGTGGAAAAATACTGAGAGATGAGGAAAGGTACATTTTCATAATGCACAAAGCTGCCAAAATTACATTCCCAACATGTACATACTGAAAATACGATGAGATCTTCTAATTTGCACTTAAAAAATTCCAAACACTATTTATTTGTAATCCTGACTCAGGAACTTCATTTTCTTCTAGTCTATTAATCTTACCAGGCTTCTTTATGAAGCTCTTTCCTATTGCCAAGATACTACAGAATGTTGATAGAGAGAAAGGAGAGAGGAATACAGATGCGAACCAGAGGCAAGTTCATGAAGTAAGCTTTGCCAGGAGAGACACGCTGATCTTATTTCCATAAGGTAAGTGAAAGTAGGTGTGGGACTGACCAGGGGGAAGAGAAGGAAGTTAAAGCACTGTCAGCTTGAGATATAATCAAGGATAAATGGACAGTTTCAACCTAAAGAGTTAGGAAATGAGAAGCTGAGAATGACATGGGGAACTCTGGGTGAAAGGGTGTAAGGATGGTGGTGAGTGAGTGAAGGAGCGGTTGAAGGAATGCAAGAAGGAGAGGTCCAGGGCAGGCTAATGTATTACTGGGAACGTTGAGGCTCTAGACCTCATTGTACATGTGCAGTTCTCCACAGATGGTGCATGAAGAGATGCAGACGAGGTGCGCACTTGAGTTTCCCTGGGATTTGGATTCTGGAAGTAAGTCCAGAAGGTAGCAAGGGAATTGAGTGTATAGTTTCAGAAAATGGTTTAGGAGAATGGTTAACAGTTATGGAGTCAAGGCCAATTAGGAGTAGAGATGAAGCCTGGGAAGAGGGTGCTGGCAGGCTGTGAGATAATGAAGGGGTAAGGGACCGGAACACTCATTGAGGTAAGAGGGCACAAATAGTAATGACAGCCCTGGAGTTCCAATTCTTCAAGAACAGATAGTTTTCAGGAGGCAAGAGACAGAAACCTGGGCAACAGAGACAAAGCACCTCCAGCTAATAAGGTCCATGATGTGGCTGTGGGGAAAGTGGTTAACGAGGAGTTCTCCTGAAGACCACTGGGAGTGATCAGGCCAAAGAACCCTGGGGAGGATAAGCTACTTGCTGGGTGGGCCACACTGACGTAGCAGTATCTGGAATAAGATGAGACAACTCAGATATCAAACTTATGTAAGAGTAGGGGGAAAAGGATAAGGGGTTGATGATATTAGGGAGTGATATTGGGGAGAATAATAATCTCATTTGCATGGCCTACAAAAGAGAGATCTGGAAGTGCACTGCCTATGATATCAGAGTGCTGAATACCCTCCGACCTCAGGATGCAAGAGTGGATGATCTGACACAGCGCCTAATGGGATATTTACATTTCTATGTAAAACAAGGAGGTTTCTTGACCTACTAAACATAGAGCTTCCATATGATCCACTCCTAGGTATTTACCCAAAGGACACAGAAACATCAATTCCAAAGAGCACCTGCACCCCTATGTTTATAGCAGCACTGTTTACAATAGCTAAGCTTTGGAAACAACCCAAATGCCCAAAAATAGATGACTGGATCAAGAAGATGTGGTACATATATACCATGGAATATTACTCAGCATTCTAAAAAGATAAACACATGCAATTTGCAGCAACATGGATGGCGCTGGAAGGGATCATGCTCAGCGAAATAAGCCAGAAAGAAAAAGAAAAATACCGGATGGTCTCACTCATAGCAGGAATCTAGAAAACTTAAATAAGGGACCAGGAAAATGAATAACTATAAGAAAGAAAATATCAAAACCAACAAACAACTATGAAGCAGAGACACTCTATGGGGGGTGGGGGCAGGAAAAGGAGGGAGTGGGGTCAAAATAAGGGGGTTGTAATTGTATGGGGAATATAAAAATAAAATTTAAATAAAAAATAAATAAAACAAGGAGGTGACAAAGGCAGAGGGGATTCACAAACATGATGAAATGATCATGAGGGAGGGAGGTGGTGGGAAGAAGGAAGTGCTGGGGAGAGAGAAGACCTCAGAGGAACAGAGAGGCCATAGTGTGGGGCGGACAGGTCTGCGATGTGGAATCAGCCAAGGGTGGAAAGGATGAGGCCCGTGGAAGCCGCACAGGGTCAACGTGGTTCCCTGGAGTATGGGAGGCTTGATAACAAGTCTAGGTGGAGGCCTTTTCTTCAGTTTGCAAAGCAAAGTTAGTGGGAAAATGTCTTGGAAGAATCAGACTACGACCGCAAACAATTTACTCAATCTTTGGAGTCTTGCCTTGCATTAGAAACAGCTCATGTCTCTTCCTAGGAATGAAATATACAACCCCAGCTCTTGTATTCGGGTTCCCAACCCCCTTGGAAAATGCTCCTTTCAGCATCACTGGCTGCAATATCATGCCCATCTAGTCTCTGAACTTTAGAAAACCTCTGTTCCCTAGCTCCAGAGTGTGTATCTAACCATGCCCAACGTTCTCACTGCTCTCCAGAACTCTGTTCTGTGGCTGCACAAGCACAATCTCTCTTACTGCACTGGGAGATCCTTAATGGGGAGCATTGTTTCCCTTTATTCTCTGTCCCCAGCAATTTGAGTTCTGCAGGACACACAGTGGGTGTACAATGTATGTCTGCTGAATGAATGAAGCATGCAAAGCAATCTATTGTGTCTGTACTCAACCTTCCCATAGAGGGAACCCTGCCTGGTTTTGCATCTTGCTTGTACATCTCCCCAGTCTGCTCTGGGTGCAATGTGACTTTCCCTCTCTTGCATTTCAATCAGCCTCTTTCAAAACAAACCTTCCTTTCAGACTTGGTGTATCTCTTACAAATTAATCTGTCCTGCTGAGACCTTAGCCCTGCTTTTAGCCCCAGAAACACAGCTGTTTTACTTGACATTTCCACTTGCGATCATGTAAGCAAGACAACCTTATCTTTCCCCAAAGACTGATTCTTATTTCAGTTTTCCCTCTATTCTTATGTGAAATCAATGTGCACTGTGTTGTAAGATGCCAAAACTTTGATACCTCCTTTCGCTCATCTCCACATCTGCCTGGGAGATGTCCTGATGTTTGCTTGCTAACTCTGACCAACTGCCTCCTTTCCCAGGCTCACCACCACCACGTGACCACCACAGCATCTTGTCTGGATTGCTGTATACACTGATGAGTTTTCCTGTATCCACTCTTACCCACACCAACCCCTGATACACTTACATATTCCTGAACACCTGTGTCTTCCCATACATTTAGGATAAGGCCGGGATCTCCAAGGCCACCTCCCAGGCCTGAGGTGGCTCGGCCAGGCTACCTCTCCAGCGCCGTGGACAATATGGTCCCCTGGACTTGCCATGCAGTTTCCTGTCATGTCAAGCTCTATAAACTACACAACTTAGCAAGTGTCTGGGCGGCATCCTGTCCTCAGTAGGCCTCAGCAACTCTGCTTACAAAGCACATTTAGGATCTGACCACTTCTTACCACCTGTGCTTATGCCAGACTCATCCAAGCCATGATGGTAACAAGGTCTGCCTGGTTCTCGCTGTTGTCGCTTTTGCTTTTGCCCTAATGATGGCCTGGGCCCTTCTCAAGAACAAGGGAGACCTGTCATTTCTGTGCTAAGAGGGTGCCCTTTTAATCACATAAAAGGTGCTGAATGATTTGGCCCCATCATACCTCTCCCATGGCATCTTCTGCCATTGCCTCCACACACTCAGGCACAGTCCCTCCTGTCCCTCGAATGTGATCGGGAGACTCTACCCCAAGGGCTCTCTTGCTTCCCCCAACCTCCCCACTCACCCCCTGCCCAAAGCTGCAAGGATTGCTGTCCCCGCTCAAGTCTCAGCACAAAGGCATCTGTGAGGGAGACGACAGCCCAGCTGTGCCTATAAAATACCCACCTCCATTCCACACCCAGCACTATCTATTAAACTCATCCTTTATTTTTCTTTATAGTGCTTATAACTACCGGGCATCATTTATATTTATCTGGTCATTTGTTCACAGTCTCTTTCTCCCTGAACTACAAAGTAATCCCTGTGTATGTGTGTGTGTGTATATGTGTGTGTGTGCACTTTACTTCATTCACGGAGGGATTCTCTCAGTACTGATACAGAGTGGTGGCATGAGGAATGCCGTCTCCTCTCTATTGGTCTCGGCCCATTTTGGACTTATCAGCTCCCAATCATCTTTCAGATGTCAGTTTCACTGTCACTTCTCCAAGGAAATCTTCCTGACCGTCCACGTTCAGCTCAATCCGACATTGAAGCTTTCCCCTGTACCTTCCTCTAATATCACTTAACGCAGTAATAATTTTGCACTTATCTGTCTGATCTGTCCCCTACTAGACTTTAAACTCAATGAGGGCAGGAACATTCTGTGCTGCTGCTCATCACTGCATTCTCAGGATTCAGTCCCAGGCCCTGGCCCTGTGGGTACTCAATAAAAACTTCTTGAGTGTAGTCATGGTCCAGTGGTGAAGCAATGGACTAGAGGCCCACAGGGGTCACCCCAGCACAGGTTCAACTCCTCCCAACTATATTGTTTCCTTTGGGGGCTCTATGGGCTCTGGTGGAGGAATATGGGGGTGCTGGTAATGGGTGTGGTGTGATGACATATAGCTGAAGAAGTAGGATTCTATATTTTTCAATCAAGTACCATGCTGTAAGCCAACGTTACTTTAAGAAACAAATTGTTTTAAAAAACAGTTTCTTGAGTGAATGAAGGAACAAACTGGATACACTCCTTTCAAAAAGTTTCCCATACCTGTATTCCACCAACCAGTTTCTATTTATTGCTCAAAACTACTGTATTTTTCAGTCTATCTTCCTTAAATTGAGTTGCCTCAAATTGTTGGAAACAACCAGTGATCATGTCCCTGTGCAAAAGGTAAATGGCAGAAAGGATGCTGTGGAAGGCATGTGGCCAAAGGCACACACGAGCAGGTGCCGTGGTGCTGAAGGTGTCAGCAGGTACATCGTGAACTTAGGGGGGCTGCTAGTACAGGGGTGACCGTCTGGACCTTTTGTGGAGCTTAAGACTTAGCTTCCCGAGCTCGCACCCAGGTTGGGTTTCCATCTGTATCTCCTAAAAATTCCCAGCTGCCTTTCAGGCTCCTCACAGTCTATCTTCTTTTGTTTCTGTATGGGAAGAAGGATGAAAACAACTCCAGAGTGGATCACTGTCCTGTAACAGGTAGGAAGCTTAGCAGGGAAGATACACTCTGCCAGGGGTGGAAATGCTTTTCAAAACACACACTGCTGACCTTGCTATCAAGATTGTCCAAACAGAGTAACTACAGAAAAAACATTGCTGAGTGTCTGTAAACAAGGAAGAAAGACTGTAACAGTCTTTCTGTTTTTTGTTTCCCCCCCCCCCCCGCCCAAAAGAAAGACACTCTTTCATGGGTTTCACCCTAAGATGCTACAGGGTGGCAGTCAGGGACAGCCACACTTCAGGGAATATTACGATTTTCTGCCAGCATATGAGGAAAATCTGACAAGACTCACTACAAAAATAATCAATTTTAGGGCAATTTTCCCAAATGAAGCTTTTAGTACAATACTTAAAATTGTATTTAGCATAGCAGTCAAAATTGATAATATAATACTGAAAGATAATTAACTTGGTGAAAATTTAAATCTTTTAGAGTATGGGTGCTCCTAAGAGAGGGGATTCTTTTTCAGAGGAAAAAACAAAGACAGCACCCCAATATTTTACAATTAAAAATTTTAATGTTTGTTTCATTTGAAAACAAAACAACGAGTAGCAAAAGTTGAAATACAGGATTGTTGGAATATTTTACTCAGGAAAGGGTAAACTGGGTTAGGAGAGTAATGAGGTTTAAATAACTCACTCTTGAAATGGAAGTCATTTTTCTTGACTTTAGCAAAGTATACCCCCAACATTACCCTGTTGGTGGCTACTGTGTCTGAGTGTTAAGTCTAGAACAGGGCAGATGGCAATGAGCCAGGGAGATTCAATGCAACATAAAAATTCTTAGGAAAAGGAATTTTTCCCCTAGTGAAAAGAATGCTGCCTGTTCGCAGGTCTTCCTTGGCTGACACTAAAACTCTTTGTCTCCGAAAGTTCTTGAAAAATTGGGATTCATGAAGCAATAGGTTTCATGGGTTTCATGACGCAATCTGCCTGAATAAGACACCTGGAGATAATCACTGGAATATCTCCCATGTCAAAGGCAAAATGGTCAAAATGGACAGTGCCGAAAGCCTGGGGGCAAGTGGCTTGGTCAACAGAAAAGCCAATTATGGAAGAAAAGGGATGTGCTGCTTACCTATATTTTAAAATGACCCATTCATTGTTCATTAGCCCTAAGGAAAATGACAGGGAGAACGCTTGCTCACTGTCAGAAGAAACCACTGTGTCAGGCATAGCAGAAAAATTATTATACGTTTACACTGACAGTTTATTTCAGAGGGTTTTGTTTTCTTTTTTTTTAAGATTTATTTATTTATTTATACAAGAACTGGGGTACAGGCCAGAGGCACAGGAGGGTGAGAGGATTCACCAGAGACAGAGAGGGGAGCAGAACAGGCAGGCTGACGAAATACACTGCTGAAGGGAGCAGCGGGCGAGAAAGGAGAGGTCTGCCACACCATGTGGGACCCTCGCTGGCCAGCCAGGATCAAACTGGCACTGCAGAGGCTGCGGACAACTTCACAGTGCTGCACCCAACCACCTGCACCACCAGGGGAGGCCCAGAGGGTTTTGTTTTAATGTTTGTCTTTTCTTTCACTCTCAACAATTTTTAATAACTTCTTTTAATATTGCTAATCAAATATATCTTACACAAAATGTTTTCCTAGCTCTTAGCAGCTGAGGAGCTAAATCTGTTGATAAATACCAGAGGTCAGAAATATAACAATTTTAGCACACAGGGTGCTCTGCAGAAACCTGGGAACTGCTACACTCTCAGAAATCAAGTCTGAAAAAAAATCCTCATCAAGGGGAAAGTTACAGTTGCTTTGGATTTTATATTCGAATCTTATTTTTTTAAAGATTTTATTTATTTATTATTGTTTTTAAAAAATTTCTTATTTATTTATTTATTTATTTATTTATTTATTTAAGCACTGGGTATAGTCAGAAGCACAGGAGGATGAGGGAATTCACCAGAGCCAGAGTGGGGAGCAGAACAGGCAGACTGATGAAAATACACTGCTGAGGGGAGAAGCAGGCATGGCAGAAGAGGTCTGCGCACCATGTGGGACCCTCGCTGGCAGCCAGGGATCTAACCGGCGCTGCAGAGGCTGCGGGCAGCTTTGCAGCCCAGCACTCAACTGCTGCGCCACCAGGGGAGGCCCGATTTTATTTATTTTTGTATAGAAGAACTGGGGTAAAGGCCAGAGGTATGGGGGGTGGGTGAGAAGATTCACCAGAGACAGAGTGGGGAGCAGAACAGGCAGAAGCACTGAATTTCACTGCTGAGGGGAGCAGGTGCAAGACAAGAGAGGTCTACTATGCCATGTGAGAGTTCCCTGGCCAGAGATCAAATTCAGGCCATTGTGTGGGTAGCACTGAGCCTTAGCCCCTAGGCCACCAAGGAGGCCCTAATCTTAATTTTAAAAGATCTACATTAGTTTTCAAAAAATATGTTCCTTGTTCCTTCAAATATACCAAGCCATCGTGCTTTTGTAGATGTTCTGCTAGGTTATTTCCATCTTGCAGCTTGGTTCTAACAGAACTCAGTTGTGTTCTATATCATTATGCAAAATGTCTGTTTAGAGGAATTTAGAGGTGCCATGTGTTGGCTCAGAAACAGGTTGGGACCCCCACTAAAATGGGATGAACATAAGAGTGAAACTGTATATATAACCTAACTCTGATGTGATAGGCAGAAAGCCCATGTCCATTCCACAATGCTAAATCAGAATGACCTTGTGTTATTAGGATTTCATTTGGGGAGAACTGCCATCAATATTAGGTCTGTGTTTCCAGAAGAGTTTGGAAAGGAGACTTAATAGTTTAAACCTTTTTCCAGTACAAAATTTGCATCTCTTAACCTTTAGCTAATTAACTCCTTCAATTACATTAGTAGCAAAGACCTTGTGTCAATACTTTGTGGCCTTTCAGTACAGAAATGAAAAGAGGAACAGCTTAAATTTGAAGACAATTCTCAGATTCTGTGTATCAAGTTAATAAATGAAGCGATTATGGGAGGCTTGAACTACGGGTTTTGGCGCCAAGAGTTCTAATTCCCTTTTCTCCTAATTCTTTACTCTGAGTCAACTTAATTCACAGGGGGAACCATACATTAAAACCAGAACGACATCTAAGTTCTGTTAAAAGCATTAAACAAGGAGACCATTAGACTGAGGTAATTCTAGTGCCTTAGCACCCTACATCAGCAAAACAAAATCTAAGCCTATAATGCCTCAAAGTTAGACTAATATTTAGCTATATTAAGCAAAGTTCTGTCATTTGCAACAATATAGATGGACCTTGAGGGGATTGTGCTTAGTGAAATAAGCCATTGAATGATTTCACTCATGTGTGGTATATTGAAATGTCAAACAGATGGACTAAATAAAACAAAAAAAAATTTTAAGACCAATGAGTGGTTATTAGAAGGGAAGAGAGATGGGGGGGGTGGGTAGGTAAATCAGGTAGAAGGGGTCAACCATATGTGCAAGAATGGAACTGGACTTTCAGTGGTGAGCTTAATGTACTAGAGATACATGTTGATTTTCAATGATGAACACCTGAAACTCACAATGCAATGTTCTCAATAGAAATAAAAAGTAAAAAGAAATAAAAAGCCAAGGACAACAAATCACCAGTAACTAACTAGGATTCCCCAAGTAATGTACCTGCTCATGCAACAGACAGATCACATCAAGTGATCCCTGGCTCTGCTTCATCTCTTCTATGAAGGTCTCGTGGAGGTGGAGGCTTTCTAATCACTTTCACTCTCGCACTGCCTGATTCTAGCCAATGTTTGCACAAATAAACTCTTAAAATTTTTAAAAGTGTCAACTTATCTTTCAGAAGTTCTTAGTGCCAACGGTATCCAACCAAAGGAAAAAAAAATGGCTAGCTAACAGTGACTGAGCTGTCACCATGTCCCCTATGACATGCACTGACTTTCTCATACAACCCTTCCGGTAATGCCATGAAGTGAAAAATGAGTTCTCTGGGCCCAGGGAACTATTACTTAGATTGGCAATAGTTTTAGGAGCAAGGTAAGGCTTGGAGTCACCTGAAGGTGCATCATGTGCTGACTGCTGAGCAGAGCCAGAAGCTGCATCTCAGGAGAGTGTGATTGCCTTCACAACAACTGCGGCTCATCAAAATTTGCCCTAATTACCTTGCTGAGTTGCCAGAAGGCCAGAGACCTGTGTGAGCTCTGATCCTACCTCAAGACACTCTCACTAAAAATATGACTACAGGGCCCTCCAGAGTCCCCTGCATCCCATATTCCCACTAAAAAAAAATTACGCTAATTGTTTAGACACTGCAACCAGAGCTGTCCTGCAACAGGAAACTTTGATCAACAATAATATTAAATAGTGACAACAAGAGCAAAGAATACTTTTCATACTGTCTCATTTCATCCTTTAACTAGCCTACGAAGCCAGGGCAGATATGACAGATGAAAAAACTGAGGCTCAAACAGGTCGAGCCATTTGCCTGAAAGATTTTTATTTACAAAGTTAACTAGTGGTTAGTTAACAGTATTTTTTTTTTTAAGATTTTTTTTATTTTTATACCAGAGCTGGGATACAGGCCAGAGGTGTGGGAGGGTGAGAGGATTCACCAGAGACAGAGTGGGGAGCAGAACAGGCAGAAGGGCTGAAATACACTGCTGAGGGGAGCAGCGGGCATGACAGGAGAGGTCTGCCGCGCCATGTGGGAATCTCCCAGGCTGGCTGGGAATCGAACTGGTGCTGCAGAGGCTGCGGACAGTTTCACAGCGCTGTGCTCAACCCACTGCGCCACCGGGGAGGCCCAACAGCATTTTTGTATCCTTTTGATCCCAAAAGGAACTAAACATGCATGTGGTAGCCACCTATGGGTTTCCTTCCATTGGGCACCTGGCACTGTGCCCCTGAGATAGGCTGATACTAGGTTTCTGAAAATACCGCTTGCGCTTAAGACATCACTGCATCGGTGTGTGTTAATGTTGGCACCTGCTCCACGGAGAAGCGAGTTAAAGGAAGAAACGTGGGTGAAATGTTCATGGAACGAAGGCCCTATTCCAATCCCCCTGCCCAACAGAAAAGAACAATTAGCCTTCTGAGCACTTTGGAGTTGATTATTTAATGGAAAAAAAGTTCACAAAAAACTATTGTCAGACATGAGCTGGCATGAATAACCTCTCATCAGAGTATGAAAATTAAATTCTGTTTAATTGATTTTTCCAGGAAAATTCAATAAAATGATCGAATGCAATTGAAATATCATGTTCTTCCCTGGAGCTTTCAAGCTGCCTTCTGCTTTCATCTATGTCTGAATCCCATATGAAAATCCTTCCACTATAAATCTGCACCAGATGTGCCAAAGAGACTGGGTGAGGCACATGCTCGGGAGAATTGAATTTCAGAGACTGGCAACAAGCGTGGCTACCCCACCCCACACCAACCCATTCCCACCTCCACACAGAGCTTAGCATTTCATGTCATACAGTCACAGTGAAAAGCAATTTTCCTTCATTCAAACATCTAAATAACTTGCAACAATTATTTGGCTTGTACTTCACAGCACCGCATGAAAGAAACACTCATTTTTAACCAATACAGAACACTGCAGATTTATCAGTGCTACCTCACAGGAAATTAGTCATTGATTCCTTGAGATAAATGAGTTCTGATGAACTATCATGGAGCCCAGGGAAGAGTGAAAATGAGGTACAAAGACCAGCCTCTCACCCTCCAAGACTTATGCAGCTTGTCTTCCTGCCAACAGCTTCAGCAACACCTGAGACATCACTGCTTGTCTTCATCTTACCTTGTTGTCTTATTTCTCTGACTTCAGATTTCTTGAAAACCTGACGGAGTGGATTAATGCTGAGGAAATGTGACAGAAGAACTAAAGTCAGGTCTAAAGCCACAAGAGGCACTCCCTGCATCCCACAGCCAGCAGTCCTCGTCAAGGGTTCTAGAACCTCAGGAAAGGGCTGCTCCATCACCTTATTATATCCCTGTGCCTGAACTCCAGCTCACCTCAGTTGCCACTGGAAGGTTCTGAGGGCTGGGCTTTACCTGGGCAGCTGCCATCCCGTGCATTGGGAAATGCATACAATACCTTCAGGTCTTAAGATGCTGCCTTTGTAATCATCAACACATTAGAATTTGAGAAATACAATTTGGTTATCTTGAAACTAATCAGAAAATAATTATCTGTCATCTGGTATTTCACTCAAGCCATCATATATTCCACAAGAACAATTACTGATGACTTTCTCTGTATGCATTACCACCCTGGGTGCTGGAGATAAAAGGTTCTAACCATGAAGAGTGCATATATATACGCAATCCATACATACATATATATATATATATATATATATATGGATTTCCACACATACAGATCATCACACCCTGTCTATCCATCTCTACTTCTATGTGTTTACTTGGGGAAAGGGAGGGAACAGTTTTACAGGGGACACAGTAGGAATACCTCCTCAGATGGTTAGGTTCCAATCACAACCCTGAGTTTTCTGATTAAGTTTGGACTAGTTGTGTAAGTGCTAAGTGCGGAAGTGTTGCTGCCATCCTGGGGTGAGGGCAACAATAGGATTATCCTTGGGAGATGGTAGGGAGGATTAAAGCTGTTAAACCTCATAAATGACTCAGGACAGTTTCTGGCAAATAGTCAGCCAGTGTAAATACAGCACATAATTTCATTCTATGACATAAATCATATTTCCTAGATTTCACATAAAACAAATCGTCATTGTACATGCAGTTCTGCTGGAAGGTTTTGTTTTGATGCAGACAGCTGGTGTCACTCATGTCTAATCGCTTCATGAATAATGATGGAGCTTATTTTGCAAGGCAATGAACAAGCCAGTACCTCTACCATTCTAAATTAGGTAAATAAAATTTAGCAAGGTTACAGTAACAAAGACCCCTCCCTCCTTGACCAGGTTCCTTTGAGTCTTCTCTGCCATGCCTTGATCTGGACCTTGACCCCTCTGACCCCAGTTTCAGCAAAAAATCCTGCAAAAAGTCATTTTACTGAAAACCCTTCGACAGTCAATCAAGCTCTTCTTCCTCTACCCTTGCCATTCCACCCCTCACCCCTGACCTTGACAGCTAAACAAGTTTCTAGTACTTTTCCTCTGACTTCCTCATCTTGCCAACTGGCAATAATCCCCACGTGTCTCTGTGGTTCAACCTCTCTCCCCTTATGCAGGACTCTTGAATAAAATCTTTCTTGACATTTTAAACAAGAAATTATCAGAGTAATTCCTCTTTAACAGAAATAAGTAGCACTACGACTGATACATAATTAAGTCTCTACAGATAGTAAGGAGGGGAATGTTCAGATAGACTGGAAGAACTTGGCAGGAAGAGACAGATTTTCTCAAAAGAGTAGGGAGATGAAAAGAGTAGGGAGATGAAGGTGAACAGGGAAGATCACAAAGGCACAGGAAGTGTAAACTGCTTCCCTAGCCATTATCTGTAGTTGTTTTTCTCATTTAAAATGAGAGGTTATGAGCCTCCCTGGTGGCCCACGGGTTAAGTCTCAGCGCTATCAGGGCTATGGCTTGAGTTCAATCCCTGACCAGGGAGGTGACCCACATGGCGCAGCAGACCTCTCCTGTCTCACCCGCTGCTCCCCTCAGCAGACTATTTCAGTAAATCTGCCTCTTTTGCTCCCCACTCTGTCTCTGGTGAATCCTCTCACCACCCTCACCCCCACACCTCTGGACTTCATCCCTGTTCTACACACACACACACACACACACACACACACACACACGTTTAAAATAAGAGGTTACTAGATGTGCTGACTCTAAAACTCATTTGCTAACATTGGTGGTAATAATAATGCTTTATCAGAAATAATAATGCAATTTATAAGAAAATGGTAACTGCAGGATTAAATAGGAGAGAAAACTGGCTTTGTGGCGGTACACCGTTTAGCAGGAAACAAAGCGTCTGAAATAATTTGACAAACTGGAAAACAAAAAGTGAATCAAATGGAGAGGGCATTAAAAGTGGTTCAATTTCAGCTTAGCCTAAATACATTTTGAAGAGAAGAGGAATTAATAACTAGTTATGATAGTTTTTTTCTAATTAAAGAGTCACAGCATTTCTGGAGCCTGACTGATATATTTTGAAAAGTAATTAGGAGATGAGAATGGTAAAAGAGAGGAAATATACTGATAATTGGAGGGAAATGTACACTTTACAGTATTCATTATAAATCACTTTTAACTTTTAATAGGTAAATCACTATTTTCCCTGAAGGATACATTTATAAATAGTAAAAAGTCCTTGATTTTAAATTTCAAGTTTTAGATTTCTATATTATAATGTCAAAGCCATCCAGGTGATTAATAGTGGATACAGCAACTCATTTAGGAGAATAAATGTACCTACCTTTAGGATTACTGCAAATTAAAAATCTTTCTAATATGCTCAAAGAAATTTACTCATAGGATTCTTATTGCTTTTAATCTATGGGAAGAAGCTAGCATAAGCCTCCCACTGGATTCCCAAAAAGTGCTCAATACTGCTCTGATCTCACATCTTTTAGCAGGAAAAGCTAACAAAGAAAAGGTTTGGATGGGAAAGTGAGAGAGATTTTTAAAGGAAAATTGCCAAGGCCCAAGTCTATTATAAGCTGATCTTAAATGTCAAAGAGAAGTCCTGAGTTACAGTTCCCGTGGTCACTTTGCTGACCCCAACTGTTCCTTGTGATGTGCAGAGCCGCTTCCCTAAGAGATTCTCTGGCTCTAAAACTACAGGTAATGGGGAGTGTAATAAAAGCTTTGGTCCTTAACATTTCAGGCTTCTAGGTTTCTCAATCTGCTGGCATGCTTCCCTTGTTCATTCCATTTTTTGATCTCTAAAAAAGGAAAACAAAAGTTTTCTGCATCTGAATTATAAGAAACACTAAAGCTTTTAGGAAAAAATGGAACCAAATGATGCTATTACATTCCTCCTTGGGGGTCTTTTGAAAATGAAAGAGCTGCAATCTGTACTACAGACGAATAGCATTTGCAGACTTACTCATAGTTATGCAAATAACCCAATTTTAGTTTTTAAGGACTTAAATTGGTCTCAACATTAATAGTTCCTTCTCTTTTTCTTTCTTGTCTACTCAGTTGCAGCACACAGAGTATAAATTATCATTAAGTAAAGATTTTCTCAAGGGCTGAGGGGCACCTTGATGCACACAGCTCACAAAGTCCCTGCTTGTGGGGGGCACACCTCCCATCACAGTCATCCTGCTTTAATATTAGTCATAGCTCATGATTATAGAAAAGGATGAAGAAGCAAATAAATACCACTTGTAAGAACAGCTCATACCTTTCCATTGGCTTCAGGCATTTTTTTTTTCCAAGAGAGAATGTAGCAATTTACAATTCCAACTGCCATGTCACTTTTATTTTATGGAATAAACACATCTTTAGCACTTATATGGGCCAGATAATATTCAAAGTGATTTATAATATTAACCCATTTAATTCTCCTGACAGCCCTACAAGGGAGGGGAATAAAATACTGATCTTAGTTACAGATTCTAAATGGGGAGGCTTTTATTTCAGCATTTTAAAAGTATCCTTCCATTATTTGACTTTCATATCTTCTAAGAAGTTAGTAATTATTTTTACTATGGTTTCTCTGAATGCAATTTTCCCCTCTTCCAACAGATTTTAAGATTGTTCTCCTCATCTTCACTTCAGAGTAGTTTTCTAGGTGTCATTACCTTTGTAACATGCTTTGTGGTGAATCTAGAAACAGGTAAGTATTGGGTACAGACTTTGGGGGCACCTGCATATACAGCAGCATATCAAGGATAACAGA